>NC_141697.1:115587986-116192114 GCF_964263255.1 Lissotriton vulgaris | reverse complement strand
TCAATATGGACGACATATAACAGTGTGACTCTGCAGAGCGTCCCTCTAAGGAAATTGTTGGCAAATGACTCACTCATCTCCAAAGAGATGCCGGTGGTTATTTTTCACGAAGACAAAGGCTCCTTGATGAACAATTCTTGACAATCATCGACTCATTGATTGACGGCCTAACAAGATGATGAGAATCATCTAAAGGCATCAATACTTAATTTGGATCCTTTCTGCAACACATTTGCATAAATAGCAAGAAATCACAGTGCAGTTCATCAATCACATGTCTCTTTGCTACGATGCCCTGTACTAAGAAGACCCCGTTTTTGAATGACAAGTTAGACAATCAGCCTTTAAAAAAATACAATGTCCATTCCCCAACACAATTTTAAAGGAAAGTAAAAGCTGAAGCCCTGAAATGAGAATCCATAGCTTTTTGTTACTTTTAGAGTATTTCTGTCTATGATAGTCTCAATTTGCAGTCGTAAGTGGTCTTTTCTGAAATTAAAGCTAATCAAAAAATGACTGGGCATTCGTACGCCACATCTAATAAAGAATTAATAACCGTGTTTATATTTTGGACTTCAAATGGTGAATAATTGCAAATTTCAGACGTAAATTTCGACACCTAGTCCCTCACAACATCGAAGCAATGTGATCTTGGTATTAGGAACATGTGTGACTGTTGTGTTTCTATGTGATAAATTGTTGCTACAAGTTGATGCCTAATTATTGTTGTTGCAATCAAGCAATGAACATTGCATTGTTTCCCCTCTTATGCAGCTTTGATGGGCAGCTCGCAGCTCAGCGTGCCAGCGTAGAAAGCTGGAAGGCATACAGAAACACAAAGGGGCAGATTTACAATAAGTGGCGCATCCCTGCATATCAGCAGGGATGCGCCACTTATTGTGCGCCATGCCTCCGCCACCATTGATGCACCGCATTTACAATGGGCCGCACCAATGGGCAAAAACGGCAAAGATGCGTGACGTGGAGTTGCGTCGCAAGCGCGACGCAGCTCCAGCAAGGCTCTGGGGGGGGGCTATCTTGTTAATGCTGCGTCAATCCATATGCCTGCTTCAAGCAGGCACAGGGTTTTGACGCAGCATGGGCCCCAAAGTGACTAAGTGAAATCTTGTAGATTTCACTCAGCCACTTTTAGGAGGCTTTCCTGCGCAGGAACGCCCCCTCCCCCCCTGCGCAGGAACGCCTCCTTCTGGCGCAGGGCTTTACAACGTGATGGATCTCCCAGATGCGTTACGTTGTAAGTACCCCACACCATGGCGCTTCTAAGTGATGCAACGGCGGCGTAAAATGGGCGCAAGGGGCTTGTAAATCTGCCCCAAACATTTTAAGGCTCGGTTGTAAGCATTTGAACTTCGTTTCGGTGCTGGATACTGTGAGTAATTTCGTACACTCAGACTCATCTCAACTGAAGGGTGAGCTTTCAGACCAGACGACTCCAGTGACAGGTTACATGTGCGTAATTTGTAAAAAAACATAGGTGCCAGGTCCTTCATCAGGAGGCCACTGCTGCTTGCACAACCCGTTGCCTATGCCAGAGCTGCCGAATATATCACCAACCCACTGCTAATCATCACAGTCGTAAAAGTGGGGCAAATCCAGGCCCCCAAATCTATAAAAACGACCTGGATGGTAGGTATTAGTCATTTTTTTCTTATGTATTGAATTAATGAACAACTGTTGGGCTTATTTCTAAATTCAACTGATAGCGCCACCGTGTGACAGGCAATCGTAAGTGCTGGTGTTGAGCACCGCAAACCAGCTGCTCAAATTAAGGCATGCCTCTAAATTATTTGAATGTAGGCAAGTAGACTCCCAGACACTTCAGGTAGACCAACCTCAAGTAACTCGTTTTATGGAAGCAAAAGGCAGGCATCTTTAGAATATGAGACGCAGACAGGGCCTTTGGCTGTTGATAGATGAATGGACTGGGTGAGGAGTCATGGAAAGATTCTCTATTTATTAAGGTCAGCGGAGCACTCTAGGAACAGTCGTGGTTTGATTATTGTGTATGCCAAGTATGACATGGGCTGCGTGGATCTGGACCCTTTGGGATTTGCTTTTCTTGGATATAATTCTCTAAAGTATGTTTCAGTATTCCAGTGTGTATTTTGTACTGCTTTTTTACTGGCAGAACTCCAGGTGTAAATATGGTTCGAAATGTGAGTATTTGCCAAATATTAGCGTCAGAATGTTCACATGTATCTTTACTGAATGACAGAACTTCTTTGTCAATTTCCAGAAAAAAGCACCACAACAGCTTAATTCAACCCATGCATTTCAAAAAGGCTGGGACACCATAATGCAATAGTTCAACCCGTGTTTGCAAATGTTGCCTTGTTCTAGAACCACAAGGAAAGAAAAAGGTGAAAGCAGACCCTTGCAGGCCATTGTGGGCAGCTCCAGCCCGTAAAGCACTGGTACTAGTATAGCAATGGGTCTCCCAGAAGCTGCACATCTTTGGATTTTTTTTCTCCATTTTCCTTCTTTCTTTTTATTCTTGGGGTACCAAGCCCACTCGGCGCAGGTAGGGCTATTGGGGGCAGCTTGGAGAGCCTGCTCCCCGCTGCCCCTCTGGCTCTCTGCGCACCTTGGGTATTGCGTGGACGAGCCAGCACTTCCTTTGCTGATCCGGGGCTATAGAAGCCCCTCCTGCTCTCAGTGGGAGGTGCCATGTGTGGCTGGCCCTCTTTGGGCTCTGTACTGGGTACAGGGAATGAGGTCCTGGGACCCGCAGTTGGGGCGTTGGCTCAGGGGATGGGGTCCCTGGGCCAAGAATGACTTTGAGGAGGGGCCTCACCATATCCGCCAAGGTTTCAGATTGCTATGTGTGACATTTTCATAATTTCATTGTAATTATGAGTGACATTTCAACGACTATGAGTGACACTTTGTCCTGAATAAAATCAAGCAATAAAGATGAGGGAAACAGTTTGACCAACTGTTGCAACTGTCTCATGTGGTTAACTTGTGCACGCATCCACCGATGTAAACGTTCAAGTTTAATTACTGTAACTCACTGTAACCCATCTAACACCTTCCATGCTCATGATGAGCTGAGCTCGTCATGAGGCACGGTGCTCCGGTGCTCATGACGAGCTGAGCTTGTCATGAGCCGTGGAACGCTCACATGCGGGGATAATTCCCCTGCTGTGCTGAGCGCTCCACGGGAACGGGTGCAGCTGTGACGAGCATGAGCACCGGAGTGCTGTGCCTCATGACGAGCTGAGCTCGTCATGTGCATGGGGGCGCTGTGCGCGCCCCCGCCCCCAGCACAGAGGGGGAATTCCCCCCACCCTCCCCGAAGCGAAGAGTTTTATTTGCTACTGTTGTGAAGCGTTCGGACACTAAACAAAAGTGCAAAAGCAAATAAACTAAAAATGTTTTCTTTGTATTTTGGGCTTTTAAGCCTGGTCAACCTATTATAAACCTCACTCGTTCACCCTTCTTGGCAAATATAATTAATTAACCATTATGACCCCGTGGCACTGGTTCACCTCAGAGGTATGTTTCAGAAATGCTATGGAGCCCCATACGCTACTTTTGTACGTTAGAGAGGTTAAATGTCAGGATCTTTATGCTATAACTCTGGCCTAATAGGGCAAATTTCAATTTGGGCTCATTTTACTCCTGATGCCAAGCTTAGCCACCAGGGGCTTCCAAAGGTCACACTGCATGGAGCTAGTTTTTCTGGATCCCTATGCCATCCTCCTTCTCTGCTCTGCCCTCCCCTGACCCCGATGGCCTTCTGGCTATCTTACAGGGCAGCTTTGGGGCAGTGAAATCTTTCCCTGACTTGTCCTCAGGAGTTGTAAGGGGGCCAAGCCTCACCGGTCCTGGAGAGACCCATGAAGTCCAGGGGCAGCTGCAGAATCCTTTGTCCATCAGGACATCTGGTGGCTTCTCCTTTCAGGTGTCAATGTTGTTGCCACCATCATTGTCCAGGTCCAGGGTCTTGATCTCCTTCATGATCTTGGATGGCACGTTTATGCCAAGTACCAGCCTGTGGATGGGGGACACCTCTTTGTCTAACCCTAAAATTGATTCTGGTCAATTCTCTCCTCTTCCCTGTGTATGATTTAAAAGGCTGAAGTCAAGTGTCTTTGTTCGCACTGGGTTAAGTGCCTTTGATGTGCTATCAGGACAGGGCACACAACTCTTTCGCAGTATTGCTGTCAGGTAGACCCGTTCCCCTAAACACAAAGGGGCATATTACCGAGCTGCGGCGATTTTTATCGCTTAGGAACCTTGCTATTATCAAGGTTTAACTCCTAAGCGATAAAAATCGGCCGAAATGCATGAATATCCCTGAAAAGTCAGCGATATTCATGCATTACCGAGCTAATGTTCTTAGCCATGTTATCCACTTACCATTGGATAACATGGCTAAGAAGTGCTTAGGGGCAGGTGTTAGCTTTTGGAGATATTCGCGCTTAGCGCGAATATCAACAAAAGTTGGTAATAGGAGATAGCGATGTTAGCAACTGTTTCCAGTCTCTAACATCTTGGCACGCCCACTTTGCATGTTATTAGTGATAAATATCACTGACATGCAAAGCGGGGCCCAAGATGGTCGCTATCTCCTACCTAGCTGTCGCTAACTGGTGTTAGCGACAGCTAGGTAATAGGGAGATCATTTTATCTCCGCTTTCTTGGCTTTTAAAGCCAAAAAAGCGGAGATAAACCCCCTTGATAATATGCCCCAAAGATCTTTGTGAACTGTCTGGCTTCGATATACTTTTTCCAAGTGGTATATCCATCACCAGCACAGTCAGCTGGAAACTCCCAGAAAGGCCCCAGAAACTTTAGAGAAAAAATACCAAGCTTTTAAACATGACAATTCTACAAGAATACATTTACATCTCATTTTACTATTAAAAAGGATTTCAAATTATAATACAAAAGAATGGAAGAATATTTCTTCAGCTTGTGGTAAATTAAATATTACCCTGTCGGAATTTCTATACTTAAACAAAGGGTCATGCATATAATGAGAGGCAGAGTCCGTGGTGTCCGATTCAAAAGGGCTTTATTTCAGTAACTCGAGTTAAGGGAGAATCGGGTTCCATCACCACTAAGGTTCAGGAAGGGTCTTCTGAACTTTATTCACAGAGTACATTATTTATACATTAAACATACATTGCATTGCATAGAGAAGGCGGAGCGCTTCAGGCGGAGCAAGCGAAGGAGAGAGATAAGAGCACATGGGCGTGCAAAAGGGCGTGTAAAAAGGCGTACACGTGAGTGATCCCTTGAGGAGTCATAGGTGTGTCATAGGTGGGTGGATACATGGAGGGGGTCTGCATGGTCAGCTGGAACCTTTACCCTACTTGTGCGCGCAACTTGGTCATGACGTACAATTAACGTGTAACTGGGGGAAGCTGGGGGGAGCTGACTTTCGATCTAGTAGAGAAACCTTCAATGTCGGGACGACCTGCACGTCTGGTATTATCTGATATCTTGAGTTTGGAGGATGTATTGTCTGAAGTAAAGGTCGCTCGAGCAAAGGTTGCTCATCACCAAGAGCCAGTGTGTGCATATATTTCATCGTGCATTGCGTGGGGGCCATGGGCCTTCTATGGATGCAAGCTCTGTAAATCACTTAAAACGGAGACAGAAAGGCTAGGCCCTATCTTCTGCAGGCGGGGTATGTTTACCTTCTTTACTAAGCAGGAATGTGTTTCTGTGGAGCAAGCAGATAACTGTGTGCAAAATACTGTCTTGGCAGGCCGGACTGGGCCCCTCTCGGCTGAGCCAGAAATATGTGAGAGGTCAGGGATACGTAGCTGAGCTGCAGCTTTCAGAGTGTCTGGAGGCATGGAGCCTGAATTCGGGTCCTGGCTCAGGCTGAGCCACAAAACGGGTTCATCTCGACTTTTAAACGTGCACCATGCAAATACATTGGCATCATAGGCCTCAGTGCAGAATTAACATTTCTTTCATGGAAGGCTTGGTAACTGACATTCTAACATTAGACGGAAATACAGAGGCATTATTATTACAGGCATGAGAGGGAAAGTGCATGAGTGACATGAACAT
This sequence comes from Lissotriton vulgaris, assembly GCF_964263255.1. Classification (NCBI taxonomy): domain Eukaryota; kingdom Metazoa; phylum Chordata; class Amphibia; order Caudata; family Salamandridae; genus Lissotriton; species Lissotriton vulgaris. The sequence continues at coordinate 116,186,060 of NC_141697.1, read as the reverse complement.
ACACTAAACGTGGGGTACATGCAGGGGACACATTGGCCACGAAAAATTTCTATTTCCTCATTCCCTCCTTGTCCCCTACTGTGCCCTTCAGGACACATCTATATTCATAAGACCGTATATCTGATCATACAGCATCGTTTGCTCGTCCTTTTTCTTTTGTGTACGTGGATGGCAGTGGCACACAGGCCGCAAATCGCCGGGCCACATTGCAGGCAGAGACAGCAACCGAATATCATAAGCATTATTCCTAGGAACGCCCATCCTGATATTACACTCCAGAGCCAACCTGACCAAGTCCATGGGTCTTGATGCATCTCGTGAGCTATCTTGTGGAGCCTTGTTATTGGTGCGTACACAGATGGTGCGTTATTAGGAATAAACGCGCAACAACTGGAGCCGATCACTCTACAAGCCCTGCCCCTATCTGCCAGGATGACGTCAAGAACAAGACGATTCTGAAGAACAACAAATCGCATGGCAGACTGCTCCTCGGTCAAGTTCGCCAGGGCAGAAGCAGTCTCATTCACTACTGCTTCTAGGGATCTTGTTAACCTGCGTATAAGTTTACTGTTTTGGATGGGACCTATGAACCAGAAGTATCCTTTAATGAAATCTGTATATTGCTCCCAAACTGTCTCAGACTGATCAACTACTGGGGAATCGATCTCCCTCCTGTGTCTAACATGTACTAGTCATGAATCTCGATGATAATGGGATGGGGCCAGAAAGACGGGTGGCAGCAGGAACGCTATATAACATGTCCCACCCCAGTCTAAGGGCAGACGTACATAGGCTGTTTGACCGCAGATGAAATAGGAATGGCGGGAAGCTTTGAAAGTAGACTTTCCTTTATCAGTAAACTCGACTACAGTATTACATTCACTGTGTCCCAAATGCACTGATCCTTTCTTTCTAACACACAATTCACCTTTTACTGGTAGGACTGATATAAACGGTGGACTCGTATTTTGTTCGGACTGGACATTCAGAATCATAAAGTTAAAGGAAGCATTTCCTTGTTCGTACACTTCATCTCTAGATCAGTCCCTTTCCTTTGGGGAGGACTGTCTTCGTCTGGAAAACATGCCTCATTCATGACTGTATTCAAGTTTCCCCATATCCAGACACCCTGAGAAACTGCAGACTTTCTGTCTAGTGATGACATTAAAGCAAACCATGCTCTGCACGAACCATTGTGCGAGAACGGAAAAGGAAAGAGGGACAGAGCTCCCTTCGTTTTCTGATAAGGTGGGAGTCGGCCACATACCCAGCAGTTTGTTACATTGCTGGTCTGATGAGAATGGTGCAACATTCGAATAAAAGTATTGTTGCGCAAAGCTAGTCGATATGACAGTTCATGGGGTGGCAGATCACTAAATGTGTGCTCTACAGTGTCATTGAAGGAAAAGTGTGTACGTGAAGAAATAGGAGGAAAGAAAACATGTAGTGTCAAGTTGATACATATTACAGTTATACTCAGAAGAGACATAAAAATCAGAGTTACTATACATCTACTGTGTAAAATCTTGCAGTATTTCTCTCTCATCTTGCTCTTTTTACTATTCTGGTCTACGATCTTATACATGTCAGGAACCTGTCTAACCGATTCACCACCTAAAGACTTAAACAATTAAACGCTGTCTGACTTACTAGATCGTAACTTGGACCTATATTCTTGTTGCGGAGTCTTTTCTAGCAAAGGGGGCTTACAGTCTGTACTATCGGGACTGTCTTTACTTTTGATCAAAGTTCCGGAATCTCCAAAGAATTTCTTGCAGTGTTGGGCATGAAGCCAGCCTTTACGTCCTTCGACTTTGACGGCAGTCCTCGTGGTGAGCAGTACTAATTTCGGCGTTTTCTAGCGTGGCTCAAGGGGGCTTGATCGATCAAAATTCCGAATGTACACGTGGTCACCAGGGACGATGGCATGTTCCTTGACTTGGGTGTTGTCAGGGAAGGCGGCGGCAACCTGTGAACGACAAGAGAGTAGTGCAGACATCAAGGAAGCCAGGTAATCTGTCAGCATGTTACTGTCAACATCAGTTATTTTCTTAGGCATAGGCGTACCCCACATATTCGGTGGTCTACCGAAAACCACTTCGTAAGGAGATAGGCCTGTTCTGGAATGAGCTACCATACGCATTTAAAAGAGGGCAACCGGCAAGGCTACCATCCAATCCACGCCTTTTTCTGCACAGACTTTTGCTAATTTCGTCTTAAGTGTCTGATTATGGCGCTCGACAAGTCCAGCTGCTTCTGGGTGTCGTACACAATGAAACTTCCACTGGTATCCTAACAGAAGGGACACTTGTTTCATCAATTCAGAGGAAAATGGCTAACCGTTGTCTGAGTACACGACACGGGGCAATCCATACCGTGGGAAAAACTCACGCACCAATTGCCTGGCGGTGGTCACAGCAGTATAATCTGGGACTGGGTACGCTTCTGTCCATCTAGATAGTGCACATACAACTACCAGGACATACTTGTAACCTCTACATCTGTCCATCTGGATATAATCCATCTGGAGAACTTCAAAAGGATGGTCAGGAGGATGAAATCCACCTTGTTCCACCGGAATGCCTTTGCCTGGATTGAACTGGCAGCAGATCATACAGGTACGTACTTTCTGTTTTGCTGCTGCACGTAGGTGCTTGTTAAACCAGATGTTCTGTAAGCTGTCTAGCATTGCCTTTTCTCCTAAGTGTGCTGGACTATGTGCTGTGTTTATGATGACTTGTACCATAGAGTCTGGGAGAAACCATGTAGCTTTGCCTTTTGTCATCCAACCTTGGTCAGTCTGGACCCCTCCTTGTTCAGTCCATTTCTTTATTTCGTCTGGAGTGGCATGTGTCTGTATGTCGAGTACATCTTGTGAAGGATCCCTGACTTTCATGCTTTTAGTCGGTGATGGTACCTCTGTCTTTGTCGTGTCTGTTGGTGTCTGGGCTGTAAGTTTAGCAGTTCGGTCTGCTAGGTCATTACCCTGGGAAATGGTGTCTGTAACTTTGGTGTGTGCTTTGCATTTCAGGATGGCTATGGCTGTAGGTAAATGTATTGCTTCTAACAGAGCCTGAATAAGCGGACCGTGCTGAATTTTAGCCCCATGAGAGGTCAAGAAACCTCTCTCCCTCCATAACACTCCGAAATCATGAACAACACCGAAAGCATACTGTGAATCTGTATATATGCTCACTTTCAAGTTCTTGGCGCTTATGCAGGCTTGTGTCAGAGCGATGAGCTCTGCTGCTTGTGCTGACAGCGTGTCTATTCTTTGTGTCTCTATGACTTCAGTATCAGTGGTCACGGCATATGCGGCCACTAACTCTCCTGTGCTTGTTCTCATGCATGAACCATCTACATAGAGTGTCAGGTCAGGGTCTGGCAGTGCAATATCTGTCAGGTCTTGTCTTGGTTTCGTCACCGTATTCATTATTTCCACACAGTCATGTGGTGCAGTATCTACTGTACTTGAGGGCAAGAGTGTAGCAGGGTTGAGAATGTTGCATCATCTGATCTCTATGTGTGGCTGAAATAACGTCAGTTCATATCCTGTCAGTCTCGCTACAGTCAAGTGCTGTGTCTGTGTCCTGTTCAAGAGAACTTCCACTGCATGTGGAACCTGTACTGTCAGGGGGTGTCCTAACACTATGGAGTCACTCTGTCTTATAGCTAAGGCTGTTGCTGCAACTGATTTCAGGCACGCAGGCAGAGCCTGGGCCACTGGATCCAGTGTACTAGAAAAATAAGCACAAGGCTTGTGTTTTCCTGCTTGATCTTGTGTGAGGACAGATAATGCTGTTCCATCTCGTTCAGTGACAAAAAGCATAAAAGGTTTGCTGTAACAAGGAGTCGCTAAAACTGGTGCTTGACATAAGGCTCTTTTTAATTCTTCAAATGCCAGGGTGTGTTCTTGTGTCCAAGGGAGGACAGTCGAAGACACTACCTCCTGTGATGTCAACTGTATGAGTGGTTTGGCTAGATAGGCATAATGGGGAATCCATTGTCTGCAGCATGAAGTGAGGCCAATGAAGGCCCATACTTCCTTTTGTGTCTTGGGCTGCGAAAGATTAGCAATTACCTGAATACGTTCTTGTGTCAGCTGTCTACCCCTCTTGGACAGCAAGTGTCCAAGGTACACCACTTGCTGTGAACAGAATTGCAACTTCGAAGGGGACACTTTGTGCCCCTTGTCTGCCAGAAAGTGTAAGAGTGTCAGTGATGCATTTTCACAGTCTGGTTCTGATCGTGCTGTGATTAGGATGTCGTCTACATACTGGAGCAGTGCAGTGTTGCCAGGCATGTGAATACTGTCCAGCTGTCTTTTTAATGCTTGGCTGTAAATGCTAGGACTCTCCGTAAAACCTTGGGGAGTTCTCGTAAATTTAAAGCTGCGTCCATTTAAACTGAATCCGAAGAGGTACTGACTATGTGGATGAATTGGGACACTGAAAAAGGCATTCTTCAAGTCAATTACAGTAAAGAACGTTGCCTCAGAATCAATAGCAGTCAGTAATGAAGAAATATCTGGGACCACTGGGTATTGAGGGACTACACATTTGTTCAATTCTCGAAGGTCAACAACTAGTCTGTAAACTGGTGGTGCATTAGGGTCTGTTCGTTTAAGAATAGGGATGACAGGTGAATTACATACATTCGAGTCAGTCTCTACTACCACCCCTTGTGCAATGAGTTCGTCAACAATTTTCAGTAAGGCTACTACGGCATCAGGTGGTAACTTGTATTGTCGGATACGTGGTAGTACTACTGATGTTTTGAGAGTGACACGGTGTGGTGTAATGTGCATGTAACCTACGTCAGTCGGACCTTGTGCCCATAAGTGCTGTGGTACATTCCGGAGTCTGTGGTCAAAATCCCTCAACACATAATGTCCTTTAAAATCACGTAAGAACAGTCGTACTCCTTCCGGAGAACAACATATAACTGCTCCTAGTTCTTTTAATGTCTTTATACCAAGCAAGTTTTCTGGACATGATTTAGTAAGTAACAAGTCTGTGGTACGTGACAATGGACCGACTCCTAGGGAAACTGGTTTCGACACTTCGTTAACAATAGGCTTTCCTGAAAATCCCAGGGAAACATTCTGTGAGCCTGAGAGGGGTGCCCCTGGAACCTCGTCATGGCTGATGGTAGTTCTGCTCGCCCATGTGTCAATCAGAAATTTTCTGTCTTTTCCCAATACACGACTATGTACATAGGGACCCTCTTGATCTACAGGAACCTCAATAAGGGGCAAGCCAACTTCCCTCTCTAGGCTGTTTCATGAGAACTGTTGGTATTCTGGATAGTCCGACTGTGTGTACTGGTACATTTGTTGTGTGGCATGTTGTGTGGCAGGTGGTGGTGGGGGTGGAAAATTCGCTACTGTCTGTTGCGTGTTCTGTGGGGTGCTATTCGGCCTAGGAGGATGCGGTTGTTCTTTTGTCTTGCCTGTAGCTATATTGTGTTTCAGGACAGCACAATCTTTTACAAAGTGACCTGGCTGTTTACAATAATTACAGTTCCCATTAACAAGTGTTGTGCCCTTTTTGTTCGCATTAGCTGGTGCCGTTTGGGCAACCAGCACCTTCATTTTCGTATCTTTCATGCGTCTCTTTTCATGATCCTGTTCCTCTCTAATTCTGTTCTGGTGATATTGCAACATTTGCAACATTTGGGAAGGGCTATTTGCTTGCCAAGTACTCTCAACCTTCAGTACTCTATTCTTGATCGGGGGTAAGGAATTCTCTACTAATTTGCTCACGAAAAGATGTGGATATGATTCACTACTGGGCTTAAGACCACTATTAATAGAAAAACATTTCTCGAATCTAGAATAAAAATCACTTGTGTCCTCGTCTTGTTTCTGTTTACAGGCTGAAATAGCATCCCAATCTTCCTTTTTAGTAATCAATAGTCTCGGCAAAACCTGTATTAGGAGTTCAGGTAGTGCTTTAGCTTTATCCCCAAGACCAACACCTGGGTGCCGTCCTTTATCCTCTGCTTCCAATTCTGCCCAACTTAACTTTTTCTCTCCCACCTCCCAGTCCTTTTCCTTAAGCTTTTCATAAATACCAGCAGGCAACAGTACTTTCAAAAGTTTTATAATGTCAGCATACGTGTAATCCCCTATGCGGAGAATGTCTTTTAATTCACGGTGAAACCCCCCCGGGTCTTTATCATGGCAGGGCAACATCTTTTTCATTTCCAGTATTTCTAGTTTCGTCAAGGGTGTGTAAACATACACTCGTTGAAGCTCACCTGCTGTATTTTTGACGGGATGTACCTCTCGTAGGGGGTTCTGTCTGTCTATGTGTAAGTTCTTTCTGTCGTGGTGTGGGGCGGGAAGCATGCATGTGGTCAGAGAAGTCAAGTACTTATGTCGTTGGTCCAGAATGACATTGATTAATTCAGTACCTAAGTCTGTCCATCTTTCTAGAAGTATATCGTCCAGTAATTTATACAATGGACCGGGATCAGAATATTGACTCTCATACAATGTTATCAAATGTTGAACCATGTAAATACCAGCCAAACGCTGTTCGTTCGGCGGAAGGCTCAAAAAGGTCTGAGCCACTATATCACTGCTATATATGTTAGAATTAGACACCCATTGGACGGCTGACCGGACCAATTCCTGTTCGTGTAGGGTGTGGGGTCTCTCGCTCTCTACCCGTCGTTTCAGTGCTTTTTCAGTAGCTTGAAATAGATTTTCAAGGGAATATCTTTCTTTTATAGAATGTCCCTGTTTACGGTAGTCGAGACACTTGGGCCTGTCAAACTGTCGTGCTTTGCCTACGTAAATCATTTTGTCCTTTTCCTTAGTTTCTGGCTCAACATCTTCCGATGATGACTCATACTTCCCATCAGACGCTTCCCTGTGTATTTCTAAGATCTCTTTTCGTATTTTCTTGTACATACATTCTGTCTGTCCCTGTCTATCATGCCGACCGGCAGCTATGTTGTCACTCCAATCCGTCAGACCTTTTTTTACGTCTCTGTCTGGTTGGTCTTGTTCCCTGATCAGACAGTTAATCATAAAACGTAAAATGACATTCTTAACCTCCACCTTTCTGTGTTCCGTGGCCTCCTCTATACACTCGGGTCCCTCTCCCGTTGTAATGAAATGGTATATTTTATCTAGGTGTTCCTTCATGCCTGGTAATGTGATCAAATAGTCGACGGCATGTCTTAATCTTAGTGAAAACACGAGCATTGGACCCTCTCCTGGTACTGGATCGTATATACAACGTGGAACTGTTACACCTACATACTTAAATGGTGTTGATGTCATTTGTGGCGTTCGTGGTAGCCCTAGCCCTAGCGGTGTTCGTGTCGTTGGCGGTGTTCGTGGCGCTGTCGGTGGCCCCCCTCCCACTGCCCCTGGCCCTACGTCGTCTTTCACGACCTGCGGAAGCTGAAACTGTAGAAGCTGATCCTGTGATGGGGGCGGAGGGAATTCTGTGTTTACATAGTCCGGTGCGGGCTCTTCTAGATAGGAGGAAATAAAAGCCTCTGATGCTGTTGGCTTTGTTCTACGTACTCTAAAGGGTACTGGTGGTGGCGTATGCGACCTACGGTGTTTTTCTGAGGGGGTCACTTTAGCTAATTCTTCTGAGAGGACAGGAAAAATACCAGCAACAAGGGCATTTCTTTCTCTATCAGCTTGTTCTGCCTTAACCCGTTCCCCCTCTTCCCGCAGTTCTTTTTCTCTGGCTTTTTCCGCTGCTTGTTTACTTCTCTCTGCTTGGTGGAATTCTTTCTCTGCTCTCCTATGCACTTCTTTATGCCATAATTCAATGGCATCTTTCTGGGACGGTCTTACTTTCCTTTTCCATAGCGCTTCCTCTACTTTCATAATGCATTCAGAATCCCATGTTCCTGAGGCAGGCCATCTATACTTCTCCTCTAGATCCTTCGTGTAATCTACCCATAAGTCTAAAAACAATATGGCATCTAGCCCATGTTTATTATACATAAAATGACCAGCTGTGTCTCTAGGCGGGACGGGGACTGACTCTTCGAGTATCCCTTTCCTGGTCCCTATCTGACGTAATTTCAAAAACAGTGGCATGTTGAAACGAACTAACGAAAACACGATATACACCAAAATAGACTGACTGAAACAATCATTCACACTACAACACTAAAACACTAAAACAGATACATTGTTACTGATACATGGGAAAAACATGAACTTGAAAACCGCTAACTTTATGCACTGGAATACAGTACAACCATACCGGTCTCACAAGGAGACACGTCTTTACCGTGCCCACCGAAAAGGACCCGTCTTTACCGTGCCTGTGTGACCAGACACGTCTTTACCGAGCTCAAATAAATGAACCCGTCTTGAAACTTTATTTTTTATGCATTCCCAATAACGGTACTCACCGGGAAGCATAACTTGAAGGCCTCGGAAACTCGATACTGCGGTACTGCGGTGCTGCGCATGCACCTCAGAACAGGTGGGCCTCTGGAAACCTCGGACCTTGCTCTCTCACGGGTTGGGCTCTGGTTGGGATGATCCGCAATCCTCACCGCCTCGTGTGGATGCCTGGTCGCAGTCCGTCTCCTCCGTGGGCCTGAGGGAGTAAGCAGGAAGTCCCGCTGTCGTGTACACTTTGAAGTCCGTCACGGCTGTAGAAGGGGGCAAGGGCTGGACCTACATCGCCGGCGCGTGGGGAAGGGGAATTGTCCCTATTCGGGCGCCAGAATTATGTGGTAAATTAAATATTACCCTGTCGGAATTTCTATACTTAAACAAAGGGTCATGCATATAATGAGAGGCAGAGTCCGTGGTGTCCGATTCAAAAGGGCTTTATTTCAGTAACTCGAGTTAAGGGAGAATCGGGTTCCATCACCACTAAGGTTCAGGAAGGGTCTTCTGAACTTTATTCACAGAGAACATTTTTTATACATTAAACATACATTGCATTGCATAGAGAAGGCGGAGCGCTCCAGGCGGAGCAAGCGAAGGAGAGAGATAAGAGCACATGGGCGTGCAAAAGGGCGTGTAAAAAGGCGTACAGGTGGGTGTTCCCTTGAGGAGTCATAGGTGTGTCATAGGTGGGTGGATACATGGAGGGGGTCTGCATGGTCAGCTGGAACCTTTACCCTACTTGTGCGCGCAACTTGGTCATGACGTACAATTAACGTGTAACTGGGGGAAGCTGGGGGGAGCTGACTTTCGATCTAGTAGGGAAACCTTCAATGTCGGGACGACCTGCACGTCTGGTATTATCTGATATCTTGAGTTTGGAGGATGTATTGTCTGAAGTAAAGGTCGCTCGAGCAAAGGTTGCTCATCACCAAGAGCCAGTGTGTGCATATATTTCGTCGTGCATTGCGTGGGGGCCATGGGCCTTCTATGGATGCAAGCTCTGTAAATCACTTAAAACGGAGACAGAAAGGCTAGGCCCTATCTTCTGCAGGCGGGGTATGTTTACCTTCTTTACTAAGCAGGAATGTGTTTCTGTGGAGCAAGCAGATAACTGTGTGCAAAATACTGTCTTGGCAGGCCGGACTGGGCCCCTCTCGGCTGAGCCAGAAATATGTGAGAGGTCAGGGATACGTAGCTGAGCTGCAGCTTTCAGAGTGTCTGGAGGCATGGAGCCTGAATTCGGGTCCTGGCTCAGGCTGAGCCACAAAACGGGTTCATCTCGACTTTTAAACGTGCACCATGCAAATACATTGGCAACATAGGCCTCAGTGCAGAATTAACATTTCTTTCATGGAAGGCTTGGTAACTGACATTCTAACATTAGACGGAAATACAGAGGCATTATTATTACAGGCATGAGAGGGAAAGTGCATGAGTGACATGAACATACACTAAACGTGGGGTACATGCAGGGGACACATTGGCCACGAAAAATTTCTATTTCCTCAAGCTGCTACTAATCCGAATTTAGCATTTATTAAACGTCACTATAGGGCCCATTGACTAGCAATGGCAGCAGGCAGTCAGTGAAAGAGACAGTGAAAATTGGTTTGGGGAATCCTTCACTGTAAGGACATGTTCAACAATAATTTCTACATGCCCAACTTTTAAATATCTTGCAACTTGCCTTTCTAGCTTTCTAGGCAGTAAGGCCTATATTAGGTTTGTTTGGTAATATTTAAAAAGAAGGTTTTATCTGGACAATAGGGGTATTGTGACAGGTTAAATATACATACAGTTTAAAACTACCACAGGCAGGTTACCAGTGTGCAGCTACCAGGCTATGCAAGACTGTAGTCTCTCACATACAGCCTGCACCCATGCACACTTGCACACATGCGTGCGCCCACATGTTCAAATGTAACCAGTCAAGTGCCCCTTACCCTAGCTGCATCGCAGTGGCCTTATCTTAATGGGCAGATACTGACGGTATACATGCACATTCCAATTTACCATCCACAGTAAAGGTCCAAAACCCGAGTGATTAAAAAAAAAAAGGTGTATTAAATGTATGGAACACATTTGCAACAGCCTATAACCTTGCTTGGAAAGCCTGTATAGATCAAATTCCAGTAGTTTAAAAGTGGTCATGCAGTAGTTTATTAGTAGGCATGAATAGTGTGTACTGTGCCCTAGCGGCAGGAAAGAAACAGGCTCCGAGTACGCTATTTAAACTTTGAAATATGAGAATAATCCAGATTCAGTGGGCCCCTCCTGCCTCTGGGTGGCAGTGCCACTGCACCTGCTGAACTAATGAAAGCTATTTCCATGTAGTTTAGACACCTCATTATCCAGGCATCTTACAATTTAATTCTGGTTGGTATTTGCAGGATGGGATACACTTTCTGGGTGCATTTCAACACCTGTAACCACAGCATTTATTTGAGGAAAGAATGAGAATTTCATGTATGAAAGGATTACAGTTGTTCAGTGCTTAATTTGTGGAACAAATAAGTGATTGTACCTAATGCTCTGCTCATATGCCTGTGGCTAGCACTATTACCTGTCAGCACACTGTATAACACAGCGCAGTATCATCTAAACAGGAAAGTACACCCTACTGATATAATTTTAGGGCTAGGACAAGGGAGGAGACAACACCAAAAAGCAATAATAAGATTCCACTTGACCTGTATTTCTTCCTCTATGCTGGAGGGTGCCTATTGTTCTGACCCAAAGAACACTACACAATATACATACTAATTAATCAAACATAATCTTTTATTATTTATTGTTTTTTTAACTTACTTAATATCACCATTGAATGCATCAATCACATATCCACAAATGGTTTCATATTATGTGACATATTATTTCATGAACAACTTTGATAGAACACATTGCATCAATAATCCTGCACAGATAAAATTGTTTGAAACCCCATTCACCAATCCACTCACTCTACATTCATCAAAAAACACCACCTGTTATACTATCCATACACCAAGACCCAGCCATTCTACACATATCCAAACAAAATACAACTGGAAAAGGTGTTATATTTCAGCCGTTGAAGTGTTGTAAGCTGGAATCGCTCCTAAAAATGGTCAATGCATGTTTCGGTGTGAAAAAAATGATTTCATCCAAACATCTTCTTCAGGACCACACAAAAATGAAAATACTTCAAGGGGTGACCAATTGGGGATGATATTGGCATTCAGATCTTAAAAGCACAGATATAAGTGGGTAATTGCACCTTTATTATTCTTCCTCTATTCTTTGGCTGCAAAGAAGCACTTCTAATTATCAGAAATGAATCCATGTATTTTTCTCTTTTTCCCCTCCCCCTTTATGAATAGCACAGTCCCAACACTTTTAAGGATTTCTCATAATTGCTTCAAAGAATCCCTCTTCTCAAGGGAAAATGCCCAAAAGATCGTCCTGCTGGAGTGCCAAATTGATTGACGGGCTCCTGGTACATCTGTGAGTTGGGAATGCACAGAGGTGTAGTCTTGAATCTACCTTGTGCCCTTTAATTCACTACCAGACATTCCCTGACTCTTTCAGGTTCCTGCTTTCTCCCTTTGTGACATTTATTCGCCTTCCTCTTTCTCCTTCTTCCACCTTGTTTGTTTCCCGCTCTCCTACTCTTTGTAAATGTCTAATAAGGACAAGTGAGTGCCGGTCCCCAAATGTGAGTGTGGGTGGGTCCCACCGGCAACCACCAGCTCAAATTAAGCACTGCAGGTAATTGACCCTCTGAGAGATGGTAGGAACTGTCCCTAAAGAAAGCCATGTAAAACGAATAGCAGAAGTGTTCGGCCCTCTTAGAGCTTTTTTAATGTTAGCGCTATTTAGCATTGTTTCTCTTATATGTCTCTGTTGTTCTGAGAGGGAGAGTATGGTAGGTGGCCTGGGCCCTGCATCATAACATTAACCAAGTTTGTAAGGTTGATAGCTACGTTTGCAGGGTATATCTCTCAGTCTCTCTCCTGCTGTTATGACACAATTCTTCTGAGACGCTGGAGAAGACCAAGACTGAACATTTTACTCTGAATCATGCTGATTCCCACTACCAAAAGTCCATGCACCAAAAGTCACAATTACCTCCAGTCCTTGGAGGGTAAGCAATATTTAAGTTTATTAAATGTTATACATGAAAAATGAGTAGGAATATCAGTTTCAGAGCCACATTTCAAAGAAAGCACAACTCTTGCTACCCCAGTACTGCAGAGCCAATACATTTCTAGCTAAATTGGGCTTGAGGACAGCCAACCAAGCACTAGTCTCATCAGACGCAATGTTATACTTGCCAACATTTCAGGTTGCCAGCGAACAAATCCAAATAGATATGACCAAGTTGCCTCAATGCTGATTGAAATTCAATGGCTTCCTCCTGACCAGCATTATCTTGATTTGATATGTGATGCCCACTCATTGCTTTGTTTAGGAACAACCTCAGGTCATTTATGAAAAAACACAGATGTGATGATGGTGGCATTGTGCATATATCATGCTTTGATTACTGCAGGAGTTTATATCTAGGTCACCCTACGCACACGACTGCTAGTTTTCAACTACTTGTAACTGGTCTGTGTACTGTCCTGTTCTGCACAAATCTGGCAAGGAGTCAGAACTTACCAGGGATTTGTATTATTGGATGTGTAATGGTCCATACATTTTAAACGCCTAGGTGGCTGCAGTCTGGAATATTGAATAGGGAATATTGTAATATTTCAATATTGTAGCCAAAACAATATGGAGGACCAAAATATCAAAAGGTAACAGCAGAGAAGTATATATTTACTATTCTTACCTTCATGTCTATTTAACATGAAGATATACATAATATCAAGATACATATAGGTGGAGTTATTCATAGAATACCTATCAATACTTACTAGTCGATACTAAGGTATAAAGATATTCAGTACCCCCATGACCTATTTATCATCCATAAATGCATCCATGGGAAGGAGGACTCAGACTTGTTTAGAAAGTTCATGTATTACTTTCCACATCGACATAAGAGCTTTTTATATTGTTATTCCTTCATACAGTGCAAATTTAAAACAAGGGCATTAGAGTGCTTTACTTGCAAACCAAAGTCATATTTTAAGTACAGAAAGATTAAGGGCCAGATAAAGAGTTTGGTGGTGTGGGAGTGGGCTGCTACGCCATCACCCTGCTTCCACGACCCCAAGCAGGGTGCCGCTCTTCTGCCTGATTACGAGTATTATTGTGGTTTGGTGAGTGGGCAGCATGGCAGTCTCTCTGCAGTGCAGTTAATAGGCTCATATGTGAGCCTTAAACTGCACAGCCGCTGGACCGCCTGTGCACCTTTCTGCATGGCATATGCTGCCCTGCATGCACGCCCATGCACAGGGTCAAGAGAGGGCCCGGTAGGGCTCCCTTTCATTCCTCCCCAGCAGCAGTTTCATGGAGTAAGAACCTCCTTGAGACGGCTGGCAGAGAGGAAAGTTGTAATATGCTAGATGGTGTTGCATTGCACCACCAAACATATTGCTGCCCTCAGACTGCAGTGCCTCCGACAGGAATCTTTGATTTCTGGCGCAGTGTTATACCAGTCTGACCACCCAAGTTGTAACCTGGCGGTTGGACCACCAGAGCAGCAGTGGCGAGACTGCCACCACTGCGCCCCCATGAATTTGGCAGTCCTTGGACTGCCAAAGAATAATTAGGCTCTAAGGGCCAGACGTAGGTCGGCAAATACGGTCGGTAACGGCCGAAATTCAGTAATTTCGGCCATTACTGACTGGTATCCAGGAAATGAGATGTACGAGTGTAATTTTTTCCAATTCGGAAAATATGAGTCGGTATTATTCCGAATCGGAAAATATGAGTCGGTATTATTCTGAATCAGGAAATATGAGTCAGTATTTTACCGATGCGGAATATTCCGAATTCACATTTACCGAATTCTTAATTACCGAATCGGTTAATAAGAAATGGTAAAATAATGGGCATGGAGATGTAGGAAACCCGAAAAATACCAAATTTAAGGAAATTCGGTATTTAGGAGTCGGTATTTACCATGGATTGAATGCAGGTGGTAACCAGGTGCAGGCTATAAAATGAGGCCCAACATCCAACAGTGTAACCAGAATGGCGGCTTTCTACGTCACTGCAAGGCGGCAAAGACTACAGGCAGCAGGAGAGAGGGAATGGCTAAGGGAGGAACAAGAGTACAGGCAGAGGATAACTCTTTTCCAACTGACAGAGCCAGAAATACTCCAAAGGTACAGGCGACATCCCCAAACCATCCTGAACCTCATCAGGGACCTACACCCACTCCTGGAGCACCCAACACCAAGGGCGCACGCCATCCCACCCCATGTGCAGGTGCTGTGCAGCCTACACCTGCTTGCCTCTGGGAGTTACCAAAGTGTGATAGCTGTAGTATGTGGTGTGTCCCAGAGCTGCCTGTCCCGTTTCTTCCGGAGGTTCCTTGACACCATGATGCAGAGGATGGAGCATTATATTTCATTCCCTGACACACCTGCGGAACTTGCAAAGACCAAGACTGATTTCTATCAACTGGCACAGTTCCCTCACGTGATAGGCTGCATAGATGGCACCCACATACCACTCTGCCCACCTGTAGTCACAGAACACATATACAGGAACGAGAAGTCAACGCACTCCGTCAATGTGCAGGCCATATGCAACGCTGGCAACATCATCACAGACATCGTGGCGAAATTCCCTGGGAGTACCCATGATTCGTACATATTCCAGAATAGTGGGATATACACACGCCTAGTTGCCGGAGATTTTGGGAATGGATACCTGCTAGGTAAATGACATTGACACACCCTGACAGTCACAGTAGATGAATGTATCATGATAATGCAACTAATGGCAATCTTTCTCCCCCCCTAGGCCATAGTGCATATGCCCTGCGGTCCTTTGTGCTCACCCCCCACCTCAACCCATCCACCAGGAGTGAAAGGCGTTACAATGTGGCTCACAGATCTACACGCAACGTTGTGGAGCGCACATTTGGAACCCTCAAGAGCAGGTTTCGCTGCCTCCACAAGAGTGGAGGGGCACGCCAGTACACTCCAATCCTGTGCTGCAAAATCATTGCGACCTGTGCCATTTACACAATCTCGCCACCAAGGAAGGCTCAGAGGTGGAGATCACACATCATGAGGACATTGATGATGACACAGAACAGGCAGAGCCCTATGCTACAGTAGCAGCACCAGCTACAGATGGGAGACTAAGACAGGCAGAGATCACACAGCAATATTTCTGATTGAGTACTGAGACACAGACAGGCTAAGATTATGATGTACGTAGTTTTATTTTCACTACGCCATTGCAATAATATCACACAATGGTAACACAAAATATCAATGTCCATGACTGGGTGGTCACAGTTAACCCCACAGTGACCTTTCCATTGGGTGGAGGGCATAGTTAATGTTTCCGTCCACGGATTACAGGGTGGGACTGATGTGGCTGTGTTTCACGGCTTTCGGTGTTGCCTGGCTCTGTGGATTGTCGCCTGCCGCTCCTGCGTAATTCCGGGACAGGAGTGCTTGCGCCACTTCTTCACTTTCAACCACTCATGTCTCGCCTCAAGTGGCTGTCTGTTGTGTAAGCATCAGCTCCATGGCAGAGGTCACTCTGCCCATCCCCACAGATAAATTGGTACAGCACTGCACAATAGCATCCTGCATCGCTACTGACCGTCTGCACAGCAGGGAGGTTGCAGTTGCAAAGCGGTTTAATGCTTTGGTGTGCTGGCGCACATCCACGCGAGCCTTGCGCCTCTCCAAGTGGTCCCTGTCCAATTTGTCGCACAGGACAGTCATGCATTGGGTCATGTCTGTCATGCCATTTGCCAGCGACTGCATGCTGTCTGAAATGTTCCCTATGCCCTTGTCAATTTTATCCAGCTTGTTGTTAATGGTGCGCGCCTGCCTCTGATCACCCATCATTGCCTTTGCCTGCAGGCACTGGACCTTGACCATAGTGGCCTCCAGACCGCAGAAGACCCCCTGACCGTACTGCCCTTCAGCTCTCTCCCATGACCTTCGTCCTCGGACACTGGCCCGCACAGCTCCTGGAGTGGGCTGCTGCTCAGCGTTGGCTGACTCTAGTGGATTGCTTGCCATCTCACCATCCTTCTCTTCCTCCTCAGATGTTTCTAGAATGCGGGGATGGGGCACATCAAGCCACCTTGCCCTTTCCTGCACAGGTGACGGTGTTGTTGGTGTGGGGGACTGTGCTGCTGCTACTGACTCCTGAGTCCCAAACAAAAGAGGAGACTGAGGCTGTGGTGTGGTTGTTTGCTCAGGTGTCTTTGCTGCCTGCTCTGTGTTCTTCCCTCGTTGAACTGTGCCGGGACCAGCTTCTTCTATCCTCTTCTCCCTATCCATTGCTGTGCTGCACGATGACTCTCCTGTGGATAGACATGGACATTGTGTCAGTGGAGTAGTTAACCTGTGTGTCTTGATTACATCACACTACTATCACACATTTGCCTGCTCCTCATTTGCTTCTGCTAGTAGTGTGTTGCCTCCCTTTTTGTATGGTATGCTGACTGCATAGCTTTATCTACCTATGACTACGTCTCCCATGATGCATTCCTGGGCATTAGTAAAACCTGTTCTGGAGTGTGATGTAGGCACACAGAGTGGGGAAGGGGAACAGGGAAATAGGTTAATGATAATGTCCATGCATCTTACCTTGTTTCTTTGCAGCTCTGGCAGAGCTATCAGCGTCCCCAATGCCATGGATGCTTTCCGGCTCTAGGGTGGATTCCACAAGCTCCTCAATGTCGGTGAGTCGTGGTGCTCAGTTTCTGCCTCCCCCTGTTGCTGCAGCTTCTTTTCTGTGGCAGCTAGTTTCTTTTTGGTGATAATGCGAAGATCATATCACCTTTTTTATAAATCGTCAATTTAATGGTGGGTGACCCCCGATGCCATTTACCTTTGCTTGGATATCAATCCAGGTAGTGCGCTTGACAGCCTCTGCAACATGCAGAGACTGTTTTCCAAAGAGTTTGCAGGAGTGTTTCACCACCTCTTCAACCAGCACCTGCAGTTCGGCAGGGCTGAATTTCAGTTTCCTCCTGCGCTCTGCTGCATCCCTCTGTCCATCCTGGGTCTCCATTGTGCTGTTCAGGTAAGCTCAGGGAAGCCTGCTCCTCTGTCTGTCCTCCTGCTCTCCTGACAGTTGAGGTTCTGCACCTCCATGGGTGTGGCCACTCCCAGGTACTGGGGAGGGGTGCTTGATTCTGATTGGTTGATTCCACTGTAGCTTTGTTTTTGGGTGTGGTTGGTGTTTCTGATTGGTTCACAGGCTCACATGTTTGTCAGTTTCACATTTCCGATTCTGTATTTACCGAATCGGTAATTTCAGAATCAGTAAATTCTGAATCGGTAAAACACATTCATTCCTATGGGCCAGGAGGCCCATTGGAATGAATGGGTTTACCGATTCGGAAATCACCGATTCGGTAAATACCGATTTCAGATTCAGAGTGATTCCGAATCGGTAAATGTTACCGATTTTTTACCTACATCACAATTTCCTATTCTGGAATACCGATTCGGTATGAGTTGGCATTTAAGAATCGGAAAAATGAAATTACCTACATCTGGCCTCAAGTGTTTTGACCAGAATCACAGGAAGTTGAGCGAATGCTGGAACTCCAACTTGCTTCCCCTGTTCCAAGGCTGGCTAGTCTGGCAATTAAACTACATCTTCTCAATGAACTTGTCACACTGAGTGCTCTTGTAGGCAACTGGGGGTCAAGTTATGGAACTTCTTACCACTCAGCTGGAACATACAGCCAGATTCATCAAACTGAAATTGGCTCGCAAAGGAGAATCATGCCCTTTGCGAGCGCTATTTTTGCATTTGGGATTCCTCATCCCAAATGCAAAAATCGCAATTCTAGAAATCGCTAAATTGCAATTAATTGCATTTAAGGAATCTCAATTTGAGATTCCTTAAATGCAATTCATGAACCATTTTTAAATTGCGAATTCGCAATCTGGGGCCGCTATTTACCGCAAAGTCTAACTACGTGGTAAATAGCAAAAACTTTGAAAAATGCACTAAAGTGCATTTTTCATGTTGCGCACATACATGCCCTAAGGGCATGTGTGTGCGTAACATAGGTGCAACATATGTTCAACATATGTGCACTCATCAATTTCAGGGGTGCAACAGGGTGTCTTTTGGACACCCCAGCACCCTTGAAATCGCAATCTCAATTTGCGAATCGCTAATTGCGATTAGCAAATTGATATGGTTTTCCCATGAATGGGGAGATATTCCTTAATTGCGACTCGCAATTTGCGAGTCACAATTAAGGAATTATTAGAAATCGCAATTTTTTAAGTGATTTCTTGATGAATAGCATTTTGTTATGCCTTAATAGCGAATCGGTATTTTTCGCTTTTAAGGAATCGCAAAATGTGTTCTTGATGAATCTGGGGGATAGACTCTTGATTTTTTGAAAACCATAAAGCATTACAAAATAGTGTTTTAGTTTGGCTGTTGGTCTTTTTTTAATTATTGCGTATGTTATGATTTGAGTGATTTTTTAAATTGTTTTGTCGTGAAGCCTCGGCCTGATGTATAAACATTTTATAAATAATTGAATTAGATCAGTCCACATGATCCCATTTATGACATGCTTCCTCCTTCCTAGTTCACTTCTGTGAGGGACTGAGATCATGCCTTTAAAGACAATCTCACCTGCCAGCGAGTAACCAAATACACTGACTTAGACAGCAAGTTATGAAACCTACCTTACCCATGTAGGTCAAACTTTATGTATTCTCCTCTCATACACAACACTCCCTTGCCCAGTAGTTATGCCTGTGCAATTATTACATATCGCATGCAAAAATACTTCATATACAGTGGGATTTATTAATGTACTCCCTATCCACAGCTTACCCACACTAGGAAGTGTTCAGGGAAGACCAGTGATGCTTGATGTCTCCAAGGTACCCTGCTTCAGTGTTGAACTATTCAGGACTGTTCTACCATATTGCTTTCATGCTTGAAAGACCACTAATTTGGAGTGCGGCTGAGTTCTAAGAGGATGTCTTCTGAGTTTTTTTCATCGCTTTCTAACCATGGGATATTCCTTCTGCCCTGGGAAGCATATTATTTCCACGGCGATTCAAGAACCAGAGAGAAACTGATTGGGGTCTTAGTAAAGGGCTCACTTACTATGACAGGCAGAATACCCTAGGTATTATGCAGATAATCCCCCGCGAATTAATGCCTGGAGAAGTATTCAGCACCTCCTCTACAAAGTCTGGTGATTTCCTATTATCACGTCACTCTGAATCTGGCCCCGTTCTTCATTTTTGCATAAAGATTAAATTGCTGGTTGCCACACCTAGACCCGAGAGACCAACTTTCTTTTTTTTTTTTTAAGTTTTATAGAGCGTGAACAAGATCCTCACAGATATCAAAGCGCTTTACACACATATCAGATATAGAGACAAAAGAATAATTAACAAGGCATTTTGTGCAAAGATGAGCAAATGGTTATCCATAGAGTCAAGGCGAGGCAGCAAAGGTGCATAGGTGGTCTGGCCGGTCATTGTCATAATAGGAAAAATAATGAGTCTCGAGATTTCCTTAACCTATATTCATGTGAATTTAGCCGAGAGGATCGATTTGACTTCTTTTTTGAAGGATACCATGGATGAGGTGAGTCTGGTTTCTGGAGAGAGGGCATTCCAGATCCTGGGCGCCATCCCTGAGAAGGAGCGTCTATATGTTTTTTTCTTGTGGAATCTTTGTGGTTTCAAAAGAAGATTTTCTGCGCTTCTTGTGGCTCTTGAGCCACCTGAGATTGTCAATTTCGGAGTGAGGTAACTGGGCGAGTTGGGGTGTATAGCTTTGTCTGTCTTGCACGCGAATTTTAGGTGTATTCTAGCTTCGTATGGCAGCCAGTTCAAGGACTTTAAGTCAGTAGAGATGTGTGAGCATTTTTTGAACCAGTGATGAGTCTCGCTACAGCATTAATAGAGGCTCTTAGGGGTGCGGTTGTCGATATGGGGAGGCCACAGAGGGCACACTTCCATAATCTACTCGAGGGATAACTAGGGCTTGGACTGCAGTCCTGAAGTCATTGGCTGGGAGGAAGGGTTTCAGCTTCCTCAATGTATTGATTTGGAAATTAGCTCCCTTCGTTGCATTGCTGATATGATGTTGCATATTGAGATTGCAGTCGAGGGTTATGCCTAAAGATTTAGCTGAGTCCATGATGGTAGGTTGACCATTGAGTGCAGTGAGATGTTTAAGCCAAGCCTGAGTGATGGGGACTTTGGTGGGAGGTGCTATTAAGAGGAATTCCATTTTTAGAGCGTTAAGTTTGAGATGATTCTCTGCCTGCCATGTCTGTGTGTTCCTAAGCGTTGTGTTGAGTAGTTTGATGTCTTCAGGGGTGTGTATTTTAAGGTAGAGTTGGGTATCGTCTGCGTACATGTGGAATTGCACATTAGATGCTTGAAGCAGTGCAGTGAGTGGTTCCATGACTAGATTGAACAATGTTGGGGATAGGGAGGATCCTTGTGGGACACCTAGTGTTACTGGAACGGGAGTGGACATAGTATTGTTAATCTTGAATTTCCGAGTCCGGTTATGAAGAAAGGAGATAAACCACTTGAGTACTGTCCCTGATAGACCCATTCTGAGATTCAACAGATCGAGTAAGTTCTTGTGTTTGACCGTATCAAAGGCTGATGAGAGGTCGATTAGGATGAGGAGGCAAGTATCTTTCTGATCAAGAATTTGAAGCGCGTCATCAATTATGTGTGTCATGGCTGATTCCGTGGCCTGCTCGGAAGCCTGATTGGTGTGAGTTGAGGAGGTCAAAGTACTCGATGTGTTTTGTCAGTTGGAGGTGTACACATTTTTCTAAAAATTTGGTCAAGGTAGGGTTATTGGAGATAGGGCGATAGTTGATTAGGTCGGTGGGGTCTGCTGTGGGCTTCTTTAGTATGGGCGATACTTGTCCCACTTTGAGGGAGCCAGAGATGCATCCTTGTTGAAGTGAGCTGTTAATGATTTTGGTCCAGAGAGGGGGAAAAATGGGATAAAGTCCTTTACAGCGTTTGTGGGTAGAGGGTCAGTGAAGTGATTGGAGGGCTTCAGGGTACTGAGAATCTTGCTTATAGTTTCTTCTGTGTAAGTATCGAAGGACGACCATGTAGCCTTGTTCTTTAGATCAAGAGGTGTTTTGCTGTGGGGGCTAGAGTATAGGCTTAGATCAGTGAGGAGATCTTTCCTGATGTTATCTGTCTTTAGATTAAAGAAAGTAGAGAATTCTTCACAGGTTGGTAGTGTGCTTGTTGTGTTTTGTAGTCGTTGAGGTTCTTCCTTGGATTGAGTTTTGATTAACTCGAACAGTTTTTTGGGCCGGTTTCTTGCTTGGTCTAGCTGGTGGCTAAAGAAATCTGCTTTCGAGCGTTTGATTTTTCTAAAGTATGCATTTCTTTTTTTCTTTAGTGTTTTAAGGTGCGTAGCCGAAGGGACTGATCTCCAATTGTGTTCCGCCAGTCTCATAGCTCGTCTATCTTTGTTAAGCAGCCCGTCGTACCATGGTTTTGAGTTTTTAAAGGAAACTTCCTTTAACTGAATGGGGGCAACCTCGCTGATTATCGAGGTCATCGACTTGAGGTAGTGGTCGGTGAGAACCTGTAAGTCAGAGGCACCAGTAGGGGGTAGGAGAAGATTGTAACTGGGAGAAGGTAATGAGTTGGGATTGAGTTTCTTCAGGTCTCTTTTTCAGACCTTTGGTTTAGTGGATTGAGCCGGGTTAAGTTTCACGTTTTAATTTATGAAGAATGTGATAATGTGGTGGTCAGACCAGTCACAGGGTTGAATTGACTCGAGTTGGATGGAGTCGCCTTTAGATCTAGGATAAAGCCTTTGCTGTGAGTAGGGCTGTTGAAAATTTGGGTGAGGTCTAGAGCGCTGTGGACGTTTTTGAGACTATTGACCACAGAGTCGTTGTGATCGTTCCAGTGGAGGTTGAAATCACCAAGGAATATTTGTGTGTTTTGTCGTCCAGAGTTCATTGTGACCATGTCTATGAGGTGTTCAGTGAAGGTGAGGTTATCCCCTGATGGGTGGTAGATAATATGTAGAGATCATACTGGATTGCCATCGCTGTTGATGTTGAGGCAGATGTGTTCACAGGAGGAGAATATAGGGGATATGGCTTTAGTTACTGAAAGGTTGCTCCGGTGAATACATGTGATTCCACCCCCTGTCTTGCCACTCCTATCCAATCTGATGATGAGGTAATTAGAAGGGACTAGAATGTCACTGAGTGGCAAGGAAGATTCTGTTAACCAGGTTTCGGTGAGTATGGTCAGATCTAGGTCATGTGCAATAATGAGGTTGGCTATGTCTGATGCGTGTCTAGGGGCCGATCTACAGTTCAGGAGTGTGCATTTAAGCTGGGGAGTGACCAGGGAGGAGGAGGGGTCCAGAGTGAGTGTGACTTTTTTAAGGCTATTGGCAACGATACCTCTATTGTTTTGTGTGGAGGATCTGTGAGGGTTGGGGTGGATAGTAGGGATGAGATGGTGTGGGGGGGCTATGTGGGTCGTGGGATCATAAGAGTGTAGGAGGGAGCGTATGTCATACCCCGAAAGTGGATTGATGCTTCGCAGAGGGCGGGTGGCAGAATTACGGGAGGTAATTGAGGTCCAGTAAGGAGAATTATGTTTGTATGTGAGTGGAGGATGGGTGGGGGGCTTGCTAGGTGAAACGGTTCTGGGGGGTGTGGGCCCGTGGGTGCCTGGGTGGATTCAAAATCAACTCTTTGAAAGTATGAAGTTCCTCTTTAATTTGGAGAAGAGTGGACATAATCTTGTCCAAAGTGGAACGATAGTGGTGGGGGTGGTAGACCGTGGTATGAGTTGAGGAGATTTGGCTCAGTTCAATGTGAAATCTGATGAAGACGTTGGAAGAGTAGGGGGTGATGAGAAGAGGGTTGGGCATGTTGTTGGCATGGATTTATGGGGAGTTGGAGTGGTTGGTGGTGGGTGAAGAGTTGTGGTAGGTGTGTCCTGGAGTGTAGTATGCTCTGGTGTATGATTTGGCGGAAACGTAGGAGAGGGTGTAGCGTGTGTGATTAAGAGAGTTGCAGCTGAAGCTAACTGGGTAGTGGGTGCATTTGGTAGGAAAGGGTGTATGGGAGGAGTTATAGGGGTGGGATATGTTCTAAGGGCGGATTAGAGGTGGGTGGGATATTCATTGAGTGGTCGTGGTGGGGAAGTCCTTTTATACTCCATCTGGTGAACACAGGGGTGTTGGCTGGAATGGGGGGGGTTCAGAGTTCGAGGTGACCAAGTGGAATAGGGAAGGTGCAGGGGAAGAGAAAGTTAAGGTGGGAGAGCTGTTAAAGGGAGAGTGACCTCTGACTGGAACTGGTGGGGGAACAACTTCTATAGTTGGTGCATGAGTGGTTTCAATACTGCAGTGGGGGAGGAAGAAAATGTCGTTGTGAGGCAGGGTGGAGGTAGGGGGAAGGATGGTGATGGAGGAAGAGGGACTAGAGGTGGGGGGCAATGGTCATTCCGGGTGACCTAACAGATTGAGTAAGGGCTGAGTTTGTTGTTACAGTTGTGCAAGTTGGAAGTATGTAAGGGTTAGGTGAAGAGAGGAGTCGTGTGTTGGAGGGTGGGGTAGAAAGGTTGAGGGAGGCGTAAGGCTCTGAGCAACTCGTTGGCAAGGGGGTAGGGGGTAGGAGGGTGGCAAAAGGGGTTGGAGTTGTGGTGTCTTGGGTGCTAGGTGTGGGGGTCAATTGGGTGGAAGTATGTGGATTAGAGACATGCTCTTTAATAAAGGGGAAGATATTATCAAATAGGTTTAGACTATGGTCAGTTGACTGAGTGAGAATAGTTTCGTTGTTGTAGATGGTGATGGTTGCTGACGCTTGGAAGAGTTGTGATGGTGCAATGGAAATCACTAGACTATGTGCGGATCTCCTCGTGGAGGAAATCGTGAGTAAGGCTAGGAAGGCTTTCCTTCATTGAGCTCTACGTTTAGTGTAGAAAATGATATCGGTGGTCGTGATCCCATTGTGTAGTGAAAAATAAGGGTCAGTGACGGGCGTTTCTGGGTGAGATTTTAAAAAGTTGTGTTTGAAGCGTTTGGCAGGTTTTTTAGTGAGTCTTGGGGGGTAAATGATTTTGTAGGTGTGAGTGCCTGTGAGTTCCATGTTGTGAGCTGTGGTGTAGATGAGGGGAGTGTGTTGTAGTGTAGGCTTGAGCGTCATAGCTGGCTGGGGTCAGTGTTGAGTCAGGGCTAAGGGATGTGGAAGTGGTTGAGTCAGTCTAAAATATGAGCATTCTTAAATAAAGGCACGGATAGGTCAAGCCAAAAATGGGGGGGAATGCACAGAGGTTCTGATCTGATGTGTGCAGGAGGGGAGGTCGGTAGCTGAAGAAACTATGATTTGGGTCACTGAGGGGGATTAGTCTAAAATGGCTGACTCCTTAGGAGAACTAAAAGAATGGCTATGTAGTCCTCTGTCTATTTCCATGAATTGTGAGGTAGGGTGTTGTCCTGTTTCGCTCTCTATCATGGGGCTGAGGAGATAAGTCCTGTTTCAATTTTGATGATTAGGTCATGAAGATGAGGAGTCAAGTCCTATTTCAGTTTTGATGATCCCAGATCAAAGACATTGCTAATACCCGGACTTAGTACCGGTCAATGGTTGGGGGAGGCAATTTGCCACTGTAGTTTATGACCCCAGCCATTTTGAGCCACTGCCCTCCAGGAAAATGTTTAGTTATATGAAAAGAGACGTTCAAGATAAAGGGAGGCAGTAAATAAAACCTTTGCGCAGAGCACTATGTCGTCTCGGGATTCGATTAAAATAAACAAAGCTCACGTTGCTGGTTACATCAGGTGTCCCATTGGAAGTTGAGGGAAGTGCTGCTGCAGAAACTGAGCGCTGTGTGCATCATCCTTTGCATTACAAGTTCCGATGTGAGGGCCCAATTGAATGGGATATCGGCGTGGTTGTGTGTAACTTCTCCTGAGGGGGCGGGGCTGCGTAGAGAGATTGTTCCCACGTCTTCCTCAACTAGAAGCTTCAAACCTTATTTCAGATGAACAATATGCCAAGTCAAAAACATCAACTTGCCTATTATGGCCTGTACATTCCAGCTGAGAGTAATAGGAATGATGTGTTTATTTGTTTTCAAAACTATGATCCAATCCTTGAACCCAATAAAAATGGACAATTTTATCACTAAACTCCAATGAAAATATAATGAATTATCTCCAACTCAGACTACGACTGTATGACACAAAGGGTTCCCTATACATCCCTAGCAAACTCTTAAGTCACCAACTCACCGCACTACACTGTTTTTTTTAAAACAAAAATGCAGTGTAAAGTCTTGTCCAGGATTGTTTAGCATATAGTATATTTCTGTAACATTATATTGTATGGTTTCATCGACTTCTACCAATTTGTTGCATCTCCTGTCAACTCGTGAGCCCTCTTTCAGAACCTCTTGTTCACGATCCTACCACACTATCATAATTTTAGTTCTTCTTTTGAATTACATGTTCTTTGTTAAGCACTCTGATATGCCTCTTTCAGGGTCTTTGTATGCAGGAGAATCACAATGATAAAACATACTGATTCCTCTATTTGTCTTAAGGCCACCCTATTCATCTTTGAGTAACAAGATGGACAGTGCTTGTTCCTCAAAGAACTGATCAGACAATATTATGTTGCCCTCATTGCTTTAGCCCTGCTGCATGTCCTGCTAGTCATTCATCCATATTTCTATCCACTGCATTGTCAACGCTGATTTCTCTAAGCTGCATTGAAGCAGTGTAAAGTAACACCTCAACACAACCCTATTGTACATACAAAGACCCACCAGTATATAGGAACAGATAGGCACAGCCCTTTTAAAGATACAAAGGAGCTCTATATGTGATAAAAACATAAAAACAACATTTTTGTTAGCTTTTAGGACTTTTTGCACTTTACCACTGTGAACCGGTGTATTGTATTTAGTGATTTCTTACATTGTTCTCAGTGTGTTTTTCATTGTGTGTTTATTCCTTATATTGTAATTTCTGATGTGTTTTTTTCTAAAAACTGTGTTAATGTATCTTTATTTGTACCAAATATTAAGCATTTTTCGTATTGCTGGTACTATATCAACTTGATAGGATTTTTTGTTTCTAACCTTTAGTTTGAGCAAAATTGTGTCAGGGTAAAATATATGTTTCTCCTCAAAAGCAACATTTTGTTAGGATGGAGGCATCAGGGTTACTTAGGTATGACTTGGAAACCTGGCACTGATACACCCATTTCACGTTAGACAATATTCCAATCTTTTGAAGTCATATTTAGTCAGTTTAAAGGTATTTTCAAAAAGAAATTAGGAAAAGTGAAAGTGTTTTCCCATGAAATTATACTGGGTACAAATGCCATACCAGTGAAACGCAAAATGTACCCATGTCTGTTCGTAAGGAACTCTCTTCTTTATTATATAATTCGTCATTCAACCAATTGATAATTGTCACAGTGAGTATCTCCTATTGTTTTAGTTTAAAAACAAATAGGAGATTTAAGAGTATGCACTGCTTTAAGGTCCCTCAATAAGTGGATTTTAGTACACTGTCATTCACGTCCAGAAATACGGGACATTTTTGCTAAAATGAGAGAATCCACATTTGTTTACCATGTTAGACCTCAGGGCTGCATACCATCAGGTTCAACTTACTGATAATTGCAAACACCTCACCACATTTGTAACACTATTCAGGTATTTGTTATTGACTAATGTCATTTGGATTACCTTCTGCTGCATCCGTATTTGAAAGGTTAATGGATTCCTTATTTGATAGTATGGAAGGGGTAGCAGCATTTCAAGATGACATTATCACTTTTGCTGCTACCATTGATAAAAATAAAAGCATGCTTTCTAGAGTGCTATCTGTTCTCCAGGAAAGAGGTATGACTCTTTATAAGGATAAGAATGAATTTCTAAAAAGTGAAATTGAGTATCTGGAACATTCTATTTCATGTAATGGCATATGTCCCAGAGGGTCATCTCAAGGCCATCGGAGAAGTTCCTCTGCACAAGACGAAGGAATAAATGTCATCATTTTTGGGTTTTGTGAATACTATTCAAGATTTGTTCCTGAGCCTTCTTCACATTCTGTGTCCATGCAAACATTAGTAAAAAAAAATACATTCATTTAATCCTAGGAATTGACACAAATTTTTTATAGAGTCAAGGATTTAATGTTAGCAGCCCCAGCACTCACTCCTTTTTCAGAAGATGCCGTTTGCATTGTTACTGTAGATGTCAGTGGGATTGGATTAGGTGCTGTTCTTTCTCAAAAATCCAAGCATATGAAATAATGGGAGCCGACTATCGCCTATTCATCAGGATCCCTGTCCACCATTGAAAGAGAATCTTTGAAATGCATGTGGTCTGATGAACACTTTAAAACATACTTGTGGGGTAAATGATTAATTATTAGAACATATCATAAACTACTCATTTCCTTTCTGTCAAGTGATGGGACTGGTTTGGCCACTTCCAGGTGGGTTCACATTTTAGCAAAGTGATATAAGTTCAGTTTTGATGTTTAGTTAATTTCTGGTAAAGATAATATCAGAGCAGATTGCCTTTCTAGGTTACCTTGTGCAATAAATGAAGCAATGCACAATTATATAGAACATTGTATTGTACAAAATGTTTCCGACATTCTTGAATCTGATAAAGTTCACATTTCTGAGAGTGGAAGGAAGCCATGTTTAATTACACAGTTCATTTGTATACCAGCGATCTGATTTGTAAATACATGGCCTAATTAATGATTACTCACTAGTAAATTACACGTTTTCTGGAAAGTGAAAGAAGAGTTTCCTATGAAAGGGATTTTTGTAATGAGAGGTGATACAGTTGTTCCTCCTGTTAGTGTCAGATCTAAAGTTATTGATGTGGCACACAAAGACCATCTTGTGAAACTAATAATAAACATCTCGTCAGAGCTAGGCTCTGGTGGCCTTCTACAGATTCTATTATTAGATCTACAATTAAGATATGTTTGATATGGTCTAATTATGATAAATCTTTGAAGATCAGTACAACCCATTGCTTATCCTGAAGGACTATGGGAGCTTTCAGGTATTGATTTTCTTGAACCATTTCCTCTTTTGTAAAGTCCCCAAAAACAAATAATTGCATTGGCAGATTATTTTCCCACTGAACTGTATGAAAGTCAGTAGATGTGACTAACCTCAAAAGTGTGTTGAAGTTCTTGCAGGAATGTCTTATCAGGGAAAGTTTCTCCAAAACTATAATCTCAGATAATGGTGTTCAATTTGTTTCACACAAAATGCAAAACTTCCTTGACAAAGACAACATTAATCGTAAATGAACGGCACTTTTTTCTCCAAATTCCAATGGTTTGGTGGAAAGAGTGAATAAGGTGATTAGTGAAGGTATACAGGAAGCGTGTGCTTGTGGAAAAGGTGTCAATAATTTACTAGGAGAAAAGAATTTGGAATTATCATTCAACCCATCATTCTACTACAGGAGTCTACCCTTTTGCTTTGCTTCAAAAGAGAATTACTTTTTCTGACATAAATCCGGCATGATTAACTAAATATAAGCAACAATGCATTGATCAAGAGCACAAGCTAAAGCTCATGTGTTGGAAAAACAAAAGAAAATGAACGAATGGTATGACAAGAAATCTGGTTCTAAAGTGTTTTACGTTAATATTGGTGACTTTGTCAGAGTCAATTACCCTTATTTTAGATCTAAGGGGATGTCTACATTTATGCTTCCTCAAAAGGTTGTGAAGAGAATCAAATCTGCAGTGAAATTGGAGAATGATGAGCGGTGGAGTTTATCAAGGGTAGGCTTGTCTAAAAAAAATTGCTTGTTCTGTAAGAAGTTTACAGAAGATGGAAATGAGAATTTTTATTTTATGTTTCAGGGTAGCATTTTGCCTTCTACTTTACTTTGAACCAGTTTCTCATTTAATGTTCAAATTACTAATGTGAACAGTTTTACACAATTTGACTCGACAGATGCATGCATTTCTCTGGAGTCTAATGTTTTAGAACCACTTGAAAAGAGACCTGGTTATTTGAAGGATTATGTTTCATTTGTTTTATCCCATTTACCTTCTATGCTCATATATCGTTTTCCAATTGTTTGAGTTTGTTTTATTTCAGTGTCAAAGGAAGGAAATGTGTGTATTTAGTGATTCCTTATATTGTTTCTAGCATGGCATTGTGTGTTTATTCCTTATATTGTATTGTGTGTTTCATCAGTGTTTTTTACTCCTTAGGCCTCCGTGCTCACTGCCTTTCCCTGGAAACTGTAACCTTATTTAATTTTTGAAAGGTTCTACAGTAGATCATTCAGATGTGTTCTTGGATGTTAGATTGGAACTGCAAGGGTGTTGCTGTGAGGCCCAATGAACACCTTTTCTTGTTTCACTGCTTATGTATTCATCAGCTTCCACATAGTGCCAAAGTATGTGTGCTCTCACCTTTAAATATGGCAACATTGGTTTACACACAATTTGCACATTTAATATACTTATACGTCCCTAGGAAAGTGGTACTACATGTACCAAGGGCATGTAACTTAAATGCTACTAGTGGGGCTGAAGCACTCATTGTGCCAACCATTCAAGTAGCCTTGTGGAACATGTCGCAGGCCTGCTATTGCAGACTGCTTGCAGTGTTAAACTGCAAATTTGAATTGACATAATAAACCTTTTGCCACACCTAAAACACCCATTTTAATACATTTAAGTCACCCTAGGGTAGGCCCTAAACAACCCATATGACAGTGTATATACAAAGTTGAACATGTCCTGGTAGGGAAAAACGCCAATTTCTTTTCACTACTGTCTGGCCTGATTCTCCCATAGGGTAACATTGGGTTAACTTATTACATGTAAGAAGTGATAAACTTTGATTAGAAGTAGATAGGAACATTGAGATTGGTGTTAAAGTTTGATTTTAAGTGACAATTCTTGAAATGCCACTTTTAGAAAGTTGGCTCAATGTGCCACTGGAACCAAGCCATACCTTACTGAAGAGCCTTAGTAAGGGTGAAATCAATCCTGGTTTCCTTGTGTTCTGGTTCAGGGAGGACCTGGACTGGCAGTTCAGGCTGGACTGTTCCCATGAGCAGCAGGGTCAAGTCTGATTTGGATGACCCTTGGTCCAAATTGAGGTGGCATGGTGGACGAAAAATGATGGAAGGGGATGTGACCTGAGCGATTTCCAGAGGCTGATATTAATTCAAGCATTCCATCCATCACCTTTCTGTTTTTATATTAGATGCCCTAAGTGCGCCGGGTATGCCCATATATGGTTCCGGGCTCACTGTGCCACTGGAACCAATCTATACCCTGCTGAACAGCCTAATAAGGGTGAAATCTGCCTTGGGTTGCTTGTGTTCCGGGTCAGGGTGGACCTAGCCTAGCAGTTCTGGCTGGACTGTACCCATGAGGAGCAGGGTAAAAGCTGATGTGCAAATAGCTGGGTCCAAACTGACGTGACATGGTGGGTGAAAAATGATGAATTGGGATGTGGCCCAAGTAATTGCCAGTGGCTGAGATTATTTCAGGGAATCCATCCACCATCTTTGTTTTTTTGCATTTAACACTTAAAAAAAAAATAGCATTTGCTTATTTTAGCCATTTGGTGTCTGCAGCCAGTTTCCTGGGTCACATGACCAGGAGTGGTTGGCAGTTGGCCATTGTGCATGCCTCCGAGACCGTAACACACTAGACATTCAGGATGGGCCATCCTGATTTGATGATGGAGTGCAGCTGTCACACTTGCACTTCAAATCCACTGACCCAGCTCAGAAACAAAAGGCTTTACAATAGGTCATTGTGTCCACAGAAAACCTGGGACCAGGGCAGGGAGGCACGAAATTCCAGAAACTTATGTGGGATGAAAACTCCACATGTTTCTCCCACTTTAAAGGGGGCTCTAGGTATAAAAATAGGACCATCAGACGAGCTCTTCAGTTCACTTCTGAATCTGTGGAAGGAAATGCAGAAGACTACCAAACTGTCTATGGCCTGCTGCGACCTTCAGATGAGGGCCCTGCTGCACCAAGAGAACTACCATGCTGCCTGAAGCCTGGCTTGTGCCCTCAGAGGACTGCCGTGTTGCTTGAGACCTGCTTTTCTACTGCACCAGGAACTACCAGAGTGACTCCAAGGGCTAGATGTCTGGCTTCCTAATCAGAGCCTGAGGGATAGAAAAGGCTCCAAACATCTTGAACCTTCACTTGGACCCAGCTTGAGTTAGTCTTGATTCTCCAAGTGGTGCCCTCCAGTCCTGGGCCCTTGTACCAGGTTAACTGAAGTTTCTACCAAATATGGTGCATTACGAAGACTCAAAAAGCAACGCCACGCTGACTGCATAAGGTACACTCCATCATGGTCAGCCTAAACTTGTGACTTTGTCCTGGTTCAGCATGACTGGATACCCTCTGTGGATGCTTTGCACCTGTTAAAGCTACT
Organism: Lissotriton vulgaris; assembly: GCF_964263255.1. NCBI lineage: Eukaryota > Metazoa > Chordata > Amphibia > Caudata > Salamandridae > Lissotriton > Lissotriton vulgaris. Next base: position 116,154,103 of record NC_141697.1, on the reverse strand, counting down.
TTTATCTAAATCATTAAAATTGCACATCTCCATTTCCACTGATTGGTTTCTTGTCATTTTATACATATAACATTTTACTCTATTTTATAAAATTGGTGAGGGATTTTCCCTGTGCTGTGTTTTTACTTTATCACTGCTTGTGTGCTGCGTAATACTTTACAGATGGCCTCCAAGCTAAGCCTGACTGCTGTTGCCCCAAGCTACCAGAGGTTTAAGCACAGATTAATTTAGTGACTTTTTGTTGTTCACCCTGACATGGATTGCAGCTGTTCCTTGATAAGGGCTCACACCCCATTCAACTAAACCCATTTTCTCACAGAGTCCTATCTAATTTCTGATGGCAACAGTAACAGAAGTTACAAGCTTAATAGATTATTGGCCACGTGTACAAATCTTAGGGATTGCAATTTCCAAAATGCGAGTCTTGGAATTAGAAAATTGCAATTCCTAATGTACGAACTCTGTTGAGTTTCATTTAGGGATTCCTAATGGGGCTGCAATTGATCTATCTCATGAATATTAATGAGATAGGTCATAATTTGTGACCAATTAGGATTTGCAGCCATCACAGGAATGGTGGTCTGCTGGGGTCAGCAGGTCATCTTGTCTCCGATTGTTTTTTCTTTTAAATGTAGCCAATTTTTCTTAAGGAAAACGAGATGTGTTTCAAAAAATAAAATGTGCTGTTTAAGTTGAATTTTTTAAGATTAGGCAGTGGGCCCTTGTACCACAGCCTGCTTTTGAAAAATATTTGTTTCAACATTCACACATTTGCAAATGTTTACCAACACACTGGAGGTGTTGGTAAAAAGTGAATGTTTTGTAACCATAATTTGGTTGCAAAACATTCATACATACCACTGCAATTAAGTATTATGAATAGACACCCTAAACACGCCCCTTTCCAAATACTGAATCGCTAAACACAAATTGCAATTCGGTGACATGTTACTGAATTGCAATTTGTGTTTTGCACTTATGAAAATGCATCTTTGCGTTTGGTAACGGCCCAGTACTGCAAATCGGGTCATTTCCAACGCAAAAATGCTTTATGTACATATGGCCTTATGAGTCCTGTTGTAACCCCACAAGAGTCGCCAGATGAAATACCTGGGAGGAGGGGAATGAGGAGTAACCAGAAGAATCAGGATAGGAATTGCTGATTTCACCTGTAATTTTCATTTCTCAGGGGACTAGCATGTTTCCATTTGTAATCAGCCATAAATTACCCACTCTATAAAACTACATTGCCATTGGTATTAGTAATTTCGCTGGGTGACGAGTATTTACCAGTAGGTCTAGGTGACATTTGAATTACACTAGTCTGGAATTTTGTGTTATGCTTCTGTAGGAGAGTTCCATTTTGCATGGTTACCCCCCACTTTTGGCCTGATATCTGATGCACTTTGACTGAGTGTGCACTGGGTCCCTGCCAATTAGGTTCCTAGTGCATGTGTTCTTTCCAAAAACGGTATCATTGTTTTCACAACTGGCACACCTCTGGCTCCCCTGAAAGTCCCTAGTAAAATGTACCAGTGGTACCTAGGGTCTTGCAACCAGAGAGGCCCCTCACCAAACGCATACACAATGCCATTGCATACTGTGTGTTTTGGTGCAGACAAAACCTAAGAGTCGACATGGCACACATTCATCTGTGCCATGCCTACCAATCACTGTCTGTGGCATAGGTACGTCACCCCTTTAGCAGGTCTCACAGCCGTAAGCAGAGTGCACTATGCCATAGGTGAAAGCAAAGTTTCATGTGCAATGTACCCCCACAGGGCCTGTGCCATTCACAGACATTGTAAGTGCAGAGAAGCCATATTGACTACATGGTCTGGGAGTTTGTCATTACGAACTCAACAGCTCCATGATGGCTTTACTGAATGCTAAGGAGTTTGGAATAAAACTCCTCAGCATAATAAACCCACACTGATGCCAGTGTAGGAATTATTACCAAATGCACTCAGAGGGCATCTTAGAAATGCCCCCAGGACAATAGACCAACTCCCTCATGTACAGTTGACTGGTCTGCACCAGCCTGCCACACACAGATTTATTTCTGACCCCCTAAGATGGGAGCCCTTGTGGGACAAAGGCTGCTTGGGGTGGAGGGGCTTCACACCTACTACCAAACAGGAACAGCATTCAGGGCTGAGAGCCTCAAAGGCTGCTTGCTCTTTGATCTGCTAGCCAGGGCCTCTCCAGCAAGTGGAGATGCCCGCCACCTTCACCAAGCCCCACTTTTGGCAGCAAGGTTTGCAACAAAATTAGTAGTCAGGAGAGGTGTGTCCCCTCTCTGCCAGGACCACCCCTAAGGTGCCCTGGACCGAGGTGACCCCCTCCTCAGGAAATCCTTCATCTTGAATAGAAGGATTTGACCCAATCAGGTTAGGGGGATGCCCCCTTCCCCAAGGGAATAGATATTCTAAGGGTGTAGTCACCCTAAAGGCAAGTAGCCCATTTGCTACCATCTGCCAGTACCTGTAACACCCCTAAATTCAGTATTTAGGGGCACCCCTGAACCTTGATCCTCAGATTACTGCGATCAAAGAAAATAAAGACAAAGAAGACACTGTGCAGCCGAGCCTGTAAGAAGACCACTGATTTGGCCCCAGCCCTACCGGCTTGTCTCCTGCTCAAAGACCCTGTGAAGAAGACAATGCCTGACCCGTTATCATCGACTTCCAAGAACCCCAAGACGATTTTCACTCTTTAGCCTAGACCACATCACCCAAGGGCAGCAGCCCTGTGCATAAAAACTCTATTTTCAAAGATTCCAATCCAGGCAGATCCGCAACCCCCACCCACTCTGCACCCGACGTCCCTGCCCGAGTTTGAGTGGCCCACCTATCCTGTGAAGTCTCCCCAGCGATCCTGACCTCGTCTCCATTGGTGGCTGACCTATCCTGGACTCCACGAAATTGCCTGCAGCCTCTTCATGAAGGGTCCCCCTGACTACGACTGGCTCCAGCAAAGAAAACCCAATACCAAAAGGTACCCCACAATCCGCAACCCACTGACTTTTGGGAGCCCAGACAACAGTGCCTGGGTATCCAGAAACTCTCCAACTTACCTGCCCAGTCACTGGTCACCTTCATTGAGCCTCCTGGTCCGATCCTGCAGCCTTTTTTTGTGACCGAGAACCTCCATAAAAAGCATTGGGTGCCCAAAACTGATTTGCACCCTGTGCCCTGAAACCTCTGGTACTTACCTGCAAACCGTGCCTGTTTGAGGTGCCCCCAGTCTCCGTTGATTTACATTTGGGCCTGTGCCACTGGTGGTGCAGTACCTACCTTAAACTGAACCTTGACCAGTGTTGGTCAAAACCCCCGAAGTCTGAATGAGTAATTTGTGTACTTACCTGTTAATGCATAAAACAGTTTCTCCGCTAGGATTGTATTTGCAAACCAATTGCATAAAAGTTCTATTGTTCTAAACGGATTCCACAAATGTATTTCTATCACTTTGAAGCATTTTCTACTGCCTTGCAAAACCATTCTTACTGCATTTTGAAAAGTATTACTGCTTTTGACACTGTTGCTTAACTGCAACTGATTTCCTCTTGAATCTAAAAATAAAATAACAAGGTAATAACTTTTTATACAAACAATTGGTCTGGATTCAGTCTTTGAATGTGTGTGCAATTATTTCTTGCCTGAGTATGTACAATAAATGCTTAACACAGCCCTCTGATAAGCCTAACTGCTAGACCACACTACCGCAAAGAGTTGTCACACTAAGGGGCATATTGTCAAAAACTGTGTTAAAATTATCGCCGGTTTAGCAGCAGAAAACTGCCGCTAAAGCGGCGATAATGGCTTGATAATATGCCCTGGAGAATTCCCATAGAATCCCATGTTCACCCAAGAACATGGGCTTCTATGGAATTTCTAAAGGGCATATTATCCAGCCCATTATCGCCGCTTGGGTTGCAGTTTTCTGACGCTAAACCGGGGATAATTTTAACACCTTTCTATTGATAATATGCCCCCTAATTCCTGAAATTGCGCTATTATTCCATGCAGTGTAATTACGTACCATTTGCAGTAAAAATTCACTGTGAAATGCGTAATTCGTGGTAAATCGCACACAAACAACGGAGCACAAACGGCTTGTGTGCATAGTGATTTAGTTTTCTGCACTGCATTTTAGTAAGAAGTTCATCCTCATTTCATGTGTTTCAGGCAACAAAATGGACACCTAATATTACTGTGGGAAAGTGGATCCGCCCTGCTGAAAAGTACCATTGTGCTGTTCCACCTCTAGAACAGAAGAATGTATCATCAGAGCTTATTAATTATGGAAACAAACACGCCAACAAGCTGCAGACTTCAATTATTCATACGCAGGGTAATATGCCTAAAGCATTCCATCTTCATAATGCATCATCTCATCTCGCTAAGTAGGTAGATTTCCCCTTAACATTGTCCCAGTAACCGTGTGTGGATTAATGGGCTCTGCGGCTGCAAAACATTGGCCTCAGGCTTACCCAGTCTCTCAATACTGTCATAGTTGGTAACGTGAGCAGAAGTCCCCAGTCAAGTAATTGGCAGAGGGTCCTCAAATTCTGTACAAAACCAGCATCGCTGCTGTGTTGCAGTCACACAAAATGAATAGAGCATTCATGTCAGGATACCTGTAGATCCATCTTTTGCATGCTTGGAGAACTAAAGCACAGCGGGCTGCATGTACCAAGATAGAATTAGCAAAACGCAGTCGCAATTTGTGCGCCTACTTTTTTGCGAATATTATGGTATTTTGCAAATTGAGCTATGTATTAGTAGGTTGGTTCACAAAATACAAAGCCTTAGTGGGTCACAATTAGACCTACCTATTCAATATTAATAATATAGGTTACAAATTGCAATCCACTATGATTGGTTGCCATCCGAGGGATGATGACCTCCTCAGGTCAACAGATGACCAAGCCTGTGTTTGCTTTGAAATATGCAGCCGCTTTTCCTTAAAGGAAACTGGATGAGATAGTAAAAAAAGAAAAAATTCACAAATATTTTTCAGGAGTAAGCAGTGATCTAATGGAGCACTGCAAACTCATACAAAAGGTTTTTGGCAGGATTCAAAAAGGGAAAGCAGTCCCATGGGAACCCTGTCCCTTTTGCAAATGGGTTACCACTACTTTTTGGTAGGGAGTATGCCCCATTTTGTGGACAAAACTTGAAATAAGTGATAATTATCTAAAAAAAAAAAAGACTAAATATCTTGGTGTCTGATTTTTATCATGTTCAATAACTATTGCTGGGTCATTTGTAGCCTTGGCATTGAGGCATTGGTGGGCCTTTTGCCAGAAAACAGCAGTGGTCATTCCTCTAAATTTGCTAAGCCCTGTTGCCAGGCAGTGACAGGCAACCTTTCACCACTGAATCCCCTATCAGCTGCCTCAGCTTTTCAATGCAGAAAATGTGGATTATGCATGTGAGTACAGTCATGAATATTGCTTTCTGCAGTGGTGTTTCATCTTGGTGGGGGGGGGGGGGCTGGTTTAAAATGTATCACATCCTCTAGTAAATACAATTTCAGGTAAGTTGTCAGGGATTGAGAGTCTCAGTTGGGCGTAGTAATACCTGTGACCAGTTCCTACAGCTATCATCAGCAGTCACCGCATAGAACAAGTCATTGGCTACTGAAGTGTTCATTTAGGCCCAGCCCATGCACACATCACAAGGCCTAGGAAATGAAAAATAACATATTTAGCTCATATTGAGTTTTTGTGAGTTTGTAGTCAGTGGTTGTTGAGTATGCTTACATTTTTTAATGCATGGTTCTTGATCTTGCTCTATGGAGAAGTGTATTTCACTTACTACTTTTTGAAAAGAGGGAGGTTGTCACACACATGTACAGAAATAAGAATAGTCCCCTTCCTGAATCTGACCTGCACTTTTTTTAGGGGTCTGGGGGGGGGTGGAGGGATAGAAGTGGAGTGGAACAGCAGAACAAATGTAAACAGTGTATCTCCTTGAACTTTCATATTTTTAGGTCTTACAACAGAGACGTTTTAAGGCATGGGCAAAGTGGGCTCTGGCCTAGGGCCCCATCCTTCCAGGGGGCCTCTTGTTCTGCAAGAGAGTCTTGCCCTTAGATTTCCTTCAATAATTTTTCAACAGATTGTTGTAAATAGCGTTTTTCTATCATTTAATTTTTTATGTGTGAGTCTATTACAGACAATTTGCAGACAGAATTTTTTCATTTCATGCAACATCTATATACATATTTTTCTTTTAGATTATTACAGGACCTGGCATGGGAGCAGGTCACAGAGAATGTATGCAGTAATATTAGTTAGCTGCTACTGTATTACAATACTGAAAACACGCATCACTATCCCTGAATATCAGATCTACGCACATTTGGAATTTGACCTAAGAGGGCATGAAAGAGCTGAAACTGGATCATAAAATCAAAATTGTTCCGAATAGGGGCCCCCAAAATACATTTGGCCCAGGGCCCCTAAAATCCTTAAAAAGTCCCTGTCTTACAATCTTGACACCATAAGTGATCTACATAAAAAACTGTGTCTTTTTTGCACCTAGGTTAGATTTTCCTTCTTACTAAATTTGATTGGTTAGAAGGTGTGTGCTTCTGCTGAAAAAAAGGCTTGTATTGCAAACATTTTGCACAGTACTGTAGGCCAGAGTTGGTTATGGTGACACACCAGTAAGTAACGTTCTAGGCCTGATTGGTTAAGGTGGAAACATTATGTCAAATGCCATAGATATGATCAGTTAATTTGAAGAAATAATAAGAAAGGATGTAGGCTTGAATCATTTATTGCAACAATCATATGTTAAAGCCAATAGATTTTTACTAGTATTTTAATAATACACTGTGTTGAAGCCTGTAGACAAGTATTTTCTGACATAGATTTTCCGGATTGATATAAAAAGGCAAAGATTTTAGTAAAATGGTAGTTATTGGAATGGCATTGATTTGTTTGCCCTGGCTTGACGTTGCAGCCATTTGTAAGGGTGTTTGTGCTAATCTGAAAAATAGCTGAAGGAAGTAATACTAAAATAGTGATTGTGGCTCTGCTCAGACACTGATCTCCTACTCTACACAGTTTTGTTTGAAAAATTGTTCAGTTAGTCCGCCTAAAAAGTAGTTTCATTGCTCATAACTGTTGCCCTAACCAGAGCCAATCACAGTAGAAAGAAGTGTTGCATGGTTATACGCTGTGGCCAATAAAGTTGAAAAGGGTTTGATTTTGTGAACTCCTTGGCACATTACAATACATGCATTTATAAAGCTACATTGCATGCGGTCGCCAGTAGGTAGTTATAGTTAGGAACTAGTTTCCATAGGAAATCCACAACATTCTATTTGGAATAACTTTGGAGCCGGTGGACGTATCTTCGCGTATTTCTCCAAGAAAATGGCCTGCTCCGCTCCGCTCCTACCCTGAAAGTTTGGTGGTGATTTGTCAAGCCGAGAAAAAAGAGGGGTCTCAAAACATGTTTTCCCCGTGCAATTTTCCATAGGGACCTTTAGCCAGGGCTACAGCCCGAACGGCTGAACGGAATTACACCAAATTTGGCAGAGAGGTAGAGTTTGGTTCGCAGATTGTGGTTTTTTTTAAATGGTGTAAATCCGTTCAGTAGTTCCTGAGAAAATCATAGTGATATCTAGAGACAAAGTTCAGTACTCTGTCCTGTACTCTGTACCTTCCCGAGCACGAGCTGCATGCTGATTGGCTGACAACTGTCTGTCAACACTCCAAACCAGGAAGTGTTGGCAGCCATCTTGTGCCTCTGTAGAACCGCGGCACAAGAAAGCAGTGAAACAAACATGCAAAACAGGAAAAGAGGGCAGGGTAGAATTTTTTTGTAAATCACGGGGTACGAAGTACCATACTCTGTACTGTACTCTGTACCTTCCCGAGCGCATACTGGAGGTTCCTGGTGGGCTAGCTAGCCCCAAGGGACCTCCAGTATGAAAGGGGAATTAGCTCCCCCTCTGCAAACGTGCCATGGGGTTTTACACTGTGACAACCTTGCAAACCATGAGAACCATAGAAAAGGGCTTTCTTTTGTGAACCCTCTGACAAATGCAATTGGTAGGGATTTTATGTTTTGAACTGTTTCTTGTTGGTGCTAAGGGTGGGCGTAAAATCCGTTTCGCGGGCGAATTTGCGGATTTTCCGCGATTTCGCGATCCGCAAATCTCGCGAAATCGCGGTAAAATCCGCGAATCAGCGGGGACGAATTTTCAGCCAAGCAAGGGTTACAGCAGCAGGTGCAAAAGTTGAACCTAATTTCTTTGTAACCTTTTACACAAAAGGGTTACAAACAAATTAACTTCAACTTGGACACCTGCTGCTAATTGCTTCCTGGCGCCTCGTTGCCTACTTGCAACTATTCTCTGACCCTGCTCTGACCCTTGAAGAAGGGTCAGAGAATAGTTACAAGTAGGCAACGAGGCACCTGTCCAAGGAATTAAACCTCATCAGGAAGCACTTACAGATATAAAAAACAGGAAGAAGGGAGAGGATGGCAAATACACCCATTTTGAGTTTTCAGGAGGGGTTAAACTAAAAGAGACCTTTACAGCACAATTTTCATATGCATTTTGCTAAAAATAAAAAGCTGTATGTTCTGTAGGGACAACTCAGGAATCTGGCCCGTCAGAGATCCGGCCTCTCTTTCTTTCTCTCATTCTCTCTCTCCCTCTCTCTTTCCCTCTCTTTCTCTCTCTATCTATCTATCTATCTATCTATCTATCTATCTATCTATCTATCTATCTATCTATCTATCTATCTATCTATCTATCTCTCTCTCCCTATTCCATAAACGACTGCAAGGGTAACTTCGCTATGCAAGCGGCTCGCGAAGACGCAAAAAACCCTGCGAACACGCAAAAAAACAAAAATCCGTAAATTCGCACAAATTCGCAAATTTTGCGGATCGCGAATTCGCAAATCCGCAAATTCGCGGATCGCGAATTCGCAAAATTCGCCCATGCTTAGTTGGTGCAAAACAGTCAAGTGGTACCACACAGGTACAGGAACAAACTAGATTTGATAAAGATTTCAATGTGCATTTATTTGTGTAATAATTACATTGCATTTCCTTTTTAAAGAAGAACTGGCTGGACATTATTTTTTTGTTTTGTTTTGGATTTCTAGCAAACATCACCTCCCTGAGTCAGCCAGGTCAGCATTTTCTCATTTTCCTAAGATCAAAGTGGCAATGCAGTTCTTGGCACCCAGTTTGAGGGACCAAGATACACCAAATGAGAAAGGCCATCATTGACAAATTGGGCATAGTAACTACTGAGTGACTGCCCTATGTTGGGATTCAGGGGCAGCGGGTGCCTTCTGTCTAGTTTCCCGTCCTCCGGTCTTTCCCTGTGTACCAAGTGCATGCATGAATTTATGGACGCTCCCTTGGGGTTGCTTCAAAAGGCCCTGCCTCCAGGAAACCGGTGCTTGGTTTCTTTGATGGTCCTTTGCCTTGGGATTTCCTGTTCCTGTTTTCTTCCCTTGCTCTTTCCTGAGAGAGGACTATGGCTGTTGTCCTTTGGAGGGCTGTTTGTTGATTCCCCTTTTTGCCCTCCTTCCCTTATCTGTTTCTTATCCTACCCCTTATTTTTTGCTTTTCGTGAAGTCAGTTGGGAATTTTTGTTAACTAGAGACGCCAGCGATCACGCGGCTGCGTGTTCCATCAAACGCTATGCGTCTCTTTCACTTTTTTGTAGTCAACCGCCTCGTTGTGCTCCATTTGGGTGGTTTCAGGAAGGGGCTGAATAACGGCTGTTTTTTGTGCCACCTTCGTGCTTTTAAATCCAAGGGTTTTTTTTGGGTGTCCTTCTAGTCTCGTGGACACCTTTTTTCCCCCTTTCTGACCCCTACCTTGCCCTTACACTGTTTACGCCACTTCCCCTTTTACTACTCTCAATAGTCTGCCTAGAGGGTGTGGCTGGCCTGGGTTACCGGGCGGAGCCTTGATACCGGTAAACGTCTTCCAACGGTGTTTGTTAAAGCTACTCCTGAGCAGTGACCAGGGTAAGCGGGCAAGTTCGTGGGTTCGTGTGCGTGCTTGGTACACAGTAGGTGGGTTCGGTGTGTGTAATCTTGTTCCCCTTTTTGTCTTTAAGGTCCCGGCTGGGGTCGAGTGGTCTGCTGCTGGGGGATCTGAGGAGACACACTGCGTTACCCAAGACCTTGAGTTTCCCTGTTTTGTTTACCCACCCTCTCCCTGCGTCGTGGCTTTCCATCACCTGGAGTTATACTTGGGGGTGAGGGAGGGCTACGGTGGGGGTAGGGGATTGGGACATTCTTCACTCCTGCGGTGTCGGGCTGGTTGGCAGGCGGAACACCCTAGAAGTTCCCGAATTAGATTTTTCAAATAAAATAGGATCTGGGTTTGGATTGTGAACTCTCTAGTAAATAAAACGAAATGATTTCACATTGTGAACCTCTTTCAACACTCTATAGGAAGGCGTTTTGTATTATTAACTCTATTACAAACATAAAATAAGGGTTTTTACCATATTAACACTCTGATATCTTCAATACGAATGCTCCTGCGAGGGACTATGAAACACTGGATTCTGAGGCTAATCCACCAATCTCTCTGTATGGATGCTTAAGTGCCAGAGTAGTGTGACTATCTCAAGAAAGAAGTTCAGCATTGGGAACAAGCGATTTGGGGTGAGGATAGCACCCCTAATGAACACAATGCACCTCTTTTCGATGGTTGAATAGGTAACAGTGGTGAGAAGCAGCATCAGGGTCTCATTGGAATCCAAATTCAACAAATAGTAAAATTGTATTAGAGCAGGAATCATACCATTTATGTATAGTGTTAGGGGCAATAGCAGGAATGACTTACTGAAACCCTCATATGAAAAGGCAAGGATGAGCTTCGTAAGCACCTGGAAACACTATGCAATACAGAAAGAACTGACAATGCAGATGCCATCAGCTCAATTGCCAGGATGGTGATGAGCCTTATTTTATTCACTGAGTGCAGGAGGAAAGTGTAGGACAGTCAGTAGTACATATAGGAACAAAGGAATACCAATGAAAGATAGAAAACAACAAAGGTGAGGCATGGACGTAAATGCACCAAAATGCTAGCGGTAGCAGAAGTGACTTCATGTGTCCTTTGGCCTTCACTTTCACTCACACATACACATGCTTACACATCCACATGCTTACACATACACACATATTCACACATAGACACACTCACACACACTCTGCCCACACATACACAAACATTCACACATGCACACACTCTCTTACATTAACTGACTTAAAATTGCTTGCATGCACATAAAATAACATTTAAGAGCATTTTTTTACTTACCTCAGCTGCTACGGAAAGTCATATTCCAGCTATTTGTGCTCCATTTTTTATTAAACCGATAGGAAATAATGTAATATGATTGACTATTATTATAATAAAAATTGAAAAAAAAACATGAAGAGTGAAGCCCAGTTCCTATTTTCTTATGTTGCATAAAACGTTAGAATAGAATAACATGTGCACTTTAAATAATAATGCTTGATTTGTATTAAAAGAAATGCATCACCTAACAGAGGTTTTGCCTTTCAGTTAGTAGTTCATTGTTGCAGCGGTGAAACAAATTGAGATGTGGCAGGCCAATCTGTGTTTAACCCCTTGCACGCTCGTGACGGAACCATTCCGTCACGAGCCACGGTAGGGCTGTGCTGGTGACAGAATGGTTCCATCACGGCCCGGCCGCTGCGCCTGCGTGGCACTGATTCCGCGCCTGCGCTGAGCATTCCATTCAATCAATCAATCAATCACAGCATTTGTAAAGCGCGCTACTCACCCGGGTGGGTCTCAAGGCGCTGGGGGAGGGGTAGGTTACTGCTTGAACAGCCAGGTCTTGAGCTGCTTCCTGAAGGAGAGATGGTCTTGGGTTCGCCGAAGGTGGGTAGGGAGGGAGTTCCAAGTCTTGGCTGCCAGGTAGGAGAAATATCTTCCTCCGGCGGTGGCTCTGCGGATGCGTGGTACGGTGGCGAGTGCGTGGCTGGTCGATCGTAGCTGGCGGGTGGGCGTGTAGAAGGTCATGCCGTCGTTGAGGTACTTGGGGCCCAGGTTGTGGAGAGCCTTGTGTGCGTGGGTGAGGAGTCTGAACGTGATTCTCTTGCTGACGGGGAGCCAGTGCAGGTCTCTTAGGTGTCCGGCGATGTGGCTGTGTCGGGGGATGTCGAGGATGAGTCGTGCGGAGGCATTCTGGATGCGTTGGAGTCTTTTTTGAAGTTTGGCTGTGTTTCCGGCGTAGAAGGTGTTCCTGTAGTCTAGTCGGCTGGTGACGAGTGCCTGGGTGACGATCTTCCTGGTTTCCGTGGGGATCCATCTGAAGATCTTGCGGAGCATGCGCAGGGTGTTGAAGCACGAGGATGAGATGGCGTTGACTTGTCTGGTTATTGACAGGGAGGAGTCCAGGATGAAGCCCAGGTTTCGTGTATGGTCCGTTGGTTTGGGAGCGGTGCCCAGGGGGCCACCAGTAGTCGTCCCAGGTGGAGGGTGATGATCCCAGGATGAGGACTTCCGTCTTGTCTGAGTTCAGTTTAAGGCGGCTGTTTCTCATCCAGTCGGCGACGTCTTTCATCCCTTCGTGTAGGTTGGCTCTGGCAGTGGTGAGGTAGTTGGTGAGGGAGAGGATGAGCTGGGTGTCGTCGGCTTAGGAGATGATGTTGAGGTTGTGCTGGCATGCGATGGCTGAGAGGGGGCTCATGTAGACGTTGAAGAGGGTTGGGCTGAGTGAAGATCCTTGAGGTATGCCGCAGATGACTTCGGTTGCCTCGGATCTGAACGGAGGGAGGCGGACTCTCTGGGTTCTTCCGGTGAGGAACGAGATGATCCACTCCAGCGCTTTCTCACGGATTCCGACGTTGCTGAGGCGCTTCACTAGGGTGTGGTGGCAGATGGTGTCGAATGCTGCAGAGAGGTCCAGGAGGATGAGGGCCGCTGTTTCCCCGTTGCCGATCAGGGTTCTGATGTCGTCGGTGGCTGCGATTAGGGCGGTCTCGGTGCTGTGGTTGGCCCGAAACCCGGACTGTGAGGGGTCGAGGGATCCGTTCGTCTCGAGGAAGGCGGCAAGCTGTTTGTTGACGGTCTTCTCAATGACTTTGGCCGGAAAAGGAAGGAGCGAGATGGGACGGTAGTTCTTGAGGTCGGTGGGGACCGCCGTTGGTTTCTTCAGGAGGGCGGTCAGCTCGGCGTGCTTCCAGCTCTCCGGGAAGGTGAAGGTGTGGAAGGAGGAGTTGATGGTGTCTCGGAGATGGGGTGCGATGGTGGCGTTGGCTTTGTTAAAGACGTGGTGTGGGCACGGGCCGGTTGGTGATCCGGAGTGGATGGAGTTCATCGTTCGGATGGTGTATTCGGTGCTGATCGGGGTCCAGTTGCAGAGGGTGGTGGTGGCAGGTGCTGGTTCAGTGGTAGTGTGCGTGGTCTGTGCGTCGAAGCTGTTGTGTATGTCGGCGATCTAGCGGTGGAAGAAGGAGGCGAGTGAGTTGCAGAGGTCTTGCGAGGGAGTGATGTCGTTGTTTCCGGCGCTGGGGTTGGAGAACTCTTTGACGATGCTGAAGAGTTCCTTGCAGTCGTGGGTGTTGTTGTCCAGTCGTTCTTTGAGTGCCGTCTTCTTGGTGGCGCGGATCAGCTGATGGTATTTGCGGATGGCGTGCTTGAGGGTGGTCCTGTTGTCTGTGGTGTGGTTGAGCCGCCAGGCTTTCTCAAGGGTGCGGCAGTTCTTCTTGGATTCCTTGAGTTCGTCTCTGAACCAGGGGGTTTTCTTGCTGCCGCGTCTGCTGGGAGGGTTCCAGTGAGCGGGTGGAGCCGTGACGGAAACATTCCATCACAAGCACAGCACTAACGCGGCTCATGACGGAGTGGTTCCGTCATGAGCAGCCTCCCCTCTTCCCTAGCGCAGTGGCAGAATTACCACCACGACCAAGGGGTTAAAGGCTTATGGGACCAAGTCTAATGTTTCCAGAATCTAACAACGCAAGACAGTCTGGAGCTAACCTTGTGATAAATAGTACAAGCCACATGTATTTCCGAGGGAACGGAGGAGCTGAACCTGCTTACCAAAGAATACTGCAATCCTATTGGTCAATGAAAGAAGAAGCTTGATACAATGTTTTCAAGATGTTTTCTCGATAATTTTACTAGTGTGCGTTCCTAGGTAGATGCAATGTTTGTAAATTCCATCCCAGACCCAAGACGGTTGTGGCTACTGCTGCTCTTGTTTTCCCTTTTGACTAACTTGCTATTTGATTGTCAACAGTTGCGACCGCAATTGTATGATGATTTACCTAGATTTATTGAGAGTCGGCTGAATCTTATAAACTACTCTTTATGGGAAGTTCTACTACTCAATTTTGGTTTGGATGCTTTATGCTTCCCTGATCTCACTGTTTTCTCTGAATTCGAACTGTTCATGGGCTTTTGAAATCTAAAACTTTGACCCTGATCTTTAGAATAAGGAATTTATTACTTAATGGAATGCGCTAAATTCAAAATGTTTTAATGCTTTGCTCTAACCATACTTCTTGATGAGATTTCTTTATACATACTTGATTTATGGAACATCTGAAAATAAAGACAAAATAAAGAAAATAACTTTACCAATCTCTTAATGAGAATAGATGAGAATAAGTGTATTGGAAAAATTATCTAAACTCATCATTGACTGAACTTAAAACTGTTAATAAAATGTAAGTTTCAGATGTCTAAGCTGCTTCTTGACTCCTAATACAACATTCATCAAAGGAAAGAAGAACTATTTGTACGGAAAACAGGCTTAACCATGCATGTGATGGTAGATCTGTGACAGTACTATAATTTGGGATCTTTTTAGAGCCCAGCCTGTGCTAACACAATGTTTAAGTATACTTTAAAAAATAATAATATCAGAGTGTTCAGGCCATTTTAACAACTTTTTGCGACCTGAAATGTTCAAAATTATCACACATGTAGGAGGATGAGGGTTAACACCTTCGCTGCGGCGGCTGTTCCGCTGCAGCGCTAAGGGGGCGGGGGACCACGCGGCGCTCACACGCTGGTGACGGAACTGCTCCGTCACCAGCCTCGGGTGAGCTGTGCTGATGACGGAGCGGTTCCGTCATGGCCCCGCCCGCTCAATAGAACGCCCAGCGCAGGCGCGGAATCCGCGACGCGCAGGCGCGTCGGGCAGGCCATGACGGAACCGCTCTGTCATCAGCACAGCGCAACCGCGGCTGATGACGGAGCGGTTCCGTCATCAGCATCGAAGAGGTTAATAGGTAGTGTTGGTAAATGACCAACATACCAGCGCTGGCAGAGAAAGTGGGTGGTGAAGAGGTGGCCTCTAGGGAATTAAGTCGGGCCGTGGCACATATGTTTTTTGCATGTGAAGCACTGGTGAACAGTGCAAAGAATCACATCATGCGCAAGTATGCAATTCCACCAATGTTCACACGTTTGCCTGATGTTTCTGACTGTGCATGTTGCTTTTCGCAAAATATTAACTGAGCTTGTAAAATAAGCCCAGTCAGCAGATGAGTGCCAGCTTCATATTTTACTTTACTGTGCGCACTCTCATTCCAATGTGTACATTACTTGAAGTGCATTTACATGAAATTATTTGCTCTCATTCTGAACTGCGATTGCATTTCTGCATGTGCGAGAGCTTAGAACATGGCAGCATTTCTTACTGAGCAGCCTCTTGCTGCATCCACTGACCCATTGCTCATGTTTGAGAATTATAGAGAGTGGCTCTGCGCTTGTGGATAGAGATTACCAGCTGAGCATACAACTTTAAACAGAAGAAGCGGATGTGACACCAAAAGCCAGCTGGAGTCACTAGTAAAATGAAACTAGGCAAGGAATGAAAACCAAAAACAAGAAGGAGGGGCATCACATGCTGTACAGTGTAATGGCCAAACAAAACGTTCTCTGAGTGAAATTGCCAGAGATGGAACTAAGCACTCAAAGGAGGGGCATTTACACAAATACACCAATAATAAGCCAGCATTTCGGGATGGCACAGATCATAACCAATGGCAATCAGTGGGTTTGCCAAACCCCACAGTAGAGATATAACAGGTCGATCAAAACTCGACCTAAAAATGACTGAAGTTTTCAAGTTATCATTAATTAGAGTAACTATAAGGTGAGCCCTCACCATGCATTGCTTATTACCTTGCATATATTTTATAACTCATGAAATGTTCTATGACATCTTTGATTACATCATTGATGACATCTAAAATTACATAAATAATGATAGCACTTTGCATGACGGAATGCTAGTTGAAGTTACATTGTTTAACTATAACTTTTCTGGTGGATATCTATCCATCTTTCTAACTATCTGTCTATCTATCTATCTATCTATCTATCTATCTATCTATCTATCTATCTATCTATAAATATATATGTATATATAAATGTAAATTTAGGGGCCTATTACGAACAGGTTGGCGGTCCCGACCTCCTAATTAGGAGGCGAGCGAACACTGTTCAGTCGCATTGCGACATTTCCCTGTGGGAGCATGTATTACGGCTGTAAACTGGCCTCAGGACATGCTTCCATAAGGAAATGGGAGGTGGTGTTAATCCCTGTGGGTACAGGGATTAACAAGGGGGCACATTGGGTGCACCACTGTCCCCCAACTGGAGGCCATGCGCACATGGGTGACCTGCTAGGGGCCCGCATACTCCTCTCTAACAGACTTTCCATGTCGGAAAGCCCGACATGGAAAGACCGAGTATCGTAATCCCAAGAATAAAGACCGCCTTTTGGGATTATGGGCCGGTCTCCGATTGGGCATTGGGCTCCTTGAGCCTGTCGGAAGCTAGCTGTAATGACCGGCTGGTTTAGTTTCCAACAGCCAGCATTGTAATGCGGCGGTCAGAAAGTTAGCTTTGAGAAGTTAGATAACCTTCGTCCCATCTCCTTGCTGCCTTATTTCTCCAAGGTAGCGGAGAAGGTGGTAAATAAGCAGCTAATGAAATTTGTGGAAGAAAACAACCTCCTTCATCCTACGCAATTCGGGTTTCGGCCTCGTCACTCTACGGAGTCTGCCCTTCTTAGGGCCACCGAAACCCTTAGGCAAGGTGCGGACGAGGGACAAACCATGGCCTTAATCCTCCTGGACCTCAGTGCGGCGTTCGACACTGTAGCACATTCCATCTTGCTACAGTGTCTGAGCAAAGGGGGAGTAAGAGGGGCAGCACTGAAATGGATTTATTCATTTCTTGCAGGCCGAGGCTTCCAAGTAAGGCAAGGTGACCAGTACTCTGAGCGCATCTCTTTGGATCAAGGGGTGCCGCAGGGCTCATCCCTGAGCCCAACCCTTTTTAATCTTTATGTTGCCCCGATCGCTACCTTAGTAGAGAGTTACGGCCTTCGAATGGTGTCATATGCCGACGACACGCAGTTGGTCATCTCCCTGTCACGTGCGCCCGGCCCCTCGGCGGACATTTTCAGAGCGTGCATGCAAGAACTAGCGGCCTGGATGTCCGCCAACTGCCTCAAGCTCAACGGAGGCAAGACCGAGGTGCTGGTGGTGGGGGGAGACCGATCGGCGTGGACGTCGGTGTGGTGGCCGCCGTGTTTAGGTCCAGCACCCACCCCTTGCCAGAAAGCAAAGAACTTGGGTATCTGGTTTGACTCTGACCTTACCTTTGGCCCCCAGATCAATCAGGTGGTTGGATCATGCTTCGGGACCCTCAAAAGTCTCAGGAAGGTATTAAAATTCTTACCTATCAGAGCCCGCCAAACCCTGGTACATGCACTAGTCACGTCAAAGATGGATTACGGCAATCTTCTCTACTTAGGAACTCTGGAGAAGAATCTGAGCCGTCTACAGGTTCTCCAGAATGCCGCTGCCAGACTAGTGCTTAGACTACCCAGAAGAGCAGGATCCACAGCGGCCCTCCGGTCTTTGCACTGGCTCCCGATCCGAAGCAGGGTGGTATTCAAAGCCCTGTGCACGTGCCACCGGATCATCAACGGGAGATCTCCGCTCCCTTTGAAAGGATTGCTGACACCCTATGAGCCATCTCGATCCTTGAGATCTTCCGGCTCAGGACTCCTGGCAATTCCTAAGGTGTCCAGAGCCCGGATGGGTGGAAGATCTTTTAGGTTCCTCGCAGCATCAAGATGGAACAAACTACCTATGGCCCTGCGATTAGAACCTTCAGAACCAATCTTTAGAGCTAAGCTGAAGACTGCTTTATTTACACAGTAGTTCTTTCCGCACTTGTTAGTTCCAGCAGGTATTAGCTCCTTAGCGCGGGGACACGCCGCTGTGCGTCACCAAGCGCTCTATAAAACCCCCTAAATAGAAATAGAAATAAACCGAGATGCAGCCCCAATATATATACTTACCTGTAATGAGTTGGTGACTTTTTAGTGATGAACGTCCTATGACGTAATGACTCCTGATGCAGTGCCCCCTTCTGGGTAAGTGAATTGCTGATCTTACATGATTTGTTTTAAAATGTATTCCATTAGTAAGGCAAAAATTAAATGGAGAATTGGCAGACAATATTATATTAACAGTTGGTTATTTTCTTCGCATAAAGGGGCTTGCGGCGTAATTTTGGGAGGCTGCTAATATGGAAAACTGACTTCAACTCTTCGGACGCACTGACTAGTTATCATTTGGTCTTCACAGGCTTTTTTTCAGTTTCTTTTTTCAAAACTAGTGAAAACTACGGCACTTCCTTCGCAGTCCCTATGGGTATATGTAGGAAAGATTAAAAACAAGATATTCTGCAGGGTTTCTGACATTTCCAGAGAGGAAAGAGAATGCAAAATTTAAGGTTGCATAGCACCCTGTGCCCGAGGCAAGGCCAAGGAGAAGAATGTAAAAGATACCTGTCAGACTGTTACAGAACCCACTTTCCATGAAAAAGGGCAGTTTGCTGGGTTGTTGTAGCTCTGCTGTGCCTGCTTCCCACACTCTGCCACTCGATGAGCAGCTTGAATGATGTACGACTGGCCCCAGGTACGTGATGTAAGAAGAAAAGCTTTTATTTTCCCCTCGGGCACAGCCTCAGGGAAAGTACAAGCGGGCGCCAATCAGCGAAAAGGCAAGAAATGGTCAGAATAATTCGCAGCTACAATTGAAGTACATCTGTAGCTAAATTATTTATGTTATGCTTGACCCATTGCACCATCGTAGTTAAGGCTGTGTTGAGCTTCCAATTTAAAAAACTAAGGGCCTCATTTATGAAAAGTGACGCATCGCTGCGGGGAAACAGCGATGCGTCACTTTTTATTGCACCCTCCTTGCGACATGCTGAATGCATCATATTTACAGTGTGATCCATCATTTCACAAGGAGTTACAGATACGTCAGTATTTCTGACGTATCTGTAAGCGCAAAAATGACACATTGCTGGAGTGTGTCACAAAAGTGAGGCAAGTCCAGCAATGGGTCATTTCAAATGGGCAAGTTCCATTTCAAATGTGACTGTGTCAGTCTTACGCCTGCTGTGAGGCAGGGGTGCGATATTTACGCATTTGCATCCTAGAAGTGACGCAGTGAAATCTCATAGATTTCACTGCGTCACTTCTACGAGGTTACTCGCGTCAGAATGCCTGCCCTGCATACATTATACCTGTCGCAGGTGTAATGTGTCGCAGGGGTTTGCACTGTGACGCATCTACCTAGATGCATCACTTTGTAAATATGACGCAACATGGCGCATTTTTTACCCTCCTGGTGAGTCACAAAAAGTGATGCACCAGCGGCGCAAAACTGGTGCAAGGGCTCATAAATAAGTCCCCTATTATTTATTCTAGCTTTGATACTCCAAACTTGAAAAAGGCTATTATTTCCATGAACTATTCAATAACGCACTTTTAGGCCTTTATTCTCCCATCCCAATTTGGAGGTAGATTTACAAGCCCCTTACGCCACCTTTGCGTCACTTTTAACTTGGGAAAAGTGATGCAAAAGTGGCGCAAGGGGCTTGTAAATCTGTCCCTTGGTGTTGATTTTGCACACGAATCCTGATTTCTAATTTTGCGGTATTTGCCGCAACCTGTACATTTTCCCTGCATAATTTCCACCAGGTGAAAACTGGCACATATGGTGGGGTCAGCACATTATTGCCCACTCGAAGATGGCCAAAACACGCACACTTAGCACCTTCAAGTTCGAAGCTCCGAATGCTGTGGTATTGCCGAGCCACTATACACATCATTGGAAATGCCAGAGTTTGCAGGCGCCAAATACTGCACTTTTATTAGCAGAATGAGACCCTAAATGTGAAAAAGCGCAATACTGTGTTCATCATGTTTCACCAAATACTCACAGTATCCAGACAGACTATGCACCTGGATAACAACGATCCATCATGCTATAAGTAAAAATAGATTTAGCAATGCCTGGATTTATCTATACGTAGACCATGCACAGAATGGCTAACAGTCATATTCAGCGAGCGTCTGAAAGATGCGCGGTACCACATGGGGTCCCTATTATGTACAACACTAAATTATTTCTAGCTTCAGCCGCCCACGTGCATTGGCACAAGGGGAAAAGCAGAGAAAAGCTCTAAACTCAGATGGAGGACTTAGGAGATGCAGGGCGAAACAACAACATGGTAAAGCAAATATGGGAAAAACAAAGTGGGGCTTGAGAAATTGAGAAGGCAAAACATCTTCGTGTGGGGTTTAATTAATGGCTCCAATCAGTAAGAAATGTCACACAGACTCCTTCTTTGATCCTGGAGTGATATTTAGCAATGTTGTGAAACATGTTTATTACTTTGACCCTTCATGATCTTCATTGGCTCAGGATCACGAGCCAAATCAAATTCAAGGCGCTATGTCACATCTTCAAGATTAAAGAAGGCGCAGCCCCTAAATACCTACAGGATTTCATCCAGGCCTACAAGCCCAGTCGTTCTTTGCGATCTTCGGGGAAAGGGGACTTCATTGTCCCGAGATTTAAGCCATCAAAGATGGGCGGCCAATCTTTTTCTCATCTAGGTCCTAAATCTTGGAATGCCATGCCCGTAAACTTAAAAACTGAAACAGATCTTTTTCGCTTCCGCAAGGGACTTAAAACCTGGCTTTTCCAGCAATGATTAGGGCGGTCCACTTCAGCAAGAATTCTTGGCAGTTCTTTCCCTCTTTAATCTGTCCCTTGGTGCCGGGAAACCCACTGTGGGTAGCTGTGCGCCTTATAAGTTTAAATAAATAAATACATAAAATACTAGTTCGACGCTCCGAACCCGTGGTCGTCCACGGACCGCCAGAAGGTTGGATGACCACAGGACCACAGCTGCCACCAGAGATCCACGATTCTCTGGTGGCGAAGTGGTCTGAGGGCCCTAATATGCTGGTGGTGCTGTTGCCGCACTGCCAAGCATATTAGAAGATTCCTGATGTACGCTTTTCATAGCAGTACGACTGCCATGAAAAGTGTGGAGGTGAGAAAACAAAGGAGGCCCTACATGGCCCCCTGTTGCCTCTGTGCTATGGTGTGCATGCAGGGGAGCACATGTTGTGCCCTCCTGTGCGCATGCACCCCCAGATCCTGCAGTCCATGCCTTGCAGGAACTGCCTTTGACACTTCCACTGCAGTGCCTTTTTTAAAGGCACTGCAGTGGGATCACCAAAAAAATGCCCCCCTGAGCAAAAATAAGTTGTGCTCTGGCAGGCAGTCTTTAACGGCGGCACAGTGACAGATCTGCTCTGAGACCACCAAAGTCATAATAAGACCCTTGGGGCCTGATGTAGGTGGCCCATTACGGGTCAGTAACAGCCGAAATTAATGAATTTTGTCCATTACCGACCGGTAATAGGCTTTCCTTATGTAGGGGGCCGAAATTAAGGATTCGATAATTTACCGAATCGATAATTTAAGGAATCGGTAAATTACCGATTTCCTAAATACCGATTCGGTAAATTACCGAAATCCTAATGTAGGGAGCACTTAAATGAGTGCTTATCCCATGTTAGGATTCGTTATTTACCACCAACTACAAGTTGGTGGTAAATAACGGGAAAAAAAGCAAGTTAATGCAAATTGCTTCAGTGCCATGTTGCAGACATACATGCCCTTAGGGCATATATGTCTGCAACATCTGCACCCATAAACAATTGAGGGGTGCAACAGGGTGTTAAAGTGACACCCTGCCACCCTTCAATGTTTTCCCCCTTTTACCGAATCGGTATTTACAGATTCAGTAATTGACATTCATTCCTATGGGCCTCCAGGCCCATAAGAATGAATGGCAATTACCGAATCGGTAAATACTGATTCTGTAAATACCGAATCTTAATGATTCTGTAATTTTTACCGAATTTTTAGCTACATAGCATTTACCGATTCGTAAATACCGAATCGGTAAAATTCGGTATTTACGAATCGGTAAATACTATTTACCTACATCTAGTCCTAGTTCTTTTGTATGACTTCTACCAGGATATAGAATGAACTTCACACCAAATGAAAAATGCAATTACTACTCATAGCTAGGAAAAAAATGCTAAAAACATCAAACTAATGAAAAAATACTGAAACCGCACTAATTTGAAAATTATGTACACTCACACTTGCCTTAAACATAAAATCATGACTGGAGTTGTAAATCGTCTATTTCCATGGTTATTTCCCACTTATATACTCATGAACTGGTCTAAAAAGATATCTCAACCTCATAATACCTAATTTAAACCAGTCCTTCCCTGCATACAGTCACAGAAGTCCCGGAAAAGTGCAAGTGGCATTATGTTGTGTTTTGCAAAGTGATCCTGTCTTGATTGGTCGACCACAGCTTTTCATTTTTTTGGGACTCATCTGCTGGTAATTTTGGACTCTAAAACTGCGATCCTGCTTTCCAGTGTCCAATAAATATATTTTGATCCCTAAAACAAAACAAAATTGGCTTGAACCCCATTTGGCATATTAACTTTTACTGCAACGCCTTTGTACATGACATAATATTTACACATATTGCATTCTAAATTAAATGGCACATGTAGTTTGAAATTTTAAACCATAGGACTCACCCTTGTACTTACTGTCTCTGAACCAGGATCACTTATATGAAACAAGCACAAATGTTCTGTCTGATTCCTTTGGGGCAGGTACACTATGTACATCCAACTTCACAACTTTAGTTACTCCATTCAAGAACAAATGCAACAAATGCACATATAGGTCTCTCTTCATCAAAGATGTCTTATTGTATTATCGAATAGTGGCCTGGTCAAAGATTTATTTTGCTGCATCAAAGTGGCAGTTAAAAACTTCCCACCGAGGCTGCAATGTCAGACCTGTGGACATGTACAGTGCTACTTAAGTGGGTGGAACTATGAGTACGTCAGTCTATTAGTAACATTTAATTTACAGGCCCTGGGTACATGTTGTACCATATGTTTATGTTTATGGGGGATTTATAGCGTGCACAGCTACTCAGAAGAGTGTCCCGGCGCGAGCCCAATGGAAGGAAAGGCAAGTAAGAGAGACAAACGGGTTAGATAAAAAGACTTACAAGTCCATTAAATGTACCATTTGGGTATATGTCAGCTTAATCATGTTTAAAAGGGAGAGCATAAAGAATTTTCTGCTGGTTAGCAGGGGTAAGGTGAGCAGCGTCCTGTGGCCAGCTAAAATGGGTTCATCTAAAGAAGGCAAAAATCTGGGGCAATATAATGCAACAGATGGTCATTTCCAACAGAAATTACAGAAAAAGTAGTTAGGACAGGGTCTGAGATCACTTGCTCCACTGGTCAGAGAGGGACAAGGAGTGTCTTAGTTTGTCCCCCACTCACAGGTTCCTGAAAACTACAAAAATCTACCCTCATTCCTCCTTCTCCGGAAAATCTTTGGACTAATGAAATGATACCAGGAGGACTGAACCTGCTGCACTTGGCACTAGGGGCGGGCGAAACTTGAGAAGTTTCAAACTGCTGGATTCAGCGGAGTTACATTAAATCTCCATGAGATTCTGTGGAGTTCTGCAACGGATGTCAAACATGCATGTTGTGCTGCAATTTAGACCCATAGTGTGAGCAGTGCTGAAAAATCAGAATGAACACCACCATGAGGTGCGCAAGAGCATGTGGCCATTCAAGCTGATTTTGCTGATGCTCATGTAGAAAATCTATTTGAGCAGTAGCACATCTGCTCAAGAAGCAGCCCTCTGACTGCTTGCGATGAACCGGGTTAGAACAGCACACTTGAGGTTGCGAAATCTCACTCACATTTCTGGAGCCCGTAGGAAAATAATTTTGCCATTTGGTGATTGGCGGAATTTGGCCGGAACGCAGTGTTACAAGAGTTACACTGAGTTTCAAAACTCTACAAATTCTGTGTGCAGAATGAAAAATTCTGCCCACCCCCCCACTTGGCATCTATGAGCTGTGAGAAGGACCTGAGGAGGTTGGACCCCTTCCACTTGAAATCCAAGGACAGATATTGCTCTAAGGACTTATCTCCTGTGTGGCTCCATTACCATAAAAAAAACTTAAGAGGACATTCCTGTGAATAATCCCAGTGGACCGACTGCAACTGGACTACGACTAGAGTTTGTCTTCTTGACACCCTGAGAGTCTTTACATGCCTTCCCCTTAGGCACTGGGGACCTTGTACGTATACTACTGTGGTAGTTTGGCCACAGAAGAAAGTTTGGAAACTCCTTCAGTGCTCCACAGCTTCAGGGGGGCCTGCCAAAAAAGTATCTAATGGCAATGCCCAGCAACGGATTGGATTTCAACTTCATCCTTCCGGAAGATCTCTGCCCCTTTGAAATAATGACTGGCCTTTCTTTTTGGGACTCAAATACATTTTTAATGAGAAATCTTAAACTCCTCGGAGTGCTAGCAGGACCAACTGCTTCAGGGATCTGGCCTTATATTCCATAATAGTGTCTACAGTTTCAATGGTCTCCATAGGGGGAGGAGTTTGTTGATAAATAACTGACAAAGCCCCATACTGTTTGGAAAATATCACAATTTTTCTTTAAAAATTGGCAAAGTGTCTTTCAGAAATGTGGAAGTTAACAACTTTTTCAAACTTCTTCATGTCCAGACTTTAACCAGGACCAATACATTTGGTTCTTCAACAGTCTCCATTGCGGTCAGTTTGAAATTTCACCATTGCCTGGGTCTACCACAACTATTGACTAATATTTGGTGCTTTATTTTTTTGGGTGCTTTTTCACTTTAATTCTTTACAAACTCATTGCTCTTGTTCCCCTAGTAGTGGATTTTTGCGGTTTTGATTTTATTGTACTCATATAATTCTCTTAATGTTAAAATTGGTTGTGGAGCTTTATTGGATTTTGTGTGATTTTTCTACTGTTTCGTGGACTGCTTAAATATTTGACACATTGCCGTTGATTTAAGTCAGACTGCTTTGTGTCACATTACCAGGGATTGAGGACAAGATCATTGTATTTAATTGTGTGACATCTAGCAGGTCATTGTCTTATCCTTTAAGATGGACTCTTGCCCAATGCAAATAACATTCCACTTTCCTACATTGTGAAATAGGAATTTGACAGCCCTCAATTTCCTTCCTGTGTTATCCATTCTTTCTCTGTCTTCACAGCAATTCATTGGTCCTTAGTTGAAGTGTTCTCCAGGGTATCATTATAAGAAAGTTGCCTTGAAGTTGGGATTGAAAAGACTCAAAATATTTATATCAGGATGAACTGAACATGGGGTCAAATAACTTTATTGGCACCTCCTCTTTTATATTTGCCATAGCTTCCTCAGGTCTGAATAGCCATCTTTTTAGTGTCATCATTTGAAAGAAATACAAATACATAGATAGATATATACAGAGAGGGGCATTTGAGTCAGGCCTCTGCATCCACTGACCTGTTCAAATGCCATTCACATGTTGCTTCTTTCCACCAAAGCTTAGAGAAAGGGGCAATTGGCAAGTCCACTTCAGCCATTGGGGCTCTCTTTAATATGTACAAGAGCTTTTTGCTCTTACAGGTTTGCACATACACCTAGGATGTACTCCACTTCAGTGCCAAAACTGGTAAACCACTGTCTATTTAATTTAGTTTATTTACTTTTGCAATATATAATTTTTTTTGTGTCCTCATATCCACCATGGTTTAAGAAAGCCATTTAGAATAAGCATTAGTACAGTTGACACAGTATTAAAACTGGGAGGGATCATTTCATTTCGAGGGGGAAGGCCATAAATCCAGCAACTGTCTCAGCTTGATATTCTATTAGGCTACCAATGGGGAGGCCTACTGCTGGGCCTAGGCCGGAGTATGACCGGACAACATTTGGATTTGGCACCATAGTAGTGTAATCATTGGACCCGGGAAAAAAAAAAAAAAAAAAACCCGGATCTTTATTGTGCCCATACAAACATATGCCAGAAGGCCCTTTTGCTTTGGTTTCCTGGTCTGGCTAGATCCATACGTGCAGTCTGTAAAGTTGATGTCAACCAATCCCCATGGGAAGGAGGGATAGAATCCTTCCACCTCCTGCAGATCTCTCTCCTTGCCAGAAGGACCGTGTAGAAGACCAGGGTTTTAGCTGTATTATGGGTTGTCCTCAGAACTCCAAAAATCGCTAATGGTAAATCTATAATAATTGGGATACCTAACGATGCCGTAAGAGGCTTACCTATGGCCTCCCAATATGGTGCAATTCGGGGACACTCAAAAAAAATATGAATATCTGAAGCTGCAATCAGCCCACACCTTGCACATGCCACTGAGTTTCCTGAGGCAAATTTAAATAATCTTTGGGGAGAGTAATACGCCCTATGAAGGGTAAAAAGATGGTTTCTACAAAGCCATGAGGGTTTCACCATACTTTTTAAAAGCTCAAATGAGGTGGACCAGAGTTCTTGTACGTCTTGAGTCAATATTAAGTCACCCCAAAGTTGAGTTGGTAACTTAAATTCCCCATCAGATTCATCTAGAAGGAGTTTATACCATTGTGAAATCTCACGTTTGGTTGAAGGGATACAAACCAAATTAGTTATTAGTTGGCTATGCCCACCGAGAGGAAACCTGTTTCGTTTTATTTGTGGATCATTATATGACAGTGTCCAGCTTCTGATTTGTATGTATTTAAACCTCGAAAGGGTTGGACCTATTTTATTCTGTAAATACTCCCATGAAAGCAGGTCCCCCTCATAGAAGAGATCCCCCCATTCTTTAAGGCCTGCCTCTCTCAAGGGAGTGGCTAGGGAATCTTCCAACCAGGCTGGACTATCAGGTAACCCCCAAAGCGGTGTTTTATCGCAGTAATACCCCTGTTTAATTGATTTTATTACCTCAGACCAGGTTTTCGCCAAACCATGCAGGACCTTCAATTTGATCTTTTTGAAGAATTTCGGGTTGCCAAATTTAAATAAGTATCCCGACTGGCTGAGGCCTTCCCCTTTCAACATGGCCGAAAACATTAGTCCTATCCCATAGTCAGTAGTTTTTTTAGAAGCATTTGAATGTGTGATAGCTGAAAAGCCCACAAATATAATTTTAAGTCTGGTGCGGCTAATCCCCCCTTCTCCCATCGCCGTCTAGGCGATGGGAGAATATACAGTTTGTTTTGAAAACATATGCAGGTCAACTGTAGATGGCAGCATTTCTAATTTGTATGGCTTTTAAACATTTTATGTCTATGGCATAGCTTTGTTTAAATAAATAAATACATAAATGAATAAATAAATCATTGCAAGTTTGCCAAGGTTGGACATATTGAGTTGGTGCAACAGTTTTCTTTGGATAATATAGGCTATTTGTGGGTTTTCCATGTCACAACCGTGTGTGTGTTTGCGAAGGCTGTGATCTTTCAACTGTAAATGTCAATAAATTATGAGAGTGCTGTAGAACATACTGCACTCCCATGACACACTGCTGACCAGCGCTTCATCCATACTGGATAGGTTCCTAGCAAAGCACCAGTAATTGGGCCAAGTAATCTTTAAACTACATCTTAGCTAAAGAATTTAAAAAAGGTTAATTTCATTGTGTCGTTCTTATACTATGAAGCCTTGAAAGATTCCTGGGGATTCACAGAATCGAACCCCTTCGTTATGCGCCTGTATTGTGTAAAGGCCATTCGTTTACTAGGTTGGACTGCCCTATACGAAGTGACGTCTCTGAATTTTCCACGATCCATCCGCACCGGAAGTGACATTTCTGGTTTCCCGTTAAATCAGTCTTTAAAAGAAGAAGCGAAGCAAGAGGACTTCATTTCCCATTGCCGATTTGCACAGGAAGTGACACCACTGGATTTCCCATCGTTCATCTTCACAGGAAGTGACATCTCTGGTTTTCTGTCAAAACCGTCTTTAAAATAAGAAGCCAAGTAATAAAACTTCATTTTGAATCACTCATCTGCACAGGCAGTAACAGTGGATTTCTCATCATCCATCGACACAGAACGTGACATCACTAATTCTCCACCCACAGCACCCCACAGTCCTCCCCCTCCCAAGACGTACTTAATGTTGACTGAAGCACAGATGTGCAGCAGATGTTCACAGCAGGCATGCTTAAAGCATGCCAAAAGCAACCCTTCTGCACCTGGACCCCACCCAGCACCAGGAACCCTGGTTCTCCCCATCCACTGTTACCCTGCTGTGCTCCTCTGTGCTCTCAACCCCTACATTTGCTTGCCACACCGCACCACACAACATGGAAGGAGCGTTCATATTCATCTCCTGCAAGCTCCCATGCAGTTTCCAACACCCTACACCTATCACCCCTGTAGAAACAGCACCCAGCTACCCACATGCTCACACTCACGCAAACCAGCTACCCCTTCATGCTCACACAGACCAAACACCACCCACACAACACAGCACACTTGCATGCATGTTCCTCAAGCTCTGCTTTCTCACCAAACTCACCACAGAGATATTGGGTCCTACTGCACGATCACGCTCTGGACCAACTGTTCCTCACATAAACATAACTTAACCCAACCTCTGCGCAGGACAATGCTAGCGCCATCCCCACTGGCTATAAGATCACTAGGCAAGTTCAACAGCACAAGCCCAGAGGTGCAACGGCCATCTTATTCAAAGATACCATCAGATGCACCACAGACACACCCACCAGATACATGGAACACCTCACGTTCAAGATACGCATCACAGCCAATTATTCCTTGACAAACCCCCCGTATACAGAGTACCAGGATCCCAAACCAATTTTACCAGCAACATCACAGAGTTCATTGCACCTGTCATAATTGCCAGCACCTTCATCTTCCTCATAGACACTAACTTTCACCTAGAACGCACCCCTAGCCTAACTGTATGACCCTTTTAGAAAACCTCGGAAACCTTGGCCTCAGCCAAGACATTAACCAAACTCGCCTAGACTGCCGGACACCTATTGGATCTATTTTCTTCTCAATAAGCAACGTCAAAGTTGACTAGACAGCAACCATGACCTGGACAAATCATCAGCGCCAGGATACCCTTTGGGTGACAGTTGCGCTTAAAAAGTACCTATACATTTACATTTACATCAGTTTCAGCATACCCATCCTGCACCAACACAGACCTACCACAACTGCCACCGCCCACTACAGCTGTACAGCGGGAAAAATATTACAGGAGAGTGGTGGGCTTCCTCCAGCAACTTGATGAAAGCCATCAAAAACCTTCAACAGCTGGACCATTGCATGCTCTGATATTCTGACTGTCCTCAAGTGAAACCGAACATCAAGAGTTCGACCACAGGCCAGATGGTACACAGAGGAACTCAGCATGATGAAACACCACTACAAGTAACTGAACAGCAAATGGAGGACAAGTCAAGAAAGGGCAGATAAAAACATCTTTTAATCATCCCTAAGATGCTACCACTGGCAATATGGAACACATGCCTTTTGCAGATCGCATTGACACTGGCCTAATAACAGTAAGAAAATCTTTAACATCATCAAAGATTTCACCTCCTGCAGCCTCTAGAAACACCATCCCCTCACAAGACCTCTGCAACAAGCTTATTGTGTTTTTATCTAGGAACCTGAATCCATATTGCTATTCTATGCCCTTGTACGGCTATAATCAATAATATCCCTATAATGGCATAAGAATCAGATCCATATTTAAGTAAATTGCCCTTGCAGTCCAAGGCACGGCAAAAGCTACTTCCTTGGATTCCTAGAAAGCACAACGAGTTCTTTCGACACACCAAACCTCCAGCAACCTGGAAAATCGCCACTTACTTTGTTTTGACTTTGTAATAGAACTCCTGCGAGCACTGTAAGAACGGCCAGTTCTTAGTGACATCTTTATTGACGTCTTATGTCCAAACCTTACGTCAAACTCGGCACCTTTCAGGTATAAATATGCCAACGTTGCCTTAAGCAAACACACAGTTTGCTTAAGGAGCAGAGCAGCTATCTACTTTCCAAGCTGATGCGAAAAGCCCACGGACGCTGCCCCTCCTCTTTGACGCGCTGAGAAAGACGCTGTCTTTTCTCCTGCCGAGAAAATCCAGCTCCGGCGTTTCCAGCCTACCCTTGCGGGTGATTTGGATATCTAGTCCTGAGAGAGAGATACCAGACCTCCTGCATTCTATTACCCAGGTACGGCACTGACTAAACCCCTAAAGAGAATTCTTGAATCAGATTCTTGGCACTACACTACAAGCTCATTAATTTTTCTGTAACAACATCACCTCCATTTACAGCAACTTCAACCTTTAAGCGGACCTCGTCACTGTTGCAACTGAACTTGCCATCAAGGTTGAAGAATGAATCCTGACCTCATGGCCTGTTGTCACCACCATCAAAATCACTGCTATCATGAAGACCATCCACTTGGAGGCCCCATCTGATCTTTGCCTAGATCATGCCTTCACCAAAGGGCTCCAACCAATCAGTGAAGCACTATCATCCATTCTCAATGCCTTCATTACCACATTCCAGGACACCAGGATTCTTGCCACCAGCATGCCCATGCCCTAGAAACCATCCACTGATCCAGCCAAGCTCTCCAACTACAGACTCATCTCTTGCTTACCATACCTATCAAAGAACTAAGAGAAACGAATCAATCAACCCCTCATTAATTACCCCAGCAATCACCAACTCCTCCACGCCTTGCAATCTGGATTGTGGCCCAACCACAGCAGAAAAACAGCACTCATCACCACGACAGATGACAACCGTATGACCCCCACAGAGTAGACAGAGAAGCTCTCATTCCCTTGGACCACTGTGCAGCATTTGACACTGTCTCACAAACCCATCCTCAAAAGGCATCTGTACAAGATTGGCATCCAAGGACCCACTCTTCACTGGATGTGATCTGTCTTAACTGATAGAAGACAATCTGTCAGCATTGCACTTTACTCCTTGGAAGCCCACTAACTCATCTGTGGCGTGCCTTATGGCTAATCGCTGAGCCCCACCCTCTTCCCCGCATACATGATTCATCTGGCCAATGTCATCTGCTCATACAACATCAACATCATCTCCTACTCAGATGACACTCAACTCATACTCTACCTCTCAGACAAGACCCACAACACAGGAAACAAATGCACCGCCTGCATGACCGAAGTCACTAACTGGATGTAAGCCAACTTTATCAAGCTGAACATTAATAAGACAGAAGTAGCGGTCTACGGCAAGAACACCTTACCACTGGACTCCAACTGGTAGCAGTACACACTTGGACACACATCCAGCACCCATGCCAGGAACCTCAGAATAATAACTGACAGCCAAATTGACAGCCAAATTGAACATGACCACACAAGTCAATGCTATTACTCCATCCTGTTTTCACACAGTGATGATGCTTAGGAAGGTCTTCAAATGTCCCCCAAGCAAAACTAGGAAAACTGTCACTCACACCCTAGTCACCCTGTACTCCCGAGCAAGTTAGACTACGGGAACACCCTCTATGGCGGGATCACCAAGCAGCTCACTGGAAGACTACAAACCATCTATAACTCATCCTCAACCTCTCACACAGAACTCACATCACACCACACCTCAGACGGCTCCACTAGCGCCCGATAGACAAACATGTTAATTTCAAACTCCACATACACACATTCAATGAACTACACAACTTAGGCCCACCTTCCTGAAAAATCACATCTCCTTCCACCAACCACCCTGATACTGCCCCTCCACAGGACTCCTACTCACACACATCCCAAGCATAAACATAATGAGATCTGTAAGACAGGCGCTCTATTACATCATTCCTAAAGTGTGGGATGGCCTTCAACTCCACATCAGAGTCTCTTTCTCTCTTCCTGAAATATGCAACATGCTTAAGACCTGACTTTTCAATTAACCAACTTACCACAGGAAGGGCTAAGCACACATCACTGCTCAGTACAAGGATTCCCACATGGGTGAAAGAGATTCTTACAAATATATATGAATTAATATAATATAATATAATATAACTGCCATATAGGGCAAACTGGTAGTCCCGGAAGCGCTGGTCTGACACATCTGTGAGTGGGTTTTTTGGCAGTTTTGGAGCCTGTTTTATGCCTTGCTAGGGCAGATTTGACTGTTGATTTCCCTGACATTACCACAAACATCGCCTGGAGCAATTACAAATGCATGCAGTCTCCCCTTTTAAAAACACAATTATTGGACCAGAATTTCAGGTAGTCAGGCACTGCCAGATGGGCAGATTGAAATTGCAAGTATGTGGGCTTTTTTCAGTCTAGTCACAGCCTATGAAATAAACACAAATGGTCCACACACTGGTCCTCTCTAGCTGGGACATCTGTAAGTGAAAGACGGCCCAAAATTCCAGTCTAACATTGCTAAACACCTATAGACCATCTCTATAAAAAGGTAAAAACTCCCTGATTTGTAAATGTGGGTCCGTTTTTTAGCTCATTTACCACTGTCTAAGTCTGTTAGTTCAACCCAATATTTCTCTGAGTTAGGGAGTTATTTTAGACAACACAGCTCAGAAACAAAAGAGGCAAATCCTACTCACTGTTTCCAGGTCAGGCTGTAATGTCTGAAAATAAAGCACTAGCTCAGAAAAATATCAGGCTAAGGGAGTTCACTTTACACACTTAAGGACAATAAAAACAGAGGTTGGTCTCTGCACTGAGACATTAAAACCCACTATGATACCGCCGCTGCAATTTGGAAAGGAGAGAAGATGTTGTCTGGTTTCAATTAGGGGTGGGCAATATATTCAACTCTGCCGGTGAAATTAGCTGAATTTTGGCCACTCTGGGGTTTACTTGTAATGCAGAATTCCAGCCAAATTCCACCAACTGCCACTTGGCCCAGTTTTTCCTTGCGTGCAGCTTGAAAATTTTAAGTTCACAAGATTTGGCTTTCCATAGTATGATTTTCAGTAGCTAGGAGGGTAACAGGTGAGATTTCTCCAACGCAGGTGGTCGCAACTACTTATGGTCAGAAAGCTGCAGCTCACATAGAACATATACTTGAGTGGTAGCATAATCAATTCGAGAAGCTGAAAGCTCTGACACACTGCTTTTTGCCGTTCTCACTGATTTTTCGGTGCGCAATGAGCTCCCAGCACTAAATCACAGCATAAGCAGTACAACATGCCTGTTTCCACCCATTTGCGGAATTCTGCAGAATCTCCCAGAGTTTCTTTGTAGCTCCATGTAATTCCGCGGAGTGAAATTCACGCGATTCGCCCAGTTTCGATATCAAGATATCAAGTTGTAATACATTTCTTTGAGAACCCAAACATCTTAATAAAGCCTCAAAACTTCCAAGCAGCACTCAGACTGGAAGCTTTATTTATGAATATTTGAATTGTTAATGTGGTGCCAGTGCTAAATTACACTTGATGGATTAAACTTGGCGCTAACTTTATAACCGAGAAGCGAAATATCACACTGGTATAGGGATTATCTTATTAAAAGTGCTTACTCTCATCGTTTTGGATATTACTGCATTCTTCTGCTATAGCCTATTACACAATGTGTCTTTTTCAATCAATAAGGTAACGGGAGCGCTGCCCCCCCGCTGAATAATTTTTCCTGAATAAAATTACGAAATAATCTCAAATAGTGTACCACCAAATTATTACGTAAGTAACCTTTATAAAGGTATTTCTAACCACCTTTTTATGCCAACATTTAAATGCCTTTACTTACTCAGCATGTGGTAATAAAATTATAACCATAATTAGTTATTTCATTGGAGTACTACTGGCGTACCAACCTCGTGTTTTTTCTTTCTCTATCCTTCCTTCTTGGTATTTTTCTTTCCTTCTACAAAGTTTCAGTCCTATCTATTTTTAATAACACAATATGCCTTTTTCTGTTTATTAGCACTATTAGGATCCTAAGATATTTGTTGTTATAAAAGCAGTAAACAAAATATGAAACTGATTCAAATCAAATATATGTTTAGAGCATCTATGTACCATAATTCAGATCATCCTATGCAATCAAAGCAGAATGTTCCTCTGAATATATAGCTGCTCTATTTTGTATCACATGTAAACATCAAATGAACATCGAATGTGGTAATTTCTGTTTTGTGTGTTTTAATATAAACTAGGCCTATGCCCAAGGTTCCTATATTGTATTCATAACAACTATATGATATCATCAGATTACTAGTTTGTGACATGGTTTTATATGTTTTTCAGTGTTGTGTTTTATGTCCTATTGCAAATGACGGACTCCTGAAGAAGGCAATAGCCGAAACGCGCGTAGAGTCTCCATCCACCGCTTTGCTTACTCCACTAGCCCGACCCAACAACATAGTAATTTGTGTAGTTTTTTTCCCTCTTTTCTTGCTTTTCAGTATGTCTTCACAATCTTCTTGAATTATAAAATGTATGTCAATTACCTTTTAATTGAATATATGTATTTTTATAAAAGAAACTTCCAACAAAAATGAAGAAAATAATTTAAATTAACTAAAAAAACTATTTTGTATACAAACAGCAAATTTTGTTTCTATCAATTTTGTTTACATGTCACAATACTTGTTTAATTAGTTGACTGGTTTCCTTGGGTTTGTTGGCTTATTAATTAAGCTCACTACTGTTTGCTTTATAAAAAAAAGTTCAATTTATTCCCTACGAGTAGTGAATGCATTAGGAGTAGGGGTCCCCCTTTTTTCCAAATTGTTAAACTTGGTGCTGTATCATGATCAGCCAGGCTGGCTTAGTGTGTAGCTGAACGTCTGTTTATTTTGCTTAAGAGGTGTCTAAAGGTCAAATTTTCACGACATTCATGTTTGAACTTAAGATACAGAAAGTCAGAAACAGTAACAAAGAATGCCTCTTATTCTTTCCCACTTATTCTGTTTAGAGTTCATGCATTAACTTAGAGAAATTCCGAGTTGCAAGAATGAACTCACCTCAGAAGCAAAAAACACGTGCTTGGATCTGTGCTCAGCTGGTGCATCTCATTATCATATAGCCCCCAGGGCTATATGACTAATAGGGCACCTAACCCCTCTTTCGTCGATCAGATCTACTCCAGTCACATAAATTACGCTGTGCCCCGGATTGCCTGATTCATTCAAGCCAACTCTTGCCACACATACGGCCCACAATATTGGGAGAAGTGTGGCTCACTGGTTAGAGGCGGCAGACCTGGAAGCAGAGGTCAGCCCGGGACTAGGGTTCAATTCCCGGCTCGGCGGGGTCTTGAGTCCAAAAAAATGTCCATGGACTCGACAATTCTCGCTCCGGTGCTTACTCGGTTCATGGGTTCACACTCTGCGGCTCTGGGCAATAGCTTGCTTAATCTCCACAACGGCCCCTCGCGGCGGGATGCCTGGCTTTCACCTTGCGGATACCCTGCCGGGGTTATCTCACAGGGGAATACCAGGACGGGTTCCCTAAGCAAGCGCTTAGAAACCGCTCGGTGATTTGTGCTATATACATTCCTGTACAATATTACGTTCCATGAATGGTCTGGGCACCACCGTCATGGTTTATATCAACAGAATAATGGGAATTGTCCTTAGTTGGCTCTTGCCACTTTACGGGCATTGGTGTAACCAGGCTTTGGACTCGAATAGAGCATTGCAAGATTGATGAGCGTCACTTCACCTGTCCCCTCGTCCTGAGGAAGATCCGCATAGCTGAGGTCTTAAAGTCCCTCGGTTGCCGTTAAGCTCGATCGAAACGTCAATGCTATCCCCCACCGCACCTGGACCAATTTCCCTTTCCCCATTACCCCTGTTTACAGTCTTAAGGAAACTTTCCTTCATCTTTAGAAAATATAATTCAAATGAATAATTTGCATGTAGCCAGGTTGCATCTAACTGTTCATTGGATATCAGTTCTGTACAGTCTAGTAAATATATGCCCTTTACTTTTCTACACACTTTGAGCTCTCTTGACTCATTTATATACACTTGAGCACTCTTTCCTACACGTTCCCTAGAACATTCTGCTACCTTCTTGATCCTCTAGTGATTGTTCCTTTAAATGACTAAATAAATATATTGTAATAATAATTAGTGGTTTTTCTGCACATTTGTTTGTTTTAATTATTTTCACGATTTACAGACGTTTGTGAGCTGATTAATGTAAGCTCAAATAAATTGATCATTCTGTTAATCTAACTCTTCCTTGAATAACTGGTCCAGGACCATTGTTTCTTCATAGTAATGTGTAGTAAAGCTGTACTTATAGCTAAGCTTGGCCAACCAGCACTAAACATACTGGACCTAATTACAATGTCCGTTGGAGTTGCTTCTGACCTATACCGTTTCATGGAAGGAACTGTCCTACCATAGGATGGCGTTTACGACCACTCAATTAGGATGCAATCGCACATTTAAAGTGAGCTTCTGTGGCTGGCTGAAACCACCCGTAGCACATGCTCCCATTGAAAATTGGAAGTTTTTAAACATCCCTGCACCATGTGGCAGGCACTTCGTGGTGCCTACCACATGGTGCAGGGATGTCTGCCCCCCAGGGCCACATGCAGAGAGCCAGGGGCAAGGGGGCCCTGCTCGTGGCCCCCAAAGTCAGTTTCTGACAGTCAATCCATGTCGGCAAGGCCGTCATGGATTGGCTGTCGGAAACCGCCATCATAATCCTGACAGCGGAAAAGGCGTACTTTAGGGATTAAGAGGGCTTTTCGATTGCCTGACAGGCTCCTTCAACACGTTGGAACTGTGTCATATTCCCCGGCTGGTTTAAACTCTGACTGCCATCATCAAAATACGGTGGTCGGACTTTAAACCTACTAATCATAACTAGGCCCACTGTTTTTACTACAACTGCATGGACATTCACTGATAAACATTTGTTAGAAGGATGGTGTTGACTAGGGAGTTGGATGGTTGTTAATAGGCCACTTGGTAAAGAGAATGTATGATGTTACAACGCATACATTTACAACGCATGCCTTTACAATGCAGTTTTTACATCGCAACATCCTTTACAACGCACTCCATTACATCGCATGGCACTACATTGCATTTTTAGAAACTACCTTTACAACGAATTCCATTACATCGCATTATACCTTTACAATGCATACCATTACAATGCATACCATTACATTGCATTTAAGGTAAGTATTTGATAGTATAGGGGAAAAAATTACTATTCTAACTCCAGGGGGTGCAACTGTATGGTAAGTGTTGGATAGAGTAGGGGTAAAATGTACTATTCTAACTCCAGAGGGTGCAACAGTAGGGTAAGTGTTGGATAGTGTAGGGGTAAAAATGACTATTGTAACTCCAGGGGGTGCAACAGTAGGGTAGGTTTTGGATAGTGTAGGGGTACTATGCGTTTTAATGGCATGCATTGTAATGGTATGCGTTGTAATGCCTGTGTTTTAGTGGCATGCAATGTAGTGTCATGCGATACAAAGAATGTTGTGATGTAATGACTGCATTCTAAGTGTAGTGCGATGTAATGGTTGCGTTGTAAAGATGTTTCCCTGGTAAAGCATCACATTTGATTGCTGCTTGCTATATTGTCACCTCTTGGTAGTCCAATGTGTGGTGTCATATACCACTGCAGTTAATTAAATGCTAAGCGAGTGTTGGCCCTTTGACAGAAGAACCTTGCATTTGTGGGGTTTCTAGTTTGTAATTTGTCTGTTGTTTTGAGTTATGGGTCTTCCTTGATTGTTAATTGCCAACATGGGTATGTCTGTTTTTCACCTCTATTATTGGTTTTTGGATGTGAAACATATTTCCATTTTGGTGTTTTGGTTGTGTATGTTCCTGCTGTGCTTCCTGCTATTGATTTTCATCATATGGATTCAGCAATTACTTTGAAGAGACGTTGACTTGTCTTGAGTCCTTTGTGTGTATTGCAGCATGGCTTAGTGGAGGTGTTTATGTAGTTTTTGTTGCAGTGAATATTTTACTAGTAGTGTGGCAGGAATGTTGTGGAAGGTAGCATTTGATGCTCTTTTGTTTTTAACAAAGGGGAGGTATGTGGTGTCACATCTCTCTTAATGCTTTGGCTGTGCTGTGCTGTACATGGAGTTGTAATTGCCTTGTGAGGAGTCTGATGTAAGTGCAATGTTTCTGCTAGGTACTTTGCGACAGTTAGTTAGGAATGCTCATAGGAGGATGGGTCGAGAGAGATGTTATTATTGTTCCTGATGGAGTACATTCTGCAATACAACTATACCTGTAAATCACCTTGAACAACCTCCAATAAATCTACAGTTATTACTTCAAGCCCACATGCAGTGTGTACTTAATGCAAGAGTCCACTCTTGTTGCCTTCATTGATCAGCACTTTATGTTCTTAGGCTGCAAAACATAATTCCCATAAATCCTAGCGCTTATGCTGCATACAAGTATGTTTGACATTGCTGAGCTCTTTATTTCGAGGAACGTCACAATTTAGATGTGTTCTTGATGTATCTAAGAAGACTTTTGGGCTTTGGTACATAATCACTTGTGTCACTGTTAGACGTTGCACCAGGTAGTTGATTGACCAAAAAATCACATAAAAAATATATTGTGATATGAATATCATGTCAAAAATATAGTACATACTTCCAGAAGGATTATCAAAGGTAAGATTATAATTATTTGTATATAATATGTTTTTTAAGAATATCATTGAATTTAGCATTGTTTACTTTAATTGATTTCTAATAAATATATTTTTAGCTATTTAATAAATAATTAATTTAATGTATATTAGTTAGTATCTAAATTTTAACTCCTACTATTCTTAGTAATTTCATGATTAATATTTTAAACACACAGTACATAGATGTTTGGTGGGCACCACATGTGACCCCAGGCCACATAGCAGAAGCCTACAGGGGACGGGGGCCCCCAGTGTAGGGATTATGGTCTCACCAATGCCCGGACAAGCTCCTTGAGCCTGTCAGGGGCATTGGTCTGTCCCTCTGAACACTGTGGGCCAACAGACTGCATCATATTTCGGTCATCAGACCGCTACCCTGGTTGTTGGGCAGACTGCCACTGATGGCCTGTCGGTGGTGGTCCACCAGACATCCCAATCAGGTCCATAGTGTTCGCTGGGGACATGAAAACACCAGTGGTCACAAATCTTTATTTATAAAGTTTTGATAGCGCGAACATGACCCAAGTGGGTATGTGAACAGAACATAGCGGTGATAACAATAAGGCATATGTTATAGTCTTAGGGTATGAATTTATTAATTAGAAGAGTTTTCACTTCTTTTTTGAAGTAGGAGGAGGATAAGATTCTGAGGACATCGGGTTGCAAAGAGTTCCATATCTTCGGTGCGATACCAGAGAAGGCTCTGCAGCACGATCACTTATTGTGGAAGGTCTGGGGTTTCAATAGTAGTGAGCTATTGCTTCTGCAGCCCCCCAATAGTTCTAGTTTTTGTGCCAAATAACTTGGGGTTTTGAGGTCAAGGGGTTTATGAGTCATTCAGGCAATCTTTAGCAGTATTCTTGCCTCATACTGAGCCAGTTCAGGGCTTTTAGGGTCGGGATATGTGGTTATTTCTTTTTGTTCCGGAGGCCAGTCTGGTCGCAGTGTTAAGAGAGGCCCTCAGCGGGGCCAGATTGTATTTAGGAAAGACAAATAAAGT
This sequence comes from Lissotriton vulgaris, assembly GCF_964263255.1. Lineage (NCBI taxonomy): Eukaryota > Metazoa > Chordata > Amphibia > Caudata > Salamandridae > Lissotriton > Lissotriton vulgaris. The sequence continues at coordinate 116,114,141 of NC_141697.1, read as the reverse complement.
GGGGCTTCTGTTTGTCCAATCTGGGCAACACTAGAGCTTGGACCACCATCTTTAAGTTGTCCTGTGGTAGGAAGGGTGCAAGTTTCCTTAGGATACTCATCTGGTGATAAGCTCTTTAGGTGGCATTACTGATATGATCCTGCATATTCAAGTGTTTGTCAAAAGTAATTCCCAAGGATTTAGCGGAATCAATGATGTGGGGAGAGCAGTTAAAGGCTGCTATATGTTTCAGCCTGAGGTCGATCTTGGGCGTATGGTTAGGGGAAGAGATGAGGAGGAATTTATTTTGGTTGTGTTTAACTTGAGGTGGTTGCCAATAAGCCAGATTTGAGTGTTATGCAGAATAGAGTTGAGGAAGATGAAGTCTTCTGGGGAGATTTTCATGTACAATTGAGTGTCATCTGCATACATAAAGAATGTTCGTAGAGCTCAATGCGTTTGTCAGGGGTTCCATGAATAAGTTGAAAAGAATAGGTGATAGTGCGAACCCCTAGAGTGACCATGGTGGGTTGAGAGAGGGATTGCTTCACCTTGATTCTTTGGGTTCTGTTGTGTAGGAATAAGGTAAACCATTATAGCATGGGTCCTCATAGGCCCATCCTTCATTCCAGTAGGGACAGTAGACTGTTGTGTTTAACTGTGCCAAAAGCAGAGGATAAGTCAAGAAGTATCAAAAGAAATGATTCATTAAGGTCTAGCATTTTTAGTATCTCGTCCATGCTGTGAGTGAGTGCTGATTCTGTGCTGTCTTTGACAAAAGCCAGATTGGTGTTGGTCCAGGAAATTGAAGTTCCCTATGTGGTTGCAGTGTTGAATTTACACACGTTTGTCTAGCAGTTTTCGACAGCGTGTGGATGTTGGATGTAGGGCTGTAGTTGTTGGGATCTGAGCAAAGAATGTGGGATTTTTTTAGGATGGGTGTTACCTGCCCTACTTTTAGGCAGTCAGGTTTGGTGCCATGCGCAAGAGAGGCATTTACAATCTTTGACCATAAGGGGAGAATAGAAGCTTTTATCTTTTTTGAAGATGGATCTTGGTAGAGGATCACTGAAGTGGTTGGATGGATTAATCAATAGAAGAATGTTACATGTCATATTCAGTGAAGGACATAAAGTGTGCCAAGAGGCATTGTTTTTTGGAGCCTCCCCTGAGAGACCAATTCAATCTGTGACCTCGGAGGAAATTGTAAACGCAAGCCCTGTAGCTGGAGGTGGGGCACTCTTTGATTGTAGATTGGATTCAATGAATTTTGTTTTCTCTAAGAAGACAGCGGCCAGTTCCTCGCAGTTAGGGGTAGTGATCTCTTCTTGTTTCGGCGGGTTTGGTGTGTTGAGCGAATGTTGCTTGACTATTACGAATAGTTTTTTTGGTTGATTTTTGGCTTGATTAAGCTGAGTTCTAAAGAAGTCTGACTTTACCTTTAAGATTTTCCTGTGGTATGTGTTCCTCACTGATCTCAGGTGATTTAGGTCTTCAATAGAGGGTACAGATCTCCAGATTCTTTCTGCTAATCCAAGCGTGCGTCAGTCAGAGTTCAGATTTTTATTGAACCAGGGTTTGGAGATTAGAGCGGAAACTTTTTTTGGGTTGAAGGGGGGCAGAATCAAGGACGTCAAGACTAGTGGAGTTATAGAATTCTGTGAGGTCATGAACATCTACCATGCTTGTCTGCGGGGGTCACGGCGGGTTTACAACAGTTTGCTAGGATGGTAGGGTTAAGGTTTTGGAGATTCCTTTTCCATTTTTTTGTTTTCTTTAATTGGAATCTCTTCAGTGTCACCTCAAGGTTGATGGAGAAGAAGATGCTGTAATGATAGGACTAATTGCATGGGATAATGGAATCTAGCGAGGTGTTATTAATTTTAGATATAATGAGGTCCGGTGTCTCTCCTTTGGTATGGGTTGGACTGTCACAGAACTGGGTACGTTCGTGATCTGATAGGAAGGAATTAGGACAGTTCACAGCATGGTCATTTGGGTTATTCCAGTGGAGGTTGAAATCTCAGAGGAAAATCTGTGTCACTTGCGGGTCATCGTTGCATGTGATGACTTCCATTATTTGTTCAATGAACGGCAGATTGTCTCGGGGGTGGTAGAATATGTGTAGTTTGCAAAAGAGGCTGTTGTTGATTGTGATGTAGATGCAAAGATATTCACAGGTAGGTAAGGAGACGGTATCTGTTTGGTTAACCGAGATTTTGTTTCTGTATATGCAGGCTATTCCACCACCGGGTTTCCTGGTTCTGTCTAGACGAATTATGTAGTGGCTAGGAGGGACTAGTAGGTCTAGGATAGGAGAAGAATAGCTGTTTAGCCACGTCTCTCTGAGGATAACGATATCAGGCTCATTTGTGAGGATGAGATCGTAGATATCGAAAGCATGTTTGCTAGCTGATCTGCAATTGAGGAGTACGCATTTCAGTTTGCTGGTAGAATGGGTGATGGCAGCTTGGGCGATGTTAATGCACTTGAGGTTTTCGCTATTTATAGATCTGTGGTTGTGGGTGGATTCTCTGTAGGGGTTAGCTTGAATGGTTTGGATTCGACCCTGTAAAGACTTGTTCTTGCCTGTATGGCTGGCATAAGAAAGGAGCAGGAAGCGGATGTCGTTGTCAGATAGATCAGTCATTAGTCTCTTGGGATGAGAGCAGGGATTGGAGAGGGGTATAGTTTAGTGTGTGTCTTGGTTTAGATATCTGTCCATTTGGTATCTAGTTCGGTTCACAAGGGCACTAGTGGGTCTATGTGTGGTTAGGAGCTCATTGGTGATGGTTGACAATTTCAGGATTTTCTCCTTGAGGTGAAGCAGGTCGAGGGAGGTCTCATCAAGGCGTGCGACCCAGGCAATGTTATGACAGCTGAGTATGTGTTGAGGTATGCGTTCTTATAGGGGGGAGGCTACATATTAGACCTGGTTGAGTTGGGCAGCATTATTACGTTCATGAGGCATTTGTTTGTCAGAAAGGGCTTGTGGTGGGTCCGCTTTTGTGAGGGTGAGGACTGGGATGGGCAGGAGGGTAGGAACCCTATGGGTTGTGAATGAGACATGGTTGGTACGAAGTGGAACAATTTGGTAGGTATATGTTTCGAAGAGGGGAGCATCCGATTATAAAGCAGAGCTGTTGGTGTATCTGGGGGAAGCTTGCAGGCAGTTTCAACAGGAGGGAGGTCAAGAGGATGAGCGAGGGAGAAGATTCAGAAGTGGGGGATTCTGTATTTGTCTTTTGAAGTGAAAGCTTCAACAGGGTTTTTTTGGCTCTGCACCTCACACCAGTTTCATCAATGAGTAGTCCTGTGCACTGATACCCCAGCACCAGCCGTTGAGTGACACCGCTGTGTTCCAGATCCTGAAAGGGGCAGCTACAAATGGGGGTGCACCAGGCAAAGAAGTCCAAGACACTTAAGTTGTATCAAACACCTTTATTTAAATTTTTAATCCAACATGTTACATTCCCTCAATTGTATTCTCTCTGTCAGTGTGTATGTGTCCCAGTGATCGATACTGGGACGCATACACACGGACGGAGAGAATAGAAACGTATTTCGGGTATCACTGAGCCCTGAGAACTTTACTTGCATCCAGCGCACTGCACTAGATGGCTGACCTTGGATGCTAGTAACACAGAATTACATACCTTTGTAATATTAAGCCCTGTTGAAGTTCTCATTGAGGGAACAAAACGCGCCAAACCAAACAAAAGACAAGAAGCGTGAGTGCATGACATTAGCTTCACAACATGTGCAACCGCACATACCTTTTATAACAGTTCGAGGACCATTGCCCCAATTGTTTCACCATTTCCACACTCTGACCCCTGGCTGTAGCTTCTGTAGCAGCCCCTATCCTGAAGGAATGGGTCCCAAAATCGCTCGGGTCCAAGCCCGCTGCCGCGATTGCCAACGTTAACACCCGCTGAAACTGAAACCTTGTCAGTGGGGTGGCGTCGGTGTGTCTCAGCAAGCTTCCCCCCCATGCTACCGACCTTTGCGCCAGATATTCCTCAACGCACTGCACTGGGCACATGGGGGACCCTCGCATGCGCTGGACAACCATACTGTCTCCCATCGCACCCTGATCGGTTTTAGACCTGGCTATCGTGATTACCATTGAATCACCCTTGATATGAACGTGTTCCCGACACAGGCCTCCCCCCACATCCTTCTTATTTATTGCCACCAGCTCGCTCACCCGCATAGCCCCATGGAATGCTAATGCGAAAGCGGCCCGGAATAGCACTGCTTCGGACTGGGAGGAACATGTCGCGGGGAGCACCGACATCAACAGGGACAATCTTTCTAACCCAATCGGGCGCCTCTCGTCTACTCTACGACCCTCGAGGCGTTGCTACCCTCGCAGTGCCTTCTTTACCAAAAAGGACGATGTAGGGTCCCTGATGCCATACGCCTGCGCCATGAATGCAATGGCGGCCCGGTGCCTATTGGCCGTTGCTGCTGATCGGCCTGCCTTGTGGAGTGCTACCAAAAACTTCAGCACATATTCCTCCTGCCCCCACTTATCCCCTCCTGCTGGACCCAAAAATGCACAATAGGAACGAAACGCTCCTTTGTACGCCTTCCATGTCCTGGGGGCTAAGCTGGCTCCCACGAGGTCCTGTAATCCGGGGCACCGAGTGACCAGAGAGCTTCGGGAAATGGTGCCGCCACTAGATCCGCGGAAGGTAGATAACCCCTGAAGGCCTGCATGTGGGAACGAGAGAGTGCATCAGCCGCCTGGTTCAGTACACCCGGCACGTGCCTTGCCCTAAACTGAACGTTCAGTCTCATGCACAGTAGTACAATTTCCTTTAATAATCTCAAAATCCACTTGCAGCGTGCTGCCTGGTTATTTATGCATTCAACCACAATCATGTTATCGGACCAAAACACCACTGAGCGATCACGGAATTCGTCCGGCCATGCCTCCAGGGCCACCAAAATGGGGAACAACTCAAGAAACCCAATGTTACCTGTGAGCCCACTGGTGTGCCACCACGTCGGCCATGTTTGCGCCGACCATCGATTACCAAAGATGGCGCCAAATCCTACGCTCCCTGCCGAATCGGTACACAAACCCAGCTCGTCCGAGGATGCAGGTGGTTTGTTCCATACCACTCGACCGTTGAAATCCGCCAGAAATGCCAACCATATGCGCATATCCTGGCGAACCTCTGCAGACAGTCTCGTGCGGTGGTGCCCTTCTTTGCGACCGACCATGGCTTGTGCAATAGAGCGGGAGAAGGGGCGGGCCATTGGTATCACTCTGAGGGCAAAGTTAAGCTGGCCCACCACTTGTTGCAACTGATGGAGAGTTACCTTTTCTTTGCTAATGCACAAGTCTAGAGAGGCCCTAAATTTCATTACTTTGTCCCTGGGCAAACTGAAGCATCCCTCCACTGAATCGAGCTCAATTCCAAGAAACTCGAGTGAAGTAGATGGGCCCACCGTTTTCCCCGGTGCCAATGGCACGCCAAATCGTTTCATGAGATTGCAAACTTCCAGTAAAGCCTGTGCACATTCCGTGTCACCGGCTGGCCCCAAGAACAAAAAATCATCTAGGTAGTGCATAACCTGTGTATAGCCCGTAGCTCTGGTGAACGCCCATTGCAGAAAACAGCTGAATTTCTCAAAATAAGCACAAGAGATGGAGCAACCCATTGGCATACATCTATCCATGTAGTAGCGTCCTTGAAACACAAAACCAAGCCATCAGCGCTCCGGGCCCCAGGCGATTCAACATGGCGACGGCCTCATCAAAGGATGCGTACCGCACCGAACAGACTCCTGGATCAATCGCATCGTTTACCGAACGACCCTAAGGAGCCGATAAGTTATGAATTAACCTAAACTCACCTGGGTCCTTCTTGGGGACTACTCCCAACGGTGAACAAATGAAATTAGGAACTGGCGGGTGCCCATATGGGCCGGCAACCCGGCCCCGGGCCACTTCCTTCGCAATCTTGCTTTCTACCACCACCGGGTGCTGCTGAACGGACAGTTGATTTTTACACAGTGAGTCCCCCTGAAAATCCGGAGACATGATCAGGGTATTCGTTTAGCCAGGGGATCATTTCCATGATATCTATGGGGGTAGGTAGTGGTACCCCTTGGCCGATGTTAGACCTGTTTGGCACCTCCTCTACCCCCGGTATCCCCATTCTTGGCTCTGCAGGAACTCTCAGGATGTGAAGAATGTCCGCATCCTGCACACTCATGCCTGAACTTACATGTCCCCTGTGGACTCGTGCACTTGCCTCTGTTAAAATTCCAGCAAACCCCTTTCCTACCCCCATTCCCACCACTCCTGGGTTGGTGATCACCAGCGGGGCTTGCTCGAAAAGGCGCCGCCGATTGATGGCGGGAAGGCGCCGACCCATACTCGCCGAGCGAGGATGACTTCGTCGTGCCCGGCAAGAGCTGCTTCTGCCAAGAGACGGAGTCGAGACAGTCCCACGTCAGAGACGAATCGTGCTCCTTGGCCTTACGAAACTTACTATCATAACCCCTCCATTGATCCCCTCATATGTGTCGTAGAAATCCATTATGCGTGTCTGATAACAGGCCAATTCACTCAAAATCTCTGGCTTACGTTCACCCATAATAGCAGTAAACATCCCAAAGGCCTTGGCCCAATTAGAGATCGTCTCATCTACCCTGAAGCCCGCCATTTTTGCGCGCCACACACTCGGATGCCACAAATCCTTTTGAGCCTTAACATACTCGATCTCGTGATGGTCAGTCAGGAGCGAAAACATATTTACATATTTATCAGCCCAAATCATTTCCTTCGTGGCCAGTGGAATATGCTGAACTACTTTTTCCCTCCTTGAGGGCAAAGACCCCCCATTTGCCATTGGCAATGGCTTCTTACCAGACTCCATAGCTGGTCCGGCTGATTTTCCACCGCCAGCCGCTGGTTCTTCCGAGGGAATCTGTGAGGGGACAAGAGGGAGATTCACCTTCGCAGCATCTCGCGATTGCCGCAACTGCTTCATTAGCAACCTAGCCTCTTTGGCTGTGTCTCCGGGTGCCGCTGCACCCTCGGTATTCTTCCCAAGCCATGCGGCCAACTGGGCGGCCAACTCCGGAGGCATTTCCTCCTCGCTGGTGGGCGTAACTACAACCGGAATCGGTTGGCCTGCATCCGGGATCGGTACCGGGACCTCGACTGGACTAACTGGGCTTGCCGGGGGTGACTCGGGAACTGGGGCCTGCCCCCCTGCCGCCCTATTCCTGGCCCTTTTACCTCTCCCTGCGGGGACTACTCCCGGCATTGCTGGCCCGATGACTTTCTTCGGTCTGCCCGCATTGTTCATTGCCGCCATCTGCTTTTTCATGCTCGCCATATCTTTCATCAGCATGCGGAGCATCTGCTCCGTCCCTGCCTTCTTTCCGGCCTTCTTGCCAGGCATCGTTGTCGGATACTCGACCCTTGCTGCTTAGCTGCTCAACGAGGTCCTGGATCCGGAGGTCCGAAGTGAAGAGAAGGCTTCTGGAAGAGAAACACAAAAAATTACAAGTTCTCAAAATTGCTCCTTGTTCCGTCGAGGGCTCACGTGCAACGAGAGGGTGCAGCTTCCAAGCACAGGAACAAGAGGATGCTTCTTTGGATTGTTGCTCCTTTTATTCCTCTTTGGGAGGGCGTGTACCCTCCTCTGGTACGCCTACGGGGCGTGGCCAACGGTGTAGGTGTCTAGGACAACCCTTCTTGGCCGGGAAAAGGCGCGCCCCGGCTACGCCGCTTCGGGCATACCAGCCGAGACACGCCCCCCGCCCAAAATGGTTTCCCGGGGGATCCGAGCACCCTACCATACGTTCGGGGGGACCGAGTGGTCGCCCCTTTCCAATCAGAGGGACTGCCACTGAGGCGCAAACACGATAAAACACAGTAATAAACCAATTCACTACTCTGTTAAAAAAAAATATATCGCAAAGATACAACATCAAAACACAAAAACATGACAACAATGCATCACATCATTATAACAAGAGAATATGGTAGCTCAAGAAAGCAGCACAATGGCACAACACTCCAAGACAACAGCATAGCTTAATACCAGAACAGAGTGCAGTGACACAACAGCAACACAACCAAACATAAACATAGCCCTTCCATTACATTACAGCACAGCACACTAACATAACAAAAGTCATAACAAGACTACGCAATGGCACAACCACAAAAAAGTGTTTCCATAGCAAAATTAGAACAGCATGACGAACTATCACAACAGTCAAAACAACACAAAAACAAAAAAGCAGAACAAAAGTTAACAAAACACAAAACATAAAAGAAAAACATAGTAGGTCACCACCCACACACAGCACACCAACATGACATGTAATATCCACATAAATATTACACCCAACACACTACTACAACACACAGACCAACACAATCCAATCTATGAAAATCAACACATTTCAACTCAAAAAATAACAAACAACACAAAATATCAGAACATAACACACAAACACAACAAAACAACACCATCAACACAATGCAATCCACCAACAGTACACAACATAACACAAAAATACAATGGTATATCAGCACAGGGCACAAGCTAAAAGCACCACAACATAATGAGGCAGCAGTAGATTACGCCAACCAATTAAACGAGCATCACAAATAGAACACATTATCACACTAGCAAACCACATCCACTCTACATAGCAAAACACACAGCACACCACCCTCCAAATGAAAGCAGCACCTCAATAGAAGAGATCAACAATCGTGTCCCATTTTGCCTTTTTGTATTGGTGTGTTACTGTTTGTGCTGTATCGTGTTGTTTCTGTGTTATGCATTATGATGTTTTGGTTATTTGTGTGGATTCCATTGCGTTGCTCTGTGGTTGTGAACTTGATGTATTGCTGTCATAGGTGTTTTGCATTTGTTGAGCATACACACGGTTGGCGATGGTACAGCTACTGATGAAAATAATACTTAATTAGCCCATTTGCATGACGCCTGCATGTTTGTTACTGCCTTTTGGTGTGCATGAGATAGTGCATGTTGTGCTACATGGGTTCTCCGTGTAACTGAGCATGTCTGCACTCCGCAGGCGAGCCCCATCCCAATGCCTCTGAGTCCTGCAGACAGAAGCAATGAGGGTCCTGCTTTTCTGCCACAGCTATCTGCGGGGTTATTCTCCATTCCAGGAACAGGTTCTTTTGCACGCTGCACTGTACCGCGTGCGCTCCATGGCTGCCAACCTTGATAAAAAATGTAAATCTTGCTGATCCCCAGGGCCGCAGTGATATTAATAGATACTGACTCCGGGGTGCTTTACTGTAGCTTTGATCTGTGTGCATGTATTAATGCTCATGTTATGGAGATAGGAGCGCTCGGCTATTCAGTACCATTTAAAAATCAGGACACCGTTTTAATGTGGTTGTGTAAGTGTCAATGTCAAAATAAAATATTGCACTAATCTCTTTCTGCCTACCAGTTGATCTGTGTACCCACTCACCTACTGATTCTCTTACCAACTCGCCCATCTGCACCACCTGCCACTGTCACTAGTTGCCCTGTCAAAAAGAATGAAACACTCCCACCCTTCCCCTTCCCACCGCTCCGCCGTCAGTCACTTCCCAAGCCTCTCTGACTATTATGAACTCCCAAACATCCTTCTCAAACTTACACCCTTCCTTTGGTCATCCTACTCAATTATCAAGCACTGGGCCACTACTTACACAAAAGTAAGAAATCCTTTCCTATCATTGTATTACTATTCCAAACTCCCCCTTTCAAACTCTTTCCTATCATTCTATTCCGACTCCAAAATCTACTAAACACACATGAAATCAAAGAACAAACCTAACACAACCAATGTACAAGAAAAATATAAAAATAATAAACAAAATTTCTAATCTAATATCTAATAATCTTGGGGTCTGAAGTAGTGTGCTCCTTGTTCATAAAGAACTTCAACTCCTCGACAGGGATTGTGAGCGCTAATTACAATTTACAATCTACTTGTCTATACGCCGACTACCTCACTCCAGTTCACCTATCAATAAATTAACCACTGTACAGGTTTACCAGCCTACCACTGTGTGCCTACTCATATACTTGCTTTATCACCTACAGTTCATTCATCTTCCCAACTATTAGTTATGGGGTTTATCCCTATATACTACTACTACCAACCTTCCCAGCAGCCCCATATCACCCTGAATATCTATATTCCTCAAATGAATGGACATGGTATGTTATGCTATGCTATGTTATGTTACCTACATTTGTAAAGCGCAAAACGACTCCCGAAGAAGAAGGAAACCGGCGGTAGACAGACTTAAGCAGAGAAAAGGCAACTTAATAAGTGTTTTGTAGTGATCACAGCAGACGATGTAATTACAACGTGTTTTATTGTAGTAAATAAAGTTCCCACAGACGAGTTCAGGTGTGCGTGCAAGCACCCCAGAGTGGTGGCATCAACTGCTTCACAGAAATCAACTGTCAAAATACAACGAGTTCTCATGTGCCAACGGGCAGCGCGAGGCACAGAGAACAACAGTGTCCTCAAGCAGGGAGACACGCGAGGAGAAGACACCATGGGCCCGATGTAGGTAATTTCATTTAACCGGTTCATAAATACCGATTGATACCGAATCGGTATTTATGAATCGGAAAACTGTATGTAGGTAAAAAATGGTAAAAAAATACCGAATCGGTAACAGTCGGAATCCTGACTCGGTAAATACCGATTCAGTGATCTCCGAATCGGTAATCACCGATTCGGTATCACCCATTCAACCCTATGGGCCTACAGGCCCATAGGAATGAATGGGGGATACCGAATCGGAGATTACCGATTCGGTGATTACCGAATCGGTATTTACCGAATCGGTAAAAGCCGATCTCGAAAATTTGAATGGAAGACATGTGAGCTAGTCAACCAATCAGGGACACCCACCACACCCCACAACAAAGCTACTGTGAAATCAACCAATCAGATGCAAGTACCACACCCAGTACCTGGAGTTGGCCACACCCATGCAGGTGCAGAGCCACAGAACTGTTTGGATAGCTGGAGGGGAGACAGAGGAGCAGGCTGCACTGAGCCCAGCTGAGCATCACCATGGAGTCCCAGGAAGCCCAGAACGATGGTGTGGACAGAAAAAGGAAGATTAAATTCAGCACAACTGAGCTCCAGGTGCTGGTGGGGGAGGTAGTGCAGCATTACAGCCAGCTTTTTGGGAGACAGTCCCTGCAAGTGGCAGAGTCTGTCAAAAGAACCACCTGGCTGGCCATCCAGAGCAAAGTAAATGCCCTTGGGATCACACATCGTGAAATAGAAGACATCAAAAAAAGGTGGTATGATCTGAGGATCACCACTAAAAAGAAGATTACAACCCAGAGGAAAGAATCCTCAGCCACAGGTGGAGGGAAGAGCCGTGCACCACGCCTCACTGAACTGGAGCAGCTGGTCGAATCCACTATGGAGCCTGAAAGCATACACGGGATTGGGGTTGCTGACAGATCAGCCAGAGCTGCAAGAAAGAAAGGTAAGATGCATGGACATGAATCCCCACCCATTCCCTGGCCCCTTCCCCAATGTGGGTTGCTCATGCACAATCCAGAACACATGTCAGTACTCACCAGCAATGCATCATGGTAGTCGTAGTCATAGGAACATTCATCAAAGCAGCTAACACAGAATACTGCATGCCGCACTCCCCATACACAAGCAGTTGAGGCTTAGGAAATTGTGTGATAGGAATTTGTCTAATGGAAACACAAAGGTGATCATTGTCCTTGTCTGCCCACAGGAGAGTCATCGCGCAGTGCAGCGCAGGGAGGGGAGGCAAGTGCACCAGCAACGGCTGCGAGGGAGAAGCCCACAGACAAAGCAGGACCCAGCACTGTCCCTGAGGACACGTCCACAACGATGGCACCCACAGCAATGGAGGAAGACACCACAGCACAGCCACTGTCACCCCTGCTGTTTGAGACACAGACTCCGGCAGTACCTGCAGGTGCCACAACACCAAGCTCAGGGTTCTCTGTGCATTTGAGGCCAATGAGGTAGGACGTTCCACCACTCAGGATCCTGGAAAGCTCTGATGAGGAAGAGGTGGAGGATCAGACACCTAGCACTCCAGCAGTGGCTGGCAACGCAGAACAACAGGGGTCATTAGGATCTGGGCGTGCAAGTGCCCGTGGTGGTAGGGCACGTGAGCGAGAAGAGGGGCATGATATGCAGGGGGTCTTTGCCGGTTTGGAAAGCACTATGGTGAGGATCTAGCGCATGCAGGGCAAAGGGATCATGGCAGTGCACAGCCAGGTGCGCATCCTCAATAGCAGGATGTCAAACATTGATAGGGGGATATGCTCCATGGCCCAAGGAATGTGCATAGATTAAGAATTAAATGGATGGAGTGTGATCACTTGGGTTCTGTCAGCCCAAAAATCTTTAAGCCAATATAGAGCTTTCCTTCCAAGGCCAATCTCATACAGTCTTCGGTTAAGAATAGAATGTTAGACTGTATCAAAGCTCCGGACACGTCAAGTAAGACCAGCATGGCTGAAATCCCTCCGTCCAACAATAAACGGGTGGAACCCATTACTGCTAGTAGGGCGGTCTCTGTACTAAGAGAGGCCCTGAAACTTGACTGTGAGGTATCGAATAAATCACTGTCCAGCAGATAATTGGAGAATTGTTTATTGTCAAGGTCTTCCAGAATTTAGCTAAGAAGAGGTAAAGAGAGATAGGCCTATAATTCACAAGGTCAGTGGAATCTGCGTTAGATTTTCTCAAAATAGGGATAACATGAGCATATTTCCAAGCCTGTGGCAACTTTGCCATATCTAAAGATAGTTGTGTTGGTCTGTAATACAAGGAGTAAGTGAGGAAGCTAGGGAAGAGTCTATACAGTCAGGACAAGGTTTGCACTGAGAGCTGAAAGTAACCTTCCTCAACATATACTGCACCTGATCCTGAGAAATGGTTTTGAAGTGAATCAACTGGGCAGGGGGCAAATGAGGAAGAGGATTCTGATTAGACACTTCCACTGAACTACCTATTGCTGTAGAAATAGATCATAGGGATTTTGGCTTGAAAATGGTTTGCAACTTTTGAGAAGAAGGTAGTGAAAGGTTACAGGCTGCAGGTTTGAAGTTGCCTGCCATATCTGTACTTTGAATAATGTGGGATTTACGAGCTTTCCTAATCTTCCTATGATAGGTGCGCTGGGCATGTTTAAAGGCCCTTTATCCAGGGAGGCGTTTGTTCTTCACAGTCTCCTTTCTAGCCTTTTGCAATGACTAGTGATTGTATTGTTGGCAAAAGATGCAGGTGTCCTGGTGACTTGGGATGTTCGGGCACGGACGGGTGCAGACGGGCTTGCCTTTGGCATGCCAGTGGGGCGCCTGCACTGCCATGGGCTAAAATAGCCCCACTGGTTCTTGAAGACCAGAGGAGCACTAGATCACATCTAAACAAAGATAGTGGGCATGAATTGGCAACTAGGAAGTGAGGATGTAAGCTTGCTGCTCTCTCCACACAAACTGTAAAAACTAGGGAGGACCAGATCTAGGTAATTGTGTTTAATCTTTGGTAGGCATATCTACCAAAAATACAACATATTGTGGCATATCTACTTACTAACTTATATCTGCTTGCTAGCTTAGCTAGTAACATTATATATATTCCTATATATAAATATCTACCTTGCATCTGCGTTATCTGCCTTCAAACAGAACTCCATCCACAAACACACATATATCTACCTAGAAAGTCACATGGTCCAACTAATCAAACTACAATTTCAGATACCACTGGTATATAGTACAACCTTGAAGAGCAAATCCAGCGCAATCCATTCCTTTACCCATGCCATCTGGGAATCTCAAATACTAGTCGGACTTCTGCATACAGATAAAACAATATTGTTATGGTTACATCGACATGGCCATACCCAAAACATCAACAGCTCAGGCAATATTTAGTGTGTATCAACATCCCACCAACTTCCTGATATCTATATAGACTTCTTTTGGTCCCTTATCTTTCCCAATTTAGGCATATAGTGCATAGTATGTTCCACATTTTTACAGCATGACGGATTACTTCGAGAAGTCACTTATTACTTCTGTGAAATCAGGAAGTTGTGGAAAGTTTGCCAAAAGTCTTTAGGTGGCGTATCTCACGGAAGTATATCAAATCCTTGTGCATGTGGCCGCTAGTGGTAATGGACCACAACCCCATTTATTCAGCAAGTTCTTTGTGCCAGCGATAGAGCCTTGGGAAGGAGCTTCATATGAAGTGCAATCACATGGTCCGGTAGTAACTACAGACAATCCAACACTGAAGTGCCGTATGTCTCAGATATTCCTGGTTCTGAGACTGAATGGAGATCCCTGAAGGGTGAGAGCCCCACTGCATCCTAGATGTCTGCATTACACCCAGGGCTGGACTGGAAACAGCTACCAACCCTGGCAGATTGCTGCTCAACCCACCCAGAGAGCGTGGGTGGAGGGCAGGGGGAAGGAAAGGGGTGCTAGTAAGAAGCACTGCTCCTGCTTTTGTTACAGTGGTCCCCCAGTCACAAAACCGGCCCCCATGGCCATGAAACAGGTGCCCACCCCTCCAGCCCTCCGGGGAAAAGGCCTGGTGCCCACTACGGCCAGTCCTGCCCTGATTACACCCTGCCTCAAAGCAGTGGTCTAGGATAAAGTGACCTTGTGGTCAGTGGGATCTAAAGCTGTGCCAGAGTCTTGGATTTGAGAAGTGAATTTTCCATTTCTTCATTTCCGTCATCTGCCTGCCACTCCTCAGTGGCTATATCCACGGTCACGTCACTGGATGTGTCTACCAAAGAAACCATGTCCTTCAAAGCTAAAAGATTTCTGGAGGAGTTGTACAAATATGCAGCAACAGATCTAGGATCACCAAACATCAGAAGTGCTAAAAAGCAATAGTCTAGAGCAAAGACACTCAGCGGCAAATTCATGAGCCCCTTTGCATCCCTCTTCCACCACGCATCCCACCTCAAATAATAACCACAATTATTATCAGGGTGAACCACTAAGGTCACTTACTCATCCTTTTCTCAACCCCCAGGCAGCTGTGGCACTCAGCAGACAGGTTTCTCTTAGAGGCAATGTGTAAAGTATTTATGCAGTACTCACACAGTAATAAAGTCAAAATACAACACAGAAAAAACCAAAACAAAGTTAGAAATATAGAGTTCATTATAATAAATGCAATGACACCATAACAAAATCAAATCCATATGCAGAGCCAGAGATCACTTTTTAAGGTAGAAAATAGCATAATAAGTAGAAACATCAGCCAGTAACAAAAGCATTGACTTGTAATATGTCTGAAACATTCATCTATTTTCCCAGAACGCTGTAAACACAATAGTCCACATAGGAAATTATATGAATCACAACAGGCATGGAATGCTACTAACGCTATCAGAAACAAAATCATCTGGTACAGTTATCATGCCTCTTGATGAGCAAGAGATAATATGCTCTATTTGGGACTACAAAAACAAATTCTAGCCCTGAAGTTCTTCTTGGTAAGAGGGAAAAGCATTGGCTCTTGTTTGTAATTTTGCTTAAGATTACATTATCCAAATAACGAATGTTTCTCATACATACTATTGCCTCTAGAGCTTTCTGTGAAATTATATGACTTTCCAAGAAATAATACTAGGGAACTTTATGGTTACTAGTAGGTGCCTCTCTTTATTAAATAAGGGATAAGTACCCCTATGTACATTTAAAGGACATTGTAAGTCGCAGAGGAGTTCCATAAATATATATAGGAACGATGCTGAAGGCCGAGTTCCTTTATAAGGTTATGAATCTCCGAAGTGACTTGCAATATCCTTATCATGCATGCTAGGAGGTACGTTAATGCATGTAATACATTGTCATACCATCACCTTTCCCACAAACCACTTAAAACCTTGGTACATAGCTCCTTCATAAAAAAAGAGCAAGCATGTTTGCAAACATGAAGAATAAATAAAAAACCTCTGGTGCAAAGTTTAACACATCAAAACCTGTTAATTATTTGTTGCAAACTGATATTAGAAACAGTTCAAGCAACAAAAGCTCGGAATTTGTAGAAACATGCAGAAAGATTCTATCCAAAGAGTGCAAACATGTTCTCTGTGCTTGTCATTGTAAATAGAGCAGAAGAAAGAAAAGCAAAATTCAATTTTCGTAGGCTCAGTGGGAGAGTGTTCCATGTCTTGGTGGCGAGGTGGGAGAAGGATCTCCCACTGGTGGTTGTTCTTCGGATGCGCGGGACGGTTGCGTGTGAGAGGTCGGCGGAGCTTAGCTGGCGGTTGAGGATGCAGAAGGAAAGCCGTCTGTTGAGGTAGACTGGGCCATTCTTGTAGAGTGCCTTGTGTGCGTGGGTGAGAAGCTTAAAAGATATCCTCTTGTTGAAGGGGAGCCAGTGCAGGTTTCTCAGGTGGGGGGTGATGTGGTAGTGGCGTGGTACGTCGAGGATCAGTCGTGCCGAGGTGTTTTGGATGCGTAGTAGTCGTTTGATGAGCTTGGTCGGGGCTCCCGTGTAGAGGGCGTTTCCGTAGTCGAGTCGGCTGCTGACGAGGGCCTGGGTGACTGTCTTTCTTGTATCTGTCAGGATCCATCTGTAGATCTTGCGGAGCATGCAGAGGGTGTTGAAGCAGGAGGAGGAGACAGCGTTGACGTGCTTGGTGATTGAGAGGGTTGTGTCGAGGATGATTCCCAGGTTGCATGCGTGGTCGGCGGGTGTCGGGTCTGCCCCCTGTGCCGTCAGCCACCAGGAGTCGTCCCAGGCTGAAGGGTTGGAGCCGAGGATGAGGACCTCTATCTTGTCCGAGTTCAGCTTCAGACGGCTGATCTTCATCCAGTCGGCGACGGCCTTCATTCCTTCGTGGAGGTTGGCTTTGGCTGTGATGGGGTCCTTGGTGAGGGAGAGGATCAGCTGAGTGTCGTCGGCATAGGGGATTATGTTGAGGTCGTGCTGTCGGACTACGTGTAGAGCGAGGCCATTTAAATGTTGAACAGCGTCGGGCTGAGGGAAGATCCCTGGGGTACGCGGCAGATGATCTCTGAGGCTTTGGAGCGGAATGGGGTGAGGCCAATGCTCTGAGTTCTGCCAGAGAGGAAGGAGGCGGTCCAAGCCTTATCTCGGATCCCTGCGGTGTGGAGGCGTGCGCGTAGTGTGCGGTGGCAGACGGTGTCGAAGATGGCAGAGAGGTCTAGGAGGATGAGTGCTGTGGTCTCGCCGTTGTCCAGCAGGGTCCTGATGTCGTCATTGGCAGTGACGAGGGCCGTCTCGGTGCTGTGGTTGCTGTGGAATTTCTGACTGGGAACTGTCCAGGATTGTGTTATCTTCGAGGTATTGAGTTAGCTGTCTGTTGACGGTTTTCTTGATGATCTTGGCCGGGAAGGGGAGCAGAGAGATGGGCCAGAAGTTCTTGAGGTCTTTTGGGTCTGCCTTAGGTTTTTTGAGTAGGGCGTTGATCTTGGCGTGTTTCCAGATCCCTGGGAAGGTTGTGGTCTCAAGGGAGAGATTGATGAAGTTGCACAGGTGGGGTGCGATGGTGCTGCTTGCTCTGTTGAAGACGTGGTGCGGGAATGGGTCCGATGGAGAGCCGGAGTGGATTTAGCGCATGGTCTTGATATTGTCCGAGTTCAGCTTCAGACGGCTGATCTTCATCCAGTCGGCGACGGCCTTCATTCCTTCATGGAGGATGGCTTTGGCTGTGATGGGGTCCTTGGTGAGTGAGAGGATCAGCTGAGTGTCGTCGGCGTAGGAGATTATATTGAGGTCGTGCTGTCGGACTACGTGTGCGAGCGGGGCCATTTAAATGTTGAACAGCGTTGGGCTGAGGGAAGATCCCTGGGGTACGCGGCAGATGATCTCTGAGGCTTTGGAACGGAATGGGGTGAGGCCGACGCTCTGGGTTCTGCCGGAGAGGAAGGAGGCGGTCCAAGCCTTATCTCGGATCCCTGCGGTGTGGAGGCATGCGCGTAGTGTGCGTCCCAGGCTGAAGGGTTGGAGCCGAGGATGAGGACCTCTATCTTGTCCGAGTTCAGCTTCAGACGGCTGATCTTCATCCAGTCGGCGACGGCCTTCATTCCTTCGTGGAGGTTGGCTTTGGCTGTGATGGGGTCCTTGGTGAGTGAGAGGATCAGCTGAGTGTCGTTGGCGTAGGGGATTATGTTGAGGTCGTGCTGTCGGACTACGTTTGCGAGTGGGCCATTTAAATGTTGAACAGCGTTGGGCTGAGGGAAGATCCCTGGGGTACACGGCAGATGATCTCTGAGGCTTTGTAATGGAATGGGGTGAGGCCGACGCTCTGGGTTCTGCCGGAGAGGAAGGAGGCGTTCCAAGCCTTATCTCAGATCCCTGCGGTGTGGAGGCATGCGCGTAGTGTGCGGTGGCAGACGGTGTCGAAGGTGGCAGAGAGGTCTAGGAGGATGAGTGCTGCGGTCTCGCCGTTGTCCAGCAGGGTCCTGATGTCGTCATTGGCGGTGATGAGGGCCGTCTCTGTGCTGTGGTTGCTGTGGAACCCTGACTGGGAACGGTCCAGGATTCTGTTATCTTCGAGGTATCGAGTTAGCTGTCTGTTGACGGTTTTCTTGATAATCTTGGCCGGGAAGTGGAGCAGAGAGATGGGCCAGAAGTTCTTGAGGTCTTTTGGGTCTGCCTTAGGTTTTTTGAGTAGGGCGTTGATCTCCGCGTGTTTCCAGATCCTTGGGAAGGTCGTGGTCTCAAGGGAGAGATTGATGAAGTTGCACAGGTGGGGTGCGAAGGTGCTGCTTGCTCTGTTGAAGACGTGGTGCGGGAATGGGTCCGATGGAGAGCCGGAGTGGATTGAGCGCATGGTCTTGATATTGTCATCGATGCTCACGCTGGCCCAGGCTAGCAGGGGGTCGTGGTCGATGGTGTACGGAGGGTCTGTTGTGTTGCTGTCTGTTGGGGCTGTCTGGGTGATGAAGCTGTTGTGGATGTCTGCTATCTTGCGGTGGAAGAAGGTGGCGAGGGAGTCGCACAGGGCTTGCGATGGCGGGATGTCATTGGGGGTTGGAGAGTTCCTTCACGATGTTGAAGAGCTCCTTGCTATTGTATGCATTGTTGCTGTGGTGGTCTTTGAAGGAGGTCCTCTTGGCCGCCCTAATGAGGTGGTGGTGGTCGCGGATGGCGTCCTTGTGTGCTTCGTGGCTGTCAGGAGTTTGTTCACTGTGCCATTTCTTCTCTAGTTCCGGCAGGCTTGCTTGGAGGCTAGGAGTCCTGGGGTGAACCAGCTGGTCCTCTTGCTGGTGTCTCTGTGGGGGTGTTTCTTCAGCGGGGCGAGGGTGTTGGCGCAGTCCTCGATCCAGCGTCTGAGGCTGTGGGCAGCGTCGTCGGAGTTGGAGGGTTCGGTGGGTGGGCTGAGAGCAATATTTGGGTGTAGTTGGTCTTCGGAGACTTTGCTCCAGCAGCTGCGGGGGATCTGTTGGGTGTGGTGGTGTGTGGTGGGTTTAAAAGGAAATTAGAGACTGGTGTTTATACTGGAATTACAGAATCCCATATATTATATTAAACTGAAAGTGGGGTGAGGACAACCAACCCTTGGAGGTGGGCATAACAACAATGGACAGGGTGGTACTCTTGGATGGTGTGGTGCATAGACTGTGAGTTCACCTTTCAAATGTAATAAAAAATGGAACCAAAAAATGTTAAGCACAAACCGCAGTCAACTTGTTGCTCTGACAAGCACAAGCATAAGGTTGAAGGCTGGCTGTAGTGGATGGTTCAAATACCGGACCAGTTTTGTCCTAGTAAAAGTTTTACCTTCGTACTTAGGGGCTGATTTCGATGCCAGAAGGACCTGAGTCCATTTGACATCGACATTGATTGGGAACTGGGACCGATCGACCTCCTGTCAGCAGTCCCAAACCAGCAATTAGGATGCGACAGAACACTGTCCGGTCGCACTCCTATTCTTTACAATGAGAGCATGCATTCCGGTCGGAATGCATGCTCCCATTGTAAAGAGCTAAGGTGTAGTTCATCCCTGCACCCGGTGGCAGGCACCTTAATCTGGAGGCCTTGCACCCATTATGATGTGGTTGGAACGGCTCTGACCGACGGAGTCTCGGCCCCTTAGTGTCTTGAATGGAAGTTACAAATCCTCAACGGGGCAAGGTAGCTGTCTGTGGCAGAAGAGGTATAACTTCAATGGAAAACCAGGGATTGAGGTCTCAGTAAACTTGTTAATTATTGTCAAGAAAGCTCCATGTGGGATAAATTAGAATTTGGCACCTAGAGAGCGTGCCTCTTTGGCCGTATACTTTTCATGCCGTCGCCCAGTGGAGATTTCTACCTTCTGACTTAAACACTCTTTTAGAGCTTGGATTCTTCCAGTAGGGCAAGGCTGTAGGTTGTAGTCGAAAAACGGCTCCACAATGCAAAATACCTTATCCGTGAGGTCCCACTGAATCAGATTTGCTATTATGGAGAAGGACTTAGCAGGCGCAACTTAAATCGTTTACCAAGTGGCAGTGCACTGTCGTGGATTGGTAGGTTGGTCCCAGTCCCCTGACAGTTTTCAGAGCAAAAAGTTGGCAAAAAGGTTTTAAATCCCAGGTTTCAGGACTCCAAGCAGGAATACACTTTTACAAAAGTGAAGGAACGAGGACCTTGGGGACTGTACGTAGGGGCAAAGATTCACACCAGCAGAGGCCAGCAGCAGGGTGCAGGACAGGTCAGCTAGAACTGGTCCACAGGAAAAGGCCTCTTAAAGCTTGTTGTGCTCCTGTGGCCCAAAAAGAATTTCAGACTTGTGACACTTAGAATTCACTTCTTTGTCTTGTGTACAAGAGGGAGAGCAGGTTCAGTCTTTAACCCCTTCGATGCTGATGACGGCTGGGAGCCGTCATGGCACACAGTGCTCATGTGCTGATGACGGCTCCCAGCCGTCATGACCACGCAAGCGATCGGAATGTGCCACACAGGAGCGGAATTCCGGCCGCGGGCAAGGGGTTAAGGCATTTCTCAAGTCTCAGACAGCAAAATGAGTCCTCTTTTGTCATTCCAGAGGCCCTAAAGTCCTCTGAGGAGGGTACTGTGGGTGCCACATATATGAAATGAAATACCAGTTTTTGTAAAGCACACAGCTACCTCCAAAGTGGTGTCCCGGTTCTGGGGACCCTCGGGAAGATTAAGCAAGCTATTGCCCAGAATCACATGGTGCTGGGCTAACCTGCTGCTGGTGCCGGGGATCGAACCGTGAACCTTGTAGTCTGAAGTCAGGCACCCTGGCCACTGCGCCACACCTCTTCCACATTCATATTGAGTGCCAGCCTGCCAGCCCGTGGGTGCTCCATTAGAAAGTAACTCATGAGCACAGGCCGGAATAGTGCAGCCATTCACAATGGCAAGTAGAGGAAAATTTGAATTTACTCCTACTCTACCTGCCAAAAGAATTAAAATGTATTCTTGCTTGCCATGGGAGTGGGGTTCTGCGCAAAGACTGTTGGGATTTTCAGGCTGGAAGATAGGCCCAACTCCAGGGTGGTCCATCCACACACCATATTTGATTTCCTACAATGAAATATATCCCCTGGCATCTAGTATACTTTCTGCCCCCCCAGGGGGGCAGATTGGGGTGAACAACCTCATCCACTGCCTGGAGGCAGCAGGACTAATGGAGCCCTTGGTAGGAGGGAGCCCAGGCTTATTCCCGGGGGTGGGGCTCTAACCCCCCCAAAAAACACTAGTCCATTTAAGAAAAAGCCCTAGTGTCTAGTGGGCTTTCTGCCTGACGGGTTGGCAGATTGGGGGTGAAAACTCCCATTCACCCCCCGAAGGAGGAGCAGAAAGTCTAATGAGGCCCCTATTAAAGGCCAACATAGGCAGATGCCTAGGGTAGGGAGGGCATTACTCCCCAAAAAAACAACCCATCCTCCCTTGGGGGCCGAAAGGCTGATGGGACCCAGGGCAGGTGGGGGGCAGAGACCCATGCCCAAAGGGGCCACCTCATCCCGCCAAAAGAAAAACTTTACATCCCTGATGTCTAGTGGGTGGATCCTTGCTTGGGGATCGCCCTCCTGCATAGATCCCCAAGCAGGGATCCTTTAGGGAGGAATACGATTAGAATTGGGAGGTTCTCCCATCTACAATGATACCTGGCCCATGAAAATTGGTGCTTCGGGGTGAGATATGCTCCTGAGCACTGATCGAGGGAAAGAAAAAAGAGCTGATTGTATTATTTCACTTTCACTTTCAGAGAAATGGTGTCAGCGCACCATGCACTAGCCGGTTAATATGATGTAGTTGAGTTGTGTGTCTTCCGGATCCTGTACCCTAAAGGTAACTGAAGGTTATTGCCTCTTACACCTTTTATGGGTCATGGCATATCACCAGCAATGTATGAGCAGAAGTCAGAGGTAACACCAACTCTTTGTCTTCTGGTATAGCATGCAGAGTCAAGATCATTGGTTGTAAGAATTATGCCACAGCTTTTGTTATAGCTCATAGTCGATTTTGAAGATTAACACAAAATCTACTACTTTGTACCGTCAGCTTCCTTCCAGTCTTCGAGAACTATATCCAGAGTGGAACAGGATTGTTCCTTGAACATTAATTTGAAGGGCTTTATTGAATGCCTGGGGTCGGCTTCTTCTGGTAAATATTGCTAAAGTCAAACCTTGTCAAATCTTTTGCTTATTCTCCACAGCTTTTTTGAGCGCGTTCTTGATTGTGTGGTTAAATCGTTCTACCAGTTCATCCGCCTGGTCTTTATAAATTGAAGCTGTAGTGTTTTGGAGGTTTGAGACGTTCAATCAATCAATCCTTTGTTGTGCAGGCACTTGTAGGCGTGGGTGAGGACTTTGAAGGTGATTCTCTTCTCCACGGGGAGCCAGTGGAGCCGCCTCGGGTGGTGGCTGATGTGTTCCTTCCGGGGGATGCCGAGGACGGGTCTGGCCACGGTGTTCTGTACCGTTTGCAGTTTGTGGAGTAGGGACTTGTTGATGCCGGCATAGAGTGGGTTGCCAGAGTCGAGTTTTCTGGTGATGAGTGCATGGGTAACTGTTTTTCTTGATTCAGAGGGGATCCATTTAAAGGTCTTTCGGAGAACGCGGAGGGTGTTGAAGCAGCTGGTGGTGGTGGTGGCGTTGACCTGTCGGTTCATGGTGAGTGACGAGTCGAGTATGATGCTGAGGTTCTTGCCGTGGTCTGAGGGGATAGGTGGGCTTCTAAGGGCAGTGGGCCACCAGGGGTTGTCCCATGCTGATGGGGTGTTTCCAAGGATGAGGGCTTCTGTTTTCTCAGCATTGAGTTTTAGGCAGCTGTTGGTCATCCAGACTGCAACATCTTGCATTCCATAACAAGGACATGAAAGTTTTACCCTTTTCCATTAGGATTTCTTTTAATAATACTAACTAGTGAACAGAAAGGTATTAAGATATCACATATTTGAAGGGCAAATTTTCCTCAGAGAGGAAAAAGTGCTTGAGAAACTCTTGCTTGATTCTTCAACTGGCATTGGTACATTGTTTACAATATTTCTACATTTTCTGTCAGTTTTTGGCTGATAGAAGAGGTTGCAGTATTACTTGTTGGCCCTTCTACGATCATTGGTAGCCTCAAGTGATATGGCTTAGAGCAAATTGTAATTTCTTGATAGAAGGATTGATGTAAAAAGAACAATTGATAGACAGAATGCAGAACAATGTCATACATTCACCCGAGAACAGAGATATGGGCCTAAATCCATGGTTTTTTTTCTCACCGTGCGAGTCCAGTTTGGACCCAGGCATATACAAATCAGTTTTGACCCTGCGCCCAATGGGAACAGTCCAGCCCGAACTGCCAGGCCAGGCCCTCCCTGAAATGGAAGCAAGCATCCTAGGACCGGCAAGATCAAGGCTGGCCAAGTGGAGGTATCTGGAGGGGGTATAGAAATAAATGTGGTTTTTGAGATAGGCTGGATTTAGGTTCTGTAGAACTTTGTAGGTGTGTGTGGAGCTAGAAGGGGGTGTGTTTCATCATTGACAGTCACTGGAAGTCTTTGAGGTGCTTTGTTATAGGAGTTTGGTGAGACAGGTTGTGAATGAAACTGGTGGCCACATTCTGAATCACTTGGAGCCTTTTGGTGAGCTGGGCTGTGATGCCTACATAGAAGGCATCAGCTTAGTGGACCCTGATGGTGATAAGGGGTTTCATCACCAATTAATGTTTGTCCAGTGGGACCCTATGAAAATTTTCCGGAGCAGTTTGAGGTTGTGGAACCAGGTTGAGGAAATCACGTTGATATGGTAGACCACTGAGATTTGGTTGTTGATTGTGATGCCCAAGATCCTGGTGGCATTGGAGGGGAGAATAGCAAGTCCAAGCTCTGTGCATCTCCCCCTCAGGCTGGTGACCAGCGTGAGAAGTCTTTGCCAAAAAGTAGTACTTCAGTTTTGTTGCTGTTAAGTTTGAGGCAACTCCTGCTCATTCAGTCTGCCACCTTAGGGCATGCAGCTAACGAAATTGGCTTAGGCGATGGATAAGATTTCCGAATGGGAAAGGATCATCTGGGTGTAGTCAATATAGGAGATGAAGCTGAAGCCGTTGAAGCAGACAATGCCATGTATACTATAGTAGTGCCATGTATACTTTGAAGAGAGTGTGTAGCTTAGGGGGATCCCTGCGGTACCCCACAGTAGATCTTGGTATCGTTGGACCGGTATGCTGGAAGGCCGGCGGATTGGTTGTGACTAGAAAAAGATGCGCTTGACCATCAAAGAGCTGGGCTCTAGATTCTGGACGTGTGGAGAAGCTTGATGAGGTTGTGATGGGAGACAGTTTTGAATGCTGCTGAGAAGTCTAGGAGAATAGGGGCAGTGGGTCCTTTGTCAGTGGTGAGGCAATTGTCCTAGGTAACTATGATGAAGGCTGTATTGGTGCTATAGCTTGGTCTAAAGCAGGATTGTGAGGTAGTCTGGGAGGTGTGTTGCACCGAGGTGGTTGCTTAGGTGAAATTTAACGAGCTTCTCTAGGAACTTGGCTGGATAGGGATGGAGGGAGATGGGTCTGTCATTGGCCATGATCCGAGGATCTGCCAATTGTTTCTTGAGGAGGGGTAGGATGGTAGCATGTTTCCAGATTTCGGGCTAGTTAGCAAAGATGCAAAGAGGGTGGGAGTCTGTGGGGGCTCCTGAATCGATTGAGTGCATGGGGTTGGCAACTTCTGTGGTGATGATCGCTGACCAATAGGTTATAGTAGTTCCCAGGGGCAGGATTTGTGTGAAGGAAGTTGAGGAAAGAGAGGTTTGGTTGTGGGGTGAAGCTGCTGTGGATGGTTTCAATTTTCTCTGAGAAGTAGTTGGATAGCTGAGAGAACAACTATTTAGAGAGAGTGATGGTTGTGGTACTGATGGAGGGAAATTTACTTTTTTTCATGAGTGTGAAGATTTTTTTGTTGTTGAATTGGAGCGGACATGTATCGGGTCAATGAGTGGCAGGCGCTTGGTGGGTTTGAGGCTCTGGTAGTTGAGCTTTCACAAATTGATCCAGGATATTTTGTCTCGTATCTGTTCTTTGGTTGACAGACGGATGTTCAGCCATTGCTCTGACATATACTTATTAGGGTGATATAGATACCATAGAGTAGGGGTGAGCGGAATAGGTAGAGTTTGATTCAGTGGAAATCTATGGAATTACATTAAAATTCCACGAGATTCTGTGGTATTCTGCAGTGGTTTGTAGTGGGCATTTGACACTATTTTCGTAGCGCAAAATACACCCTTGCATTCATAAATGGATGCGAAGATGCATTTTGAGCTAGGAAAATATCACAGCAAAATACCAAATGCACTGTAATGCATACCCCTCAGCACACTTACATACTCTGCAGTGATTGCTAAAGAGTATGTAAGGATGCCGAGGGGTATGCACTGCTGTGTAATGGTTTCTAAACAGGGCTAGAAGAGAGAGCAGTCCTGGCATGTATAAAAACCACTGCAGATTAAACTTTAATCTGCAGTGGTTTTTAAAGATGAATGTACTACTACCTCTTTCCACTCTATTTAGAAATCCCTGCAGTGGTTTTTAAACATAGAGGATCTGCTACCTTTTCCCAACCTGATTAGAAACCACTATAGTAGTTTTTAAATATAGAAGGTCTGCTACCTCTTCCAGCCCTGTTAATAAATCAGTGCAGCGCATGCCCCTCAGCCCCCTTACATTGTCTGCAGTCAATACCACAGTGTCTGTAAAGGGATCCAAGGAGTATGCACTGCAGTGGTGGCTGCCACAAACTAAGAATGGTGCGGCAACAAGAGTAAACGTGGGAGGGGGAGCGCGGGAGGTGGCGCATTGGGGGACATTGCTGGGGGGTGGTATTAATAATATATCAAAATAAAAAAGAACTTACCTGAAGACACGGCCACCTCTCAACTCACATCATGCCTCCTGTCCTCTTCCTATTTCTAGCAGCCCCTGGGACAGACTCACATGCAAACCCGAGCTGCTCTTATGCTGTGAGAGCAGGGCGGGTATTGGCCTGGGCGGGCTGGAAATACACTCCGCTCAGACCAGGGAGTCTGTTGGGTTTATCCAGCCTGGCTGTTCAATGGTGCTGGGCTGGAGAAACCTACGTGTGCCTGTGTTTGGTCAGCCTGGGACGACAGGCCAAAAATGTATGCACACTTTGGGAGTGCACATAGCACTCCTCCTCCCCCTCCGTTAATTCGGACCCGCCCCTCCTTACAGCGCTGGCTCAGAGCCGGCAAATGAAAAATAAAATGCTGCTAGAACTTCATTTTAATTTTTATTTGCTGGTTTTGAGCCAGGCAGTGGGGCGACGCTCCTCCGTCAAAGCAGAGGAAACTCCGCTTATGCACTGCAGTGCAGTCAGTAGTTTCTTAACAGGGCAGTAAGAGGGAGCAGTCCCTCTATGTTTAAAAACACTGCAGATTAAACTTTAAACTGAAATAGTTTTTAAACATAAAGCTGCTGCTCCCTCTTCCAACCCTGGTTAAAAACCACCTATTTCAGATTAAGCCCGCCCAGGCCTATCCTGGAGTCTCTGGGGCACATGCAACAACATTTGTTTTTGCGATTCCTTATTTGCGAAAAATAAGGAATCGCAAATAAGGAATTGCAAAACCCTATGCATGTAGAATTCGCTTAAAAAATAGCCATTTCTGAACATTCCTTAATTGCGACTCGCAATTTGCGAATCGCAATTAAGGAATACCTCCCCATTCATTCCTATGGGCACTGAGGCCCATAGGAATGAATGGGAAGACATCCTCAATTTGCGAATCGCAATTAGAGAATCGCAAATTGAGAATGCAATTTCAAGGGCGCCAGGGTGTCAACATGACACCCTGTTGCACCCCTGAAATAGATCTAAGGGCATGTGTGTGCGCAACATGAAACTTTGAAAAATGCACAAAAGTACATTTTTCAAAGTTTTTGCAAATTACCATGAAGTTCAACTTCATGGTAATGTGCTACTCCTATTAGCGAAATCGCTAATTTTTAAACTTTGATGCATTGCATTTAAGGAACCTCAATGTGGGATTCCTTAAATGCAATCGCAATTTAAGGAATCTCAATTTAGAGATTCCTTAAATTACAATTTTTGCATTTGGGATGATGCATCCCAAATGCAAAAATACCGGTCGCAAAGGGGCAGATTCTGAGAATTTGCCTGTTTGCGACCGTTTTTTAGCTTGATGCATGTGGCTGTTAGTGTGTTATAAATTATAAATGCACCTTCTAAAGTGCTAGTTTACTCATCTCCTTCTTTCTCAAATAGCTTTCTGGATATCAGTTTATCGAGTATCCCCTCCTGGGTACTCACCTGTAAATAATAGTTCCAGTGTACTGAGGACATGATACAATTTGGTCTTCCGTGTTAAAGGTTGTAATAAAAAGGCCATGTCTCCCAGTGGGCAGTACTTTTTGTACAGTGGACGGTATCTTTGGATATACCCGGTAGGATGCAAAGATGCATGGGAGCAGAACAAGAGTTCCATGATTCTTCACTTGATCCGCCTCCAACTAAATTACATGTAACTGCATGGCCTATTAAAAATTAAGGAGATCTGTATATGCTTGCTTTTGCGTAATTCATATGCCCCAAGAACTCTTGGCCTTCAATGGACTCCCAGATCAGAGCCTTCTTTTTCGGGTTTGTATATTCCCAGTTCTGACCCAACTGTGATAACGGATGCAATGAAGCAAAACTTATAAACTGAAAATGCTTTTATTTTATTTGTTTCACAGAGAATTTGGTAAATACAAATTGAGAGATTAGACTTTATATCTTATATTTTTCCCATGATTACATAGTAATTGCCTTTCACTCTTGGCTCAAAGTCCCATATTACACATATAGCTAATATTGAGTCTTGTCTTTATTTTCAAAGGCCTGGTGACCTGTATGATAGCCTTTGCTTAGCAGGACATCCCTTCATCTGCTTTGTAGGTTTCCTCACCCTGGAAGGAAGAAGAAGAATGAGTTTTTTCAGGTACTACCAAGAGCTGCTGATCTCCTCTCCTTCTCTGAGTTGCTGTCAAGTCTGGCCCAGCCATACATGGCCTGTTCATTTTCTTGGTGGGCTGCAAGCTGGAAGTAGGCTTCCCTGATGGTGAGGGCGGAGTTTGTTGATGGGTGTCACGCCATCAGAGTTTCCTGTGTGCAGCTCCTTACAAACAACGCAAAATAGATTGTTTTCACCCCTTGCCGGCCGGAATTCCGCTCCTGTGCGGCACATTCCGATCGGGGGCGTGGTCATGACGGCTGGGAGCCGTCATCAGCACACGAGCACTGTGAGCCATGACGGCTCCCAGCCGTCATCAGCATCGAAGGGGTTAAAGCATGCTTTTTGAGACGATGCTGTAGGGGCAGCTCCTCCACTAACGCAGACAAAACCGTCACCACACTGCCTTTCAGCAGGGCAGAAAAGGAAAAACAAAATCATAATAATGCTTTACAGCCTGGATGGAGAGCACGTCCAGGCACCCATTTCCCATTTGAGCGCCGAACCACGGCACTCAGACAAATCCCAACACTGCTTTGCCGCGTTGGGATTGGCCTAGGGGAGCCTTTCCTGCTACCTGTTCGAACAAAAGCCAGGAAGTGGACTGAGAGGACGGAAGAGAGGTGGCGGCCTACCTACAGGCCAGCTGGCAGGTAAGTGTTCTTTTTTAATTACATTTTTTCAACCCCCTAACCCCCCCCAACCCCACCCCCCTCCCCCTGTCCCTTCCTCCAATTCTCCACCCCTACTACTGCTTTGTCGGAGCAGCCACGACTTGAATGCTGCTTCAAAACCGTTTGTTTTTGCATTTTGTTGGTACTTGTTTCCTTCAGGGTCGTCAAAGCTGCCCTGGCCTGCAAGGCTTTAGGGGGCATAGGCTGCATGGCCTGCTATTGAATGGCTCAGTGAGCAAAGGACACATGTGATAAATGCTCCACACAATTCAAAACAATGTATTCCTTTACAAGGTGAAGGATGCGACCCATTTCAATGTAGTATATTTTATTATGCCATTGCATGAGTGACAATCTTCATAAGTGATTCTTACTATGAACTTGGACACATTCATGCACCTCCACCCCTGCCCTGATTACAAAGCTATTAGTGAACAAAGAAGGAATTAATTTGCCATTTTTCCCGCTATAAGTGGCTCAGTCTGCTACTATCGATGGGGTAACATTACAGACATTTGCTTTTGTACTGTGTAGACCCTGAACTCATGTATTGAAAGTGCTACCTTGAGATGATGAAGGATAAGAAGACAAAGTGAAAAAAGTAATTGCCTACGATCACACAATATGGCCAAGTGGAAACGAGGATTGCTTCAAGGTTTCCTGGTTTCATGTTGTCTAATTAGGCGATGGCATGGCTATTTCGTTCTTTGTTCCCTTTTAAATCAATGATTAATACTCTGTGTTTAATTCTTTGAGGTCAGCACACTGTGTTAGGATTTCACAAGCACTAGTGGGGGTAGTGTTTGGGGAAGGAGTTCATTTTAATGCAAAATCTAAATAGAAAACTAGAATACACACTCTTGAAGTATTTCATACAACTATTCATTCATTCATTGAACAATGCAGCCATGTCTAAAATCCCCGGCCATCCCTTCAGTGATTGTGCAGTGCTCTATGATGAAAAAGAAGCACAGCATATCTGAAATGTTTTAACCATTTCCTGGGAGTGGTCTGGTTTGCTTGCTGTGTTTGCTTACTACATGCTGTATGGCTGGTCTGATAACATTTGCTCGGGGTACATTTGGCTCCCATTCTGGCCCTAGTGGCTATCTGTTCTGTCCATCCCCTTGTGACAGTCCTAAACCTGAAGAAATATGGGGATCTTCCAAATGTCATTATGAAACATTGTTAGAAATATCAATGCGTGCAAGAAAGCAGGCACTGCTGTTCATCCTGCAGGTGCGGCTCTAGTTCCAAAGCAGGGGTTTTACTGGACAAATGCGGGTGCTCCCTTATGTAAGGCACGAAAGTTTTTAGAATTTCCATGTATTCATTGAGCCTGGGTTGCTTAGACTTTCATGTGTGAAACTGAGGACTTATCAACGCAGATCATAATATTTAAACGTAAGAACGTCTTTGGTAAGGATATTTGCACCTTTTCAAGGGTACAGTATCTTTGTAAACTGTTCAATACACGACCAAAGGAATAGAATATTCTTAGATGTGCTCACAAATGAGCTGATCTGGTGTTTTCACACAGTAGCAGGGCTGCTTTAAAAATTCTCTTAGAAGATTGTTTCTGTTCCTGGATTTGAAGCTCAGGAGGGATTCAGTTATTGAGCTGTTTATGGCCACTTTGATTCCTTTTGACAGACCAATCTATCCTCCTAAAATAGAAAGTGCTAACTTTTGTTAGGTTGATGGGAAAAATAGAGGGATAGGCTAACACATATGGGACTTCTAAATAGTAGGCAACAATGGAAGGTATTACAAAGCAATTGCTCCAGCCATCCAAGAAGCTATGTACATCCAAAAACATGCACTGCCTGGAACAAATCTTTCAAGCCACATTTACCTGAGATATTTATGTAGCTGTCCTTTCAGGTTCAGTCCCAGAGCTCATCGTGTCCCACCGGTCCTTAACAGGGCTTTCTCTCTATCTCTCTCCCTCCCACTGTTGTTTTCATCATCCCTCCCCTAGTGATTTGTTGTGTTGCACCTTTTGATGGATTTTGATGTTGCATACAGCTGTAACAGGGGGATTTCTGAGTCTTGATTGAATAAATGGGAGCTGCAAGAAACGAAGAGGGCATCAGTATGAATCACTCCTTAATCCATGTAAATACTTGTTAAAGTTAAGGGGGAGAGAGCATTAATGAGTGGAAACATAGGAGGGCCGATACAGGTTTGTTTGTCTTCATTTACTATCAAACAAACATTATTTCATAGCATGTTTCTGTATTTCACTTTGGCATCAGTGATGCTTTTTTGTAGTTTGTATTCATTTATTTTCTTGGGGTATCCTGTCATGGTCTTAGCCCAATAAGCCTGTAGACCAGTGCAGTGTGCATAAAGGTACATTCATCAGGTTTCATTATAATCCCAATGTAGTTGATGTGTGACAACCAAGAGGCAATTAATTTTGGCTTGTTTGATACCTCATACACTGTGGCTGTAGTAGTTAAGCCTATGAACTTGCACAGGCTCTGTAAGGCGGTTTACATTGTAATGTTCTATGCATTTCCTATGGGCAGCAAAACATGCAGAGGACTTCTGTTTCTGATGTTAAGAGTCCTAACTAACTGCACTTCTCTTTTTACAGGAACAGTCACTGCAAATGGATGAGAATTGCAAAAACACACCCTGGGATGGCTGATACGTTCCCTGTAACAAATCGGGTTACTGGTTGACTGGGGTGTGAACCCTGGTCAAGCAGAAACCACAATCTTTGTCAAGATAAGGCACAAGCAAACCCCAAATTAACCTGTTCTCAACCCCCTGGTAGCTTGGCACAGAGTAGGCAGGCTTAACTTAGAGGCAATGTGTAAAGTATTTGTGCAACACTTTAATCAGTGAAACAGTGAAAACACCACCTAAAAAGAAGCCCACACCAGGTTGGAAAAATAGAGTTAATTTAATAATCTAATAAATAAAATAAGACCAAAACAAAAATCCAATCAGTAGAAACAGAGATATTCAATTGTAAAGTGTTTTAGCGAAATTAGCACCAAAAGGCATAGTGCCAGGTTTGGATATCTGATTGTGCTAGACCTGGACAAAGTCACAAGTTCAGGCCGATCTCGATGGAGTGTGTGCTAGCTACAGGTACCCAGTTAGGCTCAGTGAACAAAGTATCTTTAGTCCTGGTTTGCAGAGTGTTGTGTGGATCCTAATCAAAGATCTGTCTGTTCCAAGATGTGGCAAGGCTGTGATGCAAGGTACTGTTACGTCGTTGTTGAAGACTCCCTTCGACGAAGGCTTGTGATATGAAGTCCAGAGTCAAGGATGCGCCGTGCGTTTGAGGCGATGAGGGGAGTCTGAAGAGCTGCAATGCGATGCAGGTCTTTGCGATGGCTCCAATCCATGCAGCAGCGGCGGAGCTGCAGTTCTGCTCGGGTTTATGTCACACAACAAAGGAGAGACATCAGTTCCGCTAGATCCATAGAGGCTGGTATGCCCCTTAGACCTACTTCCAAGGGTCCAGGAGGGGCACCACTTTGCAAGGTAGGCTCATAGATGGCAGAGTCCAGGTGTAGATGCAAAGATGTTGAAGCCTTATGTCCCTGAGGCTCAAGTCAGAAGGCTAACCAACTAGCCCTTGGAGTCACTATGGGGTTCTGGGTTCAAGAGACGAATGTCCAGTTCTTCTCACCCAGGCAGGAGGCAACAGGCAGCAAGTCAGCACAACTGAGCAGCAGTCCAGCAAAGTGCAGTACAGCATAGTGGTAGTCCTTCAGTAGCACAGCATTCCTTCTTCCTGGCAAATTAGCCACAGTCCAGAAGTGTAGTGAAGGGTTGGAGTCTGAGGTCCAGTTTTTATACCCAGTGGTGCCTTTGAAGTGGGGGAGAAGCTTACAGAGTTTTCCCTTTGAAGTCCCCTGGCAAACTGCCTTCCCTGTCCAGGCTCCTAATTAACGACAGGGCTAAGCAGCCCTTTGTGTGAAATCAGGACGCAGCCTTTTCAGGATTACATAGGGCTGTACCCAGCTTCACCCTTCCATCTTGCCAGTGATGGCCCATCCAGGAACACCTAAGCTTGCTATTGTGTGGCTCTCTAGGAGGAATGCACAAATCCCAGTTGTCAGCTACTTCCAGCTACTCCCAGTCATGTGACCAGAGGCAGGCTACAGGCATTAAGTGGCTAAGGGGCATATGTAGGTAGGCGTTTGCGAATCGCAAACAGTGCTTTGGTATGTAGGTGCATATTAACAAAATAAGGAATCGCAAAAATTGTGATTCCTTATTTTGCTCAAGCATTTAAGGAATCGCAATTTTGCGCTTCCTTAAATGCTATGTAGGAGTGTCCTTTGGACACCCTGGCACTCTTGGAATTGCAATTCTCTATTTGCGATTTTCTCATAGAAAATTGCACTTTGAGAATGTATCCCCATTCATTCCTATCGGCCTCCTAGCCCATAGGAATGAATGGGACACGCATTCCTTAATTGCGTTCCGGTATTGACGGAGGCGGGTACGCTGGGGACCCCATGTACGTGAAGTAAGGGGGAAGGACCTTAAACGGGAACACTCCAATTTACGTAGCCTCACCTGGTCGACCTAAAGTGGGGAACGGTCATCAACCGGGACTCTGCCACCGGAGCCTGACTTTAAGATGGTGCCCCGATGCGGGCGAACAGTGCTGGGGGACCCACATGAGGCCCGAGTCCACCTCCTGGTTTTCAGCGTGTGAAGTGAAGCTACGATCTCCAAACGGGAGGGTCGAGGGCTGGGGCAACGTCACAGTCACTGCGGTCTGCATCGCTGCACGGGTAACCACTTAGGGCCTGCACGCCTGGGTAGCCATACGCCCACAACTTAAGAACAGTCCGAGTACCACTCCTTCCCAGCGGAAACATCAGCGGTTCCGAGACAGGTGGAGGCGCGCCTGGGTCCTGAGCTGTACTGACCCTCCCCACTGCAACAGAAGCCACCAGAAGTTACTTACAGTACCAAGAAGACCACACGCGCTCCTGGATACCGGTGGGGGACTCCTGGCAATGTAAGGATAGAGGATCAACCGGAAAGCCTACACCCACTTCGCAGGCCATTCCCTGCGGGACGGGTGCCACCGCCATGAGGGACTGGTGGCCATTTAGAAGAGAAGACACAGACCCCTGCAAAAACCCTCACTACCCGTGGTGACATATCCTGCAGAGATCAGAGAAGGAGGTAGAAGCCTTTGTAAAGTAGATGCAGAGACATCCCTGGGCTCGCTTCTATGCAGCCAAAGCGGGCACTGACCAAAGCCAAGAATAAAGTCTCCAACTTCTTCCCTCCAATGGAAAGCAATTGCCTTCAGGACAGGACGATACCACAGATGCCATGGCTCTCATGAAAGACGACCTCATGGCCTCCCTGCGGATTTCCAGATGGAACTCCGAAAAGAATTAAGCCAGGACATTAAGGCCTCCATTGACCAGCTGAAGAACGACCTCAATGAAATACTGACTACCCTCCAACAGGACGTGGACTCGGTGGGAGTGGTGGATTTGGAGTCTCAGACTCAAGAAGTAGACAAACGGACCTCTAACAAGCAGGACAAACTACACACGCTCCAAGATCAGCTCCTCCACACCCAACTGAAAGCTGAGGGTTTGGAAAACAGAGCTCGAAGGGACAACCTATGGATCTGTGAACTATAGGAGGGCACAGATTTGGAGGCCTTCCTTAAAGGCCTCTTTGCTGAAATCTTAAGCCCAGAGGCTCTTACAATCATGCTGGAGCAGGCTCACCGTATCGGAGGTCTGCCAACCAGAGAACGAAAGCGAACACGATACATATTGGCAAAGTTCCACTCCTATAAAGTGAAAGAAGCGGTCCTGTTGGCGGCCAGGAAACACAATGTGATTTCTTTCCAAAGCCAAACCTGCAGTATCTACCAGAACTCATTCCAAAAGATTGTGGGTTTGCTCTATGACCTGCACATCCATTCACAGTGATTTTTTAACTGTGTCGTTATACGAAAACATTTTCTTTAGGGTGCTCCCATGGTGTCACAATACCCACCAGGGTGTGTTTCCACTAGGACTGAAACAGCCTAAATCAATATTTCAACCAAAATACACCGAAGCTCACCAAATAGTTATGACTAGTGTCTAAAAGCACACAGAGACTCGAAAAATGTCTTTCCGCACTGTGTGGTTCAATTCACCATAGATCAGTATCCTTTTATAGAAGTCCACAAAGACTCTTTAATCAGGTCCTTGTGTTTGTTTTATTTCATTTCTTTGAACACGAAAAACAGCAGCAGCCGACGTACATTTCTCCCACCTGGGCTTTCTCAAGGCTTGGATAGGAGGGTTGAGTTAATTTCCGTAATTTGAAACGCATGACATTAATTTACTACCCACAATGCTGATTCTTCCATTGGCAATGTCAGTAAGACTGGCACAGGTGTTTGCTTCTTGAGCAATGCATAAATCTCCTCTCACAAATATGTATAGCGATGTTGCTTCACTTTATACTTTGGCCCTTGATAAGTCCTCTCTCCATCTCTCCGTATTGTCCGCTTCTCGTGACCGGCAGCAGATGGTTGGATTCTGACTCTGCACCTGAAATTTTGGAGGCACTCCCTAGTGGGTATGGGATTATGAGAGTGGATAGACTATCTGGTAGAAGAGGGGGCATTGCAATCATTTACAAACATGATATTCAGTGCTCTCTTGTGCCAGTTGACATAGCAGACAGCGAGGCAGGCCTCTTCACTATTAGAACAGCAACTAGTTATGTCATTAAAGGGCTGTTGATCTATAGACCTCCGGGACCCCATTCGAAGTTCACACCCAGCTTAATTGACTACCTCATTCAACCTGCATTACGGTACGGAAAGGTATTGGTGTTGGGTGACATAAACTTGCATTTTAATGATGCACTCAACTCTGGGGCACAAGAGATGCAACAGGAATTAGATATGCTACATTTATTCCTAAAGTCTGACCTCTCCACGCATAAGTTGGGTCATTTACTTGACCCTATTTTTGCCAACTGGGATGCGCTGGAATTGGAGCCTCCGCTTCCGGTACTGTGGTCGGATCATTTTCTGATCTCATTTAGGATAAAGTTGCCCTTGCCTAAGACACAGTAGAAAGTTAAGTTTGGCATAAAAAGAAGGAAGTGGGCCGGTATCTCTCAGGGGGCTTTTAATCAGGCCCTTTAAAGAGGCGGACCACCTTCAGGCCTGGATGTAAATGTTGCTTGCAAAGCCCTTGAGAGACGCATTAATAATGCTCTTGATTGCACCGCACCTTGGTCAAATAAAATGTCTACTAATAGACGTAAATCTGCTCCCTGGTTTGGTGAAGAACTACGAACCACTACGTCTGCTTGTAAACATCTAGAAAGGCGCTGGAGGAAAGATTTCTCAGTCCAATTGGAAGAGGGATATAAAATTAGCCTTAAGAACTACCATTCGCTTATTAGAAAGGTGAAGACAGCCTATTTTAATGTAAGGATTCTAACAGCTGAGAACTCTACCAAAGAGCTGTTTAAGGTCTTTAAAGAAATATCCTCTTTGGCATCCATTGCAGCGCCTATCAGTGGATCTGAGGAATCATGCAATCGAGTTGCTGAGTACTTTGCAGCAAAGGTGGAGAAGATGTACTCCTCCTTTCTGGACTTTGCTCATGATGGCAAGGGAGTGGAGGGTGAACCTATGGATGTTTCGGAAATACAGGGTCTCCACGAATTTATCGTGACCCCTGGACACTCTTAAACAGATTGCCATTAGCATTAAATCGGGCTCACCAAGGGACCCGGCTACCCCTAGGGTGCTTAGAGGGAGAATTGACACACTTGAGCCTTTCATGAGACACATTTTAGAGTTGTCTTTTAGCTCATGAGTGGTCCCGAAAATATGGAAGGAGGCAGTGGTTCTCCCTTTACTAAAGAAACCTTAATGCTGACCAACTTGACAACTTACGCCCCGTTTCCCTGCTTCCGTGTTTTGCTAAGGTTGCGGAGAAGATTGTGAATATACAACTTACAGCACATATCTGTAACAATAACCTTCTCCATTCCTCCCAGTCTGGCTTCCGGGCCTTTCATTCTACTGAATCTGCCCTGTTGTACTCAACTGAGATCATTTAAAAGTATGTGGACGAAGGGCAGACAGTGGCCTTAATTCTTTTAGACTTAAGTGCCGCTTTCAACACTGTTGCCCATCACACCTAGAGAGAGGGGGGTAGCAGGTGGAGCACTGAAGTGGATGGAATCCTTTTTATCGGAGTATAGCTTTCAAGTCATGCAGGGTACTCATTACTCCTGGAACATCAAGCTGAATCAGGGGGTTGTCTATCTGTGCCTCAGAGAGGATTCAGATAGACAATTATATCGTTTCCGTTTATGATCTATTACCTAACAACAGTTGTAGATAATGCCTAACCACAAACATTACCAAGTTTTAATAGACAGGACTCGAAGATAATACAAATGGTTTGAGTTTTATGTTCATCACGAGAGTTTCGGTAATGTCATCCTTCTGCTCACAGCAGGTTCAACCACAAGAGAGTCATAATAATCAAAGTATAATGTGTGTAAAGTATTTTGTGTCTTTTTTGTTCATACATAGGGCATCGTAATTTAGAACAATGAAAAAAGTACTATAAGAAATGAAACAAATGTATGTTATTTATCGTTTCAGATACTCAACCATGCAGGGGCTATAAAAATATTTGTTTGTATTCTGCAAGATAGGTCCTGAGGAAGGCGGTTTATTCTGCCGAAACGCGTCGACCTTGCGTATTTTGCACTTCCATCTGTGATCCCTCGGACGCAGAATCAAGAATGAATGTAGCATGTATGATAAGTAAGGAGTGTATGTACCTGTGTGAATGTTGATTGTTTTGTAATCTGTTTTTTCCCTGCATGAAATAGTCTCTTATTGAAGATGAGTTTTTATACTATGTGTTTTTTGATAAAATATATTAACTGATGTGATCAATTTATAAATGAAAGACATTTTTGTACTGAAAAATAACCAAAGATAAAATAATAAAAATCTAAAAAAAAGGCTTTAGCTGTTGTTTGCCCTGATGTATAAAAATACAGAAATGTAAAGTGTTGGATGTATACCAGTAAAATAATATAGGTCAAGGGGGAATATTTCTTTGATAGTGCCTCAGAGCTCTATCCTGAGCCCGACATTGTTCAATATTTATGTCACCCCATGGCTAAAATCTCTGATAAATTTGGGATCAAAGCCCTGTCCTATGCTGATGACACCCAGCTGGTGGTCTCTGTGACCCAAGCCTGCGCTGATGCTGCCTCCAACTTTGTGTCATGCCTTCAAGAACTGGCTGTGTGGATGGCAAATAATTGCCTGAAGTTGAACGGCAGCAAGACTGAGGTGTTAGTGATAGGGAAGTCTCCATCAGTGTGGTCATCGGCATTGTGGCCCCAGATCCTGGGCCCTACTTCTCTCACCCTGTGAGCAAGCGAAGAACCTTGGGGTATGTATGGACAACAAGTTGTCTTTTGATTACCATACCAGGCGGGTGGCAGGCGCCTGTTTTGGCATTCTGAGGGGATTACGGAAAACCCTTGGCGCCCTACCCACTGCATCCAGAAAGATCATGGTGCACGCTTTGGTGACCTCTTGCCTGGATTATGGCAATCTCCTGTATCTGGGTGCAACTGCCAAATTCATGCAGCGACTGCAGTGCATCCAGAATGCTGCAGCAAGATTGGTTCTCACTCTCCTGAAGAGAGCCTCAGCCACAAGGGCTTTGGCCTCCCTACATTGGCTTCCTATTATTTAGTTATTTATTTATTTATAAAGTGCTGCATTCATCCCGAGGGATATCAAGGCGCTGGTAGCGAATATCCTGGTACAGCTGCGGGAGAGGCACTTAATTATTGGGGAACAGATGAGTTTTTAGTATTTTCGGAAACAGTATGTAGTTGGAAGTAAGCCGTAGCTCCAGAGGTAGCTCGTTCCACTTCTTAGCTGCCAGATAAGAAAATGATCGCCCTCTGTTTCTCACTTTCCTGATGCGTTTGGTTCTGGCCAGAGCTAAATGAAGTGAGCGAAGGCTCCTAGTGGGGACATAAAACTCGATTTTCTCCTCGAGTATTAAAGGGCCAGTTCGATACAGAGCCTTATGTGCATGACTTAGCAGCTTGAATGATGCTCTTTGTCGCATGGGTAGCCAGTGTAAGATCTTCATGCACGTAGAGGCCAAGCTTAGCCTGTCTTTGTTGCAGAAAAGTTTGGCGGCAGCGTTCTGAAGCACCTGGAGTCGTGTAAAAAGTGTATTCCCATAATCCATTTGACTGACCAGCAAGGCTTGTGTGACAGATCTTCTGCAGTCCTGAGTTATCCAGGGAAAAAGCCTGGCCAGGAGTTTCAGGGTTGCAAAACCTTTGCCGCAGAGGGCCCGTATATGGTCCTTCATGGACAAAGTGTCATCAATCGTGATGCCCAGTTTTTTGCGCAGTGTTTTGGAGTTGGAGCAGTGCCAAGTGTGTGTGACCACCAAGTGGCATCCTAAACTAGTTTGGCACCTCCAAAGAGTAGGATCTCAGATTTCCCTGCGTTCAACTTTAAGCAATGCTCGTGCATCCATTGAGCCACTTCTGTGAGGCGATTGTGTAACTTTGATTTAGTGACCTCAGGCTTTTCATCCAGAGCCACCATCAGCTGTGTGTCGTCAGCATAGGAGCAGATACCAATACCCCACTTCCTGCTGATTTTGGCCAGTGAAGAGACATAGGCATTAAATAAGGTGGGGCGTAGTGAAGCTCCCTGTGGGACGCTACAGCCGATGAGGCTCGATTTGGATTGATATTGGCCGAGGTGAACTGATTGAGTTTGGTTGCTTAGGAAGGAGCTGATCCAGCTCAATGCTGTGGAGTAAATTCCTTTTTCGTAGAGGGTTTCTAACAAACTGTTGTGTGAGACGGTGTCGAACGCCGCCGACAGGTCCAGCAATATCAGCGCGACTGCCCCTCCTTGGTCAGTACAAGATCTAATATTGTCTGATACAGCCAACAGTGTTGGCTCTGTGCTATTTTTTGTCCTAAATCCAGTCTGTGATGGATCAAGAAGACTATTAGTTTCTAGGAAGTTGGATAATTGCCTGTTCTCCAATCTTTCCAAGACTTTGGAGAGGTAGGGGAGTTGGGATATAGGGCAGTAGTTTTTGGGATTGAGAAAATCGGTTCTGGCTTTTTTTAACAGAGGGATTACTGAGGCGTGTTTCCATTTGTCAGGAAAGGTGGCGGTTCTGAGGGAGTTGTTAAAGAGTTGGGTGATGTATGGGCACAGAATGGAGGCGATCTGAGCAAAAATGAAGTGAGGGCAAGGGTCTAACGGGGATCCAGATTTTACTTCACCCAGGGCCTTTAGGACCTAACTTTCTTGAAGGGGTGTGAAATTACACATATTTGAAGTGGCAACTGGATGGGGAATCGAGAGGTCCCTATTTGTTATAACAGCTTTTGTGGGAGTATTGACGGTGGAGTAGATTTTCCTCATCTTATCCGCAAAGAAGTCACTTATTCTTTTGCATGCGTCGACTGAAGGAGGTAGAGTTTGGGACATGCTGGCTGGTTTACTAAGTTCTCTGACTATTCTGTACAGTTCTTTAGCGGAGTTGCAATTCTCTTTGATTTGGAGGGCATAGTAGGATTTTTTGCATTTTTTTATGGCGTGATTATAGGATTTAAGTTCGGATTTGTACCTTAGTTTGTCCAATTCATTTTTTGAGAATCTCCATAGATGTTTGAGGTTTTGGCATTTTCTCTTGAGTTTTTTTAAGTTGTGGGGTGTACCATTTTTCTGTGTGCGGTCTTTGCAGTTGCTTATCTTTCTGTATTGGGGCCAATTTGTCCAGTGTTGTACAGAACTCTGACTCAAGATTAACGGCTTCTATACATGCTGGGAGATCTGTTAAGGTCTGTACGTTGGAGCATGTGAAGTGTGCTAGAAATGACAATTCAGTAACATGCCTCCAGGCTCGATTTGATGTCTGATGAGTTTTACTGGACTTAATTGATTTAACTGGTAAACCCAGTGTGAAGGCTTTGAGCGAGTGGTCTGTCCAAAGTAAAGACTTGATCTCATGGATGCAAGTGGCTTCGATATTAGAAAAGAGAAGGTCAAGCGTGTGGCCAGCTATGTGGGTGGGCCCCTCGGTCCATTGTTTGTGTTTAAGTATCTGCATGTCGCTCTCCAGTTGAGAGACGACCGGGCTGCCTTTATTCTTGTAGTGTACGTTAAAGTCCCCTATCACCAGGTAGTTCTTGTATTTCAGGCAGACTGGGAGGAGTTGGATGATTAGCCTGGTACTTAGGTCAGCTTGGTGACCTTGGGGATTAAAGATCACTGCTCCTGCCAAAATGATTAAGCCTTTGTTAAGTATTTGGAAGGGGAGTATTTTGTGTTCATTCTGTGGTGCCACTTGAACCGGTTGGCAGGTCAGATGATCTTTGAACATGATTGCTACCCCTGTGGCCATGTCTATCTTGTTTGCCAATTTTGTAGTTATCTGGTAATGTATTGGCAATATCTGGGGAGTTATTGTCGTCCAGTCAGGTTTCAGTGATGAAGACAAGATCGGGATTCCTTTCATTGAGTAGGTCCCATATATCAGGGGAGTGTTTAGGAAAAGATCTAGCGTTAAGGTAGATACAAGATAGCTTGGGAAGGCTGGGAGCAGCTTGGCTGCTTATTTGACTGCGCCCCATGCTGGACTATTTACAGAAGTGGCAGGAGATTGGACCAAACGTGCATCCGGGGTGGGCTAAGGCGCATTGTGAGATTTTGTTACCTGGGTTATGTGCGAAAGCTAGTAGCGCCTCTCGTGAGTATTTGATGGTGCTATGCTGGGCAGGTACGGCACGGACAGGGGTTCTGGCCCCTGGCCCTGGCTGGCTGCGGATGGGCACAGACGGGCTTTGCCAGCTGAGCGGTCGCTGGCACATTAGTCTTATGTAGTGGGAATCGCAGGAGCCTGGCTCTCCCCCCTCCCACCCCCCCCCCCACCCCACCCCGCCCATCGGAAGTGTCCAGTGAGTGGTCTGCCTGCTTCCTGGTCGTCCTCCACTCAAAGGGCACACTGCCACAGTGGACCAGGGTTGGGAAGTCAGCAGCCAAATAGGAAATGCAGGAAGACAGGTAAGTTTTCAAAAGAAAGCCTAAATCGTTTTCTTTTTCTTAAAAACAGATTGTCTAAAACAGAGCCTTAACCGCTCTAACAGTACAAAAGTGCAGAGGGTAAAAACGAGCTAGATGCAAATAACATTAACTGCTGTGCCCAAGTCGATGTGGTAGCGCTTTTATTTACTACGAGTTATTTTAAGCAGCAGCCTTACCAGAGAAGCCTTACCAGAGTAGTGCTGGTAAAGCTAAAGAGAGTAAAGTTTTTATTCCATGTGTGTTAGTCACCGGATTTTACAAAAAAGGGGCCCTTGTATCTGCATGATTTTCTAACTCCCTATGTACCGACTAGACTGCTACGGTCTAGTGGAAAAGGTAAGGTACATGTTCCCAAAATCAAGAGAGCCACGATGGGTGGCCGGTCGTTTCGTTATCTGGCCGCCCAGCTATGGAACACGCTTCCTCAGGCTCTCCGGCTGGAGTGCTCTGAATCTGTCTTTTGGAAAGGTCTGAAGACTCATCTGTTTCCTGCAGTATAATTTGATCTTGTGCTAGGCTCCGGTTGTTGTTGGTTTATTTAGCTGCTACCATAGCGCGGGGACACACTGGTCCCAGTGTAACCAGGCGCTCTTCAAATGTCATTATTATTATTATTGTTATTATTATTATTATTATTATTAAGATACCGCTGGACATACCCATTTGGCCTGAGATTTGAATACAGAAACAAGCAATGACACATTACAGATTTGAGGGAAGGACTTGACCTATTGGGTGTCTCTGCAACTGATACAGAACCTCCCCAAAGTAAGGATCTAGATACACATCGTCCTGGGTCATCACCATCACACTGGTCCACGAGCTCACTGGGGAATCACAAGTGAGGCAGGGAATGAGAACCTTCAAGATGCGCCTTCACAAGATTAGCTGAACGTTGTCTGTTCTATACTTGGACTTTAAGGCACAGTCGAAATCCATGCTATCTTCAAATTCTGACAACATCCTCAGAATGGCGGATACTCAGGAACTGCTCACCCTTACGTCTTCATCATCCAATGTGGCATTGATAACTTTTGATATCCAGAGACGGGCGCGGATGGGGACATCAGCCGCACCATCCACCAACATGCCTGGATAGATGATTACATCTACAGTTGGAGACTTTCCACTGATCCGACATGTGATACTGTTGGTAATGTTGGAGAATGGGTTTTTCTTTTTGTTTTTTAGTTTTTCGGGTGGGGGCGGGTCAGGATAAACCCAACAGGCCAGGCTCACTTGGAAGATGTACACATATCTAATTGGCAAGCAGATACCATTGTCTAACTGAGGAGGGAAAAGCGCAGAGGGGAGGGGACAACCCCGGGTAAATGTTAATTACGATAGGATCATGGAATGTTAAAGGTCTCAACTCGCCACAAAAGAGGCAAAAGATCTGGAAATATCTCACGGATCACCTCTTTGACATAGTGGTGCTTCAGGAGACTCATCTCCGGAGCGCTGAAGACTCTTGGGTTAAACACAAACAATACCCCCTTATTTACAAATCCTCAGCACACACAAAACATCGGGGTTGCACTTCTATTCCACACCTCGACGAAATTTCAACCGTTGGCTGTCTAATCAGACAAGGAGGGTAGGATGGTTATGGTCATGGGATCACTGAAGGGTAAACTCAGTACATTTATCGCGGCCCACCCTCCCAAAATGGGCCAAACTGGGTGTTTAACTGCCCTACTGGACAAAATAGATAACTTTGCAGAAGGATCAATGATCCTCCTGGGGAACTTTATTTTCATGTGGCAGGCAGATCTAGACAGTACGCACCCCGGAAGGGCTGACTCTAGTTTATTTCCCGCAGACATCAAAGGGAGAATCTCTGACTCTGGACTCCGAGAACCTTGGCGTACGATGTAACCTCAGTCTAGGGATTATACGTTCTACTCCCACGTGCACCGCATCTATTCTAGGTTGGATTATATTTTTATCTGTCAACATCTCCTGGACCCCCTTAATGAGGCTAAGATGTTCCCCCTCTCTCTATCAGAC
This sequence comes from Lissotriton vulgaris, assembly GCF_964263255.1. NCBI lineage: Eukaryota > Metazoa > Chordata > Amphibia > Caudata > Salamandridae > Lissotriton > Lissotriton vulgaris. The sequence continues at coordinate 116,069,835 of NC_141697.1, read as the reverse complement.
CACTGCCCCATATCCATTTACTTACAGTGAGGGATGGCTTCGGCAAGCAAGCCCAAATGGTACTTTCCGGTCTCCCCTACACAGGATAGAGTCCTGCGCACTAAAGTTCGAGAAGCAATCACAGACTTTTTTACATTAAATAGACCTGGGGATACCGCCAGGGGCAATACATGGGATGCTTTTAAATCAGTCATCAGGGGAAAATGCATAGAGCTCAACTCCACATTAAACAGACACCGTACTAAAGAGAGGGAAAACCTAGAGGCACAATTGGAATTGGCTGAGAAGGCACACAAATCAAATCCTTCCAGAGCTTGACTGCTCACCCTTACATCACTATGGGGTAAATCGAAGGCCATTTATAACAATAGGGCATAACTCACACTCCTGAAGCTACGTCACATCTCATATTCCCTGGGAAACAACATTGGGAGACACCTAGCGAGGCAACTGAAAGAGAAACGCAAGAGGGAATACATTGGAGGTATACTGGACGGAAACAACGAGCTCTCACATTGAAACAGAGACAAGGCAGACATTTTTGGGTCCTTTTACAGATCTCTATAAACGGGGGGAACTAGAGATGTAGAACTGCAAAATAACTATCTCAGAGCTTTGCAATTCCCCCAGGTATCACAATGTACGAATGATAGACTCACAGCCCCCATCACAGCGGCAGAAGTGACAGCGGCGATTACTGCTCTCAAAGTTCACAAGGCCCCTGGCCCTGATGGCCTGACGGCCCATTTCTATAAAACATTTGCACCTGACCTTATCTCAAACCTTACGGATCTTTTAAATCACTTGGCGGAGGCGGGTAAGTGACCCCCTCAATGGCTGAAGCCGTAGTGATGGTCATCCCTAAACCTGGGAAAAATGTCCAACTGTGTGCTTCCTACTGGCAAATCGCACTCGTTGAATGATCTGATGCCAGATGTAGTACACCCGGATCAATCCGGTTTCATCAAAGGACGCCAGACACACAGCAATATTAGGCACACAATACACCTCATTGAAAAAGCAACCAAATGCAGTGCTGGTGGGCCTGGATGCCGAAAAGGCCTTTGATTGAGTGGACTGGAACTTTCTCTTTCGCACGCTTACTCATTTTGGCTTCGCAGGTAAATTTATTCAAATGCTTAAAGCCAACTACGTACATCCCTGCTCTAGGGTACAGATCAATGGAGTGGTTTCAGCCCCCTTTCCCTATCGAGAGGTACTAGGCAAGGGTGCCCACTGTTGCCTTTACTCTTTGCCTTTAGTATTGAACCTTTAGCAATGTCTATTAGAGAGGCGCAGGCTATTAAAGGTATACCATTTGGGGGTGATTTCCATAAAATATCTCTCTTTGCAGACAATTTCCTCCTACGCCTAGCATAGCCCTCAATATCGTTACCTGCACACAATCTAAGCTGACCAAATTTGAGGCAGTAGCAGGCTTTAAGATCAACCTTGATAAATCACTTATACTTAATCTCACACTCCCTGAGGACAAGGCCAGCAACCTCCGGTCACACTCCCCACTCCATTTGGATGACCACTCACTTCAATATTTGGGGATTCAATTGACATCCCTGGTGGAAGGACTTTATAAGGCTAATTTCCTGACTGCTATTCTTCAACTCAAAAATGACCTTACGCGCTAAAAGCCCATGTTCATCTCCTGGCTTGGTCGCACACATGCGATTAAAATGACGATACTCCCCAGACTGCTTTATCTCTTTCAGGCTCTACCTATTGATCTAGACAGAATATTCTTACCTTAAATTAAATCCTTGTTCACCCGGTTCATATGGCAAAGAGGGAGGGCACAATTGTCATTTGCATATTTACGACGTCCAAGAGCGAAGGGAGAGGTGGGACTTGCTGACCAAGGCCTCTATTATAAAGCAGATCAGCTACAGGTAGTGACGGAGTGGTTTAAAAGAGAGTCAGAGAAACATTGGTTTCATATGGATAGAGCAATTGCAGGGAAAACGATATGGGATCTAATATGGAAGTCCAAGAAGGAAAGACCAACTAATGCATATCTCAGCACCCCTACTGGCACCACTTTGAAAGTTTGGGACTCGGTGACAGGGGACGATCAGTGGGCCATTTTCCCCTCCCCATACACGCCCATCCATTTTAATCCGTCATTTCCACCAGCCACACGAGATGATCCCTTTGACGCATGGCAAGAGGGAGGCTGCCTTATGCTAGACCATTTATTTCATACTCCGATATTCGTACATTCGAAAGCTGTAGAAGAGATTTCACCTAAACCAAGACGAACACTTCCACTATCTTCAGCTTCGACATTGGGCTCTCACTCCTTATGTTCATGAGGCAGCTACCATAGTGAACACAGGATTTGAAAGATTTGGGAGGACGGTGGGTTCTATGAAAGGGGTGATTTCCTGTAAAACTATCTCCTCTCCTCCAAACACTCACCGCGCCCTAGATAAATGTCTATGTGGGAGGGACTGCTACAGAGAGAAATACTGGATACAGAGTGGGAGGCCTTGTGGTCAGACACCGCACATTTTAATCACTCCTTAGAACTAAGGAAAGCATATTTGAAAACGTTGATGGACTTGTATCTATACCTCGCCAAACTGAACCACATTTTCTCGAATACGTCAGATAGGTGCTGGAGAGGCTGCGGCCTGTTTGGGGACTTTCAACACATCTGGTGGGATTGCCACACCATAAGACCATTTTGGGAGGAAATATTAGCCCAAATTAAGACCATACTGGGCTACCCCGTACCGACTACGATGGAGGGGGTCCTCTTGGACATTTGTGATCCTTCCCTTAAACACCAAACCAAAGCAGATAAAGCAATCATGTGGACATACATAAGGTCCGCGAAAGTAACAATTGCTGCAGCCTGGAAGAAAAAGTCAGCTCCCACTATCTCACTTTGGCACTCATGCCTTTGGAAACTCTTCAGCCTTGAGAGAATGGCGGATATCTTCTGCGATGACTACAAGAACTTTGAACACAAGTGGGGCCCACTGGTTGCATTTCTTACAAGGGGCTTACCATTGGCAGTTCGTCCTCCATCACTCACCGACATGCATCTCTTCCAATTCTAAACATCTGCAAAGGACCAGACGGTAAAATACTCGCCATAGATAGAGCTGTCGCCACTTACAAGGTTGTTGGGGGGGGGGTCGTTTTTTTTCATTAGTTGTTTGGGGCTTCTCTTTTCCTTTCTTTTCTTTATTTTCTAGCATTGAGTCTCTAGGTGGGGACCTGCCAGATTGGGAGGACATGGCGCCAACCCTGCTAACAAAGAAAAATGGGTTGTCTTTTAGCATTTCACTAAAGGGTATCCTAGGCCTGTACATACTGGACACTGTAATGAAAACTATAGAATTCCCATAAGGGACGGCTTGGATATGATTGAATAAGCGAGTTCAACTTCACTACCTTCATGTTACACTGCTTGTACTGTTGCGCCGGTACCCCCTTATGCTACACTGTATGGAATGTTTGCCTAATAGAAATGTCAATAAATAAAAGTTTGACAAAAAAAGAAAGTGGTCCGGGACCCCAACAGGCGACAACTGCCCCTGCTCTACGCTCATCAGCACATCCCGTGTTTGTGAAAGTGGCGACGACAAAGAGGAGGCGGCTTCTGTGAGGGAATGCGCTTTGTGTGATCCGAGACACAGCGCAAAAGGCTTGCCTACCAACACTTGGGGCACGTTTGATCTTCATCCACGCAGGAGGCACTGCAGAATGCACTATGCGCCACCTTCAACCATTCCCTTCATGACATCTGATTTTTGTCTCTTTAATGCAATAATGCTTTGCCATGTTAAGGGATTTTTTTTAATGGATACTTTTTTTTACTTTTTGGACCATTATGCTCGAGTGGGTGGAAATTCCCGATACGTGGCATGTAGAAATTGAGATTGAAACAAACGGTACAATAGGATAGGAACTTTCAGTCAACTTACCTAGCACTGCACCCCTCGTGCTTTTGAAATTAAAAAGAGTGCACAAAACTCCCTGCTGAGAGGTGAGGCAATCAATCAAGTTTTGAGCAGCTGTTGTTTATGGGGAACATCGTTTACGACACGGTTTTTACATCGCAGTGCCTTTACCCTGCAGCTATTACAATGCAAGTTGTTACTACGACTTGCGCTGGATGGCGCTGTGGGATAAGGAATCTTGCAATTTTATATTCCAACACCTTCCCTACTGTTACGGGGACTGGTGTTGGAATATAAAATTATAAGATTCCTAAATCCACGCCCTACAATGCAAGTCGTTGTAACGACTTGCGTGGTAAAGGCATGCGTTGTTACAACATGTGTTGTAACAACGTGCATCCGTTGTTAACATACCAAACAGTGACATAAGCCGGGTATATAGTTTGTCTCCTGGGGGGTTCCCAAAGCTGCCACAGTGAACTACAACTCCCAGAATCCCTGCTCATCACGTGACGAGCAAGGTGGGTCCATGTGACCGGCACAAGGGGGCTGTTCCTTGCCCATAAGGAAACATTGCGTTCCTTCCGATAAAACCACACCCGCACCCCCACTTGCATTAACCTGTGTGTGGCAGGTCCTCCGGGCCAAGTGCACCCCCGGCAGTAGGAGCAATGATTTGGTTGGGGAGCTCAACAGTCAACAGCCAGCCCGCCACCCCTACAGCCGCTGACAGGCGTGCGTCCAGGGCAAAGAGCTCGAGCAGGAACTGTGAAAGGAAAACTTAGCAAAAGTAAACTACACAAAATAACACTTTGCCGTTTGGCTGGCGTTTTGCTGTAAAAATAAAAATGACAAATACCAACATTTTGAACTAAATGTCAGGCACCGGGATAACCGTTGCAGCCAAGTAGCTGCGGACTGCTTGAGGACGATAGATGGTTCTAGCACTGAAGCTGCAAGTTAAAGCTAAAGCCTGGGGATTGTATGAAAAAAAAGTAGTCCTCACCAGGAACACACAAAAACTACAATGTAAGGAAACTGTAGTTGGCCGGTGCTCTGCAACGAAAAAACTGGAAGTTAGGTATAGGGAGCCCACCTGTAAGGAGCCAAGAAATGTAAGCGACATAGGAGTGAACCAACTGAAATAGAAGGCTGCAGAAGGCGGGATTTTACTCCGTGTGGAGTAATTACAGCAGGTCTTGCAGACAGCGCATGTGTGCTGATGCTCGACCTAAAAACGAACCAGCAGGACATGTAAGACTTAAATGTACATGTTCTACTTTTTAAATGCATTGCATACTGTCCTCTGGGCTGTTCAGGACCCACCCTAGGGGTGATTTATATGTATTAAAAAGGAAGGTTTGGGCCTGGCAAAGGGTTTATTTTGGCAGGTTACAATAACACTTTAAACTGAACACACAGGTTCTGCAGTGGCAGGCCTGAGGCATGTTTAATAGTGCTGATTATGTGGGTGTCAAAATAAGTGCTGCAGGGCCACCAGTGGCATTTAATTTACAGGCCCTGGGTACATGTAGTATCACATTACTAGGGTCTTATAAGTAAATTAAATATGCCAACTGGGGATAAGTCAATGTTACTGTGTTTAGAGGAGAGAGCACAAGCACTTTAGCAATGGGTAGCAGTGGTGAAGCGCACAGAGTCCTAAGGCCTGCCAAAACGAGATCAGCACAAAAATGGAGGAGGAAGGAAAAAAGTTGAGGGGAAGACCACCCTAAGGCTGACAGGTCTAACATTCCCTGTTGTCAATTTCTGCCTTTCAAAGACAGGTCACTGGATGAAATCGGCCCTGGCAAACTGCTCGGCTGGCTCCCCTGGGGGCAGGGGGGGCGGCCGAGCTCTTTACTAGTGCTGTTTCACCCGATTTTGTTACAAGGGGCCGATATTGTTTCCCCCTGTAACAAAAACGGCCCCGCACTGGCAGCCCTGTTTTCCTTAAAGGAATAAGGGATGCATTTAAAAAAGAATATTTTTACTTTTCAGTTCAATTTCGTATAAAATATTTTTCCACCCATTCACAAAGAGGAAGGGGTCCCCTGGGGACCCCTTCCCGTTTGGGAGTGGTTTACCACTTACTTGCAAAACAATCATACATTGGTGTTAGAGTCACTATTAGGAAGGGACCCGCTTGGCACGCCCCTTCCTAAGAGCGAGTCACAAACCATATTTTGCGAGCCGATGATAGGTTACCAACTCGCAAAATATGGTGTGTGCATAGGGCAGACCCAATTTTGCGTTCACAAGTGGGTCGCAGTCCCATTTGCGAGCGCAAAAACGGTTGTACATCTGCCTGCGAAAGCTGCATGTAGATCAAGAGACCTCAAACCGTCGCCCAAGAACACCCTGCATCCGGGGAAATGATGGGTATTTGCAAAAACTGCTCTCCATTCTCATCAGCGCTATGAAGTAGGTAAGCGCCACACGTCCGCGCTAACCAAACCAATCCAAACATAATTATTATAGCTCAGAGGAAAGATCAAGCTCGAGCTGTCTGTGCACTACTAAAATATTTCAGAAGCAAATGAATGCAAGTTGATTGTAAGTCTGAAAGTGCAGATTGAAAAGGTTGGCAACTGTATCCAGGAAAAAGAATGGAATATACCAGGTGTGGCTCAGAGGGGGTGCACTTTATGTAAAAGGCAATCACAGAGTCCGGGCTGGATGCTTTGTTGGGCTCGTGCCAGACCCAGCGCGTTTTTCCTTTTATGATTAATGATGTAAATCCATTAAAATTAAAAATCATTTTCCGAGATAGAATTATTTCTGACACCGAGCGCGGTTCGTACAGAGCACAGCTGTTAATATTGATTAGTTAGAGCATCAAACAGTGAATTCGTGTTATGCTTCCATACAATAGTAGGCGACCTCCTGCGGATCTACCTGGCCAACACATGCTTCGAAAATGCAGGAGAGAGCAAACTAATTGCTGCAATAATAGCGTTTTGCTGTCAATGCCATTTATCTTACCGATGTTACTGAAAATAGACTTCTCTGTACCCAATGGAATACAAACCATGTTTACAAGTCAACACAATAACTAATGAAAAATGTAGGTTAGAAAAGAAAAGTATTTTTGTTAAACAATTTGTTTTTCTGTCGCGGGAGTTGAAGAACTCAAGCAATAAATGGTATTTCAAAATTGATAGTTACATTTTTTACGATGGAACTTTGAAATCTGGGTTATAATGTTATGTTATGTTATGTTAAAATCACTTTTACCGCGCACGGTCACCAAATGGTTTCATGGCGCTCATAGACAACAAAGGGGGCAGACAGCATAATCACTCAAAAGCTAATTGAAAGAGGTAAGTTTTGAGTAGTTTACGGAAACAGAGATAATTGGGGCAGAGTCGAAGTGAGATAGGAAAAGAGTTCCACAGTGCAGGGGCAAGAAACGAAAAGCATGAGCCACCATGCTTTTTACGTTTGTACCTGGGGATAATTAGAAGATTGTGAGCAGTAGACCGGAGATTTCTTAAGGGGATGTGACGTTTGAGGCTGGAAGAATCCCAGCTTCATGACTTCCCAAAAAATTACGTGAGTCTGGGCAAATTACCTAATGTCCCGGCAGATCACAATTGTAAATCAGCGAAAAGTTGTGCAAGTATATAATGTGAGCGTGCTAAACACCTTCTGCTATTCAAAATCTTGTGTCGTCTCCCAACCACCCTTTAAAGTACAACTATGCATCGCTCCCCAGGTAGTTTTCCAAAACTTACAATCACTCTTATCAACCCCAAAAAAGCATGCCCGCTTGTCTAGACCATAGGCCTCATTTCAGTGGGATCCCAGGGCCTCCATCTCCCTGTATCCAAACTTTGTACACAGTCATTGAATTTTTCTTCAGCCATTGTACAATGCCCCACTGATCTCATATACCTAGCATAACTCTGCTATATATAAATGTTCAATTTAGTCAGGATCAGCATCTAACTTTTGAGGTGACTGATACCTGCATATCATTATTCTGTAAAGCCCATCGATAGTCAAGACCTGTCCTGCTTGGTGTCTTATTCACTGATACAAAAATCAGAGGTGTGACCATGTGGAGCCTTTCAATTACTTAGAAAGAGCCCTCTCACAAAACCTTGGTTTGCTTCTGAGAAAGAACAAAATAATTGGTGTGATGCTCAGGGAGCTGTCTCGCTATGCATGGAAGCCATTGTTGGTTTTACCTGCAGGGGGCCACCATGCTTTTCATTAGGGCCACCTCCTCTTTGGGCGCTTCCCACCCACGAACATAGTCCTGGAGAGCCAGAGAAGGCTCCATAATCTACTCAGCAGGTAGCAAGACTATCAGAGACATCTTGTGCTTCCAGCCTTCCGCATCTGTGACTTAAGGCTGTGGGCGGGCCATGGCACTGTGGTCAAGCGGGTGGATTTCAGGGCCTCCATTTCACTTTTTGATGGAAATATTTGTAGTTCACAAGCTGATCTGAAGTCTGGGCACTGGTGCACCATTAGAGAAAATTAATGTGTTTTATACTCAAAAAACGTTAGTCATTATAGCTGCAATTAAGATTCTTTCTCTGATTGTTAATTTTAGAGCTTCATTTTGACCGCCACCCTCCTGCTCATCTTTTCAGGCAGGATTCTTTGTCCTCACTGGGTTTCCAACTGGTGACATCAATGGCATGCCAGATGTAACTCTTTGTGGTTGTGTTGATGGTAGATAGCGATTTTGCTCTCCTGCCCACATGAATTAGGGCCATATGTATGAAGCTAATTTATGGTCGCAAACGCTGCGAATCACTAAAAAATAGCGTTTGCGACCAAAAACTAACATTTTCCAATGTATGAAGCAAAAAAGCATCGCAATTTAAGGAATCGTAATAATAGCGATTCCTTAAATTGTGTGATCCACAATTCTGCGATTTCCATTGCGATTCCTTATTCTGCGACCATGCAGTTAGCGAAAATCGCAAATAATGAAATCGCTAATAGGAATCGCAATGGTATGTATCAAAAAATCGCAAATTGCGAAATCACCAAAATCGCAAAATAGGAAATCACAATTACCACCAAGTGGGAGCAGGTGGTAACCAGATGCAAAGTATATAAGGAATCCTACAATGCAACAGACTCTTTTCCACAATGGCTGAGCTGTACGTCATTGCGAGGAGGGGAAGATTGAGAGCTGCTGCGCAGAGGAGGAGGCGCCAGGAGTGGATATTCTGTGACCGCATCACCATCTACCAGCGCAAGGAGGAGGACATCTACACCCATTACAGACTGGAGGAAGACAGTATAATGGATTTAATTGAAGAGCTCAGACCCTATCTAGAACACCCCACACGCAGAACACAAGCCATCCCCACACACATCCAGGTCCTGTGTTCACTACACCTGCTGGCCTCAGGTAGTTTTCAGGGGGTGATAGCCTCAGTAGGAGGGGTGTCACAAAGTGCATTGTCGCACTTTTTCCATGCATTCCTGGATGCCATGGTACACAGAATGCAGCACCACATACACTTCCCCAGCACCCCACAGGAACTAGCCCAGACCAAGCTGGACTTCTACAACATTGCCCAATTCCCCCACGTCATAGGATGTATTGATGGGACACATATCTCCATTTCACCCCCCTCACACAATGAGTACATATACAGGAACAGGAAATGCTACCATTCACTAAACATGCAGGTGGTGTGTGATGCAAAAAATATCATTACTGACATAGTTGCGAAGTATCCTGGCAGCACACATGACGCATTTATGTTCAGACACAGTGGGCTATACCGTAGACTCTCCAGAGGTGAATTTGGCGAGGGATACTTACTAGGTAAATGTTTGTACAAATAGGGCACATTACCACTGACTAACATGTCCATTTCAGCCACTAACCATTTGCCTTTCCAACCACAGGTGACAGTGCCTATGCAGTCCGGGACTTCATCTTGACACCCTACCTCAATCCTACAACTGCTGGTGAGCGGAGATTCAATCGGGCACACATTAGCACAAGAGCCAGCATTGAAAGAACATTCGGCATACTGAAGAGCAGATTTCGCTGCATCCATAAAAGCGGCGGAGAACTACAATACAGCCCAGTTACTTGCTGCAAAATTGTTGTAGCATGTGCCATGCTGCACAACATCCCCACAAGGAAAGGCACAGCAGTGGTGTTGAGCGAATCAGTTTCCTCTGACGTGGAGGGGCCTGGACCTGGACGCATGGCAGCTGGTGTAGCTGGTGCTGCAGCTGACCGACAGAGGCGTGATGAGATCATGCACAACTACTTCTAGGTAAGGAATAATGACACAACGACAACTTCAAATGTTGCAAATGTTTTTATTTAGCATGATAAACAATACCACATATCCCCTGTGGCAACTAGTCACACTCAAAATGTAGAGCACATGTTCCAGTCACAGTGCAAAAAGTTAACTTGTGTGATGTCAAAGTCTTCCTAATTGTGCGTAGTAGGGCGACTGCTCCTGCCACTACGGCGCCTCTCCTGGATGGGTGGTTGGGTATTGGTGCTCCGCACAGACTGGGCATCCTCCTCACTGGGAGTTAGTACTCCTGTGCCAGCTGTACGGAGTGCCCTGACCTCATCCACAGCGAATGTTGCCTGCACGACTGCAGTGGCGATGTCTTGCATGCCATGTGCAAACTCACGCTGCATGAGAATGCTGCGCCTGGAAGACACGTTGATGGCAGAGGCCAATCTATTGATGGGGCGTGTATAATGGTCCAAGCGGTCCTGCTCCCTGCGCCGTGCAGCACGTTCTGTACGCAGCTCCCCACATAGCTCGTGCATGGTGTCCCTCACCTCTCCTTGTATGCCCCTGAGCCCTGCCCTCATTTCACGTTGTAATGACTTGATGTTTTTAGCTTTCAGGCGCTGCACCTGGAGCATATTTAATTCCAAGCCTGCAAAGACAGTATCATCTTACTGATCAGCCAAGCTGCTGGCTCTGCGTTATCTGCGTCTTCCTATGCCCTGTGGACGTTGCCTGTCCTGAGGCCTGGTCTCATGCTGTGGCTGTGCTTCTTGGGACTGGAGATTAGCATTATTGTCCTCTGCCTCGTCCTCCATTGGTGTCAGTGGCCTCACTACGTGCCGCCTCCGTCTCTTCGGAGGATTGACAGGGCTGTCCTCCCCATCTGTATCTGGCTCCTGCCCTGCATCTCCGGAGTCTGGATGGTCCCTCAATGTTCCACTGCCTGTGGGCTGGGTACTTGCTTTTGCTGTGGACAGAACAGCACACATTATTTTTTGTTTCATTTACTATTTGTAAATAAATTTTCAAAACGTTTGGGTCTACATAACGGTATACACCTGTTACAACGCAACTTTTACAACTACCTCCCATTACAACGCAACTTTTACAACGCATACCATTACAACGCATTGCGCTGGGGGGCGCTCTAGGATAGGGAATAAGTTTAATTTACTATCCAACACCTTCCCTAGTGTCCACGGGGACTGGAGTTGGAATAGTAAATTATACTTACCACTATCCAGCACCTCTAAGCGCTATGCGTTGTAATGGTATGCGTTGTAATGGTCGCGTTGTAATGGTAGGTAGTTGTAATGGTATGCGTTGTAACGTCATACATCCCTACATAACTGATTAATTTCCCTTTCCTGACCTGCACAGGCAAATTTGGCCTAGAGTGGCTGTGGCTGCTTAACACAACTTAGATTTACATTTCATTACATCTCCCATAATGCATTGCTGTGACTGCCTTTGGGACTGCTTTGGCTTTGAATGTGCTTCCCCTACCCTCTGGGTTGCTGCAGGGGGTCTGGGGGGTGGGGTTGGGGTTATGATGGCTTGATTCTTACCAGCTGTGGATGCTGGTTGGTCCGAACTGTCTAGGTCAGCCACGCCCGTCACGCTCTCTGGTGCCAGTGTACCCTCCACAAGTTCCTCCAGTGGTGTAGATTCAGGCACAGTTGATGTTCCCCCACCGGTGAGCTGTGACTGCTCCATCCTGGCAGCTAGCTTTTCCTTGGAGCGCTGGCGCAGGTCATACCAGCGCTTGCGTAGCACCTCAACACTCCTGTGAGTTACTCCCAGGCCTTTACTTTGCCTGTATTTCAGCCCAAATCCTCCTTTTACTGGCCTCTGGCACCATAAGGGAACTTTTGCCAAATAGCAAGTCGTGGTTGGGCACCATTTCCTGAATGAGGGTCTCAATTCAGCCTCAGAAAACTTCATTTTCCTCTTTCTGGCATTTTCTCCTTCCTGCTGCTGTGTCCCAGCCATTTCCTTATTGCCACATTCAGCCATGGTGTGCCTGGAGCAGTCTTCAGTCTCACTCACTCCCTCGCTGTGAGTCTCCCTCTACAAACACTGTTGCAGCATGGGTAGTCTGTTACTTCCTGGTGGTGATGTCATCAGACTGCACCAGTATTCCGATTGGCTGTTTAGCAAAATTCGCTAAATTGCGATTTTTCCTGTTAAGGAATTGCAAATTAATGATTTTTTCCGGTTTAAGGAATCGCTTTTCACGTTCTCGTAGTTAATTCGCAATTTTTACCGATTCGCTAATTATTTGCGATTTTTTTGATACATCGCGATTTGCGATTCGGAATCAGCGATTCGGTAAAAATCGCTAATTCCGAATCGCAAATCTTGTCCTACATACATATGGCCCCTATTGATGTTTTGCTGCTCCAATAAGAGCGATCAGCAAAAAGTGAGCGACCCAAAATACCCTTGAGGGCTTGGGTAATTAAATAGAAAGGTAAAGATGCCTTCAAGGGAATTTGTTTAGAGACTGTTTGATAATTCAAAATGATTTACAAGGATAGATTAATATTCCTTATCAACAATCAATTGAGCAAAGTAATTTTTGATTAGATATGATGCCTCTATTAGGTCAAAACATATAAACAACATATAAACAACAGACACAAAGGTGTATTAGAAAAATATAATTTTATCAAAGAGTCGTTTGGATAAGTAGTTTCATATACAGATAAGTGACAATACAAAAATACTTAGGCCTGTGGGTACACACAAAAGTAAATTAATAAGTGACTCAACAGAACCTAAGGACACCTATCCCAAATCAAACTGAATAAAACAAGACAGGGATAAGATGAAAGGTCGACGTTTCAGTTTCCTAAATAACAATTGCAGAAACCATCTTCAGGACTGATGTCAATTGTGATCTGTATAGAAAAAGTTGCAATCTCAATTTGTAATGCTGCAGGTCTAGGGTGGTTGTAACTTGATCACAGTATCGTGTAAAATTAGGTACTTGTGCTGCTCTTATTTGTAAGTCCGTATGGCTCCTGAGTATATTAATCAGGTTATCAATTGTATGCCGCAACCTGGTACACTATAGTTCAACGATGGAGTGAATTAATTCAAAACCGGAAGATGTAATCTTCAAAGATCACGGGGTTATTTATCAGGATATACAGCTAAATCTAGTTAAGCCGCAAGAGTAGAGTAGTTTCGAGGCGAACTTCAGTTGGACATAGGTAAATGCTCTAATATCACAAATTGTAGCAAAGTGCAACGCAGCATGCAACCGAATTGGAGGCGAAAAGCCTCCAATTCGGTTGCATGCTGCGTTGCACTGACTGATAAATAACCCCGTGATCTTTGAAGATTACATCTTCCGGTTTTGAATTAATTCACTCCATCGTTGAACTATAGTGTACCAAGTTGCGGCATACAATTGATAACGTGGCTTCCACTTCAAAAACTACTGTAGTAGCATACCACTCTTGAAATCTATTGCAGCAATGTCCCTCTTGTAAAACTACTTAGAAACAGGACATTCTTGTAACTCTTGTTCTTGTTGGAGCAGAGCTTGCCAGGCTCAAAGATGGCTGCAGCCAGGGCTAGCTCCCCAGCTGTCCAAAAAATCAGACACAATCCTGGGGCAAGAACTGCCTTATGCTTGTTACAGTTGTCTAACTGATATGTGCCAGTCCTACTGCCATGATTCCTGCAGAAACTATAGTCCTGGGACAGTTACCTAAGTATGAATGGCACCCTGGACCTACCTCGTGTCTGGCATCCCCTGCAGGTGGCGAGTGAGCTGCATCGGCGCCCCTGACGAGCATTGCAAAATTAATAAAACAGGAATAAATAAATGTAACGAATCAGCTAATCAATATGCAAGGGTTTCGTTATCAATGAAACAACTCTAAGACAATATATTTATCAGTTACAACCTACCCTGTCAGTTTAGTTCAAACTTATGAGTGGCCTCATAATGGTGGGGTCTTAAGAATACAATTTTTTGGACAACAGTTCAGGACCATTAAGGCTAAAAAGTTGGTTCTATGTAATATGTGGGGAGCTCGGGTAAAAATCGTACAGATCCCAAATGCGAATGGTGCCGTCTCTTTCTTTGGGGGGGCAAAATCGTAAATAGGGGACAACATTCCTGTTTTTGAATTTGATTAGCACCAAGTCCCCAGCGATGTCTTTGGGCAGCGTGCCTAACCATCCCACCCTCCTGACACTCAGGATACCACCATCTAATTCAGGTGGCAAAGGTCTATTGTTTTGCAGCCAGAAAATGACCTTATTTAACAGAACCTGCTAGGATTCATGTGTTCCCCGGGTGAGGACAGGGACCCCGGAGAGGACGGAGACATATGGGGCGGCTTCTGGAGGTAGGTTAATGCATGGCATTCTTACCGAAGCGGGTCTAGCCACTGTATGAGATTTTAACGCAGGTTTTAAGATTACTTTGGGGCGTGTTGGGGTAGGTATACAGGGGGCAGTATTTGAGTTACACCGTTTTTACTAATACCAGACTTATGCTTTTCGGGGGCGAGGGGAGTGTTAGGGCAAACGGATATAGCCATTGCATTAGTTGGCGGAGGATACTTTCTGATTACTGCCTCGATGCTGATCAGCCTTTCCCCCAAGTCATTGATTTTTATGATCAAGGGTGAGATGACAGCTGACAACAGTTGCTCAATTTGGGCCAATAAGGTCAATTGGGGAGGCAAGTCAGGGTCATCTAATTTGTCCGCGGCCGGGTCCTCCATTAATGCTGTTGGGTTAGAGGGAGATAATATTGCGCTGGTGCACAGATTTTGAGTACTAGCATAGTTCCCATAGTCAATTTTGATGTCGTGCTTCCCTCTAATGTTGAGACCCAGGGGCGAAGCATTTACTTGGCTATGGGCTTTATTTACGGGAAGAGCAAAGACCCGTGGGGAGCCATTAGAATTTATACAATAAGTGCCCACAGTAGGAGAGGTTATGACATCAGGGACGTACTTTGTGCCACACAGGGGGTTGAGTTCTTCCCAAATGGACATAATGTTTGCGATAGTAGTAAATATGCCAAAATAGTCAATGAAATGGAAGCAGCACAATACCTCCTCCTGTGACGAATCGAATGGGGTGGACCGTCCCGTCCTCCTCGTGCCTCTAGCCCGGCTAGTCCCGCGCGGGGACCGGATGTGGTAATATGGCCCGTTGGGCAGGGGGCGGGCCTCCCTACAGGTGCAAGCACGCACGGGCTCCTGGTCCCTGGAGTCCCGTGCGGCGTGATCTTTGTAATGTTATCCCCTCAGTGGCGGCTCGGCACGTCTTGTCAGGACCCCTACCGGGGCAACAGCAACGGCAAACCAAAAGGTGCGGCGATGCGGGTCCCAGTCTCTGAACTGAGAACCGGAGTGCTCAGGTTGCACTTTATCATTAGTGACTCACCCGCTATGAGCTGTGCAGGGCCAGGAGAATGCTACATGGATACATCCGCAACCCCAACTTTCTGCAACCTGCCTCGTGAGTTCGAGACCCGGCCCTAGAGGTGCAGCTTAGTGCCACGATTGGCATGCACAGCTGGCAGTAACTGTGCAGCAAAGGCGGGCTGCAGCTTAAAGAGACAAGACCACGCCAGATGTGGAAGGTTTCTAATCGTGTTCCCAGGCACCATCGAGTGGTGGTTAACTTACCAGGTTCCTCCCTGGAGGAGCGACACAGGGAGAGACAGGAGAAAGAGCACTTGGGGCAAACGTTGCTCTAAGGACTCACGTGACGGAGGGGCCCAAGGCCAACGGCATTTACGGCTGAACTCTCTCCCCAGGAGCTCTCCTTCTATTTAAAGTGCTCAGTGGCAGTCTGCTGTGGGGACCTTGCGAGTTTCTAATGCATGGTGCTGAGATTCCCGCCAGGGGGCAGCTAATAACTCTTTTCCCTCATGAAAGGATCACTCAAGTATCATCATTGAAAGACTGAATGAGGAATTACAGTCAGTGGGCACCTTCAGGAAACATTCTTTCGAGGACCATGTATCAGTGGCGAGGTCCTCACCTTTTGGCAAGGAGGAGAGAGTGCACGCTCCAAGGGACACTGGTGCATTGGGTCGAGGCCCTGTGAGTGGCTGCTATGCCTTTGCTTTACACATTACCTCTGTAGTGAGCCTGAATGCTAAGTGCCAAGCTAACCAAGGGCAAGCACAGTGATGGGAGCAGTAGTTTTGCCTGGCTGGGGCATCCTTTCAGCTAACCTGACACTGCCGGTTCCAACAAAGAGTCTAGGCCTGTTGTTCAATGAAAGTGCTTTTACTACTGAGCAACAATACTTCCATTGCTGATCTCTTATAATGAGATCCAAGTCTCTCTGCCATTTAAGTCTAACTTACGAGATTCCTGGCCTGTGCACCGCTTGTGCATTCGCATAGACCTGGACACAAGCCAACAGGGCATTTTGGTCTGTAAAGGGAAGGCTAGCGCTGGCATCTCAGGCGGTTCAAGTATTTCTTCCACTAATAATTCCTGCAATGCAAGAGGTGCTATGTTGTAATAAAATTGTGTTAGGGCGGTGGATCTGTCGCATTATTCACAAACTGTATTTGAGGTGCAATGTGGAACCATCACTAAAAAATCTCCCATGGTCTTTTTAGTCAGCTCTTGCAGCGCACACACTGCACCTCGTTCCTGCCCTAGTGGGATCCTTAGGCATCGGCTCATTGGCACAAGGGGAGAATTTAGCTGCAATTCAGTCTGTAGCTCTTGGAGGCACACAGCCGATGTCACACTTAGTCAGGGTCCTTTGGAAGCATGTGGGAATATGTAGCAGTTTAATTAGGAGGTAACTTAAACAAGGGAGAGGTTTGCAGCAGACGGGAAGTTCACCCACAAGGCTCAAAACACAAAGGAGTCATGCAGTCTTTTGACCCGCTTCCGAACTGTCTAAGAAGTATTTCTTCAACCCAGTCAATCTTTCTCACTACTACATGGAGCCAAGATATCTATGAGAGGGGCCAGGTGTGGAGAGGGCAGCTAGTCAGCCCGGATGAGGGCCAACAAGGGAACAACCTGTTAGTGTGGAGTAACTCAAGGATGCCTCTCAATATGATGAGGTGCCCTGATCCTTACATAATGGTCAGGGCCGCAGCCAGGCAATCTGGACACAGCGTCTGGTGCGTGTAATGATGTGTCGCACTATGCACTTCAGATTCCAAACATGATGAGTTACAAAGTCCGCACCTTCCTGGAAAGGAGGCACAATAACCTGAGCACATTAAGTGGAGTTGCACCAGGCAATTCCGGTGACACACAGCAAAGAGTTGCAATTCTGTACCTCCCTGGAAATGAGGCATGTCAGGTGCTCGATGATAGAGGTTGCACAAGGCCTATCCGGTCATACACAAAGAGATTCAAGTTCAGCAGAGCCACATGAGGTCGGCTGAGGCACTACTTCAGGTACACAACCACCTCAGATGATCGCACCATCTGAATCGGACAATGCATTGAGCATCCAGGTGGCATGTCACTGGAGAGAAATGCAGCAAGATCAATGAAATGGGCAGCACGAGGTCCCACAACCGGTGAATCAGCTCACCACCACTAAACACCTATGAGTGTTGAGGTACCCGCAGTACGAGAACCACACTCCTTAGATGCGGGCAAGCTTTCTGGGACTCGGCACTAGGCAATCCGGACTCCAGACACAAGTCTTAATTCCATGCTCGCACCGCAATACCAGTTTGGATTTAGCTGCCCAGGTGGGCATGTGGCCACTCTCCAGATGTCACATGTAGATGGTGTAGGTCCCTAGGGGGAGATCTTTGATGTTCCTGAGATCTCCAAGAGAACAGGAGGTATGCAGTCGGGCCCTTGGAGAGCACAATTCAGAGCGCCACACTTCAGCAGTTCCTCTGCCCAGGCTCACTTCTATTTGGACAGTTATTCTCCATGTGCACAACAAAGTCCTTTGATAATGTGCACCACGTGGTCTGGATTCTCCAGTCCCACTGCCCTACAAGTGTATCTCACACCTTGCTGAAGGATGGCACCGTAGTTGTACTGTTGTGTGTCTTTGAAGTTAGGGTTGGTTAGGTGGTTTTACCTTTGAACCACAGATGTCTTCCCTAAATTGTAGGCCTTTATGCAATGGGGCCTTGGAAAGTCCATATTCTATAAGTGCCATTTCTGAGCGAGTTATGCCAAATCCCCCTTTACCAATGGAAAGGGTTTGGCAGTGCAAATCCATTGAAATGAAAAATCATGAGGCTGTTCCACTGTGATCCACTCTTTGCAGTCCGAAATAATGTCAATCACTTCCCCAAGCTAACCTATAGGAAGACCAGGTTTCATAGGTAGTGAAAACATGCAAAAGTATTCCTTACCAGTGCGCACGTGTGATTTCATGCATTCTGACCTGCAATAGCAGGAGGGACATGTAGTTCCCAGCACCTTTGGCGCAAGTGTGCCCACCTGAGGCTGCACAGCAAATTGGATAAACTAATACATGTGTCTGTGCGCTCTCACAAGCCTGCATTGGCAAGCGGCACATGCAATCATGGCCAACAGAGGAGCGGGTGCGCACTCGCATTGACCGACAATGGCAAACTGCTCATGAGTTTACTCGCAATAAATGCCAGTGTGCACCCACCGGTCTACAATAATAGATCAGCCCGTGTTTCAGGGATGTATGACGTTAGAACGCATACATTGACAATGCATACCTTTACAACGCGTTCGTAACAACGAAAGTTGTTACCACGCATTGCGCTGGGGGGCGCAAAATTGATTAATTTAATTTACTATTCCAACACCAGTCCCCGTGGATAGTAGGGAAGGTGTTGGGATAGTAAATTAAATCATTTACTATCCTTGAGCGCCCCCAGGTGCAATGCGTGGTAACAACTTTCGTTGTTACGCCCGCGTTGTAAAGGTATTCCGTGGTAATGCTTGCGTTCTAAACGCTGCATACCGTGTTTCAGAACAGTGAATCAGTGCCACTTCCCAAATGGATAGGATGGGTACGCGCACTTTCACACTATACTCACAGTGGTAAAGTGCCTAAAGCTCAGAGGCAACATAAGAGATTCATCAACACTGAGGTAGAAAAAGCAAAAATGTTCAGGGAATCGCTACCTGATGGATATCAGGTCCAACACACTTACACTTTAAATATGTCAATAGGGTATATTATATATATATACCAGCCCGAATATTTCGCTATGGTTTGAGTGATAATACCAACTAGCAGCTGTTCAGGGAGGAGGAAGCTGGTTGTCTGGTTCTGTCCTGCAGTGCTGAGCTTCTGGCATACCGTGTTTAAGAAACTGGATGCGATTTCAAGAGAGTGATTCGAACTGGAACCACTGATGGCGCTCCTGTGGTAAGACACAGGATTGCAGCTAGCTGTGCAGTGCCTGGTGGTGATAGACCTACTGCTGGTGAGATTCCAGATAGCACTTTGTTGGGCTCGTGGTCCCCACCGACGTTGAGTGAATGGCACAGAGACATGGCATATTGCAACACACAGTCAGTCACATACTGTGAACTAATGCTAGTATCTATGTTGCAGATTCAACCTGCACAGTTCAAGTATCACATTGCATGTCTACATTTGTAGATGAAGCCCATTGTGCCAACCCCTAACAACATATACACTTTCAGAAGGAACGATAACAAGCATATTAGCCCATAATTGTACATGGCCCTTTATGTATTGTGTGTCAGTATAAGTAGCTAAACAAATGAACAAGAAGTATGGTTTGTTTGTTTGGTTTAAAATTAAATTAAATGCTGATTTTGTTTTAAAAACCTAGGAAGTGTGTCAGTGCTATAACTTTACTAACAGTCTTCCACTTCATAAACTGCAGAAGTAGGGCCCTCTCTTGTAATCTTTTGAGGCAGTGCCTGTCTTGTAACACTACTGAGACACAGGACAGATTTGTAGCTCTCCTTAGGGGACATACACTAAGTATGGTGTCAGTGCTTTCTCTCTACTAACACAGTCTTCCACTTCAAAAACTGCAGAAGTAGGGGGCTCTCTTGTAATCTTTTGAGGTAGTGCCTATCTTGTAACACTACTGAGACATATGACATTCTTGTAACTCTACTTTGGGTATATAACATAGATAGGGTATCCGTGTTTTAGCTCCACTAACACAGTCTTCCAATTCAAAAGCTACAGTAGCAGAGCACCTCTCTTGGAATCTAATGAGGCAATGTCCCTCTTGTAACACAGCCATGAAATGGAACATCTTGTAACTCTACTGAGACAGAGGGGCATATTCTCAAGGACTCATCGCCAGGTTAGTGGCACTTTATCGCAGCCAAAGTCGTGATAAATTCTATCGCCCCATTCACAAGCTGGTTCTAAAAGCCCATATCACCAGTTTACCTGCAATAGCACCGGCAAAAAACATCGGTAGAGATGACCCCAGCAACTATCGCTAATGATATGCAGAGTAGGCGTTCCCGTGCAAAAAGCTGTGACAACATCACTTTGCAACATTCTCAACGACCAGCCAGATAGGTGATAAGATCACAAAACAGGCAATAGGGCACGTTAGCAGCAGAGATTTAATGCCTGCTATTACCTGGTGTAAAGTCGGATGACAACCTGCACCAGAAAAGGGAGCCAGCCCAGAGCAACACCTAAAGAACAACAGATGCCATGGAGCCTCTGATCATGCAGCTCGGACACCCAAGAGGGCCACAACACCCACCACCACCACCCCCAGGACATCCCCCCCCCCCTCAACCCCGGCTCCCTAGCCTGGGCACCACCCCACCCCCCACCCCTGGACAAAGATATGTTATATAAACTCCATGAAATCACAAACAAAACAATTCGCCTGATGTCGCACAATTACAACATTCAAATGCATTTGTGGTCAGGAAAGGAGAATCACACATTTATCCTCGAATTACAAAACAAAACTTTTTATTCCAATAAACTCAAAACAACTATTCCGAAGAGTCATGGCGGGTCTTCTCAGGACAATCTGTAAGTCACAGCATGCAAGACAAAATTCTAGATAAGAAGGTGTGTCATGCGCTCATCAAAGGACAGAAAGAGAGAGAGAAAGAGAGAGTGAGAAAGGGAGAGGGAGAAAGAGAGAGTGAGAAAGGGAGAGGGAGAAAGAGAGGGAGACAGAGGGAGAGAGAGAGAGAAAGAGAGGGAGAGAGAGAGAGAGAAAGAGAGGGAGAGAGAGAGAAAGAGGGAAAGAGAGTGAGAGAGACAGAGAGAAAGAAATGGAGAGAGGGAGGGAGAGAAAGAGAGGGAGAGAGGGAGAGATAAAGAGAAAGAGGGAAAGAGAGTGAGAGAGAGAGAGAGAGAAAGAGAGGGAGAGACATAGAGAAAGAGAGGGAGAGAAAGAGAGTGAGAGAGAAAGAGAGAGAAAGAGAAAGAGAGTGTAAGAGAGTGTGAGAGAGAGACAGTGAAAAGAAGAGATGGAGAGACAGTGCCGACACTGCGGACCCAGGACTCACTGCTCACCTGCTGCCACTGGAGTGTCTATAACCACGTGCCGGTATGCACTTCAGACCACCAGGTCCCTTATCTGAAACAGAGTCCAGATTTATGAAGGGGAGGGTACATAAAATTGCACACGCCATCATGGCTTGCTCATCCCTGCGCACCCAGGCCTCACTGCTCACCTTCCCCCACCGGCAAGCTCCAAACCCAGGGCCTGCGACCATGGCAGTCTCCACATCATGCAGCCCCGCTCCTTGTGCCACCAGGTCAAACACTTGATTTTGGGTCTTGATTTTGCTATGGCAGATATCATACCTGTGCACACGGCATCATCGCAAGCTGCACACCCACTCAGGCCTTTAGGTGCCACTGCCTCTATGACCCATGAGGCTCTGCCGGCTGGCTCAAGCCTACACTGCGGTCCAGCAGGACTCACACAAATCCTTACCATTCCGGACCAGCAGGACGGGGCATCATCGCTGACTGCACACCCACTCAGCTCTTAAGGTGCCCCTACCTCAGTATACCGAAAGTCACCGTCCCGTGGCGGTGTGCCTGTACTGACCGCAGTGTATCCGGTGCCAAGCAAGTCTGTGCACCGTAAGTCATGGACCTTCTATGATTGAGTCTCGTGGTGCGGACGCCATCATGTCACCTCCGGCACTGGGGAATTCGATGTGGCAGGGCACTAGGCCCTCATGCATAAATAAGAACCACACAGATACACCCAGATAGAGAGTGGTAATGGCATCCAACACATGCACCGACCCTTTTTATTAGCAAGGTCACATGTCCTGTGATGCCTGTGCTGGTTGGGTGTGGTGTGGGTATAAACCAGCCGTGAGGTAGTGGCTGTGGCATGTTGACAACTAGACCTGTGATTAGCAGATCAGTACAGGGAAGACCTGGGACATGTCGCTTTGACGTCCCCCCCGTGAGATTAAGCAGAGTGGGCTGGCCTGGCGTATGCCAGTCCAGCGTAAGGGTGTGAACAATGACCCCCGGGCTCTGGGCGTGGTTCTGTCCTGAGCTGGACAAGAAAGTAACTAATGCGTGTGTCTCTGTTGTAGTGTCGGGCCACCCGGACCGCCATCGACAAAGTGTCACCCTGTGACCCAAGTCCCACAACATGAGCAACATGGACGTAAGGGGGAATCACTGACCCTCCATTCATCCATACTTCTGCACTTGAAAGATCATAGACATGACACATCTCTGTAAATATGCATGTTTAAAGCACAGTCAGTGGATTGTTGTAGCTGGACCAGTACATGGCCATGCAAACACTACTTTACATTGCTGGCCCATGG
The DNA here is from genome assembly GCF_964263255.1 of Lissotriton vulgaris. Lineage (NCBI taxonomy): Eukaryota > Metazoa > Chordata > Amphibia > Caudata > Salamandridae > Lissotriton > Lissotriton vulgaris. The sequence goes on along the minus strand of NC_141697.1, from coordinate 116,046,924 downwards.
AGGGCCAGTCAGAGTCCTTAGGTTAATGACAAGGTAATCGGAAGAGGAATAGTACAGTCGGAAGTCTGAATGCTGTGTCATTGCTGACCAAACAGAATATGGCAGTCCATGTCGAGGTCCAAGGTTAGTGGAAGGTGATGATGCAGAGGGCAGAACCAAGCAGAATCCTGCCATATGGCAGAGATGAATGCTACTGTGTCCTTCTTACCACAAAGGCAGATTCATCCGCATCTTTGTCCTCTGCTGTTCCATGTGCCTCACATGTGGGTGGTGGTGTTCTGTCTCCAGCACTGTGTGGCAGTGATACCTCAGGGGCCAGAGGTTAAATGTCTGCCCCACTGTGTGGCACTGACACTTCAGGGGGCGGAGATGTGGATGGAGGGGGAGAAGCAGCATGCATCAGCACCAGGCCTTGTGGAAGCAAGGGCATTGAGGAACCCAGCTACCTCTCACCGGTGTGCAGCCGTGGCAGCCTCTCTTTCTGCCTGCATCCGCTCCATGTTCTCAATGCTCCTCCCCATGTGTCCCAACTCCCGGGTGACATCGCTGGAGCCACTCTCACTAGACAGTTGTTCTTGTCCCTGAGTCAGGACTCGAGCAATGTTAGCCATGGATAGTTGGAGAGCATAAAGCGGACTGTGGGTGTCCGTTAGGGACTGTGAGTGGTCCCTGATGGGACTAAGATGGCACCCCAACACACGGCATTGGAAGGCCATGTGTTCCTCGTAAGGGGTCTTGGGAGGCAGACGAGGTGATGGGTGCTGCCTGCTGTGTGTTCTGTGCAGGGAGTGGGGTCTCCGTGTTGCAGCGGGGCTGCCCTGCTCCTGGAGGTGGGGTGCGGAGGCTGTCCACGAGCTGTTGGAGGGCGTTGGGGTCGAAGCTGTGGCTGTCCTCTTTGTCATCAGAGAAGAGAGGTTCAGCCTGCTCTTCAGGAGGTGTTGGTTTTCACTCTGCAATGTGAATGGGAGATGCAGTTTAATATAGTGTTCACATGTATGTTGCACATTGTACATGTTTACATACAGACTGAATGACAGTGTACATTGTGACTGGGAGGAAATTCCTATTTGATGCGGGACAGTGGACTTTTTCGGCAACATCACAGATGCGTGTTTGTAGTTTTACATAGTCAAATCAGCTTTCCCTGCAATGGCAAATGTGATTGGTCAGTTTCTACACACAAGCGGCACCAGTTGTGTCCTCTGTTCTGTTGTGGACGTGTTGCGGTTCATACAACATTGTTGTCAATACGGATGTGCTCTGCAAGTTATGTGTGTTTGCTGCATTTTGGGAGAGTCGCCCCTGCAGCCCTGATTTTGCTGCCCCTTATCCTTTTCATGCAGTGTGACTTTGACTTCTGTGCTTATACAGTGCTGCGATGTTGCATACTTGGGTACATTCATCTCTTGGTGGGAGTTGGGGGTCTGGGGCATGGTTTGTCCGCAGATGTGCAATATTTAATTGTGCATATGTGCCAGTGCCCATCTCCCTAGGTCCCCCAGTCCCTGGTCCTTACTCACCTTGGTGCTGTTGTGTCAGGTCATGTTGAGCAGTGTCCAGTCCCCCAACTCCTGCCTCCGTCTCCCCACTGATGACTGTACACACCATTTGCTCCATCTCGTCCAGCTCCTCCTGTGGCGCTGGACTCCCACCTCAAGTCTGCATTGCTGCCTTCCGGTTGTTGGCGAGTTTCTGCTTGGTTTTGCGCTTCACATCATTCCAGCGCCTCTTGACCTCTTTCATTGCCCTCTTCACCACTCCGACTGCATTCACCTTGTCCACGATGGAGTGTCATATTCCATTGTTTGTTGCCAAGGACACAGTGGAGGTGATGAACAGTTGTAGATGGTGTTCTAGCATCTCCATTATCAAGATCCTGTTTTCCTGCGGACTGAACCGCGTCTCCCTCTTCTTCTTGCCCTTGCCCTTCCCAGTCTGGTCCTCCGGGGGGCTGGTGGGGTTCTGGTTGTCCTCTGTACTTGCTCCGGCTACCTCCATTGTGCTTTGCTGTTGTTTTTATGGGTTTTTTCTACTATTATAGAGATTTTGCCCACCTGACGTGTGTGAATTGCAGGCCTGGGCTGCTTAGCGCTGATTTTGGTAGCACGGTTGGGCCCATCATAACTTTCTTCACTTTGGGGTTTAGATTTTTATCGCCATCCCAGTGACTTTTTTGCTGACATTTGCTGCGTTATCAGGAGACTATAGCATGTTACCGCCGTGTTGTGAATGGGACGTTAACACAGAGTTATTTTCACGCGATAGACGACGATATGGAACATTGGGATAACCGATTTTGGTGATGATTATCACACGTTTTTTAGAATATCCCTCAGAGTGTCAGCGATATAACTCTAGTAACGCAGTCTTACACTACAGGAGTGGAGTGCCTACCTAGTAAACTATTGAGGCAGTTTTGTAAAACCACAGACGGAGGTTGTCTCATTTGTCCCTCTTAGTGCATTTCTGCAATAGGGTGACACTGTTAAAGTCTCCTGAGGCAGTCTGCTCCTCTTGTAGGTCTGCTGAGGCAGGCATACTCTTTTGGAACTCTCCTGACCTGCCTGTGACAGCCGGGCATCCCTTAAGGCCTCTTGTGAGGATACTGAGGCACGGTAGAAGATACGTAGTTCATTGTTTCAGAAAAAAGAGAATCGGTTATATTCTACCCAGCCCTTCTTGAGAGTCTGAAAACTGCAATTTAGAAAATGAACGCGTGAACTGAAATCAAGCTTTGGCCCCCAGGAGATGGCAGACGAGTGAATGCCGTGACAGGGGTCCTCTGCCACGTGCCAGCCTGTCTTAAGTCATTACTGCAGTGAGACGCCTGTGTGGCTATACAAAAGGAATGCTGCTCCAGAAGGAACCATATTTATCAGGTAATCTATAATGATTAACGTGACAGCTCAGCCAGAGATGGAATATGATTCATTCTCCAGAACGCCTGGCTCTTGTAGAATTTGTATTGACAAAAAAGCACTCGCGTTATCCATCAGAAGAGAAGTTAATGTGTGTCTTTGGGACAATTACAATGCACCTACATGCCCTTTACATTGTCATATTAGATGGGACAAGTTACTGATTTGAGTGAATCGATGAAGATGGGTCACGTGATCTTAATTCAAGCGACTATTCCTTCAACCGATCATTGGGCCATATTATCAAGCAAGGGCGATACATTATCGCCGCTTTTATCGGCAGGAAACTGCGGCTAAAGCGGCGATAATGGGCTTGATAATATGCCCTTGTGAATTCCCATAGAAGCCCAGGTTAACACCAGAACCTGGGCTTCTATGGGAATTCACAAGGACATATTATCAAGCTCATTATCGCCGCTTTAGCAGCAGTTTCTTGCTGATAAAAGCGGCGATAATGTATTTCCCTTGCTTGATAATATGGCCCCTGGTTCCTTGTTCAATTCTTGTGCACAGTGGCTGGTTTTAGAGATGAACGTCAGTGACGTGGAAAGGGTACCCTGGGCCCTAAGGCAAGCAATGAAAAAGACCCAAAATCCCCCTGTTTGGGTAATATCAGACCGGCATAATCGAGGTGCAGAGGGCCCCTTACGCCACTTGGCCCTGGTGCCACTGCTCCTGCTGCACCATGGATGGCTCCGCCTGGGGTCGATCTTTGGAACCAGAGGCAGCCCAGCAAAATTTCACAGGCCATCTCCTTCCCATGTCATTCTCCATCTATCTATTTTTTCTCTCTCCTTCTCTACTCTTTCTCTTCTCCCTTTCTGATCGCATTCTCTCTACTTCCCTTCTCCCTTCCTCTCTTTCTGTCTCTGTTGAAGCCTCCCTGATTCTACTCCAATTAAAACCATGGGGACCAGTGGAAAGTGACAGAAACACCAGCAGCTTTCCTCGTCTTTCAAAACCAGCTTCCAAAGACCTCTGCTCACTGGATAAATGTCTGATGGAATTAAAGGCCTGTCTGGCTAATGGCCAGTGGGATAAAAGGCCTGTCCGGCCCTGGCTAATGTCTGGTGGAATAAAAGACTGTCCTGGCTGCGGTTAATGCTTCATGGAAGCAGACAGTAGACCTCCCGGCCTTCAGCAGACTGCTGAAGACCTGACTCTTCGACCACTAGCTGCAGCTCCCCCCCCCCCCCAGCGCCTTGAGACCCTAGTGGGTAAGTAGGGTGCTTTACAAATCCCCTTATTGATTGATTGATTGATGGAATAAAAGGCCTGTCCATCCCTGGCTACAGCCCCGATGAAACATTAAGGCACAAAAACAGGTACAGCCCATCAATATCATAAACAATTGTGATATTTAGTGAAACGAGTAATGCAAAAAAGATTACATGCTGTCACTTCTATACAGTTCCACAAGGTGAAACTTGTACCCAGGGGACGAAGGGTATCATTGAAACCCACCTCACGCAAGACCAACAAAATATTTATAGAAAGGTGGTATGCAATTTAAAATACAAGATCATTGGATTTGATTCTGTGAATTATGGAACGATTGGTGAGGATATTAGAGAGCCTAGAAGAGGAAGTAGTACAAACTAAACAGGAAACAGCAACACATTTGAAAGTGGGTGAGAGGCAAAAACCCTCAGAGGATCTAAATAAAAAATTAGAAATTTACAGGGGGGAGCTAAATAATTTTAAAATTAAGAAATTCAAGCGAGATACAATAGATTACTTTTAGACCTGTCCTCCTAAATAATAAGCACAGACAAGCTATTTAGGTATTATAGGGTGGGCCAATTTACATTGATGTGTGACACATTAATTGATTGTTTGGTGATTGGACCAATGTAGTTAAAGTGGAGGCGTGGCTTGGCGCCCGACGGTAATGGCGGCGCCCATGTGAGGCTCTGCTGAAGCTCCGGGAGACGTACCGCCTGCAGCTCGTTTTTTCCTGGTTATCGGCTATGTTTAATCGTCGGACCACTCCTGGATGCCAGCGCGACGACTGAATCTCCGCTGCATGGCTCTGAGACGGAGAACTTTGCTATAGTGGATTGCTACGTTTCAGGTACCGGCGCGTCCGCCATTTTCAGGCGCCGCACATCTCCAGCATTCCCTGTCGCCTCATGGGACTCTCTCTGTGACCGAATTTACTTTCCTACTGGAATATCCATGCTTCTTTGAAACTCCTCATATTACTTTTTTGTGGCTTACAGGCTCTCCCCTCACCTCAGAATCGCCATGACTGGGTGCTACATCTTTGCACCTTCCCGACCGCCATTTGGCGAGGCCTCTGGTGTTCTCTCGCATTGCACACCGAGATGGCGTAGGAGTGCCTACGAATGCCTTTCCTTCATGAATTGTTGCAGAGCATTGGCTATGAGCTTACTAGTGACTGGGTGATTGAATACTCCGTCCTTTAGCACGACAGCACGCTTTTGCCCTGCTACTTAACCTAGCTAACTCTCACTGGATATAGAGGTGGGGGGAGCTACCAAGATATTTTTCCTTGCCCTTTAGATGTAGTCTGGTCTACCGCTTCAGGAATACGATGAACTCTCACCGCCTCAACGTTATTTTTATTCGCCATTTTATGCCTCCTCCAGCACCTTCCTACTCTGTTCTTGATGATGGCGCACAAGTTTGTATGCCAATAGTCACTGCTTCTTGCCCAAATATCAAACATAGTATTGTGTAATGTTAAGGGTATTAATTCTCCAATTAAGCGTCAGCGCATTTTATCACAGCTAGCCAAATTGAATGTTGATGTGGCGTTCATCCAGGAAACCCACCTCTCCCACATAGAGTCTGCAAAGCTTAAGAGAGGTTGGGTGGGTGAGGTTTTTTATTCACAAGGTGATGGTAAACGTAACGATGTAGCAATTTTATGTCGTAGATCTCTCCCTCTCACAATCATTTCTCAAGAGTCGGATACTAATGGCAGATGGACATATGTCAGACTATCTCTTAGAGGTGTTCCAATCTCTCTCCTTAGTGTCTATGCTCCCACCAATGGTGAACCTCTTTTTTGGGCTGATTTTTCTCAACGTATCACCCAATTTATGGATGAAAATGTTATCCTCGCTGGGGATTGTAACCAACCCCTAGATCCTTTTGTTGACAGGAATTCCGATGCCACTTATGTTCCCAACAAATCACACAGACTTTTCACTCAAGCCATCTCCCAATATAAGCTTGTTGACTCCTGGCGACTTTTTAATCCGACCTTGCGGGAGTTTACTTTTTACTCTCCGTCTCACCGATCCCAGTCGCGGATCGACTATATTTTTGTTTCTCATAATCTTGCCCAAACACTTACTGTTGCTGAAATTGGTCCGATTTTACTCTCGGATCATGCCCCTGTTGTAATCAGCGTTGACGTGCTCCCTAAGATTGCTGGGCCCAAAAGGTGGCGCTTTAGCAATACCCTCCTCCTGGATCCCAAATTCACTGCTTCCTTCACTGCCTTTTTTGATGAATTTTTCTTGTTTAATGATGCCCCTTCCATCCCGAAACATACCATTTGTGATGCTTTTAAGGCAGCAGCACGTGACTTTATTATCGGCTATGTCGCAAAGAAGCGTAGGATTGCACGTCAATTAACTAAACAGCTCCTCTGTGACATTAAGAAACTGGAACACGCCTACTTCACTTCACATTCAAAAGATAGTCTGACGGCTCTTGTGGCTGCCAAGATGAAATTTAATGAGAAATCTACAGAGTATGCCTCCTTGTATTTGCTAAAGTCAAGTGCTACGTTTTATGGTGGTAGGAACAAAGCGGGGAAAATTCTTGCCAATTATTTGAAGGTCAAGCACAACAAGCTGAACATTGAATCCATTTACGATACTAATTCTAACCTACAGCACAAAGACTCAGACATCCTTACTGAGTTCTCCCGCTTTTACAAAACTCTTTACACCTCTGAAACCCAACCCTCTCTCCAATCTCTCACACTTCTTCTCTACTATTCAAAAACCCGAACACTTTCCTCTTGATCTTTCCCTCTTGGAGACTGACATTTCGCAGAAGTAATTGTTCACTGCGCTTCAGCATCTCAAACTCAACTAAGCCGCTGGGCCAGATGGTTTTACCGTTGAGTTTTATCTTCACTTTTCGAAGCTGTTGATTCCAAAACTCCATTCGCTCCTAAACACTTTTGCTGCTCTAGGCAACTCCTCAGGGAGCCTCTCCGATGCACACATTTGTTTAATACCCAAAGAAGGAAAAGATGCGAAGCATTGCAAAAATTACAGGCCTATTTCCCTTGTGAACATTGACTACAAAATCTTCGCTAAGTCGTTGGCGATAAGGCTAGACCATTTACTTCCGGACCTCTTGGGCAAAGAGCAGTCTGGTTTTGTTGAAGGTCGATACATCACCGATAACACCAGACTTTTATTTAATATATTATTGAAGTCATCGCGTCTCCAACATTCCCTTGCAGCGATCGCCCTAGTTGCCGAGAAGGCGTTTGATAGGATTGAATGGCCATATCTTTTCCATACTCTCGGATGGTTTGGCTTTGGCCCCAAATTTATTTCCTTAGTTTCACTGTTGTATTCTCACCCACGCGCTGCGGTCTGTACGAATGGTCAGATCTCCTCCTATTTTGACCTTGGTAGAGGTGTTCGCCAAGGCTGCCCCCTCTCACCTTTCCTTTTCAACCTCGCTTTAGAGACCTTTCTGTCCAAAGTTCGCCAGAATCCCGACATACAGACCTCGGAGTCTTCCATAAAACTTGCTGCCTATGCAGATGATATTTTACTCTTCATCTCTAACCCCACAGACTCCATCCCCGCTTTCCTGGAGGAAGTACGGAACTATTCCTCAATCTCTGGCTACAAGCTCAACAACGACAAATGTGAGATTTTACCCCTGACAAAGTTCACTTTTAAACCTGATTTCAATGCTTCCAACTTTACCTGGAGTCCCTCCCATATTAAATATTTAGGTTTGCACATCACCCCTTCCATCTCAGACACCATTTCCCTCTGTTTGACTAAATGCTCTCAAAAAATATCTGATCTTACGGCTAGGTGGCATCCTCTCTATTTGTCCTGGTGGGGTCGTCTCGACACCATTAAGATGATGTTATCCCCCATAATTCTCTACACAATCTCTAATATCCCTGTTTCCATCCCAGCCACATTTTTCCAGAAAGTCAATTCGATCGTATCCTCTTTTCTGTGGCATAACAAAAAACCCAGAATGTCCCTTGCCAGACTAATTCGCCCTACCTCTGAAGGTGGAGTTAATTTTCCGGACTTTCCAGCCTATCAAAAGGCCTTTTTGTTACACCATGCTTCCTTTTGGTTGCAAGACCCCACTTCCCCCTGTCCATTGTGGGCTAAGGTTGAGCGCCTTTTCCTCTCCCCATTCTCCTTTGCTGCATACATCTCTTTCTCACGCAAACCCTCCTTGATTCCCACTCCTATTCATAAATTTACTGCCAAAATCTCCTTATCCTACCCCCCTGCGACCACTGCTGACTTTCTCTCCTCCGCCATTTGGCATAACAAGTATCTTTTAATTCATGATAAACCCTTTTACTGGAAATCCTGGAGGAACAGAGGATTGATTTGGACCTCGCAGTTATTCACACGTTCCACTTTTCTGCCTTTTCACACTCTCTGTTCCTCCTTTGATTTGCCCTCCTCCTTTGCTCCCAAATATCTTGGGATGGAAGTCTACACTCGACTCCTGCAAGCGCAACCTCCCCCCACCTCTCCTGACCTTGCTCTCCGACTTCACTCTCTCCTACACACTACTCCTAAAGCCTCTGTTATTTACAAGCACCTTCATGCCAATGCATCTATTAGGCCTAAGTCTAGGGTGTAAGAGCAGTGGGAACATGAGCTTGCTACATCATGGCCAGTATCCTTGTGGGACAAGATATGGACAAAGGTTCGTAAAACGTCTAGAGCGGCGTCCTTGACGCAATCCTTGTTTTTCATTTACAACAGACTGCTCCATACTCCTTTTACACTTAACAAGCGGTTCTCTACTGTTTCGGACGCTTGTTGGTCTTGCTCCTTACCTCACGCTACCCTGTTTCATATGTTATTTCTTTGCAAGCATGTACATGATTTTTGGTTGCAGGTCTGGGCTCAAATTAATGTAATTTTCCACACCTGTATTCCCTTGTCTCACACTCATTTATTTCTAGGGAGTCTTTCACCTTGTTGGGAGGGTACTGACCTAAATGTTCGTATTGTTGACTTGCTATTGGCTGTTGCGTTCCAACAAATTACCATCAATTGGAAGGCTTCTTCTAACATTTCTTTTAGAGCGTGGTGGTACAATGTTTGTCATAATCACAGGCTTGACACTGCTTTTGTTTTTCCTGCCCAAATGGCAGCAAAACGTGCAGACTTATGGCTTCCTGTTACGATGTATTTAGATAACTGTACGACTCGTTCATTTTGCCCACAACCTGCCCAGCAGGAGGTCCCCAAGCCCCCCTGATACCCTTTGCATTTCCTTTCTCTTTCTGCTTTACTACCTGATATGTTTCCATTCGCCTCTGCTTTTGATGTATAACTATTGCACCCATTATATTTAATCTTGCTGCCCATGATCAGTTTTTGTCATTTAATCCCTTGTAAAGTTTATCCTGATTATATTTTTTTGTTTCCCCTTCTGTGAGCCTTTGAGTGGGGAATCGAACAGATTCACAGACAACGGTGTTTTGGGTAAAGATGGCTTTATTGTTTTATACAACCGCTTCTTCTGGACAGGCGCTTGGTAGTATGGGAGGGGGTTTTCTGTGTCCTCAGTCTGGTGCTTTGCAACTCCTAGCCGCCGGGAGTCCCGATGCCTTATGGGATTTGTAGGCCGCTCCTCCGCCCTTTCGACACGTTGTCCGGTCCACAGCACCAGGAAAGAAAGAAACCAGTATTAGTCTGGTACTTTTGCAGGCGTAAGGGGAAGGGAGTGAGGATACACGCGTGCAGGTACTCGATCCAGGGACAAGTGTCGATTTAGTGAGGGGGGGGAGTGCACGGTATGCCGAGTGGTTCTCAGGGTGGTTTGGCCCACCTACGTCCCGCCCAACCTGTAAAGCGTGACCGTACCTGCTCTAGCCACACTTCCCGGGAAGTGTGGCTGGGCGATGCTCCTTCCCGTTGGCCTCCTGGCTTGTCGCTGAAGTCTCGGCTCCTTCTCCATTCTCCTCCGATGGTATGGGCACCTCCGTCTGCTCCTTTAACCTCCTCCGACCTCCGCTGTTCCTCTCTCGCCTCCTCCGACCTCCGCTCTTCCTCTCTTGCCTCCTCCGACCTCCGCTCTTCCTCTCTCGCCTCCTCAGACCTCCGCTGTTCCTCTCTCGTCTCCTCCAACCTCCGCTGTTCCTCTCTCGCCTCCTCCGACCTCCGCTCTGCTCCGTCCTCTCGCCACTCTCCTTCTCTACCTCCGGGTGAAAAACAAACCTGTGTGATTTCCAGGCTGGGTTTTACCAGTGGTAGGTTGGGGGGTTCAGGGTCCAGCTCCGCCCAGTTAAAGAAACACTGGTCCTCGGTATCCCGCGCGGGGTTGTATACCATGTCCGTCGTCTTCCAGGAGTTGGTGTGCTGTTCAGAAAGAGGGGACATAGGAACAGGTAAGCCTGGAGGGCCCGAGTCCGTGTCCCCCTCGTTACACCTTCCCTTTCCCTTATTTCCCCCAATTCTTTTCATGTACTATGTATTGATGCCTTATTTTATGACTAATAAAATTCTTTTTGAACTGAAAAAAAAAATGTAGTTAAAGTAAAAAATTGCAATTGATTTTGGTTTCATTTTGTTTGTATTGTAGATTAAATGATCCCAGATGAAGGACCAGGTGGTCCGAAATGCATTGATGCATAAAAGAGATGCAATTTATTTGACTAATTGTCACATCAAATGGATTAGGATCAATCTGTTATGTATACAATAAAAACATGTACTTATTGTGTCTTCATTGAATGAATTGTGGTTGTCCTCGAAGAAAATAAAAATAATGAAGAGTTTAGAAATTAAACAAGCTGAGGTAGCACGACAACACATTGATATGTGTTTGTTAAAGAAGAATTAGTACGTCAAGGAGAGTGGAAAAGAGGCTCTAACCTCTTCACCCTAATGAAACCAAACCCTGAGCTGTTTCTACGTACAGTCATTCTAACTGACGTTCAACAATTAAAGCATTTCTGCAGTAGAAGATGACCACTGAACCAGTGTGAGATGTTCAGGGTGAATGATAAATCTGTGACTTACATTTGTGGTGTGAGCTGAACCTGCCCAATGCATGTGGGATGTGAACTGAACTGGTACAATGTTGTCTGTGATGAGTGGTTCAGTGACTGTTGCCTAACTACATACCCGTTTTACAAAGTTCAAAACAATTCCAAACAGATCTGAAAAAAAGAGACATTTTTGAGATCAATATTTAAATGTATTTTACACCATTGATTCATTGTATCACAGCAATACAAAATAATCTAGATATTTTTGTATGCAAAAGAATGTATTAGCGGGTTCGGACATAGAAGATTTGTGCTCAAAATTTTGTAGAGATTTCTTATATTGCTTTCTAGAGCTTGGAGATATTTAGGCCTGGGGTATCCTTTCATGATCTCATCCATAAACAAGAAAGCAGCTCATCCCCTACTTAATGCCAACATTAAAAAGTCTGGTGTTGCTTGTGTTCCCAATCAGAGGAGATGTGGACTAGCAGTTTGGGTTTGGCAGTTTCCACTGAAATAGGACAAGACTGATTTGCATGTGATTGGCCAATGTCTAAAATGGCATTCTCAAAAAGGGATTTCTGGTTGGCCAGGGTATGCATCTAAGCCAGGCAGAAACCACCACTCTAGTCAGGGCAAGTAACTTACAAAACAAAGATAACCTGTGCTCGCACTCTGGTAGCGTTGCACAGAGCAGGTGGGCTTATTATCAGAGGCAATGTGTAAAGCGTTTGCGCAACACACTCACACAGAAACACCACCACAAAAGATATTCCACACAGGATTATATATACACATTTATATGGTATATTCTACATAACACAAAACTAAAACAACATGAATCATAACTACTGTGCATACATCAGAGTATGTAATGTAACAGTTTGGTCAGAGGAAAAACACATTAATCACTAAGTATGGGCGGAAAATTTGCTCCACTCGTGGAATTTACGAATGTTTGACAATTTCCCGATCCGCGAATCACGTGAATTTGCCCAAAAAGCCGCAATTCACGAGGTTTTTTTTTCTTGTTCGCCCTTCAAAAATACAATCCCGGGCGCACGGCGTTGACTTACCATGATTCTGCATTCGCTGATGAGTTTTCCTCCCTGTTCACGTGCGCTGCAAGATTCTGGCAGGTGGCCGAACCACGCCACGATCGCGAACAAGTCATTGCGACCCGAAACAGGAAATTGCGAACGCGAACACGTCATTGCCACCCAAAACAGGAAAAAGGCATTGCAAGCAGGCTGGTTAAGTGGAAACAACATGTTTGCGACCGCATGCGCAAGTTCTCGTTCCCAAACTGGTAAAAAAATCTCGCGAACTCGCAAAAAAAATGAATTCGCAAGCTCGCGGAATTTTGTGAATTTTTGCGAATCGCGATTATGAATTCACGCGAATTCGCGTATCATGAATTCGCAAACTCTGCCCATGCTTATAAATTACCATTTACACCATATTAGTTTAAGTAATGCAACCTTGTTGGGAGACGAAACTCATAAATAACCATAAAACCATAAATACCTTGCAAGTAATACAGATTTGGTAAGATAAATCACATTAATCACAGGGAAAACATAGAGCACTACATACCTGCACTCCTAGTACACTTTATACGATACGTCCCGTGTTATAATGCCCAGCAAGCCCCAAGCTAAAGGATTACCATGTATGCCTTCCCAGCTATGTACACCAGTCAACTACCACTTGGTAACCTGTTGGGGCTCCCACTGCATATGTTACAGCAGGCAGTTTCCATGACAGGATGAAAGTATTGCCATTGCAACCAAAATACTGAAGGCATTCGCTCCTCTTAGACTTTTATTTCCATATGATGGGTGGACGATGCTCTCTCCTCAGCAATCAATTGATGTACCACCTACCTCTAGGAAAAACTTTTCGGTCCTGCTGGGGATCGGAACCTTGGCGACCTGGAGAATTGAAGGCAATTGCACACCCCAGCAGTGTGAGCCAAAGGTTGGCCCGTCCTGCCTGGTTACGGGAGGCTGCGACAATCACCGCAAGGAGGCTGCCCTTGCACACAGGTATGCAATGGAGATCCCATAGAGCTCAGTTGTCCCAAGGCTGTCCATTGATGCTCCTGACGGCAGCTTGAATTACAACCAGGCGGAGGGCAAATTTGTTGTTGTCCCTTGGTCATCAGGCGCAGTGATTCCAGGTCTGCTGTACCTAGCTGGTAAGCTTTTGCACGTTAGAAAAGTTGGCGTGCCCTGAACTGTATTACGCCACACCGGTCAGCCTTCAGTAAGTCTGGGAGGCACGCCGAGCAGCAAACAGCCTGCAGGCAGAGAGATTCCTGGCCACCACACCACGCCAGTGCTAGTTCTGAAGAACCCATGGCTGCAGGTGCTCTGCACAGAGTTTAGTCCCTAGTGAAGTGAATCATGCAGGATGAGATCTGGGGTCATTAGGGTCCCGCAACAAATGTTGTGGCACTTTTTGATGGTCCTGAGATTGTCAAGTAAACAAGCCCTTGGAGAGCACTTGGGGCATAAAGGGGGCAGCAGGCAGGCAGACCAGAACATCCAGGTACTGGACAAAGTGGCAGTCCCTCTAGCTGCTCAACCGACAGGCCAGCACAACAAATCAGGTAGTCCTAATGACAGTTCCTACTGACAGCACAGCAGTCCCTGGAAATGTGCAGCATGTAAAGCCGGCAGTGTCTAAAATCATAGGGTCAGAGCCCTTGTATTTGTAATAAAAAATGTATTTGTTTAAGGGAGAACTTCAAACTGACCTTTAGAAGTGTGCAACAGTCTCTTAAAACCTAGCCCTGGCTCCAGTTGTCAGTGAGGGTTATCAGCCCTTTTATTAAGGGCAGGACACAACTATATAAGTATAAAGTGTAAACACCTCTCTGTTCCAGCTCATGAAGACCGTCAGAATTCAGACGAATGCAGATGTAACCCTGTCATACCCAACCCTTTCTATGTGATGGCGGTCTGGAAAGTATGCACGAAGTGTAGCTGTCATTTAGGAGCAGACGTCGATTCAAGTCAGTCTGAAAAGCACAAAGAGTCATAAGCACAGAGAAATGCCCACATTCTAAAAGTGGTATTTCTTAAAATAGTAATGTAAAATTCAACTACACCAGTAAGCATGTTTTATCAGCTACATTCAAAACTTACCAAACGTGTCAATGCTTCTCCTTTCTAACAGGAATTACCACTTGAAAATATGTTAGGGAATTCCCAATGCTAGCCTATGAGAGAGGTAGGCCCTACAGTAGTGAGAAACAAAATAGACTGTTTGTCACTACCAGGATATGCCACACATGAAGTCCCACCTATTACTTACACAGCACCCTGACCATATGGCTACCTAGGGCCTTCTGCAGGGGTGGCCTATGTGTAAAGGGGAGTTTAAGGCATGGCAAGTAGTTTTAAATGCCATGTTAGAGTGGCAGTAAACTGCACATGCAGGCCCTACAGTGGCAGGCCTAAGGCAGGTTTGAAAGGCTATGACAAAATGTGGCACAAACAGTGCTATAGGCATTTAATTTTCAGGCCCTGGGTCTGTATGATACCAGTTTACAAGGGACTTACATGTAGATTAAATATGCTAGACAGGTGTAAACCAAGCAAATCATTTTTATGGTGGCGAGCACACACACTTTAGCACTGAGTAGCAGTGATAACGTGCCCAGAGTCCTAAAGCCAGCAAAATGAAGGGCTGAAAAAGTGGTGGAGGAAGGCAAAAAGTTTGGGGATAACCCTGCAGAAAGGCGCCAAGTCCAACAGGTACATTGTATAAAAAAGGATCGACTGGAATATAGTCCAAATTATTAACCCATGGCTGAGATGAAATTCAAGCACAACATCCATCGCATTTTGTATTTTATGTCAGAAGCCTTAATTGAGGGAGGCATGCCAAGTTCAAGCAGGATGGAAGGATGAAACTGGTCTATGGTTATTTGGGTTGGTTTTCGAAAGGGGGAAACATATCCTAACAGTTTCTTGTGGACCCAGACCAAAGCTGGTTTATAGAAAGTTGGATCCTAATGGTGGCAGTGCAAGAAATTGCTGGGATATGGCCCAGAGCAATTACCTGTGCCTTGGACCAGTGGAGATAATTAATTAGCCCAACCTATCAAACCTTGCCATGATGGCAACATAATTAACATAATGAGTCAGCCCACCAGCTAACAATTTTCTGTCTGGTGTGTCAGAAAGTGTGAGTGATGGCATTTTTCTTGTTTGCACTGAGACTGCCACAGGAAGAGGCAAGCACCAAGTGGCAAATATGTTTTTGGGAGTCACCCCCTTACCGCAGCAAATGCCAGCCCTCAAGGAAACGGTTGTGTGCAGCACAGGTCATGAGGAAATAGCTGTGTACCTGCCAACACTGAGGGGAATTTACAGCTCTATTTGTGGAGCTCGATGCTGCATGATTTGAGGCTCTTTGGGGTGCCAAGTGCCAACCATGCTGTACTTTCATTACTGTGTTCCCATTTCAGTGTCCCTGGGGCACAGATCATATACTTCCGAGTCACTTATGGGAAAAGAGTTTTCATTAGCAGTGCCCCAGCATTTAAGCTACTTGTAGATACCAGATCCATATTTCCATAAAACCAGCATATTAGATGCCTTTTCCACAAAAAAAACAGCCTGTACTTGCACTCCCCCTGTTTCAAGTCTGCTCCTGTGTACAAAAGCGCAGACAGGGACTGACCTTCATGACCAAAAGTTTACATACTGCACATAAAGCATGCCGGTCATGAACTATTTCCATACTCTCGCTCTGGGCTTTTGCTAATGAGCTGCAATGGGAGTGCAGGTAAAGGAAGTGCAGCCACATTGGTCTTCATAGAAGTACTTGACACTGGCGACTTCAGACCGGGTTAACACAAGCTGGAGTGATGTCAGCATCTCCTCCTTACTTACTGCTACTGACTCGGGTGTACACACAGAGATCCAGCGGAGGACTCACGACAGTGAGGTGGCAACACCTGATGTTTCTGCCATTGGGCCTGCTGAATTGATGACACCACAACCGTGTTGGAAGCTATGATCTAGTACTCAGCCCTTATGTGTCTTGTTTCTTCGTGTACATTCACTTACATTTGGCATCTCCAGAACCTTTATATCTCATTGCCTCAACCACATCTCACCGGTTGAATGTCAGAACCACTAGGCTAAACCACACGTGCCTTAACAATGAATGCATCTTTACCACGCTTGTCTTTACAGCGACTTGCATAAGGGAAAGAGCTGGACTTTGGAACAGTATAATTTACTTTTCCAACTCCATCTGTACAACAGTCGGGAAAGCATTGGACATTAAAGTCCAATGCAGCTTTACCAAAGGCATGTCGTTGTAATGACGTGTGGTAAAGGAATGGGTGGTTAAGGCACCTTTGTTCTCACCACGTTGCAAAGGCAATGCATAGTTCTGCCATCTTTGTTATTGCTGTTTCCCCTCCTCACTCTGCCTATGAGGCCCTTTTTTGTTCTAGATGCCAAAACAGATGAAAACTTTACAGCTACCAGCCTATTATTTGGCAGCCTCTTCGCCCTTACTATGCCCTACACCTAAGCCGATTTATCCTCCCTCAGTCTTATCTGTTATTTATCATCATAATGTATGTCCACATTGTCAGACTCAGATATTCGGAGTGTGGCACCCACTGCAGAATCAACCAGTAGAGATTCTAAAGCTTTGCTACAGACTCAGATATTGACAATGATACCTGCTCGCTGCTCCACCGGTTTGCTCCTTTGATGTGCTTTTCCTATTCTTCTGCTCTCTGACAAGTAGCTTCTTTTCCTGTGGAAGAGAATGTGCTTGACATACACACTCACAAACCAATAACTACACCAATCTTATTTCTCTCCTACACCCAGGCTCACAAATCCCCATCTTTTTCTTCTTCAAGTAGTAACCAGAAATAAAGTTACATTCTTTAAAGGTTCTCAACCTTACAATTCTGTGTTTCCCTCTTATTTCTTTATTACCGTTTGAAGAGTTCTGCCTGGCAGTAGGGGGTGGCAGTGGGCGGAGTCCACTGCTACAGCTTAATGTTCATCACAAGGGTTTATATGATGCTGACAAGTAGCATTGCAATTAAGCACTTGATTAGGATTGGTAGAATGTCCATGTGATTCATTTCTGTAGTGGGTGCCTTAGGTCTGGCATTATTGGATTGAGTTTCCCTTGTATTTTTGCCTTTGCCTCCTAAGTTTTTGCTGTGTGTTGAACTTAGTTTTTGCTGGTCTGATGCTCCGGACACTTTGCCACTGCTGTTCAGTGCCAAAGTGCAAGTTCTCCCGGTACATTGTTGTAATGGATTGGTGATTCCATGATTGGAAAATTTGATTTACTAGTCAGTTCTAAGAACAGTGCACTGTGTGTGCCCAGGGCCTGTAAATCAAATGCTGCTAGTGAGCCTGCAGCACAATGCCACCTACATAAGCAGCCTGTAAATGTAACTCAGACCTGCCAGTGCGGTGTCTGTGCGCTGTTTGGTACTGCACTGTCGACTTAGCAAGTGCACCCACTTGCCAGGCCCTAACCTTCCATTGTCTTGCATGTAAGTTGCCCCTAAGGTAGTTCCAAGGTACCACTGTGGGCAGGGTGCAGTGTATGTGAATGGTAGGACATGCCCTGATGTGTGTGGCCTGTCCTCATAGTGAAATACTGCCAATTTTGCTTTTTACTATTGTAAGGCTATCTGTCCCCGTAGGATAGAATGGGGAGTTTGCTCATAACATCTTATGAGTATTACTGCCCTTGGGAACGAGATGAGAAAATAAAGTTTGATATACCTGAACTCAGATTGTTAAGATGCATCTTTTAGTGAGGGTGGTTTTTACATTCTGCATTCTGGGTTTGAAAATATCACTTTTAGAAAGTGGGTAATTTTCTTGCCTAACCATTCAGTGTGCCTCTGCTAGGTTGTGTATTGACTGTCCCACTTTGGCATGACAGGAGCTGGGGATTTGCATTCTGTTCAGAAAGCCACTTGGAGGGTGGCCTTTCCAGGGTAAGTTAGGGCTGCGCTGAATAGACCTGGGCTGCATTCAGAGTAGGGGGAGGAAATTTCTTTCACACCTGGATGGGCCTGGTCTGCCAAGGACAATGCTGTCTCCGCCTCCTGCCAGGAAGCTGCACCAAAGAGGACGGAACTGATTTTGGCTGGGCAAAGAGCTTCTCTGCCACAGACAACAAAGGATTTTGTATTATCAAAAGATGGGACCAGACCTTTAGATCACTTCTGGAGATCAAGAGGAACCTTTGCCAAGGAGAAGAGCTGGAGAAACGGAGGAGAAGTACTGCCCCTTTGCAGTGTGCTGTCTGGGATTGGCCTGCAGTGGCTGTTTCTGCCAAGGAAAGAAGAAGGACTTTGCTGTGTTCTGTGTCCCCAGCTTCAGGAAGATCTCCAAGGGCTTGAAGTAGAGCTTGCCTCCTATTCTGAAGTATCAGGGACACAAAGACTTCACCTCCAGCTCCCCTGAACTTCCTTGCTGCGAGTTCTGGCCTGCCAAGAGGTGCCTGAAGCTGTTCTGGGCCTATGGAGGTTGCTCTGGCTGTTGGGAGCTGGACAAGTAATGCAATGAAGAGAAGCACAATGTATCCGTACCTGAAACCGACGCAGCCCTGGGCGCGGCTCAAGAAATCGCTGCATGCCGCATCGAGTGCACCGATCTCCGAAATCCGAGATCACCGCCCTCATTCCAACGCAAGCTCTGCTGGGAAAACAGCGTTTACAACGCTGTCTCTACAACGCAGTACCATTACAATGCTGTTGTTACAACCACCGCGTTGTTTCCACACATACCGTTACATCGCAAGTCATTACTAAGACTTGCTGTAGGGGGCACGCTGGTGGTGGATTTGGAATCCAACACCTTCCCTGCTGTTGCACAAACGAGTAGGAATAGTAAATAATACTATTCCTATGTCCAGCGCGCCGCCTACATCAAGTCATAGTAATGACTTGAGATGTTATGGTATGCATATTAACAATGAGGTCGTTGTAACAACCGCGTTGTAATGGCATGCCATGTATTCGCATGTGGTGTTAGGGTATATATCCATCCTGCTGTGCAGCTGCAAGAACCCATGCATTGTCCCGGATCATCACGCATCGCATCAAGGCACCATGTCTGTCGCAACGTTGGGGGACGCAGTAAGAAACTGTCGCATCACCTCCACACGCTGTAAGAAACCAAGCATCACCTACCAGGAACAAGGGACCGACGCATCACCTTCCCTGTGACCCTTATGTTTTGTTGCATCCAAGGTACTTTATGTGAAAAGTGTTGCATCTGCAATTTGCTTTGAACAGAACTGTTTCTTTCTTTTGAAAGGCACATTTTTACTACTGTATTGTGGATTTTGTTGTGTTGGTCTTGTTTGGTTTAGATAAAGATTACTTATTTTTCTAAACTGGTGTAGTGTCCATTTGTAGTGTTTTCACCATATTACTGTGTGCATGCACAAATGCTTTAGACAATGCAACTGAGATAAGCCTGTCTGCTCGTGCCAAGCTACCAAGGGGTTAAGTGGGGGCTATTTTAGAATTGTATGTAGGAAAAAGGGTCCCTACTTGGACAACAGTGCAAGCCATTGCCAACTATATTAACAGGGTGGAAGGAGAGCAGAGGGTAACAAGAGATGCTGTAGTAGGGATGTCAGACCGCAAAGGCAGAGTCTGTCCGGAGCTGAGATGGGGACGGTGAAAGGATGCCATGAGTTCATGCAAGCTGTAGAACAACGTGCATTACACTTGTGAAACCTCCATGGCCTGGCTCAATCATTAGCTCTGGAATAGCCACCAAAAGTGGATAAATGTCCTCTCTAAAGCCTTGAAAGCTTCCACTTTATCTGGTGAAAGGGGAAAACTTACTTTGTATTTAATATGGTGGGCTTTATAGATGATTTTATCATATTTACATTGCTAAATCGGTAAAATGTACAGATAAGGACAACCTGGCCCACCACTTTAGCTGTATAATGAAGCACCAAAACACACTATTTAGTTAAAATGATGTATTTACTTATCAATTATGAGTGGAAAAAGATGGCAAAAATATATGAACAGAACCCAGTAGTGGAAAACGAACTCCAAAGAATCCTTAAGTCCCTGTGTTGTAGTTTTTCTTTTAAATACAGTAAAATTAGCCAAAATCAAATCTCATGGGATCGATGACTATCTCAATCTGCTTAATAGAGGCACTGGGCATGCATTAAAGGCTTCCGGCTGGCCCCCTGCTGTTTAAGAACACTTCACTATAGGGTGTTCTCATTCCTTCTTGAAAGCATCTCTGAAGGTGATCATGCGCCTGAATCAAGCACCTATTCACTGCTCACGTCCACAGTATGTAGTGATGAAAGTTGAGGTAGGGCAATTAAAGGTCTTCCTGCCCACCTCTTAAGACATTACTATCTGGTTGCTGGCCATGCAGCCTGCTGCGGAACATTGCTTTCTGTTTTCTCCTGGTTATTGCAACAAGTCGGATATGCGATGTACTGCTGAGATGCCCAAGGGTAGTCACACGCTTTATAAATCCCATAAACATAAACTGCTACTTGCAGAAGGACAGGGCACAAAGACAACATTAGTGATTGCTCTTGACTCCCTTCACCGTGCCTGGGATTAGGGCACTTCAGTTGGCCACTTGATCTGGGCTTCTCTGCCGCCTTCAACACCGTTGACCATTCCATCCTCATCAGGACCAGCTTTTTAGGGTTAGCACTGGGCTGGTTTACATTCTGCCAGGCTCACCTCCTTCTTTTCAGTCCACATTGTGGAAGGTGAAGTCTGAAGTCACACAAGGGTCTGTCCTCTCTTTTTAATATCTATGTCTAACCCCTGGCAGAAATGATTTGGAGCTTGGGTTTCAAACGTGTGTCATACACTGACGACACCCAAATATTGCTCAGATTTCTTAAAGCTGCCTCCGCGGTTTCATTTCAGCAGTGCCTCACTGCAATCGAAACATGGATGACAGACATGTTTTCAAGCAAAATAAGAATAACATGGGAAATCTTCTGGCTGGGGTCTCTCCTTTTGTCTGGAAAAATCTCATTGGGCAACCTAAGAATGCACTCTTCCTATTCCCTCCAAGGAAGCAAAAACATACAAAGCATTGTTTTTGGTTTGACCCCGATCTATCCCTGAATATTCAAGTTCAGAAAATCTGTATTTCCTGTTTGTGATTCGAACTCCTCCCCCCTGATCTGCTGGTTACCACGAGCCAGTTCTATCATTCTATCACCACATTTACTATGTCAACACCTTTTACCTAAGCCAAGTTGCCAGACTGCAAAGAAATCAAAACTTTGAAATTTGTTGGTGGTCAGCCTCAGAGAGTTGACCAGGTATTGGAGTCACAGCATAAAGTCCACTGACTGCTGGTCAACAGTAGCGTAATATATGTAATATAATTTAGTGTACGGTGAATTTGTAGACAGCTGTTTGTCACCTATGAGGGTATCAAGGCACTGAGTAGGTGGATGGAGGCAAGTGTTGAGGCTGGGCCTGAGTCTCAGTGGTCCCACAAGAAGACTACTTGAAAAGCCAGGTCTTCAGCTTTGTGCAGAATTTAAGAAGTGAGGAGTACCTGGGGTTGGTAGTTCCAGGATTTGGCAGCTTGGTAGGAGAATGGTTGACCTCCCGTTCTGCGTCTGTGGATGTCAGGTGTGTGTGTGAGAATGAAAGTGATGCTGAGAAAAGTTGTCTGCTGGGTTGGTGGAAGTGAAGGCGGCGATTCAGGTATGTGAATCCTGTCTTGTGCAGTGATTTGATTGTGTTTATGAGAAGTTTGAACTGGCAATGCTTGGGACTGGGAGCCAGCGGAGCTTTCAGATGAGTGGTGTGGTGTACGTTTGGCACAGGAGGCCGAGTTCAAGACTGGTGGCGGCGTTTTGTGTGGTTTGAAGGATGTGAAGAAGATGAGTTGGGATGCCAGCGTACAGTGCGTGGCCATAGTCCAATCTGCTTGTGATTAAGTCCTGCGTGATGGTATGTCTGGTTTCATGTGGGAGCCTCTTGAAGATTGTAAGTATCATGTGGGTGTTCTAGAACCAGGAGGAGGTGATGGCAATGACCTGGGACTTCATGGTGAGGGTGGTGTCCAAGATGAGGCCTAGATTCCTAGCTTGGTTGGTTGGGGTACGTGTGGGTCCTAGTTCGGTGGGCCACCAGGTGGAGTCCAAAGGTGAGGTCTTATTCCTGAAGCTCAGCACTTACATTGTGTGAGTGCTGAGTTTGAGGAAGTTTCCTTTCATCCAATTAGCCACACTGCTCATGCATTGTTTGAAGTTTGGCTAGGTGGTGACAGTGTCGTCTGAGAGGGAAAAAATTAGCTTGGTGTTGTCAGCATAGCAGATAATATTGATTCTGTGGGATCTGATGATGTTAGCCAGAGGAGTCATGTACATCTTGAAAAGAGTGGGGCTGAGTGACGTTCCCTGTGGCACTCCACAGATGAGGTCCTTGGGTTCTGATGAGAATGGTGTGAGCTTGACTTGTTGAGTTCTTCTGGAGAGGAAGCAGGCTATTTGTTTGAGAGCTGGTCCTTTTATTCCAGCTGTGTGTAGTCTAGTGATGAATGTGTGGTGATAGTATTGGAGGCAGCTGAGAGGTTGAGGGTGATGCTCTGTCCAAGGTCGAGGATGTTGCATATGGCGTATGTGGCAGCTATGAGGGCTGTTCTGGCAGTAGCGGCTGCCATGATTCAGCGCTTAGACGGGGAATGGGAGGCTGGGCATATTCCTCACCAGGCTGTGTAATGCAGCCTGGTAGGGAGGATGCAAAGTGCTCAGGAATGTTTGGCTAGCTCAAGAGGGCCTGACAAGGGGTCCTGCACACTTTGGGGCTGCAAACCACTCCTTCCACTGCTCTGACCAGCTCCGCCCCACCCTGAGAGCCACTAACTACAATAGGAAAGCTAAAAACATAATAACAATATGTTATTATCATTTTATTTTTCCTTTTGTTCAGTGGAGTGACGCCCCTCCAACTTAGCGGAGGAGCCTCCTGTTGTTTCAAAATCCTGATTGCGAGTTGTCCAGGAGTTTATGGAGTTATAGGTGATCAGAGAGTTGCCTGTTGATGGTCTTCTCGATGACTTTGGCTGGGAAGAGGAGCAGGTAGATGGGTTGGTAGTTGCTGAGTACTTCAGGGTCGGCTGATGGTTGTTTGAGGACGGCATTGACTTCGGCATGGTTCTAGCTATCTGGGACAGTGGTTGTTTTGAGGGAAGTATTGATGATGGAAGTGAGTCGTTATATTTACTATCTCTAATATCAAAGTAAATTTGGAATCAGTAGTTCACAATATTTTGACCAATACAATGGTGCCATAGCAGCGCAGCACAATCGAGAAAGATAGTCACAAAAGCGCAGTCTATTTAACCCCCACAAAATGAAGAACTTATACACCTTCAACCCCAGGTTATGGTAGCAGAATTGAATTAACTAAATATTGCCTGCCAAAAATATTGAGCCTTAAATATTGTTTATCAAAATATTCAATATTGCTCTATTTGAGTTACAAATATAAAACCTACTCCCAAAGGGACAATTGTTTGCCAACGATACTGAGGACACAATATTTATGTCAGACAATATTTTTGTCAACAATATTCTCACTTATAGATCAGACCCAGCGAGAAAGTGCAATCAACATCAAATATAAGAGACCGTTTTGTCTAATTCAATTTAAGGATCAATGAACATGAACAAATGCCCCTCCTAATGGATGTCTGAATGGTGCATGGGTCCATTCTATAGGTAAGTAAAGTGAAAGAAAATGTGTGGCCCTCTCACAGCTAAACCCTTACCCTTACTAGTACCATATGGTTCAATGTGTTTCGGGCACTGTTAAATTAAGCCTGTCATGGTGATGGCATTGGTTACCTTAGAATTATGGCTGCCCTGGTGAAGGCATAGGTTAGCTCTGTGGCAGGCTAACATGCATTTCGGCTTATATCAGCCATACAGTAATAAAATGTATATTCACAACACTGACTATGTGTCTGAACCATACAGAAACATGGACATGCTTCTGCTCATTCCTGTTAGTGGATTTCTGTAGGATGCTGTGCTTTTAAATGTATTGTTGATTTGACCTTCTAAGTGGGTTTTGACTTCTCAGCCGTCCTCGTGCTACAGTAGCAGCCTTATATTTTGCATGTTTCATCTTTGACTGCACCTCACATTAGCATGATAAACTGTGGGCTGCGGCAAGGACTAGGACAGAACTTGCACAGCCAATGATGCATCTTATTAATTATCCCCCTCAATGCACACTTTGTGCCTTGCCAGCAATTCCTCCTTGGGTTTAAATGATGAGCAGCGCGTGCAGTGATTTGGATTTTCCAAGGCTAATTTAATTCATCTGTGTACAAGGCTGAGCGAGGATTAGAGGCAGAGAACACACACGGGCGATGCTCTTCCTCTAGATTGGCTGCCTGTCCTGAAATGTATCTCATAACGGGGGACATCGTTTAATCAACATTTCTTTCCAAAAGTTCTTCTAAAAACATAATTATTGCGTATTGCTTTTCCAGTTACCCGAATTAAAAGTTCATCGCTTGAAATACAGCTTTCTCCGCAGGGAGGCTTCCAAGACAGCGCCGAAGCGTTGGCAAGGGCTGCTCTGTCTTAAATGTGGAAAATACGCGTTTAACATGTAACATTATTTTCTGTGGTTATTAATTAAAACATTCGCACCAGAATCACACTCATATCACAGAAAACAGTAAAGCTTAAAATACTAAGGGTAATATTTGCTGGGTTGTAAATGGAATCCGTAATACAGTATCATATTCTCTAAAATATTAAATCAAGAAGTGCCGCTAGGTCTGCGTGGACTCCCTGGCACAATCAAAGGGTGCAGCTAGACCTGTGTGGACTCCCTGGCACAATCAAAGGGTGCAGCTAGACCTGTGTGGACTCCCTGGTACAATCAAAGGGTACAGCTAGATCTGTGTGGACTCCTTGGCACAATTAAAGGGTGCAGCTAGACCTTATCCCTGGCACAATCAAAGGGTGCAGCTAGACCTGTGCGGACTCTCTGGCACAATCAAAGGGTGCAGCAAGACCATATCCCTGGCACTATCAAGGGTACCGCTAGACCTGTGTGGACGCCCTGGTACAATCAAAGGGTGCAGCTAGACCTGTGTGGACTCCCTGGTACAATCAAAGTGTGCAGCTAGACCTGTGTGGACTTCCTGGCACAATCAAAGGGTGTAGCTAGACCTTATCCCTGGCACTATCAAAGGGTACAGCTAGATCTGTGTGAACTCCCTGGCACAAGCAAAGGGTGCAGCCAGACCTTATCCCTGGCACTATCAAAGTATGCCGCTAGACCTGTGCGGACTCCCTGGCACAATCAAAGGGTGCAGCTAGATCTGTGTGGACTCCCTGGCACAATCAAAGGGTGCAGCTAGATCTGTGTGGACTCCCTGGCACAATCAAAGGGTGCAGCTAGACCTGTGTGGACTCCCTGGTACAATCAAAGGGTGCAGCTAGACCTGTTTGGACTCCCTGGCATAATCAAAGGGTGCAGCTAGACCTTATCCCTGGCACTATCAAAGGGTGCCACTGACCTGTGTGGACTCCCTGGCACAATCAAAGGGTGCAGCTAGATATGTGTGGACTCCCTGGCTGAGTGAAAGGGTTCATCTAGACCTGTGTGGACTCTCTGGCACAATCAAAGGATGCAGATAGACCTTACCCCTGGCACTATCAAAGGGTACAGGTAGACCTGCTTGGACTCCTTGGCACAATCAAAGGGGGCAGCAAGACCTGCGTGAACACCCTGGCACATTCAAAGGCTGCACGTAGACCTGCATTGAATCCCTGACACAATCAAAGGGTGCAGCTAGAACAGCGTGGACTCCCTGGCACAATCAAAGAGTGCAGCTAGACCTGCTTAGACTCCATGGCACAATCAAAGGGTACAGACAGTCCTCTGTGGAATCCCTGGCACAATCAAAGGGTGCAGCTAGACATGCGTAGATTTCTGGCACAATCAAAGGGTGCAGATAGACCTGCATGGACACCCTGGCATATTCAAAGGGTGCAGCTAGACCTGTGTGGACTCCCTGGTACAATCAAAGGGTACAGCTAGATCTGTGTGGACTCCTTGGCACAATTAAAGGGTGCAGCTAGACCTTATCCCTGGCACTATCAAAGGGTACAGCTAGACCTGTATGGACTCCCTGGCACAAGCAAAGGGTGCAGCTAGACCTTATCCCTGGCACTATCAAAGTGTGCCGCTAGACCTGTGTGGACTCCCTGGTACAATCAAAGTGTGCAGCTAGACCTTTGTGGACTCCCTGGCACAATCAAAGGGTGCAGCTAGACCTGTGTGGACTCCCTGGTACAATCAAAGTGTGCAGCTAGACCTGTGTGGACTCCCTGGTACAAGCAAAGGGTGCAGCCAGACCTTATCCCTGGCACTATCAAAGGGTACAGCTAGACCTGTGTGAACTCCCTGGCACAAGCAAAGGGTGCAGCCAGACCTTATCCCTGGCACTATCAAAGTATGCCGCTAGACCTGTGCGGACTCCCTGGCACAATCATAGGGTGCAGCTAGATCGGTGTGGACTCCCTGGCACAATCAAAGGGTGCAGCTAGACCTGTCTGGACTCCCTGGTACAATCAAAGGGTGCAGCTAGACCTGTGTGGACTCCCTGGCATAATCAAAGGGTGCAGCTAGACCTTATCCCTGGAACTATCAAAGGGTGCCACTGACCTGTGTGGACTCCCTGGCACAATCAAAGGGTGCAGCTAGATCTGTGAGGACTCCCTGGCTGAGTGAAAGGGTTCACCTAGACCTGTGTGGACTCCCTGGCACAATCAAAGGATGCAGATAGACCTTACCCCTGGCACTATCAAAGGGTACAGGTAGACCTGCTTGGACTCCTTGGCACAATCAAAGGGTGCAACAAGACCTGCGTGAACACCCTGGCACATTCAAAGGCTGCACGTAGACCTGCATTGAATCCCTGACACAATCAAAGGGTGCAGCTAGAACAGCGTGGACTCCCTGGCACAATCAAAGAGTGCAGCTAGACCTGCTTAGACTCCATGGCACAATCAAAGGGTACAGACAGTCCTCTGTGGAATCCCTGGCACAATCAAAGGGTGCAGCTAGACATGCGTAGATTTCTGGCACAATCAAAGGGTGCAGATAGACCTGCATGGACACCCTGGCATATTCAAAGGGTGCAACTAGACCTGTGTGGACACCCTGGTACAATCAAAGGGTGCAGCTAGACCTGTGTGGACTCCCTGGTACAATCAAAGGGTACAGCTAGATCTGTGTGGACTCCTTGGCACAATTAAAGGGTGCAGCTAGACCTTATCCCTGGCACTATCAAAGGGTACAGCTAGACCTGTATGGACTCCCTGGCACAAGCAAAGGGTGCAGGGTGCAGCTAGACCTTATCCCTGGCACTATCAAAGTGTGCCGCTAGACCTGTGTGGACTCCCTGGTACAATCAAAGTGTGCAGCTAGACCTTTGTGGACTCCCTGGCACAATCAAAGGGTGCAGCTAGACCTGTGTGGACTCCCTGGTACAATCAAAGTGTGCAGCTAGACCTGTGTGGACTTCCTGGCGCAATCAAAGGGTGCAGCTAGATCTTATCCCTGGCACTATCAAAGGGTACAGCTAGACCTGTGTGAACTCCCTGGCACAAGCAAAGGGTGCAGCCAGACCTTATCCCTGGCACTATCAAAGTATGCCGCTAGACCTGTGCGGACTCCCTGGCACAATCATAGGGTGCAGCTAGATCGGTGTGGACTCCCTGGCACAATCAAAGGGTGCAGCTAGACCTGTCTGGACTCCCTGGTACAATCAAAGGGTGCAGCTAGACCTGTGTGGACTCCCTGGCACAATCATAGGGTGCAGCTAGATCGGTGTGGACTCCCTGGCACAATCAAAGGGTGCAGCTAGACCTGTCTGGACTCCCTGGCTGAGTGAAAGGGTTCACCTAGACCTGTGTGGACTCCCTGGCACAATCAAAGGATGCAGATAGACCTTACCCCTGGCACTATCAAAGGGTACAGGTTGACCTGCTTGGACTCCTTGGCACAATCAAAGGGTGCAACAAGACCTGCGTGAACACCCTGGCACATTCAAAGGCTGCACGTAGACCTGCATTGAATCCCTGACACAATCAAAGGGTGCAGCTAGAACAGCGTGGACTCCCTGGCACAATCAAAGAGTGCAGTTAGACCTGCTTGGACTCCATGGCACAATCAAAGGGTACAGACAGTCCTCTGTGGAATCCCTGGCACAATCAAAGGGTGCAGCTAGACATACGTAGATTTCTGGCACCATCAAAGGGTGCAGATAGACCTGCATGGACACCCTGGCATATTCAAAGCGTGCAGCTAGACCTGTGTGGACTCCCTGGTACAATCAAAGGGTACAGCTAGATCTGTGTGGACTCCTTGGCACAATTAAAGGGTGCAGCTAGACCTTATCCCTGGCACTATCAAAGGGTACAGCTAGATCTGTGTGGACTCCTTGGCACAATTAAAGGGTGCAGCTAGACCTTATCCCTGGCACTATCAAAGGGTACAGCTAGACCTGTGTGGACTCCCTGGCACAATCAAATTGGGCAGCTAGACCTGTGTGGAATCCCTGGCACAGACATACCCATACTTTCACAACATAACACTGCTGGGAAATCTACAGGTTTGAACAGACATAAAAAAAACTGTGCTGCGCTGCCCTGTATTTACTGTCTGTGGTGAGCTGAGGATGCCATAATTCAAGCATGCACACAAATTTCTATTTTGTGTGATTCAACATGATTCAGCATTGATCCATGGCAGTAGTTGCATGAGTTTTGTCCGCATGGAACTATGGCTAGATTCTCCTATAGCTCATTGCTTTTTCCTATTTAATTTGGACCTTTTTTTGAAGTTTTATATAGCGCAAACTCACAGTTACATTACATATTCATTTTTCTTGTTTTCAAACACGAGGCGATTTAGGGGCATATTTCAGAAAAAATCATGCAGCCCTTGCTGCGCTGAGTGATAGAGAAAGAGAAAGTGTAGGAATGCACTGTATTTAACATTGTACGGCACATTCCTGTCTTTTTCCTGCGCTGGAGCACAATGATTTAAGCAAGATTGTTTTTGTGCAGGAAGGGACATCTTCCTGCACAAAAACAATCCCCTGAATCATTTCCCTCTCTGTGTGTGTGCTGCACAATGTAGCGCACATAGAAAGAGAAAAAAGTGAGGAGAGTAGATGAAAGCTGATTGGTCTTAACCATGTTCCAATACGCTGCCTAGAAACCTTTTTTCGAAGGGAATGTGCCACTTGATGGATCTTTCCACAAGTTGCTCAACCCCATATTGGTCAGTGAACTTTTTATCTTACATAACCAGGTGATCTTACATGAACGGTCTGCCCCCCCCCCCCCCCGAATATCAGATAAAGCCTCTGCATAAGCTGGCAACTCAGGGTTTGACCAAAGTCTTCTCCAGAATGCTAATGGTCTGTAGCGTGCTGTGTCTTCTATAGTATGGCAGCCCAAATCTGAGAAAAGAGGTGTAAGTGGTGTTGACTGCGGGAGGCCTGTTATAGCTCTCACAAATTTGTTTTGAGCTGTAGTCAAGGGTGATTAATCATCAAAGCCTCAAAGTTTAGCACCATAGAGTATAGAGGTACTGATCTTGGAATTATAGATCTTTAGGGCAGTGCTTATTGGCTTAGTCTGTTAAAGCCTTAGTTCTTTTGTAAATACCCCAGCTAGCTGGGCATGTTTTAGAGCCAGTAAATTAATCTGTGGCTTCCACTGTAATTTCCTACCCAAAGTTATCCCCAAATATGTAAAAACATTAGTCTGTTCTAAAAGTATGTTGTTCATGAAGACTCTCCCCTTAATGGCTTTGTATTTGTGGAGGACCATCAACTTGGTCTTCTCCACATTATCCACAAGCTCATGATCACAGCAGAACTCCTCAAATCTAGTCACTGCAACACCTTTTGTGTCTTTGAAATTATCAAGGTATCGTCAGCGAACATGAGCAGGGGTATCTTCATGCCGGCTAATATGGGGGCATCTGTTGGGTGGGTAGAGAAGTATTTAACAACCCTATTAATAAATAGAGAGAATGGGGGTAGGTGTAAAAACGCACCCTTGACGTACACCCTTGGAAACAGGGATCTTGACCGTAACATTCCCCTGCGAGCCCCAATGAACCTGTGCATAATTAGAATCGTGAAGTTTAACTAAGATTGCCAGTATTCCCAAAGGCATCCCCAGATCCGCAAAAGCACTCCACATTTTGTTGCAAGGAACCAAATCAAAGGCGGATTTGAGATCAATAAAAGCCACGAAAATTGTACCCCCTCCAACGATGACAACCCGCCAATAGATAGACTTTGTTATTTACACTGCTTTGTCTGACTTAGCACTACTTTGCATCACACAAGCTCCTGCAAACACGTTTAGTAAATTTGAGCTTTGATTTTCTAAGAGCAGATTTACCTGGAATTTCACCACCCTTCAAAAACTCTACCGATAGAAATACATGCCCATCATGTCGGATTCGGGCCGCCTTTCCAAATCGGTTGTTCAGACACGGATCGGCTGACCGAATCTGACTTTGGGGACCATTAGCAGGCCCCCCTTCACCCGGGGCCCGTGGGGATACCCATGAGACCTCTCTTCAATACAATGCACAGTGTGGCAGGCACCATGGGTGCTGCCACAGTGTGCAAGATTTTCCCCACTCACCCCTTTTTTTCAATGGTAGCCTGTGTAGTCAATCGCAACACAGACTCCCATTGAAGTCAATGGGAGTCCTACCGAACCTGTTTGGAACCATCGTAATTGGTTGGCCAGGCTCCCCAAATCAGATTCGGTCAGAAACCATCCCGAGACCGAGTCGGTCCGAATGCTTTCCAACTGACAACGGTATGAGACTCATACGTAGTTAATAACATTGACAAGCATTTACTCCACAACCCTAAAACACCATCCCTCACAACACCACGTCCTTGCGATGCGATGTGGAATCCACCATTGCAACAATTATGGGGAGGCCAGACCAGTTGACTTTGGAACCCTGATCGAGCCCTGGCATCAGCTCACAATCCTTTGATTCAGGGAAAATTACTTAGGGCCTCATTCATAAATGTAATCTTACACATTTGTGTAAGTGTACTATTTTTCTGGTATTCACAAACTACGAGTTTAATTTTACTAGTAGTACTTTAACAACTACTGAGACTTGCGAAGGCAAGCATATCTTTGTATGTGCGCAGTTCTCTGCCCTATTGCAGGATCTTCACATTCATAAAATTACTATTAGTAAAATTAAATTCATAGTTTTTGAATACCAAAAAAATAGTAAACTTACACTAAAGTGTAAGTGTACCTTTGCGAATACGACCCTTAATCGCCTTCTGCCTTAAAGGCTTGACCTTGTGTAAAGTACTCTAGTGTTTATGTAAAGCACTCTAATGCCCTTGGGCTGAGTTTGAGGTAATAAAACTGCTACAAAAAAAACTGTTTGAGGTGAATGATTAAACTGGTACTATCTGGCACCATGCACCTAATAGATGGCATTATCGGTTTCGCCAAATGTCGAAACTACATGTATTTAAAATGTACATGATGTGCACTACTTTAGCACTAATTATCTCTTTATTATGCAAATCATGCAACTTTATCCCTGATCATCTTAGTAAATATTGGTAGCAATTCCACCTGTGATAATAATTCACCTGTGTTTTTCTCTCTGGGAACCCTGGTTAGAGGAAGGACAAAGAACGAATCTCTGTACTTAGTCGCACATTTTTGGTGTCACAATCAGATAATCAGGCAGCCTTTTCTGTCGCATAATCAACCTGGTAGTGGGTGGTGATGAAGTACTACTCCACAAGCTTCCAAATAACTGTGGGAGTCTGTCCTCAGGGCTCAGCATGATCTCCAAAGAAATAATCAGCTATTTTATCAAATAAGTATTGTAGTTGTCTGTTTCAGCTCCATCTTCTTTCAAGCAATCACAATCAGCTGGATTTGCAGCAAACTGCAATTTCTGTCCATTAGGAAATCATTGAAAAGCAAGAACAGGGTATTTTTTATCTGTACTTCTGTTCGTTTCTCCGTAAGACTGGATGTTGGAGGTGTTCCGCAGTCTTCACAGGTGTTTTGTTGTTGCTCAGCCATGGATGTATGGCGGGCAGAGGATCACTGCAATCTGTTTACTTTTTCCTTCAGCAGACGAATGAGTGTTGCATCTGTCCAGCTGTAAGAAATCCCATGTGACTTACTGTGCCCCATGTATCGCTCTTTATTCACTTTGATTTCGAAGTGCGACCTGTCCACCTGTCGCGGCCATGGAATTGGCCTCTTTCTTAACCCATGTCCAAGTCACAGTGGTAAAATAAGGCTGATCTAGCACCAGTCAGGCCTGTGCATAACTAGGTTTTAGGTAGAAAGTGGCAAATATATGTAAATTCCACCAAACAGTTGGGTCTGCATTTCTCAATCATCAATGCTGACCTGTTTAGACTGAATGCTGTATCTAAGAGGTGGAAACCAGAAAACGATACCACAAATGTCAGCCCCAGCTGCTGGGCAGGGTTTCCACCGCCTCCGAGGTCACCAGATGCACCTTTACTCAGCTCTTATATTTTAATGCTAACGAGAAGGTGGATTTGTGAGACTTTGGATTTTGTTGATTTAAGAATGGATCGACCGGTAGCTGTGTGCAGAAATGATTTTGGATCTCAGCTCCCATTAAATAGTATGGTAGTAGTGTATTTTTTGTAAGTTTGTCCTAATGTAATAATTTTTTTATTTCTAGGTCGCCCGTTAAATCTGGGTAGGCAGGAAAATAACCAAAACCATGTCCATCTCTGGACTCAGGGGTGATCTATGTGAAATGAATGGGCACTCTTAGTTCAGCTCCCAGTCCACCTAGCTCCAATGTCGACAGGACAACTTCTCTCGATTCTTCGACTGATTGACCGACCCGCAACACTTAAAAAGCATCACCCTAACTGGTGAGGTCTGCTAGAGCTTTTTTTTACAATTAATTATTAGGTGTGCCCATCCAGTTGGTTTAATGTGAGCATATCAGGACTGTATCTCCCAGAATTCCAGGAAACGTGTACCCGGACCGCATGTGTTAGGTTCAACTCATTGCCCATATCAGTAAAACTGTCAATCTCAATGGATAACCCATAATTAGTACACTTGTTTTTTGTCTCAGCAGACAGACCAAAAACTGACTGAACATAAAGTAGTACACTACTTGGAAAGATCTCACTGTGCAGCCGTGTCCTGTTGCTACCTAATTTGACCAGGCAGGTCGCTCCCACTGCCACAGCGCAGACACCCTGTGTGCTGCTGCTGCTGCTGCTCCGTGTTGTCTGCTGCCTCCCTGAAGACTGGTCTGTTGCGTGTTTGACTGCTTCCCTGTCGACTGTTTTTTCCGGTTTTTTTTGCCTCCTGTTCTACTGTTCTACTGTGCCCTTGTTTTATTTTGTGCCCGCTGTCCCTGTCTCTCCCCCCCTGCCCCCTCTTGCCTTCTGTGCCACTTTTTCCCACCGCTCGCGTCCCACGTGGCCCCGCCCCCTCGCTACTCATTGGCCGGCCTGCTCCCGGCTCCCAGCTGCTCCTCCCTCCCTCTCATATGGAGGCCGCGCGGCGGCCGCGCAGCAGATGCACGCAACGGGTGCGCCGCTGGCGCACCGAAGGCAAGCCCGTCTGTGCCTGGACTGCACCCAGCGCCAGGACCCCTGGCCCTCGATGATACCAGCCCACCCGTCTGAGCTACGACGACGACACCCTCCACGCTCTCAACACTGCCTGACCCCCGCCTGCCACCGAGCCACCCCGAAACGCACCCACGGACCCTTCACCTGCCAAGCCTGCAAATTCACCTGCCTCCAGATCTGCACCGCACCCGCCAGACTAGGCACTAGCAACAACCACCTCAAGTGTATCTTGCTCAACACCCGCTCCATCCACAGGCACGCCGTAGAAATCTGGAGCCTCCTCGACACAACAGTGCCAGACATCGCCTTCCTCACAGAAACTTGGATGAACGCCTCCTCAGCTCAGACATCGCCATAGCCATCCCGGATGGCTACAAGAACACCCTGAGGGACCGCGTCAACCAAACCGGAGGAGGCATCGCCATCGTCCACAGAAACACCATCCGCATCACGACCAACTCCGACGACACCCTCACCGCCGCCGAGCACCTTCACTTCCAGACACACACCGACACCAAGACCACCCTCAGAGGAACTCTCATCTACAGACCCCCGGGTTCACGCACACAATTCAGCGAAGCCATCGCAGACTTCATCAGCCCGCTTGCCCTCACCTCCTCAGACTACATCCTCCTAGGGGACCTCAACTTCCACCTGGAGAACAATAATGACAACAACACCACCACCCTGCTGGACAACCTCGCCTACCTCGGACTCAAGCATCTGGTGAACACCCACAAAGATCGCCGACATACACAACAGCTTCGGTGCCCAGACCATGCACCCAACCACCGAACCAACGCCCCCCACCACCACCCTCTGCGCCTGGACCTCCGTAAGCACTGAAGACACCACCAGTATGATGAACACCATCCATTCCGGCTCTCCAGCCGACCCCTGTCCTCATCACATCTTTAACAAAGCTGACTCCATCATCGCACCGCAATGCCGGAACATCATTAACAACTCCTTCGCAACTGCCAACTTTCCGGAGAACTGGAAGCATGAGGAGATCAGCGCTCTCCTGGTGAAACCCAACGCGGACCCCACGGACCTCAAGAACTTCCGCCCCATCTCGCTCCTCCCCTTCCCCGCTAAAGTCATCGAGAAGACCGTCAACTAACAGCTAACCACCTTCCTCGAGACACACGGCTCCCTGGACCCATCACAGTCCAGATTCCGAGCAAACCACAGCACCGAGACCGCCCTCATCGCAGCCACCGATGACATCAAGTCCCTGCTCGACAACAGGGAAACTGCTGCCCTCATCCTCCTCGACCTATCGGCCGCATTCGACACAGTCTGCCACCGCACCCTAACAAACCGCCTCCACCACGCCAGGATCCAAGGAAAGGCACCAGAATGGATCACCTCCTTCCTCTCCAACAAAACTCAGAGAGTCGGCCTCCCTCCCTTCCGCTCAGCGGCCACCAAGATCATCTGCTGCGTACCTCAAGGCTCCTCACTCAGCCCCGCCCTCTTCAATGACTACAGGATCCCCTCGCAGCCATCGCACGCCAAGACAACCTAAACATCATCTCCTACTCTGACGACACCCAGCTGACACCCAGCTCTCCCTCACCAATGACCCCGCCACCGCCAGAGCCAACCTCCAGGAAGGAATGAAAGACGTGGCGGAATGGATGAAGCTCAGCCGTCTGATACTGAACTCAGACAAGATGGAAGTCCTCATGCTCGGACCATCCCCCTCTGCCTGGGATGACTCCTGGTGGCCCCCCGCACTGGGCACCGCCCCCAAGCCCACGGACCACGCACGCAACCTGGGTTTCCTCCTGGACTCCTCCCTCACGATGACCAAGCAAGTCAACGCCGTCTCGTCATCATGTTTCAACATCCTGCGCATGCTCCGAAAGATCTTCCGTTGGATCCCCACCGAAACCAGAAAGACGGTCACTCAGGCCCTCGTCACCAGTCGACTGGACTATGGGAACGCCATCTACGCTGGAACCACAGCCAAACTACAGAAAAGACTCCAGCGCATACAGAACGCTTCTGCACGACTCATCCTGGACATCCCCTGACACAGCCACATCTCTGCCTACCTGAAAGACCTGCACTGGCTCCCCGTCAGCAAAAGAATCATGTTCAGGCTCCTCACCCACGCTCACAAGGCGCTCCACAACATGTCCCCAAGTACCTCAACAATGCCTCACGTTCTACACACCCACCAAACAGCTCTGATCCACCAGCCTCACCCTCGCCACCATCCCACGGATTCGCAGAACCACCACCGGAGGAAGATCTTTCTCCTACCTGGCGGCCAAGACATGGAACTCCCTTCCCACCAACCTACGACTGGCCAAGGACCATCTCTCCTTCAGGAAGCAACTCAAGACCTGGCTCTTCGAGCAGTAGCAGCACACCCCCACCACGCCACCCCCTCCCAGCGCCTTGAGACCCTTGCGGGTGAGTAGCACACTCTATAAATGTGTTTGATTTGATTTGATTTGATTTGATTTAATGCATGGTTAAGTAGACGAATGTCTCAGCTAGTGCTTTTTGTGAACACCACTATAACAGATAATGCTAGATGAATTGTGGTGTGATGGGTGACGTGGTATGTCACCCAATGTTGTGTTGTTGCACTGTGCTGTAGTCTAGTGGAATTATATAATAAGTCAATATAGCATGGGCGTTTCCGGAAGGAGAGGGATTCGGTTGTGTACTCTAAATGTAGCACTGAAAATCTGGACTACATGGCAGGGGAATATGGCTTATACTCATAGTGGCATAGCGGACGTCATTAGGATATAAGATTACACCAGTTACAATAATATAGTCAAAATGACCCCAACTGGATAAAGAATTGGAGACATCTAAATTCAATTTGTGCTCAGAATTGGAAATTCCCAATCTCTTTCACAAAATTATTATTGGCAGACTTTTATTCAAGTGTAAAGTTTCGTTACTTTGGTCGAATATCCTTATTTTCAAACCTGGTTGTATTTCAGGACTGTGGACACTCCTTGGTGGATACACCTGAAAAAGTTGGTGAAACAATCTGGAAAAGTTTCTAACCATGAAAACACATTCCGATTACTCTCATCAAGGGTAGGATTAAGGTGTTTCCAGGGTGCAAGTGAGGGAGGAGGGCCACCAAATGTGATTGTGATATAAAAAAAGGCAATTATTTCCTCTGGAGACATACAAATACGTTTGTATCCATTTTTTTAACAAACGTGTGAATGTACTCTTCTCCTACAATTTATGCATATCTATATTTTGCACGCTTGATATCATTGAATACCCATAGTCTTTTATCAATAAACTTGTAAACTTATTATTGTATGAGATTTCAGACAAAAATAATGGAATTTTCACCAGCATAGGAGTACTTATACAGGTACGGAATAATTAATAATTCTCTTTAATTTTTGTAAACCAAGCCCGTTGAGTGAGTTTATGCCACACACTCATAAGGCACCATTGAGAATTCTATGAATGCTCTCAAAGACCTGGCTGACCAGACATCTAACACCATCCTGACTTCTTTACTCAAGGATTTAAGTACTATGTTTTTCTCCAATTCTTTGTCATCTTTAGCTCCTGGCCATGCTCTAATTTTAGTGGATGGAACGGTTCTGTATCATCAGGTTGAACAAAGTACTGCCCTGAAACCCACTCAGCGTCATTTATCTCCACACTACAAGTGCTAAAATGCCAGGTACTTACAAAAATTAAAAAATTCACACACATATATATATATTTGTTTTGACTAAGGGAATCATGACAGCAGGCGTTCTTTTATATTATTTTCCCTACAACACGTTATTTTATTGAAACTGACTCCATCCACTGTCTAAGCAGTTTCAAAGGCCCTAGGAAATTTAATATATTTTGAAGAGGAACCAACTCCTCCTCTTGCACATTTTTTACTCGCCTAATTCCATCGACGAGTGTTGTGACCCTTACATTCAATGTACATTTCGGACATTTTCTATAATTTTCGAAGACTTCCTTGAGTCCTCAAGGGGAATATTTTTCCTCATGGAGAATCCCCTACACATTCACCTTTGTTAATTTTAGAGGTTTACTTCCCTTTTCAAAAACACATTTACTTTTTTCATGACATTAGTACATTATTCACCATTTACACAGTCAGAATCCACACCCTTTATCTTCCACGAGCACACATGGTAAATTCCATACATACTGGTTTAATCTTTAACAAAGATGCCTGACCACTTTCTAAAAATAAGCTACAAATGTATAAATACCCCTTATTTGCAAATGTAAGTCTATGAGTGGACATATGCATGCTAGTAGTACTTCTACAACTGTGCGTACATTTATGAATATCTGCAATTCAGAAACAAAAATCAAATATATCTGCTCAGAGGTAGATAGATTTATCTATTCCCTCTTGCAATCATGCAAAAGAGGGACTGACTAGACCTACGACTGCACATATAGTTGCAATGTTACTCCAAACAACTGTGAAGTTGTATTTTCTATGTTTCTCTGATTAACATACTTGGGTGGAGTCAAAGAAAGCTGAAAACAGTTAATTATCCACCCCTGATGACATTCACTCTTCACCTTAGTGATGTGCATTGTACTGGAGCCACAGTGATGCCTGAACTACATTATTTTCCTCTTGTGTGGAATGACCTATTCCATACAAGAGGATAATAATGTATTTGGAGGGACAGATAGTACGCTCAACCTTGTAGAAGACCACTTTGGTGAACTACTAAGTATGCCTCCACTCACCCTCAATTTAAGTGATAAGGTGGCCAAGCGTCAGGATAAGACCAACTGGATGAATACATTGAGGATGGACTTATAGATAGTGGAAGACTTAAATTGAAAATGGCATGATGAAAGGAGGTGTCTGAAGGGGACATTTGCCACCATACAGGTGGAAGCAATGCCTGGTGGCAGCACATTCATAGCAATGCACCACACTTCATGCAATGTGACCATGACCAACAACAGGTAACCAGCCGGTCACAAGACATACGGTCCAATCAAACAGATACAAAATGTCCCTCTCCCACCTTTGGTATCACACATATCCAACCACAGGCAACATGTGCACATGCTGACAGTTATCTCCTAAAATCCTCCCACATTGTGCACATGCGCTGTTGTAGAAATCCGAAATTCACAGCCCATCACTCAGTCCTATACATGAGATAAAAGTACCAGGACTTATCCCTTGTCTCATCAATGTCTCCCAACCCCTACTCTGTTTATGTTAATCTATGCTGTCCTGCCAACAGACAGCATACCCAAAAACATAACCTTGTAGATTCACTTTTACTCTGCCACTTTCACCATTGCAGGCACTGTTACCACCACCGCTGCCGTGCTGCAGCCTGCAGGGTCATTCAAAATGGCTTCTCTAATCATAAAGGAAGGAGAGCCTGGTAGGTCTCCATCATTATGCCATTGCATGGCTGGTTTTCTAAACTGATTCCGGCATTTACACTTCAATGTTGCTAAATGACATACATGCTAAGGCTACGCAGGTCTCATATAAGCTACGCCATGGAAGTTACTACACGTCTCATGTCTAAATTGTCTGGCCAGAACACGCACCCTTATCATGTTCGACACTTGTAACCTACCACACTAAAATTCTGTGTAAGTAAGTTACAGTACTTATAGGATGCTGTTTCTATTTGTATATTTATATACACCATACTTTTCCGAATATTACGTCATGGACTGTGAATGTCTGGTAGGTATACATCATCAGTAACTGTTTACCTGTCATAGGTTGTAATGTTACTGTAAGTGTTGTCGACTCTAGAGAATTGGTTCTATTGACGAAGCACCGGCTACGTTATATAATTACTGACTTTGTAGGGGGGGCAGGTGACTTGGGGATTCAGCTCAAGCAGCCTGGCTTTAGCAGTTTCGGTTAACCGGCGTGGACACTGTTTCCTTTTTCGATTTTAGATTGCGTGGCAGTGAACCTTCGAAACGACCCCTTTAGAGTTCCCAATAAGATGCTTTTCCAAATAAATAAGTCTCCTTTCTTAAAATGTATGCAAATATGATACACTCGAATGCGGTGTTGGCTAAAAGGACATCTCCACACAACTGTATCCAAAAACATTTTTCTATTCGCCTTTACAGGTCCGGATTGATGTCATCGGCCCTTTAATACAAAAGTAAACACACGATTCCCAATCAGGTATCGTATTCAGTAATTGTGGAAGATCGTTCAAATAACAAGAAAATATGGATTGGATTTTGGCTTTTATGGATCTCTTTGACAAGATGTGTTACTTCTTAGAGAACAACGAAAGAGAAGCCTGAGAAGTACAGCTGACTGCAGCATATATGAAGACTGAAGAATCTTTGATCACTTCTTGATTCCTTCCCAAGTAAGAATTTGCCCAGCCCTTCCATCTTTTTAACTTTAAAGACCATATTGAAAATGAGTTATGACTATAGCCCACACAATTTTTCTATTTGCAGTATTCAACCACGGAAATTCCTTTTTCCAGATTAGGAAGGTAAAATGAGAATGCTGTGTGAGTGAATACCTTGGAAGGGTGCTCTTGTACATAGGCAGTAAGAAGTTTGTGTTGTTTTTTCTTACAGAATCATCTTTGGTCCAGAGGAGAATCCCCGGAATAAGGGAGATTCGAAACGCGTACACCTTTCTGTTTGCTTTAGGTCAATCTTGTTTCATTCATTGCTTGTTAGCACTTGAATTTTGCTATTTTGAAGATGACCTTGTATTCACAAATTTTCCCTTAGTTAACTAGTAATGCCGCACAAAGAATAGGGTTTAGTAAATCATTCCCAGGGCGGGCATTCTGTGTGTATAGCTTGATTGCGAGTGTGTGGATGGATGTGTGAAATAGTGTATGACTGGGTCAGTTTGTATATATGATGTGTATGAAATTGAGTTTTTAGAGTATGATTATGAATTTCCAGTCTATAATGGGTCTCCTAAAATAAAGAAAAAGAAAAATCTAGTTGACTCTAGTTTTTGAGAATTTTTAGAAAATTGTAAAAAGATATAAAAGGTTTCTGATAGACATAAATACAATTCTTTTTGATTAAATTCTAATCATAAGATTGGTTGAAAGGACAATTGATTTTTTTTTCATTGTCGCTTCTACGTATGGTCAAATTTTAGCGCAGTACTGGCAACTTGTTTTGTTATTTCACTGCTGCAACCAGACAGCGGAAGCCAAAGGGCCTGTACTACCTATTATCTTCTCTGTGTTTGAAATCTGCAAATCAGACCAGGAAAAGCAGATTCCCCACCTCTGTGTATACTTCTCCAAGCGCCAGCCAACCAATCAGAGAGGAGGAAAAATAGCAGGTGTACTGAGTCCAGTTCTGCAAGCACCGCCTGCTCGCCCATGCCGACGCTTAGTCACACAGACGTGCTTGAACAGCCTGAGTGTGCATCAGTGATCAGGCAATCGCCACACCTGAGAAGCCGCAGTTGCTGCTTATTTATCGAATACAACTAACAACCATTGACAAAGCCAATAGTCCTCACTTTTTGTAGGTATGATGTTACTTGTTGTATCATATCTAGATGCAATGACAAACAGCAAAATACAAGTAGGGCGGCACACTATGCTAAGCACAGATTTTTTAGTTTGTGTTTTAAGCCACGCCCTAATTACATTGCCCACCCTCCTTTAAGAAACCCTCCAGTTTTTTCATCCCACTTAAAGCCCAGATCTGACTATGAACTTGCTAAGCAAGAATTGTTTCTTCTTTATTTAACAATATCTCAACCCGCATAAAAGAACCTCTCAGTACAAAGTATGGACTGACCTATGGGTCACAGACTGTGGGAAAGCTGCGCCAGGGAGCGTCCTAGTTTGAAGGGTCACAGTGGGTCTGCCACAGGATATCAGTGGTAAATGACCCCAAAGGTTGGGGCCCAGGGACCCCTGTGTGGCCTTTGGTCCCATCAAACAGATCTGACACAGTTAATGTATTGGATCAGAATAAATATGTACTTATTCTATTTCCAGACATTTACCCCTTTGCCTCACTCTCCACTCTGCCACACTGAACGTTTGTAGTAATCACAAGGGGAGGCCGGGTGGTACTCCTCATCAGCATAGATGTCTGCAAAAGGTACAGGACGCCGGAAAGATGTGGTTTTGACAATCAGCAACTGTCTTACCACTGCACAGACCTTCATCTTTACGGTATTCTCTGCATATGTTGGAAATCTCTGCCAGTAACGGCATTACCGGCATGCCATTACTGCATTGTCTGTGGGCCACGTCATAACTCGAGCCCAAGTGCTACCCGTAGGGTCCTACAAGAATAAAAGGCTCCTGGCAGTCAGTCTTTCATCGTGTTATGCAATCAGGGCACATATCATGGACTTCTGAAGGTCCATGTACAGTTTACAACCTAAGTTACTGCTCAGAAGCAAAGCTCTGTTGAAACCCATCGGCATTCCTTCTCACTCAATCATTGTAATAAGCAACCCAGAGAGGCGGACGTAACGTATTTGTTTGAAACTGCATTTCTCATTGCATGCCGCTTTTACCAATGTGATTGATGTGAACTCTTCGCCTAGGAGTATGATTCTTTCCTTCATTACAATATTTTAAAGATGGCGGCCCTGCCAATAACATGGCCGCGTGCCAACTCCCTACCCTTGTCCACTCTGGGTGCCAGCCAATTAGATTTGTTCCAGTTCCCAAGCATTATCGGGTGGTAGTTGCTGGACCACCCTCACCCCTTCGCCTGTGAAATCCCTCCACACGATTACTCTAAGTGCCACTCTGCAGCCGGGGAACCCGACAAATCCATTATTCCTTGATTGATTGCTCTGCCTGCTGAACGGTGAAACTAATCACTGTGGATTGATTTGCCGGGTTGTTGCGGGACTCGTGGCGCACTCGGAGTGGATGAATTCTGTCAAAGATTGAACGGGCAAAGATGCGCGGAAGAAAATTAACCAGTGTCTAGCAATGATACTTGTACGCTGATTTATGGCCGAGAGACCGACTTCATCAGCAATACTAGGTTTAAATGTTTCATCAATTCATTGTTCTTTACTTGGGCATTATTTACACTAATGACTATAAGCGTGACGCTCAATCATAATTACGTGGTGATGTAACTCGATACGCGCCGGATGGTGATCATTCCTCAGCTGGAGAATCCCTGCTAAACTGATA
Source organism: Lissotriton vulgaris (assembly GCF_964263255.1). NCBI lineage: Eukaryota > Metazoa > Chordata > Amphibia > Caudata > Salamandridae > Lissotriton > Lissotriton vulgaris. Next base: position 116,003,912 of record NC_141697.1, on the reverse strand, counting down.
TGGGATTTAATGCATAAGCTGAAAAGAACTGAATACTATCGATAACTGCAGGACTGCAACAGACTCATGGCCCTACCTGCTGTACCTCAGTGACCCACAAAATTATACTGCTTACTTTCGCCTAAGGCCTTCATTACGTGCTGTGGTAATTCACTCAGGAAGTGAATTCTGGGTCAGATAACGGAATTCGTAAATACAAGTGTTTCACAATAGAATTATTGGGTCTGAAATCTCTGGTCCTGATAATTGTGTGCCCAAGGACACCAGGCCTCTCAGAGAGGCTGCAGAAGTCCAGGTGGGAGCAGATAATGCCCCCCCCCCCCAACAGGAAAAAGTGTGCCCTTCACCCCTGCCCCCACCAAATTCAGCACCAGCACATCTCACCAGCAGTTTCTTTGACATTTGCTGTCTACTCTGCGAAATGTCAAAAAACCTTTGCTTCACTATGCAGAGTTCAGCGAGCAGGCAGGGCTATTCGTCAAGCCCGTTCGCGTGACGTTTTACATCATACGCAGCACTACGTGCGTTCTTGCGCCAGAAATGGCACACGCAGGGCACCAAGCGGTTCGCATGGGCGCCGCTATCGTTTTTACTCTGTTTATGGTGCTGGGTCTACTTTTCTCAATCCTTCTTTAATCTCTTGAATCCTCCCTGTATCAAACTTATCCACTCCTCATTTTTATTTATTATATTAGTTTGTGTCTTTGTGTTGTGTAGTTTGTTTTTTGTAATTTGTTTTGTACTTTTTCATTTTTTGTTTACTTCCTCGTTTTTTTCCTTCTTTCCTTCCTTTTCCTGTTTCTTATCTTTTCCTCACCCAGCGCAATGGCAGGACAGGTGAGCGGCAGTGCAAGGCCTCCCTGAACCACATGCAGCACCAGCCAACCTACCTTGCAGTTGGCAGAGCCACGAACGGGTGCAGCTCCTCGCAATTTCTTTCTGAATTGGAGGTGGCTGCGCTAGATTTTTACATGCCGCTCCACCTCGCATCCACACTGGCAGAAAGCCTGGCAGTGGTTACGGCCTCTGGGAATGTAGGCACCAGTAGGAGAGGATGCACAGTTTGTGCGCCACAGCACTGGGGTCCACGGCACAGAACAACAGCTAACATACCGGTGGGCCGTCATCCTAGACAGGGATTCAAACCTGCTGGACCTGCTGGGCGTGGAGATTGCAGGGTGTTACATCTCATATATATATATATATATATATATATATATATATATATATATATATATATATACTGTGTCATTGATATTTTGTGTTCTCTGTTACTTTAATTATAGTTGCATCCTTTCAACATGCAATGTGTATGTATTTATGTTGTATTCCACATTCCAATGTGGATCACGGTTTGCATTCTACCCTGCTAGTCAGTTGCCTGCCGATGTTCTACCATAACAGATGTGAGCCATGTTGTATCCATTAAACCATTTATTTAATTTACATTGAAGATTATTATTTCAACAATGGTGAAGAGATAAAGAACCTGGATACACTCCTGTCCATTTCGCAGCACGGGTATACTTTTTTGTTTATTTTTACTTTATTGGAATTCAACAATAACGAGGCTTCATTTGTGCATATGAAGCGTGTTATGGAGTTACACTTGTGAAGGTCTTTCAACTTTTGCCTATTTTTGGAGTAATTGGACACTTTGTTATTGTCGTCAGGATTCATACAACAAAACCAACGGAGCCTACCTGTTTGGAATCACCGTCACTGGCATTGGAATCCCCACCAATCAGGAGGCAATGGAAACCACTGTCTACGTGATGCACTGCTAAGGACACTTGGTGTCTTCAAAAATTTTCAAAAGTCTTTTTTAAATTTATATCTCACAAATTTATGATAGTTTTCTTTTATACTCAAACATGTTTCTCAATATACATTGTTTTAATCAATCAATTCACAGTGAAAATGTCCGAATTGTAGTTCATTCGATATGCAACAAAAACAATCTTGGGTGACTTACATTCAAGATACAGCAGATTGCTTATTAAAACTAGAGGCGATGCGCCATGTATTTGATGAAGCAATTCCTCTATGCACTATTGATGTGGTCGGATTGTACACATCTATTGCCCACAACAAAGGATTGGAGGGCGTGGAGTGGAGACTCCTTCAATCAACTATACCTGAGGATAAAAGTGTTTTTTTGCTTGAACTACTTCACTTTGAACTCTACCACAGTTATTTCAGTTGGCAGAATACATTTTATTTACAGAAAAAGGGTACTTCCATGGGCTTTCCCAGAGCCCCAGCCTATGCAAATACATTCATGACACATTTTGAACACCAATACATTCCTATATGGAAGGAGAATGCAGCCATATTTTTACGTTACATAGATGACATTTCTGGTACTGTGGAAAGGGACAAGAACAACGTTGGAAAACTGCATCTCATAACTGAAAAAACAACACCCCAGAATACAATTCACGCACAATATTCAGGATGAGCAAATTCATTTTTTTGACATCAAAATATGCAAAAGCAGCAGGGGTTTAGAAACAAGAGTGTATTCCAAACCTACGGATGTCAATAACGTACTACACTACACGAGTGCACATCCAACTTCGCTAAACGACACTTACCAGTGTCACAACTAACACGTATAAAACGCATAATCTCGGAAATCAATACGTGTGGAACTTTGATACAAGATCAATTGTACAAATACAAAGAAAGAGGGTATCCTGATGACGTTTTGGAAGAGGCCAAAACTAAAGTCATGTTGAGAAAAAGAGAAGAGCTACTGCGGAAATCACCTAAAACCACAGAAAAGAGACAAGTATTTGTACTCAAACATTCCACACAAGCACCTAAAATAAAAGTGATCATAAACGCTGGGACATAATTGAACAAGAGTCGGATTTCACAGGATTATTTCAAGGTGCACCACTGTTTGCACACAACAGAGCAAAAAACCTAAGGGAACTCTTGAAATCACAAAAAATGACAACCAAGCAAGCGCACAAAGGAATCAAAAAAATGCCACAACTGTGGACCATGCAGGAATTTCTGCCATGATCCTAGCCAGGATGGACTATGGTAACTCACTTTATGCAGGGCTCCCTCAAAAACATCTGAACCGTCTGCAAATAGTTATGAACGATGCTGCAAGATTGATTTTCAAGAAACCTCGGAGAACGCATGCTTCTCCTCTATTGCGTGAACTCCACTGGCTACCGGTCAAACAGAGGGTTTTGTTTAAAGGGCTCTGCATCACGCATAAAGTCCTGTATGAAAAGGCACCAAGCTACATCAAAGCCCGTCTGGCCCCATACAACCCTGGTAGACGGCTGCGCTCTTCAGATGCCACCTTGCTAACTCAATCGCGTTTCAAATTATCCACCCTGGGTGGTCGTGCCTTTTCTAACATCTTCCCAGCTGTCTGGAAAAATTTACCTACCGAACTGCGCAAAGAATCCAACTTGTTGCCTTTTCGAAAAAAATTAAAAACAGTGCTTTTTCAGCAAGCATGGGGTGTGCTGTAATTTGACGATCGGCTGTGAACTTGGTTGGTATATACCTGGTAAAGCGCTTAGAGACCCCGGGGTGATTACGGGCTATATAAATTAAATAAATTTAAAAAAAATGTAATTCTCGGGGAGATATTCAGGCATCCACACACAGGCAGTGAAATAAAATTGCATCACACGTCAGATTGCACCACCGAGGGGGTTATTTATGCCATTAAGTGCCCCCGTGGCTTGGTATATGTGGGTAGGCAAGCAGACAAATAAAAACGAGAATAGTAGAACACAAGAGTCGGATTCGGAATCACACCACAACATCCCCTTTAGTGGCACATTAGCTAGAAGCAAAACATACGATTCCACAATTGAGATTCACTATCTTGGAGAAAATACACTGTGAATCAGGTAGTGATGTTAACACCTCCCTGGCACGGAGGGAAACTCATTGGATAAAAATGCTGGTGACAGTACACCCTGGAGGTTTAAATGATCATTACGAACTGTTATGCTTTTTTATAATAATCATGTAAAGCCACCACAACTTTAACGCATTGAGGGATGTTCTTTAGAAACTGTAGGTGGGTGATTATCGTCATTTAATCATTGTAATGGGATTTGCACAATATGGTTTCTTTTACGTTGTCTTTTCCCATTTTCTATTATTTCTTCTTTCAGGTAGTTTATTATTAACTTTTTCATACTTCAAGATTGATAATAAATACACACTAGGCAGTGCAACAGCACAGTTGAAATTGGGCTAACAGAAGTTGTACATTTAGGGTAAGAGGAGAGAGGTTTAGCTAGCCATATTATAGAGATGATTTCTGCCAGTACGGTTTGTTTTGATAATCCAATTCGAATCCTGTTTGAGAACATAGCACAGTGAGGATAATGTGACAACAGTTACGAGGATTTCCATCGCTAGACAGACGTACACATACATGAGTTTGAAAGCGTGTGTCGTTTGGCAGACACCACTTAAGCGTGAAAGAATCAGGAAGCAATATGGATGCAGGCTAGAATGTCTAAACAATTCCAGCTTGAATAAAGATTTCTACCTTTGAACGCGCAGTCAGTTTCAGGTGCAGGTCCCTTTAAATACAGAACGCGAAAGTAAACGTATCACTCGCGTGTGTTGCGAACACGAGAAAGACGGCAGAAGCTTGAAACTGGGTCCCGGTATAACACGGCGATAAGTAAGTGGGGGTGAAGTACAGGGTTACATAAGGTGTAGTTTGTACCGAATTCATGGAGCAGAGGTACTTATGATTGGTTTCAACGTTTTTAGATTCAGTTGAGGCAAACGAGGACGCGTTTGAAAAAGATGATTTAAAGGCACTTGGAGACACGTGTGACGATCACATTAGGGTAAGACGGAAAGTAGGGGTTAATGGAGGCACAATAGTAATTGTTGTTACAGGAGAACTTGGAAATTAGATGCATGGTGGACCTATTTTTCGATATCTTTCAGGTTTCAAACACCCCGAGGCTCGTTATGCAACTTCGTGAAGGGTGAGAGTTTTGTATAGAACGCACACTATAAATAAGGTGGTTGGTCACCGATGAAATTGGGACATGGTCAAGATCTTTTTAGTAAATACACCAGGAAGAGTGGGTAATAAGGTGTTGAGGCATTTATGATAATATACTGGGTATAAAAAACACAGATTGTGATTAGAGGTTTTCATATCACATATACATGGATGTCAGTCCTTTCATTATTTTTCTTTACCTTTATATATTTTCTTTTCTTTTCCTGAGTACAAATCTCTACAGATTCTCATGTATTATGATGGCTGATAACAAATTGACTGTTTTTGAGTCATGGCTTTTTAACATTGCGTTGTAGGTCCAGAACAAGCCCATGAAGATTGAACGAATGACAATTGTTATTTTAAAAATGCCCTGAAGAAGGATTCAGAGGAACCCGAAATGCATTGGGAGTTTTAGTGATGCATTGAATATGTATATATATATGTGTTACATTGCACAAAGTTTGTTCAGATTCAATTCACTAATCATGATGTTTTTGTTGCATATCGAATGAACTACAAGTCGGACATGTTCACTGTGAATTGATTGATTAAAACAATGTATATTGAGAAACATGTTTGAGTATGAAAGAAAACTATCATAAATTTGTGAGTTATAAATTTAAAAAAGACTTTTGAAAATGATTGAAGACACCAAGTGTCCTTAGCAGTGCATCACTTAGACAGTGGTTTCCACTGCCTCCTTATTGTTGTATAGTTTTTGGGTTTAGAGCTAGAACCCCTCACACGTGATAGCACGCACATTCAGATTCAGTAAACCAAAACACTTTATAATTGAATCGGAGATATATTTGAAGTGCAGGGCCACCGCTTGCATTGGAATCCCCACCGGCATCCGAACACAGGTAGAGCGGCATTCTTTTTCTTCACTGCATCACTAACACGCATTCAGGTAAGCATCAGACATAGCATCACAGAACTCGCATTCCTGTAAGCATAAGAAGTCTACTGTCATCAAGCTGCCTGTGCTTGCAACGTACTGGCAGCCATTTTGGTTGCCATAACAACGAGTCACTGAGCTATTAGGAGCGTTCGGGCAGAGAATATTTTGAGCTTTCAGCAGTTTTTCTTTGCTCTTGTTTAAAAAAAAAAAGAAAAAGAAACATAATAAGGAAAAAACAAGCTTTAAAGGAAGGAAGCTGTTGTGCACATTCAAACATTGAAGCTTTTGGTGCAAATTTGAATACTAACAAAGTGAGTTTTATTTTTATTAATTCTTGCTATTTGTTTTATTAGTCACATTTTATGGACAAAGTCAAGTTGTGAATAATTACTTTTTCTCCACATATTGTTATTGACATTTTGGTAGTCATCCTCACCAACAATATTTTAATGAGTGGCATATTCAAATATGTACAATGCAATTTGAACCCCCTCTAAGTTTCTACAGAATAAAGGGGAACCACCCATACCTTGGCCGAAGTGGAAAAAATATTTTTTTCACTTATATGAAGGCAATTGACGCGAACGCATGGGTGCGGAAAGAAAAAAAAAGCATTTTACTGCATTGTTTGGGATCAGAAGGACAGGATAGGTTTAAAACTCTTCCTCAAATTGTCGCACAAGATGGAAGTGGAGATAATATGAAGGTATATATGGAAGCATTAGCAAGATTGGAAAAAAGATTAAAAAGTGCCACAAATATTGCGTTTTAATCGATTTAAATTCTATACTAGAGCACAGAAAGAAGAAGAGTCATTTGATTATTTTTTAACATCTCTTAGATCCTTAAGTCTGCATTGTAATTTTGGAGGTATGACTGACGAAATGATACGTGACGAAATTATTGTTCACGTCGGAAATAAAAAAAATCAGGAGAAGTTATGGGTTATGGGAGACTTTAATCTTGCTGAAGCTATAGCCACAGCAAAAGCTACTGAACAATCCAAAAAGTGCATGGACATTGTGAAACAAAAGTCAAACAAAGTTTCTAACGATGAAGAAGTTTGTGTAGTCAAAACTAAAAATGTATTTAAACACGATGTTTCACATGTAAGGAACTTTCCTAAGTCTTCTAACAATTATTCTAACAAGAGGTATGAGACGGTCAGTAACTTTGGCCCATGCTACAGATGTGGGAGAACATTTCACAGGGCATCTTTTCCTGGGTGCCCTGCAACTAATAAATAGTGCAAAAACTGTGGTAGGTTTGGTCATTTTCCAAGTGTATGGATGGATATTAAACACCTTCTTAATCAAGGATGGAATATTGCTAGTACCTCAGAAGGAAACAAAGTCACCACAGTTAAGGATATTTGAGGACAAAACAAGGGTTTTGTAGTATCTATTTTAAACAAAGAACCTAATCTTGCCTTAAAATCTCCCAAGTGCCATTGAAATTGATATAGAACTTATGGTGGACTCAGGATCCCCTTGGATATAATATTTTTAAGAAAAGCTTGGTGAAGTGTGTGATTATAACAATTTACAACCATCTGATATTTGTGCAGAAAGTTTTGATGGTTCAAGGGTCGATGTTGAAGGCTTTCTACATGTTTCTTTGTGTTTCAGAGGAAGATGCACTCAAATTAAACTATACATTGCAGTGAAGGGGGTAAATGTTCTAGGTTGGCGTGACCAGTAGAAATTAGGAATTATCCTTAACCCACGGTCTAAAGGTCCTGTGTCATTATGTAAGGAACCTATTGAGAGTATTGCAGTCACTAACTCAAATTGTAATGGGGTGGATAGAGAAACAAAATTCATCAACACATACAATAATGTTTTTTGTGATAAGTTAGGTAAGCTTAAACATTTTACACATAAGATTGTCTAGAAGGACAGTGCTTTACCGGTCAAACAAAGATTGAGAGGGGTACCTATCAACATAAGAGAAGAATTAAAGGGACATGTTAAAGGAATTATCAGATGAAGGCATTATTGAACCAATTGAATCATCTGAGTGGGTTTCGCCCACAGTCTTAGTACGCAAACCAGACCAAAAATGTAGGGTATGTGTACATTTGAGGGCACTTAATGCCAACATTGTAATAGACTGTCACCCACTACTAAATATAAATGAAGTAGTTTCCATGCTTGAAGATGCCAAGATCTTTTCCACTTTAGACCTTAGATCTGCGTATCATCAGATAGAACTCACAGAAGAAACTAAAAAGTACACAGCATTTATTACTCCACAGGGCCTTTTTCAGTACACTAGGATGCCTTTCGGGACAAGCACAGAACAGTGTGAGTCCGGACTCGTAATAAATTTAAGTAAACATGTCCTGACTCCAGTAGAGGATAAGGCTCTTAACAAGGGTCTTGGATTCGTCCCCACACATCGGAATGACCATTTCGAGACTCGTCTGGAGCTTGCTAAATTTCTTAGGAAGATTAGACTGCATTTCTTCTTCGCTGACAAGGAAACATCTTCACAGGAGGAGAGAGACACCAACACTGGTTTGAAGTGCAAGTCTACTTTCAATCCACCTAGCCATCTCTTGCCACCACAGGTCCTAACTTTTGAACAGGCGATTAAAAAGGAAGGAGAGAGCCTTTTTTCAGAAAACATCAGGGTATTTTGTAATCTACCCAAAGCTGAAAATTTGGTACTGAAATCTTTAACAGCCGATAAGGAACTTACCATCAAACCTGTGGATAAGGGTGGATCCATTTTTTTACGTGATACCAGTATTTACCGGTCTGAATGCTTACGACAACTTAATGATAGGAATTCTTACCATCTCCTTGAACAAGACCCTACAGAAGAACTAAAAAGGACAATCCAGATGATTGTGGTAAATAAACTTTACCTAATCATTTTTTCCATATAATTATCAATACAAGACAGCTCATTAAAATGAGAGGCAGAGTCCGTGGAATCTGAGTCATACGGGCTTTAATATAATGCTTCGAAGCATGGGACATCGGGTTCCATCACCACTCAGGTTCAGGAAGGGACGTTCTCACTTTTTATTAACAGTATACAATATATATAGTAAAACAGTATGCATGGCAGTGAATACAGTAGGCGTAACAGGTGAAAAGAGGTGATAAGAACACATGTGCGTAACAGGAGGCGTGTAAGAAGGCGTACACATGGGCGTGCACTAGACATGTCAGAGAAACGTAACATGAAACGTCACAAGTGGGTGGATGCATAGAGAAAGTTGCAGAATCAGCAGAAACTTCTAACCTATATATTCGCGCGCAGCTGAGCATGACGTGTAACCGGGTAGAACTGGGGGCTCTGACTTTTGCACGAGTGGAGGAGACTGGTGTCTGGGGTGTCAAAACGACCTGTACCTATAGCATATCTGATATCGTATGTTTTGAGGATGTAGTGTCTGGAGTAAAAGGTCTCTCTGGCAAGGGCCGTTCAACACTGAATGCGAGTGCGTGCAAAGGGATCTTCATGTAGAGTGCGGGGGCCATGGGCCTACCATGGTAACAGGAGCAGTAAATTACTTGCATGGAGACAGGAAGGCAGTGCCCTTTGCTCTGCAGCCGGGAATATGTTTACCTATTTCACTAGACTGGAATGTGTTTTCGAGGAGGCTGGACAGATAACTTGTAGGTAAAACATCATCTTGGCAAGCGAACCAGGCCGGGCCGGGCACCGCTCGTCTGAGACAGGAAGTAAGGCAAGGGTCAGGGATGTATACAGCTTTCAGAGACAGGAGAGATGAGACTCGGGGCCTCGTTTAAGGGCCTAACTCGACTGGGCCAGAAAACGTGGACGAGAACGTGAAAGTGTACCATGTAAAGACGTTGGCACCGTAGGTCTAGGAACCTAATTAACAGGATATTTATGCATGGCTGGATAGCTGACATGTTAACGTTGGACGCAAATGTATTTGCGTCTCTCTAGCATGAACAGGAAAGAAGTTACACGACATACAAGGAACATGGGTGCATGGATAGGGTGCGAGTTGGGGGACACTTTGGCTACCTGAAAATTTCTATTACCTCATTCCCTCCTTGGCCCCTACTTTACCCTTTAGGATATATCTATATTCATGAGACCCTCTATCTGTTCATATAACATCATTTGTTCATCTTTTATCATTCGGGAACGGGAACTTGGACCTGGAATACAGGCTGTGGCCCACAAGCCGCAAATCGCTGGCCCACTGTCAGGTCTGTCCTGGTTGCTCCTCAGGATTGGATCGATGCTATAAGGGGGCCCACCTCTAGATCAACCCAAGTCTGACTGTAATTGTGTACAGACTGTTAAGGCGATCAAGCGGGGGAAAAAGTTGTGTCCGGAGGGGAACAGCTGGGCACCTGGAACCGTAACCTGTAATCACAGAAGCAAGGGATAAGTACCACAGAACCCTAAGCTGGAAGATCCACTAGTCAACAAAACACAAGTTACCTCACCTGCATATCCTACAGGTGTGCCTGCATGAAGGAAGGATCTAAAGGGCGGCTTCTAAATCCCCTGGCTGTGCTACTAGAAAATATAATACAGAGATCATTAGAAAACCCCCATGTCCCCTCCCCTCCTGTAACTTGAAATTTCAGGACAGCAATGAACACCTACCCAGATGTAGGGATAAAGATAACCTAAAGTTGCCCAAAACAAAATAATGAAATGATGATCACATTCCTGGTAAACGGTAGTTCCCAACAAAAGGTCTTTTCTCCTCCGAGGAAATGCTTGAAAGAATATCCCCAGGGTATGCAAGTCGCGTCAACCCCAAGATATCTCATACATTCCCTAGTTTGTAAATAACTCAAATAATTCAGGAAACTAAATCATATGCCCAGCGTAAAGTATAAATATAGCGTCTCTACAGATCCTTCTCTGTAAGCGCTCAGATGTGAGTAATGTGCACTGAATGGTAAGGCGGCACCTATGCCCAGGTGTCCTGCACGAACCGGAGAAAGACGCTCCCTGAAAGTATGTATCAATATGCAAAAAACAGATTCTGTAAGCGAACTATGAATACAAGTGCCCCACTCGATCGTGAAAACCTGTTGCTGCAATGACGGAATGAAACGGGCGCTTCCTAAGCCCCACCAGGTTAATCCACAACTCGAACGGCAACACGATGATGAACGTTAAGTTGTAGGCGCTTCCTAAGCCCCACCAGGTTAATCCACAAACGGACTCCTAGAACAAGGAACGCTGAACCCACGCGCTAGAAGCTGCGTGTCCTTTCAGCGCGAGCCGATACTTGCCACCGCCGACCTCCAAGTATCCTCTAGTGAAGAATCAAAGTACACGAACCCAAACACAAGCAGGAATAATCGGCAGCGCGTACACAGTGAGACTTCCTGATAATCACTAGTCGCACCGCGTCATAGGAGCGCGCCGTGCAAAGGATCATGGGATATGTAGTTTCCCATTCCGTTCCGTATATTTAGAGCAGGCAGTGATTTACCAGCGGTCGGGGGAATCGTGACAGTACACCCCCTCTCACAACACTCACTGACTGCCACCAGGTTTACCGGGATGTGACAAATGGAACCTCTGCACCAGTCTAGGAGCATGAACAGCACCCACAGGTTCCCAAGAGTCCTCCTCAGGACCATAACCCTTCCAAGATACCAAGTACTGAAGTTTCCCTCTCACCCTACGAGCGTCCAAAATGCGCCGCACCTCGTACTCCACATCCTGCTCTACCCTCACAGGCGCAGGCGCTGCAGGACCCGGACCCCGAGCGGGCTTGAGCAGCGAGACATGGAACACTGGGTGTATCCGGAAATGTGAGGGGAGTTTCAGTTTAACCGCTACTGGGTTGACATGGCGAATCACCTGGTAAGGACCAATGAACCTAGGGTTGAAAATGCTGAACCGTTTAAAACGGATGTTCCGAGTGGACAGCCACACCCAATCCCCTTTCTTGTACCCAGGACAAGGCCTACAGTGTCTATCAGCCTGAGTTTTGTACCTGAGTTTAGCCTTTTCAAGATTCTGTCTGGCCTGTAAAACAGTCTTCCGCAACTGCACTAATCTGGACTGTAACTGCGGAATCGGTGCTTCAACACCCGGCACACTCAAAGGGGCAAATCTGGGATGAAACCCATACGTACAAAAAAATGGGGTACACAAAGTAGAGGAATGAACTGCGTCATTATACGCCACCTCAGCCGACCATAACCATTCTACCCATGTGTCAGGGCTAGGGTGGCTTGTGGTCTAGGGCCCGCCCCCGCCCCACTCTGCAGTCGGAGTTGCCCTTGTGGCAAAATGCATCAATCCTCTTTGGGAGGGCGTTGGTGGCTGATGTGCTTCAAACCTGCTTGTGCTGCTAAGTTTCATCCCTGTTTATAGGTTTGTGCAGGTTTCCAGGTCTTTTGGCTGCTGTTTGCTGTGTTTTCCGCCTAATGCGTGAGGTTTCGCATGCTCACGCGTAATGCGTGAGGTTTGGCATGCTCACGCGTAATGCGTGAGGTTTGGTAGCCCGGTCGCATACGTGGGCGCCGTAAGCACGTTAGCTTACGCGACCGCGCCCTATCCTCTGTGCTCACTATTCTGGGACCTTCTGGGGAGTGGCAGTGTTCTCTTCTTGCTCCCTCTCCTTTCTGCAGAGTTCCAGCTTCTTTCGAAGAAGGATTCCATCGGTGGCCTAGAGGATCGTTTTCCAAGGGGCGTGTCTTGATCCTGCTTGCTTAGAGGGCCAGGCTATCGGTTGGAAGAGCCTTTTTGGGGACGTCTTGTCCTTCAAGGTAGTAGAGTAGGTCGTGCTCTACAGGTAGGACTTAGCAAATCCTAGTTTCTTGGCGCCAAAGTCTTTAAGGAAAAACTTTCTTGATTTATGTTTGATAAAACTATTAGTTCATGTTTTTGAAGAATAATTATGAATGCAGAAGAGTGAAACCATTGTTATATTTTGCACATTGAAACTGCGTTTTACATCTGGTTGCTGGCAAGAGATGTTTAACTTAAAGGTGCAAGGTATATAAAGGCGCATGCATTCATTTCCTGAACAGTTTGTTTTTGCGCAACTCTTTCTTGGAAAAGTCTTTTGGGGAAAGGTCAAGAGAAGCTTTGTTCTAATTGAAGACTAAGACAATAGTGAAATTGTGCTTTGGATTGTTTCACAAAATCTTGGTAAAGAGGTTATTTACTAAGGAGTGAGTTTGTTGTTGCTTAAGGTGAATCGGTCGCAATTCACAAGAGAATAACAGAATTGTTTTAAGGATGTTTTGGTCGCTATTCACAAGGGAATAACTAAATGGTGAAAAGTATGCAATAAGAGTTTTAGTAATTATTTCATTGAGCTTCATGTACCTTCAGAGTCTGTGATTAAGCAACAAGGTTTTCAGTAGTAGAATTCAGTGTTGGTTTTAGGTTGTATGGACAACTGTGATTTACGGAAAAGTTTTGCTACTAACCTTTTTCCTTTCCAGATCTCCTTCCCTGCTGTCCCCTTCCTAATTCCCTTTTCCCCCCCGCTTGATCACTCCAAGATTCTGTGTAGTAATTACATTCGGAATTGGAGGTATCGAGAGGTGGGTCTTTATAACTTCACGACAGATCCTGAGGAAAGCGTCGCCTTGACAGAATAGTGAGCCCACGAATTATTTTTCCTCCTGGTCTGAACGTGAAGTCATAATGACCACCATCAATGATTTAATGTCCGCAATCATGCGTATACAAACAGATTTAAAAGAAACCATGGATGTTACTGCTTTGTTAGCAGCTAAGGTAGAAAATATCCAATTACAGAATACTCCTCTTCCGGAAGAGGTTCAAGAGACTGGTGTTAGCAGGGGTAATACAAACATAGCTGTTACCGTGCCCCCTCAAATTCCTTTGGCAGCTCCTGAACGTTTTTCTGGGGACCCCTCCAAGGTGCAAATCTTTTTGACTCAGATCGAGTTACATTTTGCTTGTAGACCTACTGCGTTCCCAACCCCACAGTCTAAAATTGCGTTCTTAATTTCATACTTGACCGGAGATGCCGCAAACTGGGCAGTTCCTTTGGTCAGACAAGATGACACTTTGCTCTACAACTGGAAACGATTTGTGGAAGAATTTGAAAAAGTTTTTGATCGCAGAACTGTTACTCTGTCAGCTGATCGAGAACTACTTCAATTGAAACAAGGCAATAGGGATCTTGTTTCTTATCTGTCTCATTTCAATAGATTAATCGCTGAAACTTCTTGGCCAGAGGAAAAAAGAGCAGCCCTCTTTTATCAAGGCTTAAAAGACGACCTGAAGGATGTTCTGGCACAAATTGATCCTCAACCTGTAATTTGCTCTGAGTTGATTAATTTAACGCTGCGCTTAGACCATAGACTCTCTGAACGGAGGTCAGATAAAAAAAGAACAGATAAGCCAAACTGGAGATCAGAAGCTAAATCTAGGCCTCAATTTGCGAATTCAGAAACTGGTTCAGAGCCAATGGAAATAGGAACTTTAAGACAACCATTGTCAAAAGAGGAGAAGGACAACCGTCGAAAAAATGGACAATGTCTTTATTGTGGTCGAAAAGGTCACTTCGTGAAGGACTGCTTAACTAAGCCAAAGGGAAAATTTCCTAATTCTAGTAAATCAGCTGCTCTGGAAAAAACAGATCCAAAATCGGAAAACTAACTGGCCCAAGATGTTTGAAGGGAGATCTCTTGGGTACTATTGCCTTCACTTCTGTGAACTCATGTGTTTCTAATTACAAAGCTCATTTCAGGTTAGCTGTACAAATCAGGTTAATCCATGAAACATGCCAAATGGAAGTTTTAGTCGATTCTGGAGCTACAGGAAATTTTGTAGATTTGGAAACAGCCCAACGTTTAGGGATCATCTGTGAACAAAAAGAGACTCCAGAAATAGTGCAAGCTGTGGATGGAAAAATTCTAGCTGGAGGTCCAGTAACCATGCAGACATCTAAAGTTGCTATGTTCTGCGAAGATGCTAAGCAACAGGTACATAAGGAAGAGCTTCAATTTGATGTAATCCAAGCACCCCAGTATGGTTTCATTTTAGGAATGCCTTGGCTTTGCTTACACAATCCAACCATAGATTGGCGAAAGAGAGAACTGGTCTTCCTGTCTGATTTTTGTCATTCGTCTTGTCTCAATACCTCAAAACCAATTTTGAGTCAAGTGGCCACAGCTGAGGAAAAAGAAACATTGTTACCAAAAGTTTACAAGGACTTCGCAGAAGTTTTCAGTGAAGCTAAGGCAGCCATCCTTCCTCCTCACCGAAGCTATGACTGTCAAATTGATCTTGTACCTGGATCTAGTGTACCAAATTGTCGCATTTATGCTTTATCTGAAAAAGAGAATCAACATCTAAGACAATATCTCGATCAATATCTTGAGAATGGATTCATCCGCCCCTCCAAGTCTCCGGCAGCGTCTCCTTTATTTTTCATTCCGAAAGCTAATGGGGAATTGAGGACTTGCATCGATTATAGGGCATTGAACAAAATCACAGTCAAAAATAAGTACCCATTGCCTCTCATCCCTGTGCTTTTGGACCAAGTTAAAAAGGCAAAAATCTACACTAAGTTGGACCTCAGAGGAGCCTACCATTTGGTTCGTATCAGGCAAGGGGATGAATGGAAGACTGCTTTCAAAACCCGATATGGATTGTTTGAGTACTTGGTGATGCCATTCGGACTGTGCAATGCACCAGCTGCTTTTCAGTTTTTCTTGAACGACGCCTTGAAAGAGTTTCTAGATCTCTTTGTTATTGTCTATATAGACGATATTTTGATCTATTCAGATTCAGAAATTGAACATGAAGGTCACGTCAAAAAGGTTTTGAGCACCCTGCAATCTCATAATTTGTATTGCAAATTATCCAAATGTGATTTCCATGTTCATGAAGTTGAATTTCTAGGAGTCCTCCTCACTCCAACTGGCATGAAAATGACAGACAGAAAAATCAAGGCTGTTGCTGATTGGCCCACTCCGACATCTGTTAGAGACATTCAGTGCTTTTTGGGATTTGCAAACTTTTATCGCCGCTTCATTGATCATTTTTCTGCTGTAGTAGCTCCCATCACACGATTGTTAAGAAAGAAGGTGAACTTTGAATGGTCCACAGAAGCTGAACTTGCATTCCAGAAGTTAAAAAGGGCCTTTACTGAAGCTCCGGTTCTCATGCATCCCAATGTAGAGGAACCCTTTATCATTGAAGCTGACGCCTCTGATGTAGCTATAGCAGCCATCCTCTCTCAAAGACATCACACTACCGGACAAATGCATCCGGTTGCCTACATGTCTCGAAAACTAAATCCCGCTGAGCAAAACTATGTAATAGCTGAAAAAGAACTGTTAGCTATCTTAGAAGCCTTTAAAGAATGGAGACATTACATAATGGGAGCGAAATTTACTGTAACCGTGTACACTGATCATAGAAACTTACAGTTTATGAGCTCAGCCGGAATGTTGACCCCGAGACAACTCAGGTGGATGATGTTTTTTGCCGAATATGACTTTATAATCACCTTCCGTCCAGGCCAAGACAACAAGAAAGCGGATGCCCTGTCCAGAAAAGACTCTTCTTTGCATCGCTTTGAAGGAACTCCTCAACCAATAATCGATCCAGGCAAAGTTATTAATGTACTTTCGGCAGACCAATTCTTGGAGAATATTCATGAAAATTTTCCTTCTTCTCTGTGGAAATCATGGCTGAACTCCAATTCTAACCAAACCATCAAAGAAGGGATACCTTTCCATGGAAAACAAGTTTATCTGCCCTCTTTGCAATTACAAGAAACTGTGTTTAACTGGTTACATTCACATCCTATGGCCGGTCACCCAGGCCCTCGAAAGACTGTGGAAAAAATACAAAAGATGTTTTGGTGGCCAACGCTGCAAAAGGATGTGCTGAAAATGGCTAATGATTGTGAGGTCTGTGCCAGATTTAAATCCGATCACACTAAGCCTAAAGGTTTTCTACAGGTTCTACCGACACCAACTGAACCATGGAAACATATTTCTTTGGACTTCATTACTGACCTACCACCAATTCAACATCATACTGTGATCCTAGTGGTTGTGGACAGTTTCACCAAATATGCTCATTTCATCCCTTGTAAACAGCTACCCACTGCGGCACAGTTAGCACAAATATTTCTGCAACATGTGGTGCGCTTACATGGACTGCCTTCAGTATTGCTTTCGGATCGAGGGTCTCAATTCTCTTCCAAGTTCTGGCAGCAATGGTGCAAAGATCTACACATCACCTCCAATATGTCCACTAGTTATCACCCCCAAACTGATGGGCAGACTGAAAGACTGAACCAAACTCTAAAGCAGTACTTGAGGTGTTATGTTACGGACTCTAAGAAATCTTGGTTGGATTTGCTTTGGATTGCTGAATTTGCATATAACACTTCCTCACATTCATCAACCGGTTCCTCTCCGTTCCAGGCACTCTATGGCTATGAACCTAACACCATACCATTGACTATGGCTAAAGATGATGGTGGTGTACCAGCAGTTAGAGACTCTGTACAACTCATGCAAACTATTCACCGTCAAATTCAGGATCACTTGTTGCAAAGCAAGAAGAAATACAAAGAGCAGTATGACAAAAAACATCGTTCAGGTCCTGTGTATGCCCCTGGGGATAAAGTTTGGTTGTCTACCAAAAACTTGAACTTCAAACACAAAAGTATGTTTCAGCCCAAGTACATTGGTCCTTACCCGGTTCTTCGACAGGTGAACCCTGTGACATTCAAGTTGTTGTTGCCTAGGTCTCTAAGAATTCACCCAGTGTTTCATACTTCCCTGCTTAAACCTGCTAATCAGAATCTGGCTCCCCGTCCAGCCCCGATTTTGGTCCATGGTAATTGGGAGTATGAGGTGCGAGACATTTTGGATTCTAGACGTCGGGGTTCCAGGTTGTGGTATCTTGTCTCCTGGAAGGGGTACGGTGCTGAGAATGATTCCTGGGAACCGGCTGCAAATGTTCATGCCCCACGCTTGGTACGCCGTTTCCACCTCCTCCACCCTTTGAAGCCGGGCCCTAGACCACTCTTGGGAGGGGGGAGTACTGTCAGGGCTAGGGTGGCTTGTGGTCTAGGGCCCGCCCCCGCCCCACTCTGCAGTCGGAGTTGCCCTTGTGGCAAAATGCATCAATCCTCTTTGGGAGGGCGTTGGTGGCTGATGTGCTTCAAACCTGCTTGTGCTGCTAAGTTTCATCCCTGTTTATAGGTTTGTGCAGGTTTCCAGGTCTTTTGGCTGCTGTTTGCTGTGTTTTCCGCCTAATGCGTGAGGTTTCGCATGCTCACGCGTAATGCGTGAGGTTTGGCATGCTCACGCGTAATGCGTGAGGTTTGGTAGCCCGGTCGCATACGTGGGCGCCGTAAGCACGTTAGCTTACGCGACCGCGCCCTATCCTCTGTGCTCACTATTCTGGGACCTTCTGGGGAGTGGCAGTGTTCTCTTCTTGCTCCCTCTCCTTTCTGCAGAGTTCCAGCTTCTTTCGAAGAAGGATTCCATCGGTGGCCTAGAGGATCGTTTTCCAAGGGGCGTGTCTTGATCCTGCTTGCTTAGAGGGCCAGGCTATCGGTTGGAAGAGCCTTTTTGGGGACGTCTTGTCCTTCAAGGTAGTAGAGTAGGTCGTGCTCTACAGGTAGGACTTAGCAAATCCTAGTTTCTTGGCGCCAAAGTCTTTAAGGAAAAACTTTCTTGATTTATGTTTGATAAAACTATTAGTTCATGTTTTTGAAGAATAATTATGAATGCAGAAGAGTGAAACCATTGTTATATTTTGCACATTGAAACTGCGTTTTACATCTGGTTGCTGGCAAGAGATGTTTAACTTAAAGGTGCAAGGTATATAAAGGCGCATGCATTCATTTCCTGAACAGTTTGTTTTTGCGCAACTCTTTCTTGGAAAAGTCTTTTGGGGAAAGGTCAAGAGAAGCTTTGTTCTAATTGAAGACTAAGACAATAGTGAAATTGTGCTTTGGATTGTTTCACAAAATCTTGGTAAAGAGGTTATTTACTAAGGAGTGAGTTTGTTGTTGCTTAAGGTGAATCGGTCGCAATTCACAAGAGAATAACAGAATTGTTTTAAGGATGTTTTGGTCGCTATTCACAAGGGAATAACTAAATGGTGAAAAGTATGCAATAAGAGTTTTAGTAATTATTTCATTGAGCTTCATGTACCTTCAGAGTCTGTGATTAAGCAACAAGGTTTTCAGTAGTAGAATTCAGTGTTGGTTTTAGGTTGTATGGACAACTGTGATTTACGGAAAAGTTTTGCTACTAACCTTTTTCCTTTCCAGATCTCCTTCCCTGCTGTCCCCTTCCTAATTCCCTTTTCCCCCCCGCTTGATCACTCCAAGATTCTGTGTAGTAATTACATTCGGAATTGGAGGTATCGAGAGGTGGGTCTTTATAACTTCACGACAGATCCTGAGGAAAGCGTCGCCTTGACACCATGCCTCCGTAGAGGTATCAACAAAACACCTCAGGTATTGTTTGAGGGTCTGGTTTAACCTTTCAGTCTGCCCATCCGTCTGTGGATGAAAGCTGGTGGACAAGGAAGAGGCAATGCCCAATCGATCACACCAAACCCTCCAAATGTTTGCGGTGAATTGCGCCCCTCTATCAGAGACAATAACCTTGGGTAGGCCATGCAACCGAACAACATGTATGAGCAGCAAATGGGCTAATTGACTAGCTGAGGGAACCCCTTTACAGGCAATGAAGTGGCCCATCTTGGTTAAGTAGTCCACGACTACTACTATAGCTGACATCCCATGATCCTTAGGGAGTCCCACCACAAAATCAACTGAAAAGCTTTCCCAAGGACTCACAGGCGTGGGCATCGTTTGTAACAGCTCTTGCGCTGGTCGATGATCGCTTTTAGCCTGCGAACAGACGTCACATCGTTGAACCCAAGCGAACACATCCGGCCAGATGGTGGGCCACCAGTAGGTGCGTAGCAATTTTTCCAAAGTTTTCTTCCCTCCAGTGTGTCCTGCGCATGGTAGATTGTGGCACCACTTAAAGACTTGTTGTCTCAATGCAAGTGTGGGGAGAAGCAACTGAGACCCCTTTCTTGGCAACCCTTGACGGATTCTCCATTCCGGGTGTAATCGAATCCATGTTTTCCAAGCAAAGGTCTGGATGCCTCTCTTGACCTTGTGGAGAAATTCTTCCGTGTGGATCACCCCTACCACCTGTCGGGGTTCGATGATGCTGGTTTCGGGAGACTCCATCAATGCTGGGTGACTTTCTTGACGGGTGAGAGCATCTGCTTTCCGGTTGTCACATCCAGGACGGAAGGTGACCACAAAACGGAACTCAGAAAAGAAGAGCATCCATCTCAGTTGTCTGGGTGTGAGATGGCGTGCAGCTCGCATAAACTGAAGATTACGGTGGTCGGTATAAACCGTGATTTGGTGCGAGGCACCCATCAGCCAATGCCTCCACTCTGTGAAAGCGTCTTTAATTGCTAGCAATTCCTTCTCCGCAATCGTATAATTGCGTTCTGCAGGATTTAACTTGCGGGACATGAAGGCGATGGGATGTAGATGACATGTATCCTCACTCCTTTGTGAGAGAACTGCTCCCACCGCTAGTTCTGACGCATCGGCCTCTACCACGAAGGGGAGGTTTGGGTCAGCATGAACCAATATCGGAGCTGGCGTGAACGCAGTTTTCAACCGATCAAATGCTGTTTGCTCGTCGGTTCCCCATAAAAAAGGGGTGTTCTTCCGGGTTAATCGTGTGAGAGGTGTTACCAGATCTGAAAAGTGCGAGATGAACCTCCGATAGAAGTTGGCAAAACCAAGGAGTTTCTGGATATCCTTAACAGTGGTGGGTCGTGGCCACTCCACAATGGCCCGTACCTTCCTTTCAGCCATTATCTGCCCTGATGGAGTAAGCATGACTCCCAGGAATTCCACCGTTGTGACATGAAACTCACATTTCGTTAACTTGCAGTACAGTTGGTTTTGTTTTAGAGCCTCAAGCACCTGCCTCACATGTTTGATATGTTCTGGTTCATCATTCGAGTAGATTAAAATGTCATCTATGTAGACTACTACAAAGATATCCAAGTAGTCTCTCAACACCTCATTAAGGAAAAATTGGAAGGAGGCTGGGGCGTTGCATAGCCCAAAGGGCATCACAAGATACTCAAAGAGCCCATACCTTGTTTTAAAAGCGGTTTTCCATTCATCGCCTGATCGTATGCGTACTAAATGGTAGGCTCCCCTCAGATCCAGTTTCGTATAAATCCTGGCCGATCTCACTTGTTCCAGTAATACAGGTCTCAAGGGAAGTGGGTATTGATTCTTGGTGGTTATGGCATTTAATGCCCTGTAGTCGATACAGCAGCGTAATTACCCATTGGCCTTTGGAATAAAGAAAAGCGGGGAAGCTGCTGGGGACCTTGATGGTCGGATGAATCCCAAAGCAAGTAGGTTGTCCAAATATTCCCGTAGATGTTTTGTTTCGGGTTGTGACAACGCATAGATTCGGCCACATGGAACCACTGACCCTCGTGTTAAATCTATGCGGCAGTCGTATTCCCTATGCGGAGGAAGTACTTCAGCTTTTGCTTTACTGAAGACCTCTTCATACTCCTGGTAACACTGAGGTAGTTCCACCTCTTTTTCCGCGGCTGTGGAGACTGTGTGATTAACCGCCAGTACCCTTGAGGGTCGGGGATTCTCCTGGATGCAATGGTCTTGGCAATATGAGGAAGAGAATTCCAAAGTTCGCTCCGTCCATTTTATGTTGGGTTCATGCTTTTTCAGCCAAGGGAGTCCCAATATTATTCCGTAATTAGGGGCCTGGATGAGGTTAAACGACAGCTGCTCCTTATGATAACCCCCATACCACATCTCATACTCCGGGGTATGTTGGGTGATAGGACCAGATTCCAACACATGACCGTCTACTGCAAACACTTCTTCAAAGACAGTTTTATCCACCGGAGTTACTCCCAACTTCCGAGCTTCTGTCAAATCCATAAAGCAACCTGTCGCTCCGGAGTCTACCATGGCACGGACATACTTACGGTCTTGATCAATCCATAATTCAATGTCCACAAAGAACAGCTGGTTTCCCACTCGGTCCTCTTCGGTTATCGAAGGGATGAAATGTGCACTTGAGTCCCTCACTTCCTTAGAACTCAAGCTTCGGAGTTTTCCGACCCCTTGTCGACTGTGGACACTGCTCTTTGACCTGCACGATAGCATCCTCCTTTAGGTTTCACCGGACATTCTCGTAGAAAGTGGCCTTTCTTTCCACAGTACAGACACAGCCCAAATTTGCGGCGATGTTCTCTTTCACTTGTAGTGAGGGATACTCTCACCACTCCAATGTCCATGGGTTCGGATTTACCTTCTGCTTTATCCCCGCTAGTTGGTTTCTCCCCGAACACCAGAGGTCTGTCTTTTCTTCCAGTCTCTCCTTTTCTCTCTCTCAATCTGTGATCCAAGCGTAAGGCCAAATCAATAAAGGCTGCACATGTGGTAGGCTGGGGTTCAACTTGTGCTATTACGTCTTTGAGATTGTCTGTGAGCCCTTGGTAAAACAGAACCATCTGTTTGGCTTCAGGCCAATCAGTTTCAGCGATCAACCTCCTAAAATGATTCAGGTATGTCACTATATCGGAATTGCCTTGCTTAAGAACAAGCAACTCCTTATCAGCGGAGAAGGTGTCCGCTCTCCTATCAAAGGTTTTCTCAAATTCGGCTCGAAACAGGTCCCAATCATATAGGATCCCATCATTATTCCTGACTATAGGTACAGCCCACTAAGCTGCCTCTCCACCTAAATAGTAGATCAGAAAGGAAACCCGTGATTGATTGGTCAAAAAACATTTAGGCTTACAGGTGAAGTGCATCATCACCTGGGTCATAAACACCTGCACTTTCTTTCTATCTCCCATAAACCTTTCCGGGGGAGCCAAAGGAACTGGGGAGGGCATTTCTACTACCAGTGAGGTAGGCTGAGGGGCAGGGTTCCCTGCATCAAACGGGTTCCGCTGCATAGCATCCATCCGTGCTTGCAACGCAGCCGTTTCCTGGCGCGAGGCGGCCAACTCCGCCTGTACTAAGCCTAAGGCGGTCATTACCTCCTCTAAGGTGGCCATTCCTTGTATCGACCCAACCGGGAGGAGCAAAACTCTTGGGCCGATTATTCTGTCAGGTCTGTCCTGGTTGCTCCTCAGGATTGGATCGATGCTATAAGGGGGCCCACCTCTAGATCAACCCAAGTCTGACTGTAATTGTGTACAGACTGTTAAGGCGATCAAGCGGGGGAAAAAGTTGTGTCCGGAGGGGAACAGCTGGGCACCTGGAACCGTAACCTGTAATCACAGAAGCAAGGGATAAGTACCACAGAACCCTAAGCTGGAAGATCCACTAGTCAACAAAACACAAGTTACCTCATGTAGGAAGGGGGAGGCTCTAGTTGGCGCAGTGCAACACTAGCGACAAGCAGGGACTCTCTCTTCCTCGTCAGGGCTGAGGGTTACCTTCCAGACAACCTCTGCTTACCCTCTAGGTAGTGTGGCTTAAGCAGTCGTAGGCTAATCCTTGGGGCACATAGGGTTAAACACTTGCAACAGTACACCTTCACAACCAACCCACCACACAACGAGACCAGACTGTATTCTTGTAAAAATATATCTCTTTATATAGACTTTACGCAGGCTTGTGAATACAGTCAATAACTTTACGGATACGGTTTGCAGGATATTAGCTTTAGGGTACCACAGTTCTTATCGTAGTTCTTGTGAGGCCCGTAGGCCGGCGTTAAACGAAGTTCTTTGTGGAGCCAGCGGCTTCCAGGGGATCTGTCCCACGTCGCGTTGCCTTCCCGGTGTCGCTGATCGTTGCGGCTCTTCTGCCGAGCAGGTCACTGGTCGTCCGGGGCAGCGGTGCTCTGTGGCGGCACGGTCCTCTCTTTGTCGTCCGCTCCGACCTTGGAGACGGTGGCTGTGCGGCGGTGACAAGTGGCAGTACGGTCCCCAAGTGCAGGACGTACTCAGCCAAATGTCGATGCAGCTGTGGGCTCACAGCTGGGCTGTCGGGCAGGCTACCGACCTTGTGGATTCCCGTAGGGCAATGGTCTGTCCTTGCAGGTGAGGGACGGCTCGCTATGCAGTCGCCTCGGTAGCTCGGACCGGACGGGTCCTCCTTTGCTTTGCTCTCGGGCTCCCAGCGCAGGTGTGGTCACGATGTTCGGGCCAGCGGCGGCTGGTCCTCACTGTGCTTCCGCTGTTGCTTTGGGCCCCGGTCACGGTGGTCGGGAGGGTGTGGATGCCTTAGAGGAGATTCCTCTTGGTCGGTGCTGCGGCGATGGTCAGTACCCGCAGTCGCTTTCTTCCAAGGGGGTTAGCGTCCACTGGTCCTGGGACGCTGGTCAGGGGGCAAGTTCAATTCCAAGCCCTTGGAGATCTCTTTGCAGAGTTTGGCACAAGTAGCACAAAAGTCTTTTCGTAGTCGTTTTGTCTTCCTCTCCTTCAGCAGCAAGGCACCAGACACAGGCAAGAGTCAGCACCCTTCCTTGTCTTCTCACGGTCCTTCTCGTAGGGCAGAGTCGTTCTGTGGCCCAAACTGGATCTAATTTTCAAGGAGCAGGGCTCCGTCTTTTATAGGCCAATTCCTTTGTTCTCGCAGGCCAGGGGGGCCTTTGCATAGCCACTCTCAGTTCTGGAGTACCCCGGCGGGTGTACTCCGGCTCCTGCTTTCAGTGTGAGGGGCAGGCGCATCAGACGCCCCACAGGAGGTGGAGCCAGCATTGTCCTGACAGGGGTGGCCAGAGTACCTTGTTGATGGGGGCTTCGCCCTTCCTGGGCCAGGTGCCGGCAGAGTCATCCGCCGCTCCCCAGGAGGGTGGAGCCAGCATTGTGGTGGCCGAGCACAGTGACAGTTCGAGTCAAGAGGCACTCCTACCTCCCACTAAGGTGTAATCTGCGCATTCACCACCTGTCATCCCTCCAGCCCTGTCACTCACCCATCCCAGACAGTCGGATACACATACTGGCAGAGGCAACTGAAATGGTTAGGCAAGCAAATGCTAACTTTCTAAAAGTAGCATTTGCAAACCCAGGATATGGAAATAAACTTGCCTACAAGAAATATCTCATCATCCTGAGTTCAGGCATACTAAACTTGACTCACTACCATGCTCCTTGAGCCTGCGGGGATTATAGGGTGTAATAATCCTCGCAGCTCAGTCTGGCCTAATGGAGCAGGTAGCCTTCAGCAGTGAAATACGGTCTTCGTTGTAAGTCACTACCAGGACAGGCCACGCACATCAGGGCTTGTCCTACCTTACACCTACAACGCACCCTGCCCGCAGGCCTACCATAGGGGTGACTAATATGCAGTCAAGGGAAGGGTCGGTGCGGGCAAGTGGGGACACTTGCCCAGCTAGCGTGACAGTACGAGACCGCACGCGGGTTCTGCAGTCGCAGTTCCCAGACACATCTTTACGGCTGCTTCGGTGGGTGGCGCAACCAGCGCTGCAGGCCCACCAGCAGTATTGGCATTTACAAGCCCCGGCACTCCCTCGTGCCCTTTACTAGGGACTGACAGCAAATCCAATGCACCAATCAGGAATACCAATCGTATATACAATTTACAGTAGGGAGCACTTGCACTGCGGCACGGATCAGCCGTGGCGCAGTGCCCTGAGTATCGGAAAAGCAGCAAAACATCGGAGGCACATCAGCAAAAAGTGGAAGGGAGACTCACGCCAAGGTGCCAGGTCTAACATGTGTCCCCTCCAGCTGAAAATGTGGGGGGAACTACCCTTCCCCAGGGAGTTCCACATCACTAAGGCGGAAAAATCTGGACAGACCGTCAGCGTTGGCGTGATCGGTGCCAGGGCGGTGTTCCACCGTAAAGTCCATACTCTGTAGAGAAATGGACCACCTCAACAGTCTCGGGTTCTCACCCCTCATTTGCATCAACCATCTGAGGGGCCTGTGGTCCGTCTGAACTCGGAAGTGAGACCCAAACAAGTAGGGTCTTAGCTTCTTCAGCGCCCAGACCACAGCAAATGCTTCACGCTCTATTGCACTCCACCTACTTTCCCGTGGAAGTAACCTCCGACTTATGAAGGCTACGGGTTGGTCAAAGCCCTCCTCAGTCATCTGTGAAAGAACAGCCCCTACACCATGCTCTGAAGCGTCTGTTTGCACAATGAACTCCTTGGAGAAATCTGGGGCCAGGAGCACGGGTGCCGTGCACATGGCAGTCTTCAGGGTGTCGAAAGCTTTCTGACAGGTGTCAGTCCAAATCACATTCCTGGGCTGCTTTTTCGAAGTCAGCTCTGTCAAGGGGGTCACGATCGTGCCATAGCCCTTGACAAACCTCCTGTAATACCCAGTGAGCCCCAGGAAGGCTCTCACTGCAGTCTGGGTCTTGGGGGGTTCCCAAGCCAGGATGGTTTCGATTTTGGGCTGCAAGGGGGCTACCTTGCCACTCCCAACTTGGTGTCCCAAGTACACCACTGAACCCTGCCCAATCTGGCACTTGCTTGCCTTGATTGTGAGGCCTGCTCTGCGCAGGGCCATCAACACTTCCCAGAGGTGTCGCAGGTGTTCGGGCCAGGTGCCGCTGAACACCGCGATGTCATCCAGGTAGGCGGCACTGAACTCGTCCAGTCCAGCCAACACCTGGTTGACCAGTCTCTGAAAGGTGGCAGGGGCATTCTTCATTCCAAATGGCATAACCCGGAACTGGAAATGCCCATCTGGTGTAGAGAATGCCGACCTCTCCTTTGCCCCATCGGTCAAGGCGATCTGCCAGTACCCAGACGTCAAATCAAACGTGCTGAGAAACCGGGCAGCCCCCAGCCGATCAATGAGCTCGTCAGCTCTGGGGATGGGGTGCGCGTCAGTCTTCGTGACTGAATTGAGTCCTCTGTAGTCCACACAGAACCGGAGTTCGGGTGTGGCTCCCGGCGCAGCAGCCTTCGGAACCAAGACCACGGGGCTGGACCAAGGACTGCTGGAAGACTCAACCACCCCGAGGGCAAGCATCTTGGAGACCTCCTCCTTGATGCAGGCCCGTACCCTGTCAGTCACCCGGTAAGCCTTATGCTTCACCGGTAAGCTGTCTCCAGTGTCCACATCATGGACGCACCAATCTGTGACACTCGGAACCAGGGAAACCAGGTCTGGAAACTGCCCCAGCAACTGGCGGCAATCCTCCTGTTGTTCAGCAGTCAGGGAGGGTGAGAGGTTAACTCCATCCACTGACCCATCCTTCTCACAGGCCACCAAGAGGTCCGGTAGAGGCTCTGACTCCTCCTCCATTCCGTCATCGGTTGCCAACAACATGCCCACTTCGGACCTTCGCAAGTGGGGCTTGAGGCGGTTGACATGTAGGACCCGCAAAGGGTTCCTGGGCGTCTTCATGTCCACCAAGTATGTCACGGGGCTCTTCCGCTCCACAACCTCGAATGGTCCTGTCCACTTATCTTGAAGGGCACAGGGCTCCACCGGGGCTAAGACATACACCTCTTGTCCAGGCTGAAGCTCGACCAGAGTGGCATTCTGATCGTACCACCGCTTCATTTCCTCCTGGCTCGCTTCCAGATTTGCCTCGGCAAGTTGTCTGAAGCGCCTGGTTTGGTTTCTGAAGGCCAGCATGTAGCTATATACATTCTGGGGAGGTTTCCTGGGAGATTGCTCCCAGCCTTCCTTTACCAAACTCAGTGGTCCTCTCACGGGGTGACCGTACAGCAGTTCAAAGGGGCTGAACCCTAGGGACTTCTGTGGTACCTCGCGATATGCAAACAGCAGGCATGGTAAGAGGACGTCCCACTTACGCCTCATCGGGCCGTCCAAGCCCATTATCATGCCTTTAAGGGTTCGGTTGAATCTTTCAACCAACCCGTTACCTTGGGGATGGTAGGGTGTGGTGAACTTGTACGTTACGCCACACTCCTGCCAAAGGGATTTCATATATTTCGATATGAAATTGGTCCCCCTGTCGCTCACTACCTCTAGAGGGAATCCTATTCGTGAGAAAATTCCCATCAGTGCACGCCCCACCACGGGAGCCGTCACTGTCCTCAGAGGTATGGCTTCAGGGTACCGGGTGGCATGGTCCACCAAGACCAGGATGAACCTGTTGCCCATGGCCGTCTTGGGGTCCAGAGGCCCAACGATGTCAATACCCACTCGCTGGAATGGCGTACCGACCACAGGGAAGGGTTGGAGGGGAGCCTTGTTCCTCCCTCCCGTCTTCCCACTTGCCTGGCAAGTCGGACAGGTTCTGCAATAGGCATCTGAACTCTTATGCATTTGGGGCCAGTAAAAGTGGGTGACAAGCCTGTCATAGGTCTTGTCCATCCCCAAATGTCCTGCTAAAGGCACATCATGAGCCAGACCCAGTAGGAAGGCTCTGAACTTCTGGGGTACCACCAGCACACGGGCTGACCCAGGTTCAGCAGCCTTAGGCTCCGAATACAGGAGGTCGTTCTCCCAGTACACGTAATGTGTTTTGGCCTGAACACCATTGGCCTGGTCTGCAGCCTGCTGCCGCATACCTACGAGAGAAGGGCATTCTTTCTGCTCCCTGCAGAATTCCTCCCTGGAAGGTCCTCCTTCTTGCTGCCAATGGGTCAGCTCAGGCAGGTCCCCCAGTTCGGCGATCTGTTCCCCTGTAGGCTCCAGGGCATCCCCCTCAAGGTCTGCCTCCTCCTGGACCGTAGGAACTTCAGGGGCCGGTTTCCCGCGCCCCCTGCGCCTTCTCCCTAAGGCCGGTTCCTGGGCCTCTCCATCAGGCCCCAGGACCTCTCGATCACCCTTACTGGCTGCCATAGACCGGGTGGTCACGCACGCCCAGTCAGGCAGACCCACCATCCGCAGGTGAGTCGTTTTCTCCACCTTTTCCCAAGGGGAGTGCTCCAAGTCGTTCCCTAGCAAACAGTCAACAGGCATGGTTTTTCTCACACAGACCTGCAGAGTACCAGAGACCCCCCCCCACTCGAAGGGAACTTGAGCCATCGGACACTGGCTCTCGGAATTATCAGCATTGATAACCCTACAGTAGGCATGGGGGACAACCTGCTCTTGAGACACCAGGTGCTGCCTCACTGCAGTCACACTGGCTCCTGTGTCTCTAAGAGCCTCGGCTTCCTTACCATTGATGATCACCACCTGCCCATATTTTTTAGTGTTAGAGGGCAGGTAGTTCGTAGGGATCATCTCGCTGTCTCCTAACGAGACCAGGGTCATGTGAACGGGATCTCCACCCCCCGGGACCATCATTTCTTCTCCCAGGTGAACGCTAGTCACTTGTCGGGGCGGAGCACCAGTGGGTGCGGGTTTTCCAAATAGGCGACACTTGGGGTCACTGGATATGTGCCCAGGCTCGCCACATTTGAAACAATTGAAGGGCCCCTTTGGAACAGGTTTACCTGTCGGGGCCCCATTCTGCTTCGGGGGTGGGGGAGGCTGAGAACCCTGCTGCGGATTCCCTTGGGAACTACTTTGGGGGCCTTTTTGGAACCCTTTCTGTTTTCCCCCCTTGTCCCCCCCACTCTTCTGCTGGGGACCCTGCCCACTCTTGGCGGAATCTCCCACGGGACCCTTGTGGACCCTGGTGCTCAGCCAGCGGTCTGCCTCCTCAGCAAGCTTCCTCGGGTTGGACAGCTTGCTATCGATCAGGTGTTGGCGTAACTCAGGAAAACAGTGATCAGACAAGTGCTCCCATGCAATTAAATCAAAGAGACCTTGAAAATCATTCACTTTGTTACCTTTCACCCAACCATCCAGTGCTCTGCAAAAGTAAGTCACATACTCCACATACGTATTCCCAGGCCGCTTAGTACATCCCCTAAACTTCTGTCTATACATTTCAGGGGTAAGCCCGTACCTGTTCAACAAAGCTTCTTTCATGTGGATATAGGACCTCTGATTCTCAACGGGCAAATCTAGCAAGGTATCTCTCCCTTCGCTAAGGAACCTTCCCCACAACCCCGCTCCCCAATCCTTTTCAGGGACCCGGTGGGAGGACATGGCTACCTCATATGCCCTAAACCATTGTCCTATGTCATCCCCCTTAAAGAACTCCTTGACTACGTCCTTCGGGATATGCACTCTTGACTCTACCTGCACTGGCGATGTGCTGCCACCAGAGGGAGGACGATCCAAGTCTCTCTCCTTGAGACTCATCTCCCTCATCTTGATTTCGTAATTCATTTGGTGCTTTCGTTCTTCCAGCGCCATTCTTTTTGTTTCCAGCTCCAGCTGGATTTTCAATTCTGCCAATTTCCTTTCGTGATTCCGGGTTTCCTTCCTGTCCGCCAGCTCCTCTGGCGACAGGCCTTTACCCAAGCTGTGCTCGCTGTCTTGTCGCTCGAGATCGATCAGATCCCCAAGTGCATTCTGCTCCTCCGTTGCATTCTGCTCCTCTGTTGCATTCTGCTCGGCGAGGACGTCTTGCTCTTCCGGGGTCTTTCTGGACTCCACCCAGGCTTTCAGGGCCTTGTAGAGCTCCGGCTTGTTTTTGCAACCAGCGTGCGGAACCTTTAGTTTCCTACAAAAAAACTTCAGCTCCATCTTTGAGTATTTGTCCAGCTTCGCGGCGTCCCATTCTATCTCCAAGACCTCGGAGGTCGTGGACTCCGCTCCATCCAGGCTCTTTGTGCCCGGCATGGTTTCGGCACTCGGAATCTTCTTTCAAAAGGCAAAGTCTGTGGTTTAGTAACTGTACCGTAATCCTTGTGTAGCGGTCAGAAGCTCAGGTATAACTATCGCAAGTGTAAATTCGAAATCCTCACCGCTGCGTCCAATGTAGGAAGGGGGAGGCTCTAGTTGGCGCAGTGCAACACTAGCGACAAGCAGGGACTCTCTCTTCCTCGTCAGGGCTGAGGGTTACCTTCCAGACAACCTCTGCTTACCCTCTAGGTAGTGTGGCTTAAGCAGTCGTAGGCTAATCCTTGGGGCACATAGGGTTAAACACTTGCAACAGTACACCTTCACAACCAACCCACCACACAACGAGACCAGACTGTATTCTTGTAAAAATATATCTCTTTATATAGACTTTACGCAGGCTTGTGAATACAGTCAATAACTTTACGGATACGGTTTGCAGGATATTAGCTTTAGGGTACCACAGTTCTTATCGTAGTTCTTGTGAGGCCCGTAGGCCGGCGTTAAACGAAGTTCTTTGTGGAGCCAGCGGCTTCCAGGGGATCTGTCCCACGTCGCGTTGCCTTCCCGGTGTCGCTGATCGTTGCGGCTCTTCTGCCGAGCAGGTCACTGGTCGTCCGGGGCAGCGGTGCTCTGTGGCGGCACGGTCCTCTCTTTGTCGTCCGCTCCGACCTTGGAGACGGTGGCTGTGCGGCGGTGACAAGTGGCAGTACGGTCCCCAAGTGCAGGACGTACTCAGCCAAATGTCGATGCAGCTGTGGGCTCACAGCTGGGCTGTCGGGCAGGCTACCGACCTTGTGGATTCCCGTAGGGCAATGGTCTGTCCTTGCAGGTGAGGGACGGCTCGCTATGCAGTCGCCTCGGTAGCTCGGACCGGACGGGTCCTCCTTTGCTTTGCTCTCGGGCTCCCAGCGCAGGTGTGGTCACGATGTTCGGGCCAGCGGCGGCTGGTCCTCACTGTGCTTCCGCTGTTGCTTTGGGCCCCGGTCACGGTGGTCGGGAGGGTGTGGATGCCTTAGAGGAGATTCCTCTTGGTCGGTGCTGCGGCGATGGTCAGTACCCGCAGTCGCTTTCTTCCAAGGGGGTTAGCGTCCACTGGTCCTGGGACGCTGGTCAGGGGGCAAGTTCAATTCCAAGCCCTTGGAGATCTCTTTGCAGAGTTTGGCACAAGTAGCACAAAAGTCTTTTCGTAGTCGTTTTGTCTTCCTCTCCTTCAGCAGCAAGGCACCAGACACAGGCAAGAGTCAGCACCCTTCCTTGTCTTCTCACGGTCCTTCTCGTAGGGCAGAGTCGTTCTGTGGCCCAAACTGGATCTAATTTTCAAGGAGCAGGGCTCCGTCTTTTATAGGCCAATTCCTTTGTTCTCGCAGGCCAGGGGGGCCTTTGCATAGCCACTCTCAGTTCTGGAGTACCCCGGCGGGTGTACTCCGGCTCCTGCTTTCAGTGTGAGGGGCAGGCGCATCAGACGCCCCACAGGAGGTGGAGCCAGCATTGTCCTGACAGGGGTGGCCAGAGTACCTTGTTGATGGGGGCTTCGCCCTTCCTGGGCCAGGTGCCGGCAGAGTCATCCGCCGCTCCCCAGGAGGGTGGAGCCAGCATTGTGGTGGCCGAGCACAGTGACAGTTCGAGTCAAGAGGCACTCCTACCTCCCACTAAGGTGTAATCTGCGCATTCACCACCTGTCATCCCTCCAGCCCTGTCACTCACCCATCCCAGACAGTCGGATACACATACTGGCAGAGGCAACTGAAATGGTTAGGCAAGCAAATGCTAACTTTCTAAAAGTAGCATTTGCAAACCCAGGATATGGAAATAAACTTGCCTACAAGAAATATCTCATCATCCTGAGTTCAGGCATACTAAACTTGACTCACTACCATGCTCCTTGAGCCTGCGGGGATTATAGGGTGTAATAATCCTCGCAGCTCAGTCTGGCCTAATGGAGCAGGTAGCCTTCAGCAGTGAAATACGGTCTTCGTTGTAAGTCACTACCAGGACAGGCCACGCACATCAGGGCTTGTCCTACCTTACACCTACAACGCACCCTGCCCGCAGGCCTACCATAGGGGTGACTAATATGCAGTCAAGGGAAGGGTCGGTGCGGGCAAGTGGGGACACTTGCCCAGCTAGCGTGACAGTACGAGACCGCACGCGGGTTCTGCAGTCGCAGTTCCCAGACACATCTTTACGGCTGCTTCGGTGGGTGGCGCAACCAGCGCTGCAGGCCCACCAGCAGTATTGGCATTTACAAGCCCCGGCACTCCCTCGTGCCCTTTACTAGGGACTGACAGCAAATCCAATGCACCAATCAGGAATACCAATCGTATATACAATTTACAGTAGGGAGCACTTGCACTGCGGCACGGATCAGCCGTGGCGCAGTGCCCTGAGTATCGGAAAAGCAGCAAAACATCGGAGGCACATCAGCAAAAAGTGGAAGGGAGACTCACGCCAAGGTGCCAGGTCTAACACCTCACCTGCATATCCTACAGGTGTGCCTGCATGAAGGAAGGATCTAAAGGGCGGCTTCTAAATCCCCTGGCTGTGCTACTAGAAAATATAATACAGAGATCATTAGAAAACCCCCATGTCCCCTCCCCTCCTGTAACTTGAAATTTCAGGACAGCAATGAACACCTATCCAGATGTAGGGATAAAGATAACCTAATGTTGCCCAAAACAAAATAATGAAATGATGATCACATTCCTGGTAAACGGTAGTTCCCAACAAAAGGTCTTTTCTCCTCCGAGGAAATGCTTGAAAGAATATCCCCAGGGTATGCAAGTCGCGCCAACCCCAAGATATCTCATACATTCCCTAGTTTGTAAATAACTCAAATAATTCAGGAAACTAAATCATATGCCCAGCGTAAAGTATACATATAGCGTCTCTACAGATCCTTCTCTGTAAGCGCTCAGATGTGAGTAATGTGCACTGAATGGTAAGGCGGCACCTATGCCCAGGTGTCCTGCACGAACCGGAGAAAGACGCTCCCTGAAAGTATGTATCAATATGCAAAAAACAGATTCTGTAAGCGAACTATGAATACAAGTGCCCCACTCGATCGTGAAAACCTGTTGCTGCAATGACGGAATGAAACGGGCGCTTCCTAAGCCCCACCAGGTTAATCCACAACTCGAACGGCAACACGATGATGAACGTTAAGTTGTAGGCGCTTCCTAAGCCCCACCAGGTTAATCCACAAACGGACTCCTAGAACAAGGAACGCTGAACCCACGCGCTAGAAGCTGCGTGTCCTTTCAGCGCGAGCCGATACTTGCCACCGCCGACCTCCAAGTATCCTCTAGTGAAGAATCAAAGTACACGAACCCAAACACAAGCAGGAGTAATCGGCAGCGCGTACACAGTGAGACTTCCTGATAATCACTAGTCGCACCGCGTCATAGGAGCGCGCCGTGCAAAGGATCATGGGATATGTAGTTTCCCATTCCGTTCCGTATATTTAGAGCAGGCAGTGATTTACCAGCGGTCGGGGGAATCGTGACAGTACACCCCCTCTCACAACACTCACTGACTGCCACCAGGTTTACCGGGATGTGACAAATGGAACCTCCGCACCAGTCTAGGAGCATGAACAGCACCCACAGGTTCCCAAGAGTCCTCCTCAGGACCATAACCCTTCCAAGATACCAAGTACTGAAGTTTCCCTCTCACCCTACGAGCGTCCAAAATGCGCCGCACCTCGTACTCCACATCCTGCTCTACCCTCACAGGTGCAGGCGCTGCAGGACCCGGACCCCGAGCGGGCTTGAGCAGCGAGACATGGAACACTGGGTGTATCCGGAAATGTGAGGGGAGTTTCAGTTTAACCGCTACTGGGTTGACATGGCGAATCACCTGGTAAGGACCAATGAACCTAGGGTTGAAAATGCTGAACCGTTTAAAACGGATGTTCCGAGTGGACAGCCACACCCAATCCCCTTTCTTGTACCCAGGACAAGGCCTACGGTGTCTATCAGCCTGAGTTTTGTACCTGAGTTTAGCCTTTTCAAGATTCTGTCTGGCCTGCAAAACAGTCTTCCGCAACTGCACTAATCTGGACTGTAACTGCGGAATCGGTGCTTCAACACCCGGCACACTCAAAGGGGCAAATCTGGGATGAAACCCATACGTACAAAAAAATGGGGTACACAAAGTAGAGGAATGAACTGCGTCATTATACGCCACCTCAGCCGACCATAACCATTCTACCCATGCCTCCGTAGAGGTATCAACAAAACACCTCAGGTATTGTTTGAGGGTCTGGTTTAACCTTTCAGTCTGCCCATCCGTCTGTGGATGAAAGCTGGTGGACAAGGAAGAGGCAATGCCCAATCGATCACACCAGACCCTCCAAAAGTTTGCGGTGAATTGCGCCCCTCTATCAGAGACAATAACCTTGGGTAGGCCATGCAACCGAACAACATGTATGAGCAGCAAATGGGCTAATTGACTAGCTGAGGGAACCCCTTTACAGGCAATGAAGTGGCCCATCTTGGTTAAGTAGTCCACGACTACTACTATAGCTGACATCCCATGATCCTTAGGGAGTCCCACCACAAAATCAACTGAAAAGCTTTCCCAAGGACTCACAGGCGTGGGCATCATTTGTAACAGCTCTTGCGCTGGTCGATGATCGCTTTTAGCCTGTGAACAGACGTCACATCGTTGAACCCAAGCGAACACATCCGGCCGGATGGTGGGCCACCAGTAGGTGCGTAGCAATTTTTCCAAAGTTTTCTTCCCTCCAGTGTGTCCTGCGCATGGTAGATTGTGGCACCACTTAAAGACTTGTTGTCTCAATGCAAGTGTGGGGAGAAGCAACTGAGACCCCTTTCTTGGCAACCCTTGACGGATTCTCCATTCCGGGTGTAATCGAATCCATGTTTTCCAAGCAAAGGTCTGGATGCCTCTCTTGACCTTGTGGAGAAATTCTTCCGTGTGGATCACCCCTACCACCTGTCGGGGTTCGATGATGCTGGTTTCGGGAGACTCCATCAATGCTGGGTGACTTTCTTGACGGGTGAGAGCATCTGCTTTCCGGTTGTCACATCCAGGACGGAAGGTGACCACAAAACGGAACTCAGAAAAGAAGAGCATCCATCTCAGTTGTCTGGGTGTGAGATGGCGTGCAGCTCGCATAAACTGAAGATTACGGTGGTCGGTATAAACCGTGATTTGGTGCGAGGCACCCATCAGCCAATGCCTCCACTCTGTGAAAGCGTCTTTAATTGCTAGCAATTCCTTCTCCGCAATCGTATAATTGCGTTCCGCAGGATTTAACTTGCGGGACATGAAGGCGATGGGATGTAGATGACCTGTATCCTCACTCCTTTGCGAGAGAACTTCTCCCACCGCTAGTTCTGACACATCGGCCTCTACCACGAAGGGGAGGTTTGGGTCAGCATGAACCAATATCGGAGCTGGCGTGAACGCAGTTTTCAACCGATCAAATGCTGTTTGCTCGTCGGTTCCCCATAAAAAAGGGGTGTTCTTCCGGGTTAATCGTGTGAGAGGTGTTACCAGATCTGAAAAGTGCGAGATGAACCTCCGATAGAAGTTGGCAAAACCAAGGAGTTTCTGGATATCCTTAACAGTGGTGGGTCGTGGCCACTCCACAATGGCCCGTACCTTCCTTTCAGCCATTATCTGCCCTGATGGAGTAAGCATGACTCCCAGGAATTCCACCGTTGTGACATGAAACTCACATTTCGTTAACTTGCAGTACAGTTGGTTTTGTTTTAGAGCCTCAAGCACCTGCCTCACATGTTTGATATGTTCTGGTTCATCATTCGAGTAGATTAAAATGTCATCTATGTAGACTACTACAAAGATATCCAAGTAGTCTCTCAACACCTCATTAAGGAAAAATTGGAAGGAGGCTGGGGCGTTGCATAGCCCAAAGGGCATCACAAAATACTCAAAGAGCCCATACCTTGTTTTAAAAGCGGTTTTCCATTCATCGCCTGATCGTATGCGTACTAAATGGTAGGCTCCCCTCAGATCCAGTTTCGTATAAATCCTGGCCGATCTCACTTGTTCCAGTAATACAGGTATCAAGGGAAGTGGGTATTGATTCTTGGTGGTTATGGCATTTAATGCCCTGTAGTCGATACAGCAGCGTAATTCCCCATTGGCCTTTGGAATAAAGAAAAGCGGGGAAGCTGCTGGGGACCTTGATGGTCGGATGAATCCCAAAGCAAGTAGGTTGTCCAAATATTCCCGTAGATGTTTTGTTTCGGGTTGTGACAACGGATAGATTCGGCCACATGGAACCACTGACCCTGGTGTTAAATCTATGCGGCAGTCGTATTCCCTATGCGGAGGAAGTACTTCAGCTTTTGCTTTACTGAAGACCTCTTCATACTCCTGGTAACACTGAGGTAGTTCCACCTCTTTTTCCGCGGCTGTGGAGACTGTGTGATTAACCGCCAGTACCCTTGAGGGTCGGGGATTCTCCTGGATGCAATGGTCTTGGCAATATGAGGAAGAGAATTCCAAAGTTCGCTCCGTCCATTTTATGTTGGGTTCATGCTTTTTCAGCCAAGGGAGTCCCAATATTATTCCGTAATTAGGGGCCTGGATGAGGTTAAACGACAGCTGCTCCTTATGATAACCCCCATACCAC
Source organism: Lissotriton vulgaris (assembly GCF_964263255.1). Classification (NCBI taxonomy): domain Eukaryota; kingdom Metazoa; phylum Chordata; class Amphibia; order Caudata; family Salamandridae; genus Lissotriton; species Lissotriton vulgaris. Next base: position 115,966,748 of record NC_141697.1, on the reverse strand, counting down.
ATCTCATACTCCGGGGTATGTTGGGTGATAGGACCAGATTCCAACACATGACCGTCTACTGCAAACACTTCTTCAAAGACAGTTTTATCCACCGGAGTTACTCCCAACTTCCGAGCGTCTGTCAAATCCATAAAGCAACCTGTCGCTCCGGAGTCTACCATGGCACGGACATACTTACGGTCTTGATCAATCCATAATTCAATGTCCACAAAGAACAGCTGGTTTCCCACTCGGTCCTCTTCGGTTATCGAAGGGATGAAATGTGCACTTGAGTCCCTCACTTCCTTAGAACTCAAGCTTCGGAGTTTTCCGACCCCTTGTCGACTGTGGACACTGCTCTTTGACCTGCACGATAGCGTCCTCCTTTAGGTTTCACCGGACATTCTCGTAGAAAGTGGCCTTTCTTTCCACAGTACAGACACAGCCCAAATTTGCGGCGATGTTCTCTTTCACTTGTAGTGAGGGATGCTCTCACCACTCCAATGTCCATGGGTTCGGATTTACCTTCTGCTTTATCCCCGCTAGTTGGTTTCTCCCCGAACACCAGAGGTCTGTCTTTTCTTCCAGTCTCTCCTTTTCTCTCTCTCAATCTGTGATACAAGCGTAAGGCCAAATCAATAAAGGCTGCACATGTGGTAGGCTGGGGTTCAACTTGTGCTATTACGTCTTTGAGATTGTCTGTGAGCCCTTGGTAAAACAGAACCATCTGTTTGGCTTCAGGCCAATCAGTTTCAGCGATCAATCTCCTAAAATGATTCAGGTATGTCACTATATCGGAATTGCCTTGCTTAAGAACAAGCAACTCCTTATCAGCGGAGAAGGTGTCCGCTCTCCTATCAAAGGTTTTCTCAAATTCGGCTCGAAACAGGTCCCAATCATATAGGATCCCATCATTATTCCTGACTATAGGTACAGCCCACTGAGCTGCCTCTCCACCTAAATAGGAGATCAGAAAAGAAACCCGTGATTGATTGGTCAAAAAACATTTAGGCTTACAGGTGAAGTGCATCATCACCTGGGTCATAAACACCTGCACTTTCTTTCTATCTCCCATAAACCTTTCCGGGGGAGCCAAAGGAACTGGGGAGGGCATTTCTACTACCAGTGAGGTAGGCTGAGGGGCAGGGTTCCCTGCATCAAACGGGTTCCGCTGCATAGCATCCATCCGTGCTTGCAACGCAGCCGTTTCCTGGCGCGAGGCGGCCAACTCCGCCTGTACTAAGCCTAAGGCGGTCATTACCTCCTCTAAGGTGGCCATTCCTTGTATCGACCCAACCGGGAGGAGCAAAACTCTTGGGCCGATTATTCTGTCAGGTCTGTCCTGGTTGCTCCTCAGGATTGGATCGATGCTATAAGGGGGCCCACCTCTAGATCAACCCAAGTCTGACTGTAATTGTGTACAGACTGTTAAGGCGATCAAGCGGGGGAAAAAGTTGTGTCCGGAGGGGAACAGCTGGGCACCTGGAACCGTAACCTGTAATCACAGAATCAAGGGATAAGTACCACAGAACCCTAAGCTGGAAGATCCACTAGTCAACAAAACACAAGTTACCTCACCTGCATATCCTACAGGTGTGCCTGCATGAAGGAAGGATCTAAAGGGCGGCTTCTAAATCCCCTGGCTGTGCTACTAGAAAATATAATACAGAGATCATTAGAAAACCCCCATGTCCCCTCCCCTCCTGTAACTTGAAATTTCAGGACAGCAATGAACACCTACCCAGATGTAGGGATAAAGATAACCTAATGTTGCCCAAAACAAAATAATGAAATGATGATCACATTCCTGGTAAACGGTAGTTCCCAACAAAAGGTCTTTTCTCCTCCGAGGAAATGCTTGAAAGACTATCCCCCGGGTATGCAAGTCGCGTCAACCCCAAGATATCTCATACATTCCCTAGTTTGTAAATAACTCAAATTCAGGAAACTAAATCATATGCCCAGCGTAAAGTATACATATAGCGTCTCTACAGATCCTTCTCTGTAAGCGCTCAGATGTGAGTAATGTGCACTGAATGGTAAGGCGGCACCTATGCCCAGGTGTCCTGCACGAACCGGAGCAAGATGCTCCCTGAAAGTATGTATCAATATGCAAAAAACAGATTCTGTAAGCGAACTATGAATACAAGTGCCCCACTCGATCGTGAAAACCTGTTGCTGCAATGACGGAATGAAACGGGCGCTTCCTAAGCCCCACCAGGTTAATCCACAACTCGAACGGCAACACGATGATGAACGTTAAGTTGTAGGCGCTTCCTAAGCCCCACCAGGTTAATCCACAAACGGACTCCTAGAACAAGGAACGCTGAACCCACGCGCTAGAAGCTGCGTGTCCTTTCAGCGCGAGCCGATACTTGCCACCGCCGACCTCCAAGTATCCTCTAGTGAAGAATCAAAGTACACGAACCCAAACACAAGCAGGAATAATCGGCAGCGCGTACACAGTGAGACTTCCTGATAATCACTAGTCGCACCGCGTCATAGGAGCGCGCCGCGCAAAGGATCATGGGATATGTAGTTTACCATTCCGTTCCGTATATTTAGAGCAGGCAGTGATTTACCAGCGGTCGGGGGAATCGTGACACCCACATTGCAGACATAGACAACAACTGAATACTATAACCAATATTATACCTAGGAATTATAGCAATTTCCATCCCCAAGCGGATATCACACTCCAGAGCCAACCGGACCAAGTCCAGGTGTCTGGATTCTGGTGGATCAGGTGAGCTATTTCATGAAGCCTAGTAATAGCCTTATACACGGATGGCGCGTTATTTGGAATAAAAACACAACAACTGGATCCGATGACTCTACAAGCCCTGCCCCTATCGGCCAGGATGACGTCAAGGACAAGGCGATTTTGAAGAACTACGAGTCTCATAGCAGATTGTTCTTCAGTTAGGTTACCTAAGGCAGAGGTAGTTTCGTTCACTACCGTTTCAAGTGTGCTCGTTAACCTGCGTATTAATTTACTGTTCTGGACAGGACCTATGAACCAGAAATATCCTTTAACATAATCCCATGGAGAACCAGAAACATCAATAACAGGAGGTAGTTCTCTTCTATGTCTAATATTCACAAGCCGTGAATTTCGATGATAATCAGGCGGGGCTAGGAAAACAGGTGGCAGGAGGAACGCAATATAACAAGTCCCATCCCAATCAGGGGGCAGATGAACATAAGCTGTATGTCCACAAATAAAATAAGAATGGCGTGAGGCTTCGAAAGTAGACTTTCCTTTGTCACTGAATTCGACCACAGTATTACAATCACTGTGTCCTAGATGTACTGAACCATTCTTTCTGATGCATAATTCACCTTTTACTGGCAAAACTGAAATAGACGGCAAGTCTGAATTAGTCTCCGACTGCACATTCAGGATCATGAGGTTAAGTGTAAAATTACCTAATCCATACACTTCATTTTCTAGATCGGTCCCTGTCCTTTGGGGAAGACCTTCTTGGTCTGGGAAACATATTTTATTCATGACTGTATTCAGGTTTCCCCATATCCAATCACCTTGGGAAACCTTGGACTTACTATCTAGGGAAGACATTAAAGCAAACCATGCACCACATGAACCATTATGTGTGAACGGGTAAGGAAAGAGAGGCAGAGCTCCCTTGTATTTCTGGTAAGGTGGGAATCGGCCACATACCCAGCAATTAGTGGTATTGCTGGTCTGATGAGTATGATGTAACATACGAATGAATGTATTGTTGCGCATTGCTAATCGATAGGAGAGTTCAAGTTCTGGACTTTTTGGTTCCGTCCAGAGGTGTCAGGGATAACACCCGAAGACCCCGGAGTTCCACCTGTCTCGGTGCACAAATAAACAGAAACACGGGCTTTCTCGATGGTGGCGTCAAAGACCAAAGGTTTATTACTGCAGGGACACAGAAGTCACAGAAACTACACAGAGCAGAATCTAGGAGCCTGTTCGATTTGTACAAAAAGGTTTGCTCCTTATATACTAAAATTTGAGCTTGAGGCAAATTCTTTACATGTAATACATTCCCAAACCTTTGTGTCCTAAACAATAAAATATTTGGCGTTGCACAGGAATCGTCGACATTATCTGATGTCAAAACATTACGAACGAGGGGTTCCCACTTTTCCATCATAATCTCATGTCAACTTTTCATTCAAGACCCGGACCGCCTCATCGTAAATTTCGTTACCTCCCCCTAATAAAGGCCCAGAAGGAAAGGAGCAGAGCCAGGTGCAGAAGATAGAAAAGCAGGATAAGAGATGTTTGTGGGTTGTAAATGGGCAAGGCTACCGGCTTCGGCCGCCTAATCATGATCAGGCCAACGAACACAAGAACCAGTATAGCAGGACTGGCCTCGTGCAGAGGAGGTAGCCTTTGTCGAGTCATGCAGTTACAGCGTGTTCTATTCTAAGGTGCACGTGTCACTGGAAAGGTGAATCGCCGGCTAAGCCTACGTGTCCTTAATCGAGATGAAGTAATCAGAGGTTATTGCGTATGTGAGGGCAAGAAACACAAAATGGCTGCCATGATCTAAGATGGATGCCATGGGTAGATCGGAAATGTGTTTGTATATGGAGTACTCTTGCTAGTAGCATAGCGAAAACACCAGGATATGCTAAATGGATTATTTGCGGTTCATTGATACCAAAATTATGTATTTCCGACAATATTGAAAACACGGGTTCAAATTGTCACGGAACCTCAGAGGCAGGTCGCTGAAAGTGTGCTCCACAGTGTCATTAGAGGAAGCATGTATATATGAATCAAGAGGGAAAAAGACATGTAACATTAAACTTATGCATATTAACGTAAGACTCAGAAGAAACATGGAGAATAAGGCGATTATGCATCCGCTGTGCAAAACTTTACAGTGCTTTTTTCTTTTCTCGTTTCGCCTATCTCTCTGACTACTTGGGTCTATCTTGTTCATGTCAGAAACCTGTCTAACCGCTTCACCCAGGGGGGACTTAAACAATTAAACGCTGTCTGACTTACTAGACCTCAGCTTTAAACGATACTCCTCTTGGGGAGTTTTCTCTAGCAGGGGAAGTTTAGAGTCAATGTCCGGGAGGGGGCAGTCCTTAATCACAGTATCTGGACACAGTCCATGAATCTTCTTGATGTGGCTGGAATGCACCCAGCCTTTTCTTCCTTCCAGCTTGACTGCAGTCCTCGTCGTCATCAAAACCAACTTAGGCTGTCTCCACCTCGGCTCCAGCGGACTTTTCCTATCGAAATTTCTCACAAGGACGTGTTCGCCGGGGACCACTTCATGCGGTTTCACTTGGGTGTTGTCTGGGAAGGCAGCGGCGACCTGTGAACGACAAGATTGTAGTGCAGACATCAAGGAGGCCAAGTAATCTGTCAGCATAGAACTGTCAACATCAGTGATTTTCTTTGGCATAGGCGTACCCCACATATTGGGAGGCCGCCCAAAAATTATTTCATAGGGAGACAATCCTGTCCTAGAATGGGCTACCATACACATATAAAAGAGTGCAACTGGCAATGCTACGATCCAATCCACACCTTTCTCTGCACATATTTTGGCTAATCGGGTTTTCAGGGTCTGATTGTGTCTTTCGACCAAACCAGCTGCTTCGGGATGTCGTACACAGTGGAACTTCCACTGGTAACCTAACAGGAGTGAAACCTGTTTCATGAGCTCTGACGAGAATGGCTGTCCATTATCTGAGTATACGACACGGGGCAAGCCGTATCGCGGGAAAAATTCACGAACCAACTGCTTGGCAGTGGTCGCGGCAGTGTAATCTGGGACTGGATATGCTTCTGTCCATCGGGAAAGGGCACATACAACTACAAGGACATATTTAAAACCTCTACATCTGTCCATCTGGATATAATCCATCTGGAGGACTTCAAAAGGATGATCGGGAGGGTGGAAACCACCTTGTTCCACGGGAACACCTTTGCCTGGATTGAACTGACAACAGATCATGCAAGTACGCACTTTCTGTTTTGCTGCTGCTCGTAAATGTTTATTGAACCAGAGGTTTTGAATGCTGTCTAACATAGCTTTTTCTCCTAAGTGTGCTGGACTATGTGCTGTATTAATGATAACTTGAACCATAGAGTCGGGGAGGAACCATGTGGCTCTTCCCTTCGTCATCCATCCCTGATCTGCGTGGATCCCTCCTTGTTCAGTCCATTTCTTTATTTCATCTGGAGCGGCATGTGTCTGTATGTCGAGCACGTCTAGAATGGGATCCTTCACTGTCATACAATGTGTCTGTGATATTACGTCAGTCTTTGTCATGTCTGTTGGGATGTCTGTCTGAGCTGTGAGTTTGGCTGTTCGGTCTGCCAGGTCGTTACCCTGGGAAATAGTATCGGTGACTTTCGTATGTGCTTTGCATTTCATAACTGCTATGGCTGCAGGCAAGTGTATTGCTTCTAACAGAGCTTGAATAAGGGGACCATGTTGAATCTTGGTACCGTGAGAAGTTAAAAAACCTCTTTCTTCCCAAAGAACACCGAAGTCGTGAACGACTCAGAATGCATACTGTGAATCTGTGTATATGTTTACTTTCTTGTTCTTGGCTAGTATACAGGCTTGGGTCAGAGCGATGAGCTCTGCTGCTTGGGCAGACAGTGTGTCAATGCGATGTGTTTCTAAGACTTCAGTTTCAGTGCTCACTGCATATGTGGCCACTAACTCTCCTGTACTTGTTCTCATACATGAACCATCCACGTAAAGTGTCAGTTCTGGACCGGGTAATGCAATGTCTGTCAAGTCTTGTCTGGGCTTCGTTACTGTATTGATGACTTCTACGCAGTCATGTGGTGTCGGGTCAATCGTGCTCGAGGGTAACAATGTGGCAGGATTCAGTATGTTGCAGCGTCTGATTTCTATGTGTGGCTGAAACAATGTCAATTCGTATCCAGTCAGTCTTGCTATGGTCAGATGCTGAGTCTGAGTTCGGTTCAAAAGAACTTCCACGGAATGTGGAACTTGTACTGTCAGGGGATGTCCTAATACTATTGAGTCGCTTTGTCTGATTGCTAGGGCTGTCGCTGCAACTGATTTTAGGCATGCAGGCAGAGCCTGGGCCACTGGATCCAATGTACTCGAAAAATAAGCACAAGGCTTATGGTGTCCTGCTTGATCTTGTGTGAGAACAGATAATGCTGTGCCATCGCGTTCTGTAACAAAAAGTGTAAAAGGCTTGCCGTAACATGGTGTCGCTAAAACAGGTGCTTGACATAAGGCTTTCTTTAACTCGTCAAAAGCTTGTGTGTGTTCCTGAGTCCAAGGGAGGACGGTCGAAGTCGCTGCCTCCTGTGTTGTCAACTGTATGAGTGGTTTAGCTAGAAATGCATACTGGGGAATCCATTGTCTGCAGTACGAGGTGAGGCCGATGAAGGCCCGTACCTCCTTCTGTGTCTTGGGTTGTGGCAGATGTGCAATTAACTGGATACGTTCTGGTGTCAGTTGTCTCCCCCATTTGGACAGCAAGTGCCCAAGGTATACCACTTGCTAGGCACAGAATTGTAGCTTCGAAGGGGACACTTTATGCCCCTTTTCGGCCAAGAAACATAGGACAGTCAGTGACGCGTGCTCGCAATCACGTTCGGTCCGTACAGTTATCAATAAGTCGTTTACATATTGGAGCAGAGCAGTGTCAGCAGGCATGTGAATACTGTCTAGTTGTCTTTTCAGGGCTTGACTGTAAATACTGGGACTTTCCGTGAACCCTTGAGGAGCACGTGCAAATTTAAAACTTCGGCCATTTAATGAGAATCCGAACAAAAATTGGCTTTCCGGATGAATGGGGACACTAAAGAAGGCGTTCTTAAGATCAATTACAGTAAAGAACGCTGCTTCGGAATCAATGGCAGTCAACAAAGAGGATATGTCTGGTACTACTGGGTACTGGGGAACGATGCATTTATTTAGCTCGCGAAGATCGATCACCAGTCTGTAGACTGGAGGTGCATTTGGGTCAGTTCGTTTAAGAATCGGGATGATTGGAGAATTACATACATTGGAGTCAGTTTCTATAACTACTCCTTGGGCAATCAATTCGTCAATAATTTTCAGTAAGGCCACTACAGCCTCTGGGGGCAATTTGTATTGTCGGATTCGGGGCAGTACAACACCTTGCTTGAGAGTGACACGATAAGGTGTGATGTGCATACATCCTACATCAGTTGGACCTTTTGCCCATAAATGTGCTGGTACATTTTTCAATCTTGGATCAAAATCACGTAACACATAGTGACCCTTAAAGTCACGTAAAAACAATCTCACTCCTTCCGGAGAACAACATATTACAGCTCCTAAGGCTTTCAACGTTTTAATACCAAGCAGATTTTCAGGGCATGCTTTCGTAAGTAAAAGGTCAGTAGTTCGGGACAATGGACCAACTTCAAGAGAAACTGGCTTTGATACTTCATTAACAATAGGCTTTCCTGAAAAACCCAGGGAAACATTTTGTGAGCCTGAGAGGGGTGCCCCTGGAACTTCTTCATGACTGATGGTCGTTCTACTTGCCCCTGTGTCAATCAAAAATTTTCTGTCTTTCCCTAATACCTGACTATGTACATAGGGACCATCTTGATCTACAGGAACCTCAATAAGAGGCAAGCCAACCTCCCTCTCTAGGCTGTTTCATGTGTACTGCTGGTAATCGGGGTAGTCTGACTGTGCATACTGATACATTTGTTGCGTGACATGTTGAGTGGCAGCAATAGGCTGCGGTTGCGGTTGGGGTTGGGGTACAGCTACTGTCTGTGAAGCTTGCTGTGGTGACTGTTGTGTATTCTGTGCGACATGCTGTGGGACGTGTTCCTGTCTAAGAGGACGCGGTCTCTCTTTCGTTTTACCGGTAGCAATATTGTGCTTCAAAACCAAACATTCATTAATATAGTGACCTGGCTGTTTGCAGTAATTGCAATTCCCTTTAACGGGAGCTGCAGACTGACCTGGGGGTGCTGTACCCTTTCTTTGACCGTCTGCTGGAACAGTCTGGGCTACTAGTACTTTCATTTTCGTGTCTTTCATACGTCTCTGTTCATGTTCATGTTCCTCTCTAATTCGGTTCTGGTGATACTGTAACATTTGTAACATTTGGGAAGGTGTATTTGCTTGCCATGTGCTCTCGACTTTCAGGACTCTATTCTTAACCTGGGGTAAGGAATTCTCAACTAATTTGGTCACAAAAAGATGTGGATATGACTCGCTACTTGTTTTCAGGCCTCTATTTATAATAAAACATTTCTCAAATCTGGAATAAAAATCACTAGTGTCTTCGTCTTGTTTCTGTTTGCAGGCTGAGATTGCATCCCAGTCTTCGTTTTTGGTCGTCAATAACCTCGGCAAAACCTGTACTAATAATCCTGGTAATTCTTTACTTTTGTCCCCAAGACCTAAACCTGGGGTACGTCTCGTTTCTTCGTCTTCTAATTCAGTCCAGTTAATCTTTTTATCTCCCTCCTCCCATTCTTTTTCTTTGAGTTTCTCGTAAATACCTGCCGGTAACAATACTTTTAACATTTTCATAATATCGGGATATGTGTAATCTCCCATGAGTAACATGTCTTTTAATTCACGGTGAAACCCTGCTGGATCTTTATCATGACAGGGCACTATTTTCTTCATTTCCAATAATTCCATTTTACTTAAGGGCGTGTATACGAATACGCGTTGAAGCGCACCCCCAGGAGACGTCTGTACGGGATGAACTTCTCGTAAGGGATTCTGTCGGTCTATGTGAAAAGGATGGTTTACTGGAGGTGGAACGGGAACAGAATGTGGAGTCAAAAATGTTCTGTATTTATGACGTTGTTCAAGAATCACATTAATCAAATCAGTACCTAGGCCTCTCCATCTATTCAGGAGTAATTCATCCAATATATTGTATAGGGGACCTGGATCAGAATGCTGACTCTCATATAGCATAATGATATGCTGGATCATGTATATACCGGTTAAACGTTGTTCAGTTGGAGTAAGACTCAAAAATGTTTGCGCTACTGAATCATCTTTATATACACTGCTATTATCAGCCCACTGTACTGCGGACCGTGCTAGTTCTTGTTCACGCATTGTACTAAGTTCGTTGTAACCTATTCTGTCTTTTAGGATTTTATCAGTGGCTTGGAACAAATGTTCAAGAGAACATTGCTCTGGTATCGGGGAAAGGAAATGTTTCTTGTTTTCTAGACGAATGGGTCGGTCAAAAGGTCTATCCATGGAATACTGTTTAGGGAGTTTCACTCTACCTACGTACGCTATCCTGTCTGGATTCTCTACTGGAGTCTCTATTTCTTCCTCCTCCGAGGATTCATTCTTGTCTGACTCGGCTTCCTGTTCAGCCTTCTGTCTGTTATGTATCGCTACTATTTCTTTACGGATCTTTCTGGTCATGGCATCTATACAATTTTGTTTATCATGTTTACAATCTGCAATATATTGACTCCATTTAGTCAGTACATCCATCTCTTCTTGAACTACACCTGGCCGATCTTGTTCCCTTATCAAACCATTAATTAAGAATCTTAATATTAACCCTTGTGTCTCAACTTTCTGATATGCCATAGCCTCTCAAATACATTCTGGTCTCTCCCCAGTTCTAATAAAATGATATATTTTGTCTAGATGGTCTGGCATTTCTGGTAATGTCAACAAATAGTCTGTAACATGTCGTAAACGTAACGAGGCTAACATCATATCTCCTTTCTTGCCAGGTACTGGATCATATCTACAATCCGTAATATACTGTTTAAGCTTTTCATGTGGCATCGCTTTCGGAGTACGCTGCGTTGCTAAGTCTCTGATTGTCATTTGTTGTAATTGTGGCGGGGTGTGAGGGTGACCTCCTGCGGCACCTCCTGAAGCAGAAGTGTGGGCATGACCTGACGTTATGGCGGGTGGAAAAGGTACATGTGATGGGGTTGGATTCTGGGTTGCATCTGTCGAAAAAGGATTGTGAGGACCAGTAGTAGGGGGGCCAGTAGCAGCAGAAGGGGAAGTGACAACAGGCGCGGGAAGCGAGTCTTGGCGTGGAGGGGTCGTGGCTTGAACAGCCGGCACAGGCGGCTGTGCATTATTAACGGGTGGTACGGGTACATTGGTATATGCTGGAGCTACATCATTTAAATAGGAAGAAAGGAAAATATCTGCTGCAGTTTGTTTGTGACGGAGTTTAGTCGGGACCAATGGTGGTGGCAAGTTACGTGGTACTTCCGTGGTCGCCTTGGGCAGGCCCTCGGCTAGAACTGGATACAGTCCTGTAATAAGTGCATTTCTCTGTCTGTCTTGTTGTTCTATTCTGACTCGTTCTCCTTCTTCTAGTAACTCTTTCTCTCTAGCTTTTTCAGATTCTTCTCTACTTCTTTCTGCTTTTCTGATTTCCTTTTCATTTCGCCTATGAGCTTCTTTACGCCATAATTCTATGGCATCTTTCTGAGATTGTCTGGCTTTCTTTTTCCAAAGTGCTTCTTCTACTCTCATGATGCAATCTGCATCCCATGTCCCTGAGACAGGCCATCTATACTTTTCTTCCAGACCCTTGGTGTAATCTGCCCATAATTCTAGGTACAGTATGGCATCTAAGCCATGTTTATTATACATAAAATGACCAGGAGTGTCCCTAGGCGGGACAGGAACTGCTTCTTCTAATATCCCTTTCCTAGTACCTATCTGACATAATTTTGAGAACAGCGGCATGGTCGGATTACTTTAAACGTGGACACAGTAAAACACAGTAATGAATAGCAAAACAATCATTCATACCACAACACTAAAACACATTAAAAACATGTTACCTGATACATAGAGAACACATAAAAGTGAGACTGAAAACTCGAGTTGCAACACTAAAAATACTGAATCACTGGATTACTAGATGTACTGCTATAACAGTACAGACCGGTCCCATAAAGAGACACGTCGGACCGTATCCACCTAAGTGAACACGTACGGACCAGGTCTGTGTACCCAGACCTGTCTTGACCGGGAACAAATTAATGAACCCGTCTAGATGCGTTCCCAATAACGGTACTCACCGGGAAGCAGAAACTGAAGGCCTCGGAAACCGGACTGGACTGGACTGCGTCAGGTGACGATTCTCCTACGCATGCGCTTCGGAACAGGTGGGCCTCTGGACACCACGGACTTTGCTCTCTTGACTAGGGCTCTGGTCGGGATCCTCCGCATTCCTCACCGCCTCGTTTGGACGCCGGACCGCAGTGGGCCCGAGGGAAGATAGCAGGAAAACCCGCAAACGTGCACGGTTTCCTTCGGGGCTGTAGAAGGGGTCAAAGGCCGTGTGACTTCACCGGCGAGTGGGGAAGGGGGGTCCCTATTCGGGCGCCAAATTATGTGGTAAATAAACTTTACCTAATCATTTTTTCCATATAATTATCAATACAAGACAGCTCATTAAAATGAGAGGCAGAGTCCGTGGAATCTGAGTCATACGGGCTTTAATATAATGCTTCGAAGCATGGGACATCGGGTTCCATCACCACTCAGGTTCAGGAAGGGACGTTCTCACTTTTTATTAACAGTACACAATATATATAGTAAAACAGTATGCATGGCAGTGAATACAGTAGGCGTAACAGGTGAAAAGAGGTGATAAGAACACATGTGCGTAACAGGAGGCGTGTAAGAAGGCGTACACATGGGCGTGCACTAGACATGTCAGAGAAACGTAACATGAAACGTCACAAGTGGGTGGATGCATTAAGAAAGTTGCAGAATCAGCAGAAACTTCTAACCTATATGCGCGCGCAGCTGAGCATGACGTGTAACCGGGTAGAACTGGGGGCTCTGACTTTTGCACGAGTGGAGGAGACTGGTGTCTGGGGTGTCAAAACGACCTGTACCTATAGCATATCTGATATCGTATGTTTTGAGGATGTAGTGTCTGGAGTAAAAGGTCTCTCGGGCAAGGGCCGTTCAACACTGAATGCGAGTGCGTGCAAAGGGATCTTCATGTAGAGTGCGGGGGCCAAGGGCCTACCATGGTAACAGGAGCAGTAAATTACTTGCATGGAGACAGGAAGGCAGTGCCCTTTGCTCTGCAGCCGGGAATATGTTTACCTATTTCACTAGACTGGAATGTGTTTTCGAGGAGGCTGGACAGATAACTTGTAGGTAAAACATCATCTTGGCAAGCGAACCAGGCCGGGCCGGGCACCGCTCGTCTGAGACAGGAAGTAAGGCAAGGGTCAGGGATGTATACAGCTTTCAGAGACAGGAGAGATGAGACTCGGGGCCTCGTTTAAGGGCCTAACTCGACTGGGCCAGAAAACGTGGACGAGAACGTGAAAGTGTACCATGTAAAGACGTTGGCACCGTAGGTCTAGGAACCTAATTAACAGGATATTTATGCATGGCTGGATAGCTGACATGTTAACGTTGGACGCAAATGTATTTGCGTCTCTCTAGCATGAACAGGAAAGAAGTTACACGACATACAAGGAACATGGGTGCATGGATAGGGTGCGAGTTGGGGGACACTTTGGCCACCTGAAAATTTCTATTACCTCATGATGATTGAAGAGGCCTCTTCAGAAGGCTGGATTACTCAAGCTGAAGCCGCCTTCCTATACACCGAACATCCGGTGATGCCTTATTTTTATGCATTCCCCAAAGTCCATAAAAAACAGAGGCCTCCTCCTGGCCGTCCAATCATCTCAGGTATAGGGTCTGTTCTAGAACCGCTATCAACCTTCGTAGATTATTTCTTGTGACCTATGGTACAAGAAATGCCTACGTACCTAAAGGACACCACGGATGTTTTACGCCTGTTACCCAACATTGACTTTGATATCACCACGCACCTTCTGGTCTCTTTCGATGTTGAGGCGCTTTATACCTCCATCCCTCAGGATGAGACATTGGAAGTCATCCACTCTCTGTTGGACTCAAGGGATCTAGACAGCATTACACCAGTCCATTTCATCATGGCTTGTGCTACCTTAGCCATGAAGCGGAACTTTTTTAGATTTGAGGAGGACATTTACCTACAGGTGTCTGGCACTAGTATGGGGAGCGTTTACGCCCCCAGTCTAGCGAATCTATACGTTCACTCATTTGAACAGCAACATATCTTCAGTGATAGCAATCCCTACATCGATGATTTGAAGACCTGGAAAAGGTACATTGATGATGTGCTGGTCATTTGGCAAGGCTCAGGTGAAAGATGTCTTGAGTTCCTCGAGTGGTAGAATAGTAGGAACTCCTTTCTCAGGTTTACCATCGAAATAGGAGGCCATAATCTTGCCTTCCTTGACCTATTGATTGTGGCCACTTCTGATGGCCTACAGTCTGAACTTTACAGAAAACCGATGTCAAGGAATTCACTCCTATTGTTTGACAGTCACCACCCCAGATCCTTAAGGGAGAATCTCCATTTCGGACAATTTCTGCGGGTTCAAAGGAATTGCTCCACCACTGCAGCATACAAGGAACATTCTACTACATTGTGCAATCAGTTAATTTCACGTAACTATCCACCCAAATTGGTACGACGATCAATGAAACGGGCTATGAATAATAACCGATCAGCATTATTGGAAACCTCCACGCCCAAACCACCACTTGAGAGACTCACATTTGTACACACATTCGGGACTCTTTCCAATAAAATCCAGAAGTCGGTTAAAAAGCATTGGCCAATTCTCAACTCCGGGCATATGAATATCCAAACTCCACTGTTCTCTTTTGAGAGAGGTCCAAATTTGAGAGACAGGATGGTCCACACGAGACCCCGAGAAGAACAACCCAGGGCCCTGGGTTCGTTATGGGACCTCCCTCCTGTCACCGGACACCACCCTTGTGGCTCATGTCAGACGTGTCCACAAACCAAAAAAACAACAGAGGTTGACATAGGGATATCCAGGCCTTGGAAACAAATAAAATTCACAAAGTGCAACAGTGAACGATTAGTCTATTTGATAACATGCCCCTGTGGGTACAAATAGGTGGGCTGACAACGCGTAAAATACGCATAAGGATATCTGAGCAAAAGAGTACTATTCGTTGCAAGAGGCAGGCCACCAAGCTTACTACACATTTCCTAGAAGCTAATCATCCTTCCACTGCATTCCAGTGGACTGTGTTAGAACAACCATTCATTCCTTCTCACGCCACGGATATGGCGAAATTTCTCCTTTTGAAGGAACAGAAATGGGTTCTTAAACTTGACACTCATCGTAGTGGGCTCAATGATGAGATTCCGTGGCCCACCTTTTAAATACATCAATAGCAGTAGTTTTTCTTGACACTCAAACTCCTAGAGACAACATCTGCTGCTGTCAAGGTTACTGCCATGGGATGTGAGGAGAGGCATGTGTATTTGTATTTATATTTATATATATACTTGTCATCAATTTAATACCTGACCCAGCAGTGATTAGTTACGATTTCTCAAATACCTTTTTTTTTTTTAAACCTTTATTTTCAATGAGTAGTGGAAGACAAGCAAGAGATCAACAGTGACGTACATACAAAGCATACAAGGATTCGGGTGTAGTGTAGTGCAGCGGCATACATGGAATGTCCAGGCGCCAGGTCCAGATGGGAGAACATAGCAGGCAGAAATGAGGTCACGTTAACAGCAATGGCATGTGGCGTTACACATCAGTACAGAGCATATAAATACATCAATAATGCGAATAACAGGCATACATCTCTCCAGGGAGGAGAGCAGCGGCAGGACAGTGGGTGTGCACTCACAGTTCATCAGTCCCTGAGGCAAGGCATCACAAGCAGCTCCACAAGGGAGAGGGACGTAAATCCCCGCTCCCCCACCGACGATCATATAGCATACCCCATGCAGCTAAATAAGCAGTAGTGTAGATAGACAGACCCGCTTATCGTGTAAACATGACATGTAGCAAATAGACGTGTAATTCCAACAAATGAAACTCCATTAACCCACCCCAACCCTATCCGCACTATCCGAATCAGAATCCTGCACAGCCCTGCTAAGGAGATACACCTGCAGTGGGCTCCAAAAGTCTCTGGGCCTACAGCGCACAGGCATCATTTCTGCGTAAACATTATATTGGTCCTGACAATAAAGGACATCTTTCAACCAATCCCCGAACTGCGGTACTCTGCCCCGCCCCCAGCAACAGGCCACACGCCTCTTCGCCAGCAGCAGAGCCACATCCACAAACCTACGATATAATGCTGGCACCTCCTTGGTATAACCCAACAATAGGACCATAGGGTCGAGTGGCACCCCATTGTCAGTCATGACCTGAAGAGCATCATGGACCTGCACCCAGTACTCCGAAATAACCCCACATTCCCACGGCAAGTGAAGAAAATCGGCACCTGGCATATGACAACGAGCACATCTATCATCGTCCGCTAACCGGAACCTGAGTTTCCTAGCCGGAGTATAATAGAATCGTTGTATGAATTTGTAGTGTATGATCTTTAGGCGGCAGCTAGAGGAGATGTTGGCAGTCACACCACAGCAATACGTCCACTGGTCATCAGAAATAGAAATCCCAAGCTCAACATTCCACTGGGCTCGCGCCCGCCCAGGCGAGGCAGCTCCTTGTTTCCTGATGGCACCATACAACCTAGACACCAAATGACGCCCATCAGAAAGTAACAGCACGTGAAGCGGTAGGGTCACACCCGGCTCCCCGGGGAACTCAGGTAACAGTGACCTCAGGCCTTGCCGTAGCCAGACATATTAAAACATTTCAAGCGGGAAGTATTCCCCACCCCCAAAGAATTGCTCCAGGGTACGGAAGGCGCCCTCACGAAACAGGTCACCCCAGGTAAGTATCGCAAGACGCTTGCACAGGCGCTGGAACCCCATCTCCTGCAACAGTGACAGATTTTATTTTATTTAAAATCTTATATAGCGCGCAGCTACCCTTGGGCATCCCGGCGCTTTCCAGACAACATCCGATGGTAGTGGGGGACAGAATTAAGGCATTATACAGGAAACAAAAAGGTTTTAAGACCTTTGCGGAAACGCAGTGTGCAAGGCTCAGCGCGTAGTTTTAGAGGGAGCGAGTTCCAAAGCTTTGCCGTATTAAATGAGAATCTTCTCCCGCCCGTGCGGGCCTTTTTAACTCTAGGAACTAGCAAGAGATGTTTCCTCTCCGATCGGAGCGTTCTACTTGCTTTGTATGGAGTAACTAGGTTTTTTAAAATGAGGGGGCCTTTACCTGAGAGGATTTTATGGGCAGTACAAAGTGCCTTAAAAGTCACTCTCTCCCGCACAGGGAGCCAATGCAGCGCCTTCAATGCCGGTTTCGCTGATTGCGTCCTCGGAATATCCATAAGCAGCCTTGCTGCTGCATTTTGGACCTGTTGAAGGGTCTTGAAGGTAGATTCAGGGGCGCCCAAAAAAATGGCGTTGCTATAATCGAGTTACCAGAGGCAACGCAGGCGAGTAGAGAAAGTCAACATCCAGCGTCCTTGCGACACGCTTCCAGGCATCAACCGTGCAAGTAACCGTCGTCTGGTGTGTGTCAATATCCCCAACATTACCCAGAACCATGCCCTCCAATGGGAGAGGATGAGCAACCCACTGTTCAGCAGCCACCTGAGGCATAAACGGCGTGGGGCGCATCCAGTGGTAGGCGTAGTGCGCCTGGGCGCTGACATAATATAGTTCAAAATCAGGGACGTCGAAGCCACCATTGACATAAGGCAGCGTCAGTGTAGACCAAGCCACTCACGGCTGTTTGCCCCCCCCTGAACAGCCGAAGCAACTCCGAGCGGAGACGTGTGAAGAAATACGCCCCAGGATGATACGGAATATTTTGAAACAAGTACAGGAAGCGGGGTAACACCACCATTTTTATGAGAGAGGCTCTACCCGCCATAGACAATGGTAAGGACATCCATCTCGTTATGTTATCTGCCAACTTAGTTATAGCTACACCGTAATTAAGCCGTAGCGTCTCCTCTTTGAGTAACGACACCACAATACCTAGATACCGCAGCTCCGAGTCACACCACTCCAGGGGGTAGTCAAGTGGGAAACGATGAACCGCTGCAGTGAGCGGAAAGAATTGGGATTTCTGCCAATTGATATGCACTCCAGATATACCGCCAAAGACAACAAACTCACGCAGTATCGCATTAAGGTTCGACTGCGGATCCTTCACATAAAGGGTAACATCATCAGCATACAGGGATGTACCAATTTGCCGCTGAAGACAATTAAACGCACTTTGTTGATGCAATTGTCGAACCCTACATGCAAGAGGCTCTATGGCAATGGCAAACAGGAGGGGAGAGAGTGGACACCCCTGCCTGGTCCCTCTCGTGATCGGAAAAGGGGAGGACAACACACCATTCACAACAACTCTGGCCATAGGGTCAGTGTAAAGCAATTTAACCCATGAGATAAATATCCTGGGAAAGCCCATCCTGCACAGAACGTCTATTAAATAACCCCATTCCACCGAATCAAACGCTTTCGTCGCGTCTAGAAAAACAGCAGCCACGGGAGCTCTAGAGCTATGGTCGGAATCAAGGAGAATAATGTTCGAAGATTATGGGACGTCGCCCGGCCAGGCACAAATCCTGACTGGTCAGCTAGCCCTATAACGGGCATAAGCTCAGAGAGACGCGCCGCCAACACCTTAGCCAGAATTTTAACATCGCAGTTGAGCAATGATAGAGGCATATAGGATCCCACGTCAAGGGGATCTTTTCCAGGTTTGAGCAAAGAGGTGATAGCAACCTCCCTCATAGACCTTGGTAGACGCCCTACCTCAAGGGATTCCTCGAATACCTCCCGCAACACCGGAGCCATAATATCCACGTAACATTTATAAAATTCGGCGGGGAGACCATCCAGGCCCGTAGCCTTGCCATTATTAAGAGACATGATGGCACTCCGGACTTCATCAACCTCCAGGGGCCTACCCAGAAAAGCCCTATGATCGTCGGATAGCCAGCAAAGCGACAGCTCGTCCAGGAACCCCCCATATCTCACGTCTCCTGAGTGCTGGGAAGTGTATAAGTGTGTGTAATGTTGCAGAAACGTGTCCTGAATAGTTGCCGTGTCTGTACAGCGCGTACAATCAGCCAAGACCAGTTCCAAGACATCCAAACTATGCCTTTGGTGTCTCGTAAGAGCAGCAAGCACCTTCCCCGGTCTCTCACCTTCACAATACTTTCTAGCCATCCAGTATTTCCCCCTATGCTTCGCCTCCCTGGCCGCTTCCTCCTTGTACTCCGACAGTTTACCTCTAAACTGGTGCATGAGATCAGGGTCAGAGCCATCAAGCAACCCACGTTCTAGGTGTCGTAGATCGGCCTCTAAGCCAGCGAGCATGCGCACAATAGTCCTGAGTACCCCACAACTCTTGGAGATTGTGACCCCCCGGATTGTAACTTTAAATGCCTCCCAAATCACTTCCACACTATCTACAGACCCCTTATTCCTCAGGAAAAAAGCCTCTATTTCCTCGCCCAGCTCTGCCTTAAAGATAGGGTCCAAAAGGGCCGAAGGGAAAAGCTTCCAAGGCAGTTGTGGTTGGTACAGTCCAGGCACCGATACCACAACTCTAACTGGACAGTGGTCAGAGTATGTCCTGGGGAGGTGTGTCACACCATGCAATCCCGCCACCAGTCCCCTGGAAAGGAAGATATAGTCCAACCTCGCCCAGGTACGGGCCTGCGCCGTGAAATGCGTGCCCTCCTTAACAGTGGGGTGTACATATCGCCAGCTGTCTACCAGACCTGCTTCTTCCACAATGCCCCGCAAGACATCCCTGGCCTGGACGTTGTACTGATGACTCCCCTCCGACCTGTCTTCAAGAGCCCCCATTGCCAGATTAAAATCCCCCCCCACACACAATATGGGAAGCGTCTACCGCAAGTACATGACCCCATAGTGCAAGAAAAAAGGCAGGAGTATCAACATTCGGTGCATAACAATTCACGAAAAGCACAGTGATTTGCCCAATCCTCCCCCACAACAGCACATATCTCCCGTCTGAGTCTACGTGTGATCCCAACTCCTGGAAGGTAAGTGATTTCTTGATCAGTATTGCAACCCCCCTCGCATAAGAGGAGTACGATGAAAATTTCCTCACAGTGGCCCATCTCCCTCCAAACGTATGTGCCGGTGACCGGCGCAGATGTGTTTCCTGCAGAAGCGCCACCTCTATGGCATGTCGATCTAGATAGTGCAGCACATTACGACATTTCCTGGCATCATTGAGCCCACGCACATTCCATGATAAAATCGATATCCTGTCCAACATCCCGACCGACATTACTCATAAGGAATACGTGCCAGGGAACCCTGAATCTCCGCATCAGGCACACCACACGAGCAAATGCAGTAGGCCGTAGCCGTCGCACACACCTTCCATCTAGTATCACGAACATCACAGCCATCCATGCCATCTTCCATACACAGAACCAACCCCCCCTCCCAGAACCAAACAGAGCACAACTGTGCAACAGGCACGCAGCACCATTCGAGAACATTCCGCCTGCGTTACAACCAGCAAGTGAAAGAAAAATCAGCAATGCGTCCCCTCCTCCCACCGCCCACCTGACCAACCCCAAACTGTCAGGATCCCCTACCACCCCCCCTCCCCACACCACAGACATCCATCCATCCTTCCAGAAAACCAGTCGCACAACAAAAGAAACTGAAAACATTAGAGGGGTATTCCCGTTGGGGGTGCCCACCAGAGGTGCACTTCACCACCCTCACACACTATGCCGACCTACCAGCCGCTAGGCAAAGATACGAGTCAGGCACAGTGCTGGGGTGGGTGCCCGGAGCAAAGAATAAAAAACCAACCAACGCCATAGTAATAGACTCAACAAGCGGACGCTCGGAGCAGTCCGGAGAACCATCCATCCGCCCTCAAAAGCACATGTCTGTGGAAACACAGCCTCTAGAGGCCGGCACATCAGTATCAGTACGAAACGTTCAGCTCAGTCATCTCGCCACCAGAAACCTGATCAGGCGTCCTCCTCCTCTCCCGCCGATTGGCGATCATTCTGTCCTAGTCCATCCTGGCGGCCAGCAGCAGCCCGTTCCCTCTTTAGCCGCTTCACAAAGTCTTCCGCCTGCTGCGGATTCGTGAAGAAAGTCTGCTTCGCTTGATGAGTGACCCTTAACTTCGCAGGGTAGAGCAAGGCGTAGTCCACCTGCAGATCCCTAAGCTTCTTCTTAACTGCCAAGAATTTACGCCGTTGCTCCTGCACCATGGGAGTGAAGTCCGGGTAGATGGTGAAATTGACCCCCTCGAAGGAAAGCGAGCGGGAGGTGCGAGCTGCACGAAGGGCCGCGTCACGATCCCGATAGTTCAGGAGGCGAGCAATGATAGGGCGCGGAGCCGCGCCAGAGGCCGGTCGCGGTCTGAGCGATCGATGTGCCCGCTCCACTATAAACTGAGTAGAAAAGGCTTCCGCCCCAACCGCTCCAACCAGGAGTTTATCCACATATGTCTCCATCATCCCAAC
Source organism: Lissotriton vulgaris (assembly GCF_964263255.1). Classification (NCBI taxonomy): domain Eukaryota; kingdom Metazoa; phylum Chordata; class Amphibia; order Caudata; family Salamandridae; genus Lissotriton; species Lissotriton vulgaris. Next base: position 115,945,302 of record NC_141697.1, on the reverse strand, counting down.
ATTCGTCGTCTCCGGCACACCTACCACGCGAATGTTGTTGCGCCGACTCCTCGCCTCCAACTCCTCATTCTTGGCAGCTATTACTCTTAGGATATTGTCCATCCTCGCCAATTGAGTGGTATGAGTGGCCGCAGTGTCGTCGTGATCCGAGATTCGCTGCTCCGCCGTGGTCAGGCGCTCCTCATGGACATCAAGTTTCTGTACTACCGCGTCCATGCGGGAGGATAGTTTGTCCACTTTGTCTACTATGGTGGTGAAGCCCTGCCGCATCTCCTGCATCATCTGCTGGAAATCAGGGGTGGCGGGCTGCGAGATAGCATCAGCGACAGGCGGAGGGGGAGATCGTGAGGTCCCCGCCTCCTGTACTAGGCGTGCGCCCCTCCTAGAAGCAGTGGAGTCAAAGGAGAGCTTAGGTTGCTTATTGTCCGGCTTGCCCATGTTGATGCCCACACAGCGTGCAGCAGCGACGTGAATAAAGAGGCAAGGGGGTAGAACCTCGAGAACAAGTCCACAGTCAACACGGTAATGCACCCAACAGGACACGCAACGCAAGAAATGTCAAAAGTGTGGCGTAGGACGCTCACCTCCACACAGCAACGCCAGCACCCTCAGCTCAGTCACAGCACGCCGTCCCTGCCAGCAGGGCAGCCGTCTTGACGGCAATCGGATGTAGTCCGATGGGGCACTGCAGCGACCCGGTCCCACACACCACAGAGTAGAAAGGGTAGTGCCACTTACAGCTTTCGGCAGGGACAGTGCACAGGAATCAGCCCCAATATCGTCTCTCAGGGACCAAGGCGGTGCAATCCAAGATCGCCAGGCAAAGGAGGCTCAGCAGGGGGCAACCGTGGACTATGGCAGGCAGATGGGGCTGGCGCCGCAAAATCCAGTGGAGGATTCCGCCGCGAAGACTAGCACGGCAGGCTCCGCTATATGGCAACCGCTGCGGTGAGAAAAGGCGCCAAATGAAAAAAGTCCAGTTGCACCGTATCACGATCCATAATGCCACATATAATCCTATTTCCGATTTATAGTGCACTCCTGCTCACACTATGCAGATTCCAGTTGGCTAGAGCAGCACCGCAGATGGGGGGGCACGAGCAGGCATACATGCCCCGCCACTCCCCTCCGTGCAATGGCCGCGTCCAGTCCCAGGGATAGATCATAGCTCCCACTGCAACTCCGCTGCCACAATCCCCGGCGCTACCCGCACCGGCGCCTCTCACCTCGCCTTGCCGAACAAGAGCCACAGGGGCCGCCACCGGTCACCACCAGCCGAGCAGGCACGGAGAAGCACCGAGGGGGGAGGGGAGCAGGCCTTCACCCACGTGTGCAGCCGCGGACAAAAGTGGGCCGGCACGCCGGGCCGCAGAGCGCCCGCTCTCCAGAGCGTGCGGCGGTAAAGTTTCCGGACCCTCTAGCTTCAGCCAGGAACCTCCGAACGGGACAGGATTTTAGCCGAGGGCAGTCTGTGGTCCACCAAAGCAGAATCCGGGATCAGGGCAGGGAAAGGCGACGGTCAAACAGGATTACTAGACGGATGAAGGCTCCGGGGCTGCAGGAGCCTCACAGCAGTGCGGCCATGCTGCAGTGCGCCCTCTAGCGCCCCCCCGATTTCTCAAATACCTTACCTGCTACAACATGGCCCCTTCCATATCTGGGCACGTCATGTACCACCGCGCACACTTTTTCATATAAGGTTTGGAGTTTTAATGACTCATTAAGCTGTTTGATATATATTTTGCCAAACTACTCTGTTTTCCGAGGTATCCGCTAACAAATGGTCATTCGAGTTGCTATTAGCACACTTTCTTGTCAGGGAGTTCAGTTACGATAGTTCATACAGTTACCCGGCAAGTGGCTTGTCAACAAACACCGGTCACCTAGGCATTCTCATGCTGCCAATGACAAGCGTCCTTACATTTCTCTTACCCGGGGAGACTATCACAGAGCGCTATAGAGGACCACATGACTTTTTCATCCAATCGGAACGGTCCTTATAACGTGGCGCGATCCGATCCGCCGGTGCCTCCCCAGTCGGTTCATATGCCGGCTTCGAAGTACCGACAGAAAGGTAAACCTGCTTTGGTTATATGCAGCTTAGTTTGGCTCTGCCTCGGCAGCTTTTTAACGTTAATTACAACTTTGCCTCGCAAGACGGACATGCCGCCCAGTCATATACCTGTGGGTGTCTCTTAACGCTAAGGCTTAATTGAACAACGAGACACTCTTAACGCTAACGCTGAGTTGAACAACGAGATTCCGATTGTTTCATATCTTGAATTGGAACGTTGAACTACACTTTCTTTCTCTATCTAAATAGCTCACAATGGGGATTGTCACGATGTGGGTGATTGTTCATAGAGGAGAGACAAGTTTTCAAATTTTTGTTTACTTGTCCCTTTAGAGCGGTGCTTCTCTCTACTCCTGAGCCACTGCCAGGTGGGGTGAGGTCTTCAATTCTTACAAGTTATGGTAAGATTTACTCTTTCTCATATGGCATATAATTTATTTATCCTGAAATGTCAATCAATTACACTACATATATGAGTGTCTAGAGTCAGTACTGGTAGTCTGACTTAGCTTAAGGTCTACATATATTAGACCTAGCGATCCTGTGTGTTTTTGTGTATGGTTTTAACCTTTCTTACATTTAACCCTTCTTGTTCTGACCTTTCTTAGTGAATGAAATAACCTGTAAGGAACAAGACAAGAATCTTCACATAGAGACTGCAGGTGACCTCAGTAATTGTCTTTGAACTTGGTTTCTTATTGTTTCTTATTGTCACTTATTATTTCTTTTATATCTGCAGTAGCCTATATTTGTTGTAAGGTCCTGAAGAAAGCAAGGACAATCTTGTTCACAAATTGCTGAAACATGTTGACCTGGTTCCATCTCTAGACAGCTAATTTCTCAATCTGTCTTAACACATTTTTTAATGTTGGCGGAGTATCACCCGAATACATTTTGATCTGTACTCCCTCATCCAATTTTAAACACACTCTTCTATTTCATTTTTTTCCAGTAGTTTTTTGCACTGCACTCCTCCAGTCATCCCACACTTTACCACTCACTAACCTTGAGAAGTGGTATACCATACTACCTGTTGTTTCAGTCGAAGGGATCTATTAACATCTTGGTCTCCTTCTTTCTGAGAATAACACATCTGAGTAGATGGTTTTGGAAGAATCCCAAATGATGAAGGGCGGTTCTGAGTGGTGACTGATGGGTATCTCTGACCATCTATCAGGGTGTCATTGATTACTATCCTCTACAGGTCAGGTGAAAGGGTCACTGTTGTTTGGCTTCACACACCATAAACCCACCCTTTTCTCTTCTAGACCCTCTAGTACTCTTTTGTTGCTACGTATCTGTTGGGAATGTTCCCAGAGCTTGGTATTTAAATATTCCCCTGGGCCCCACTTTATCGTCGTGTTGTTGTTGTCGCAATTTGTAAGACACATATTGAGCTACATGTTCATATGGAGATCATTTGGTTGAATTTGGGTGCCTTATCAGAGAGAGATCAAACAAACGCTGTCCTTAAAATTCCAGTTGAATTTGGGAAGAATTGGAGGTTGAAGCAAGTGAAGCAGACTCTCCCAATTCATTAGGAGAATGTTTTTGCCTCATCTCCGGAGGACCAGACCAGATCATTATATCTGTATCCTCTTTATCCATGTCATTGCCTGTATTCATTGCCGTAACGAACCTTGAGGGCGCCCAGAGCTAGTCAGGAGCTCTTATACCAAGGTACTGTGCTCAGGGGGCACCCTGCAACTCGGGCCCCCTGCCCCGCAAGGACTGCTGGGGCCTATGTTATGCCAGTGCCTGTATTACCCATGTCAACATCAGTGTCAACTAGTTGTACAACATGTATAGATAATTTCAACATATTAGTCAAGTTATTCACCTCCGAAAGAGGCTGTGTATTCATAGAGTTCATGAATTTATTCAATTGATCAACGCTACGTTTCTTCACATTTTTTACCTGGCCTTACCGGAATTAGTGTCTTATGCCAATAATTCTTACACTGAAGTTTCAAATGTTTTTGTAATATTATCCATTGAATCAAATAAATGCTTGCTGCAAAGAGTCCTTAATAAAAGAAATTTAGACCATCTATATATATCTGTGCATCTTCATCATCATAAACTTCCACTGTGGAAATAAAGTAATATTAATTTAAGGGCAGTAAAATGATCAAAAATCTGATCCAGTTAAAATGTTGATAAGGAAAATAACTTGGAGAGCAGTAAATGTACATCAGACTTTGTCTACTTGTTTATTAGAAATCCCTCTGCATTCTCAAACTTCATTTAAAGTCGTGCTGGTTAGAGAGAAAGCAGCTTAAAGGCGGGCCAAGGATTGCTGAAGGCGAGCTGAAGAGGCAGGCCAGCAGTGGTCTTAAGGTGGGCCGAGGCATGCTGAAAGTGGGCACCAGTAGTGAAGTCGAGCTGGAGGATGTTCCGAAGAAGGGAGCATGAATAAGAGGACATCCCTATTACTGCTTGCCTAGTCCCAATGCATTACCGGCACTTTGAGAAAGACTAGCATGGAGAAGAAATGGCGTGAAGCTCTTAGGGAGTGGCGTGTGTGCCTTTAGAAGTGAAGCAGTGTGGCTCACTGGTTAGAGGCGGCAGACCCGAGAGCAGAGGACGGCCCGGGACCAGGGTTCGATTCCCGGCGAGGCAGGTTTCTGGACCAGGGTCAGCGGACTCGATAATTCTCTCGCCTCGGTGCCCACTCTGAGCAGCGATCACACTCGGCAACTCTGGGCATTAGCTTGCCTCATCTCCACCAGACCGCCGGGGATGCCTGGTCTCACCCTGGAGATACCCATTAAGGGACAATCTCTCAGGGAAGCCAGGAAGGGTTTCGCAGCGGTCGAAGCGCCTTGGGACCCTCTGGGTAAGTAGTGCGCTATATAAATGCCTATACATTTACATTTACATTTAGACTGGACTATGACCAGGTGCAAATGTTAAACAAGTAAGAAATTAGTAGTAAGACTTTGTTATAATCATTTTTTTTAAATAACAATAGTGTTAAAATTACCCATGGAGAAGTAAAGAAAATCAGCAACGGAAAAGGACATGCTGAATTATGATTGGTTAATGCCTTTATGACATGTTTTTGTATAATGAGATATGTAGCTTACCTTGGCTTCTATTTGATTAAATGCAAGAAAGAAAACATAATAGGAGCCTTTTGTTTTGTTGGAAAATCCTGCTCCTTGGTTTCTCCCAATTTTTCATCCATTCACTTGACGCTGCCAGTCAATTACCTATATCCTCAGTCCTTGCTATTTGCCAATATTTATTTTGCTTTGTGAAAATTTAGATCTAAACAAAGCACCTGTATATATGCACTATAGATTAGGGTGTTTGGGGAAAAGAGAACTTTCCAAACTTGGTGCTGCGACGTTCAAGACAAAGTGATAGGTTGTACATACAATCATTTTGGGAATTAAATTAATATTAATGAGTGCTAAAGTAGCTCACTTGCTCATGCGTTCAATCCCACTACACAAGGTTGCTACAGATGCTTGTATAAACTTTGCACCTCTGTGTCACAAAAAATGATATTAAGCCGTTAAAGTTTTACAAAGTATACAACATCATACTTTACAAAGATTTCAACCTTTTGGCATTCATTTTGTATTGAAATTAGTATCTAAATAGAATTCATTAGCACCTCTGAATATAATAATACAATGAAGCAAATCACTGAGCAAACCACTGAGCAACACCCAGATGCCCCTCAAAGAAATTAGGCTAGAGTCCAATTAAACTTCAAATAATACAAAAGCTATTGTCATCCTAATTCAACATCTGTCACAACTCTGCAGCTCTGCAAGGAACTCGTGAGTGAAAGGGAGAGACGAGAGACATGAAAATAGCATTTTAATTACAACACCGTCGACTTGAAGCATTCAAAACCTCATCCTAGATTGCCCCACATCATCTTGTCATTGAAGAATAAAGTTAGTCCAAAGATTGATCCAGGCTGTGCAGAAAGCACTTTGTGAGTCGCCCCGAGAGAACAAGTACTACATTCTATGTTATTCGACTTTCATTAAAAAAGGGAAGCTTTCTGAGGCTTCTATTCCTCTCATGTTCAACTCATGCCAGTCTTATCTCGCTGGGTATTGTTTGGAAACTCAAATCATGGAATGACAGAAGAATGATCTCTGCCCATTTCACCTACTTTTTCTGTACGGCAAACCCTTCAAGATCTGATCTCTCAACTCTGGTCATTTAACAATCATTGGAACCATAGTCCCAGCTTCCATTTCTGCCTTGTTATTTTAAATCCTGAAAGCTTTCACCATTATGCTTGAGGTCAAGCTGAAAAGTTCAGCGAGTTCCTCAGAAAGACCTGTCATGCAAGCCTCATCTCTGACGTTAGGTGGGATCACCACAACCCTGATTTAACCACCTCAGTGCAAATTGTCCTCTGTTTCAATATTTTCTTTTAGTCTCACCAGGGTTCTACAGCACTGGTCTAAAACAGCACTGCTCTTTTCAGCTTCTTGACTATATCAACTGCATGGCCTTTTAATTTCTGCAGTAGCTCCTCTGTTAATTCCAGTTTCTGCTCCTCTATGAAAACTGTGAAAAAGACTCTCCAATTTTGTCTCAACTTCTTTAACAGCAGTTTTGATAGTGCCTGTTTCTTCTTTCAAATTGCTGTCTAAGGCATTAACAGGGTGAAGCAGCATTTGTTCTCCTTGCACCATTGCTGACTTTTCTATCTGAAGAAATAATGTTGTTGGTTGACTGCAGTGTGAGACTTGGTCTAGCAGCAACCACAATCATTGTCAGGGTAAGGCATAGAAGGAATTAATTCTGCGTTTACATTAAGTTTCTTACAATGATTATGTGGTTATTTTAAAATAAGCAACTATTTATGTGATAATTTCTGAATGTTTTGTATATGACAATGTCTTTGGTAAACAAAAAAAGTATATATATGAGCAAAAGTACAATAAGTTAAAAAAAGGTAAAAAAACAGAAACTTATAATATTCTAAAACCAAAAAAAATAAATAACATCAACCATAATTACATGGGTGAAGAATGATTTATTGTAAAACACATGTCTAAATTACTCTCAGATTAACAATACACGAAACCCGGTGTGCACTTTCCCTTTCTAAAAAACAGGGTAAGGCATAAGCCAACCCTACATTAACCTGTGCTCAACCCTCTAGTACAGGGGTCTCCAAACCGGTCCTGGAGGGCCGGATCCATGCTAGATTTTTGGGATATCCCCTTTGAGATACATGTAGTTATTTTTAAAATCTGGCATGGATCCGGCCCTCCAGGACCGGTTTGGGGACCCCTGCTCTAGTAGGTTGGCACAGATCAGTCAGGCCTAACTTAGAGGCAATGTGTAAAGTATTTGTGCAACACTTCTAATTATAATAAAGCGAAAACCCCACAATAAAAAGGTTCCCACACTAAGGGGCCGATTAACAATGAGTGTCAGAAAGCCTCAGAGCTCAGGTCGGAGGCTTTCCCACACTCATCATCGGTTTGAATTCTGACCGGCTGATTATGATATACCTGGTCAGAATTGAAACCAGCCGGTCATTCCGGCTGCATTCCAATGAGCTTAAGCAGCCCGTATTCCAACTGGATGGCAGTTTATGCTATCCGAATTATGTTGCACGGTTTCCGGCAGGGTTTCCATGCCAGCCTTTCCGACATGAAAACGCTGTTGGAAAGCTTGTTTGGGGACCCTAAAATGGCCCTCTTTCCCTGGTGACCTCCAGTTTGCGCCTGTGCCCCCCTGTTCATCCCTGCACCAGGTGCCTGCCACAGGGTGCAAGTATTAACCCAACCTTTACTGCTGTTACACATGCTACCATAGGAAAATGTGGGAATGCGACTGCACATCATAATTAGTCGGGACTTTCAACCGGTGGTTGGTCAATCTCTTTTCCGCGACAGTTGCATCTGCCAGACATCGTTATAGTCCCCATAGTTAGAAAAATAGAGTCCCAAAAATCCAATCAGTGAACCGGAGACATTTAAGTTGAAAGATTTCAGTGACAAAAGTGCCAAAGAGCACAAAGCGCCAACTGTGGATATTGGATCGTACCGAACTGGGACAAAGTCACAGGTTCAGGCCAACTGTGATGGAGCTCAGACCAGTTAGACCCGTCGAACAGAGTACCTTAAATCCTGGTTTGTGTAACATTGCAAGGATCCGTGTTGATGATGCATTGTGCAGCCAAAGAGTTGCTGGTGTCAAGGATGTGGTGCGTGGTTGGGGTGATGTATCAGTTTCGAAGACCTACGAGGCTCGATGCGGAGTCTGGCATCGTCATCGAGTTCTGATGGCCGGCGGCTGCGATGCAGGTCCAATCCACCCCACAGCTGTGATGCATTAGTTGTACTAGGGTTTGTGCCAGACAGCAGAGAAGATACACAGTTTCCGCTGGATCTGCAGAGGCTGGCAGAGCACCTTAAGCCCACATCCAAGGGTCCAGGACTGGGGTGACACCCCTTGGCACTGTTGACTAAGGTCCAGGTTCAGGCGCAAGGTTGTAGGAAGCATGTATGTCCCTGAGGCTTCAGATCAGGAGGCCAGTCAACCAGTCCTTGGAGGAACTCTGGGGTCTGGGTTTCAAGAGATGCAGGTCCAGTCCCTCTCACCCAGGCAAGAGGGAAGCAGGCGGCAGGTCAGCAGAACAGCAGTCCTCCAGAGCAGCAGTCCAGTAGAGTGGCAGTTGTTTCAACAGTACAGTAGTCCTTCTTCCTGGCAGAGAATCCACAGATGCAGAATTGTACTGAATTGGTGATGTCTAAGGTCTAATATTTATACCAAATGGTGCCTTTGAAGTGGGAGGAAGCTTCAGGAGGAAGGCCTTTTTGAGTGCACATGTGCCCTGCCTTCCTGGCTCTGGTCCCACACTTACTACAGGGGGTATGCAGCCCTAGGGGTATATCTCACAGGGAGGGACTCGGGGCCTAGCAGGTCCAGTATCCAGGCCCCAAGAGATATTGGTGAAAGAGAGAGGAGGGAGGAATGTGAAAGGCCAGACAGTACTGTCAGTTAAAGACAGGTGCTAGATTGGACAAGACAGTACTTGCTTGTCCAGGGATAGCTCTGATAAAGAGCAGGGGGTCCTCACATACCCCGCGGGGTATCGTGCTTCATCATAGGGCAGCTCCACGTTGGCCCAACGCGGCAATGCCCAACTGGCCCCACAGGGGCGTTCTTTGCCAGAGTTCTTCTCAGTTTGCCGTTGGGAAGCTAAAATATGTTTTTGGAGGGTGCCTAAGTGTGGTGAGTAGAAGTAAGATTGTGTGCGTGTGATTAAAAATGTCCCAGGCGACAGCCAAACATGTCGACCCCCTGCACAACTCACTAATCCAAGAACTGAGACGGGTTTAATCCTCCCTCCTCCGTCTACAACTTTCTAGTCAGTGTTTTTATTCATGGCCTAGGTACACCTTGAATAAATTGTCTTTGGGGAATCCAGCAGCCATTTTTAGCCACACGCACACAATCCCACTTCTACTCACCACACTTAGGTACCCTCGAAAAACATATTTCAGCTTCACAATGGCAAACCGAGAAGACCTCCAGAAAAGAGCCCCTCTGTGGGGCCACTTGGGCATTGCAGCGCCGGCCGAACGAGGAGCTGCCCTATGATGAATCATGACACCTCTCGGGGTTTATGAGGGCCCTTGATCCTCATTGGACCTATCCCGGGACAAGCATGCACTGTCTTGTCCAATTTTGCACCTGTCTGTAACAGACAGTGCTGTTGTCGCCTGTCACATTCCTCCCTCCTTCCCTTATAGGAACAGCCTACCTCTCTCTTTCGCCCTTTGTGTTTAGACAGGACACAGTCTATTGAAGTGTAAGTGGGGCTAGGTCCAGGTCCTCCCTCCCATCCTGCCACTGATGGCCCATCCAGTCACACCCAAGCTCCCCATTGTGTGTACCTGTCCAGTAGGAATACACAAAGCCCAACTGTCATACACCTAGTCATGTGGCCCAGAGACAGACTACAGGCACCAACTGGCTAAGGCAAAAAATGGCAACTTTCTAAAACATGGCATTTTCAAAATTGCAATTGAAAATCCGACTTCATCATGAGCTGGGATTTTTCATTACAGTTCCAGAGACACCAAACATGTACTGTTCACATGGGCCAATGTGGATATTACACTTATAGAATGTAATAAGGTCACTCCAATGGTATCCTGTAAGAGAGGTATGCCTTGCAGTAGTGAAAATCAAATGTAAGGGGTTTTCACTACCAGGAGATGTAAACCTCAGTTCATGTCCAGCTTTTTAACAACACTGCATCCCGGACTTTTGGCTTTCCAGGGCCTACCTGATGGTGACTTATGTGTATTAAAAGGAAGGTTTGGGCCAGGCAAACGTTTTGTTTGCTAGCTGGAAATGGCAGTTTGTAAACTTTACACACAGACTGCCATGGCTTGCCTGGGACATGTTTAAAGTGCTACTTAAGTGGGTGCTACAATCAGTGCTGCAGGTCCATTAGTAGCATTTAATTCATAGGACCTGGGCACAGGTAGTGCCATTTTATTATGGGTTTACAATTATCTTAAATATGTCAATTGAGTATAACCCAAACTTACCATGGTTCAAGTGAAGAACACAAACACTTTTCGCACTGGTTACTAGTGGTAAAGTATGCAGAGTACTAAAGCCAGAAAAATGAAGAGAACAAAAACAGGAGGTAGGAAGGCAAAATGTTAGGGGCAAAACCATGCAAAGGAAAGAAAGAAAGAAAAAAGAGAGAGAAGGAAAGAAAGAAAGCAAAAGAAAAACGCTGAAGGAAGGTAAGAAGGAATTAAGAAGACAAGAGAGAAAGAAGGCAAGAAAAAAAAGGATGACAGTAGGTATGCTGAGAAATAGCAGCAGTCGGATAACACAGGCCACTTTAAAACTAAATTTACAACAACATTAGCAGGACACAGGAGCCGATAAAAAGCGAATGTGAAAACCTACTCACAGCTGAAGAAAGCATCCTGCTATCTCATCCTGCTATCACATCAGGGTCTACAAACTAAGAGAATACTAAAGCAAAAACAAAAACACTGCCACCTAAAGGGACTACCTTGTGTGTGGATGTGCTCTTTGTGAAAGAACAAAATACAGTCCCTCAAAGTGAAGTTAACCTGTGGCTTAAGTGGGTTAACCCATGGTGGCCCCTTGCTGTATGCTTTAGTGGTCGTAAGGAAAAATGTGAATGCCAAAACAAACCACCAATGGATAAAAAGAGGTAGCTGAAATGCCCTTTAAGTAAGTATATTATATATATTTTAGAAAAACCAATTGGTCTTGGCTCATGTCAGACCTAAACAGGCTTAGGACAGGAACTGTCACTTTAAGGACAGTACATTAAACACTTGTATATTTCTACCCCACAAATTTGCTTTAATATGATCAAGAGTTTTGGAAACCTGACAGAAAACAAAATCATTTGCAGTAGCTGAGTACATCTCTGTCACAGAACAGCCACAGCACTGCAAGCCAAACAACATTGCAAGCCTTCTTAACTACACATTTACTGCATTGGCAGCAGCTGGCTAAGTCTCCCTCATACAAAATTTGCAGGGTGGACTGTATTAGACTATTCATGCCTTACCACATAGGTAGCACACAGGAAGCATGCAACTTTCTTTCACTGCTGTTCAAGTCTCACCAAATACAACAGTAAAGACCTTGTTATAACTGGTCCTCAAATCTAGATTCAGGGGGATGACAGGCCAGTTACAATGAAGCTCTTACTCCAGTTGCAGTGGGCAGTTGATCACTCTACAGGTGTATGCTCGCACAAAGTGTACAAGATAAACCAGGTGCAAGACATGCATACAAATAGCACCCATGTGATTTTGTTATGTCCCCCATTGCAAGATACTGTTTTAATTCATCAAGATGTTCTTAGTCCTGGGGCCTCAATATACCTCTGTAATAACAAATTTGCCCAGAGATTTTCATTTTTGATTTGTTTTTTTGCATCATTAGAGAAGTAATTTAGCTGGAGTATACATTGCTAATCTGGGCCAAATTGTTCTGGACAACATTTTTAAAAATGATGGATGTGTGCAGTAATGATGTTATATTTTTTTTGGAACCATGAGACCTACATACTTCATTTTGGTGTCAAAACATAGGCTTTTGGGGTCAAGCAATCTTCAAGAGAAAGAAAATATTTCCTCAGAGCAACCCTTCTGCCATATTCCAACATGGCGGCTCTATAATGATGTATTTTAGCCATCATATTGGTAATTTATTTTAATGTTTTTGGGCCATATGTATGAAGATACCGATTTGCGATTCTGAAATAGCGATTTTTAAGAAATCGCTATTTCAGAATCGCAAATTGGTATGTATGTACAAATTCGCTTTTTTTTAGCAAATTCTTAGTATTCCTTAATTGCGATTAGCAAATTGCGAATCGCAATTAAGGAATACTTTCCCATTCATTCCTATGGGCCAGAAGGCCCATAGGAAATGAATGGGAAGGTATTCTCAATTTTGCGATTCGCAATTTGAAAATCGCAAATTGAGAATAATTTCAAGGGTGCAGGGGTGCCTAAAGGACACCCTGTTGCACCCCTGAAATACGCATGGGTGCACATGTGCCGCACATACATGCCCTAAGTCCATGTATGCGCGTCACATGGCACTTTGTAAAATGCTGAAATGTGCATTTTTTAAGGAAATCGCAACTTACCACCAACTAGAAGTTGGTGGTAATTTGCGATTCCTTAAGGACATTTTGCAAATTTTTTTGGCTTCATACATTGCATTTAACGAATTGCAAAATTTGCGATTCCTTAAATGCAATTGCAAAATAAGGAATCGCAAATTATGCAATTCCTTATTTTGCACCAGATTTTACTTCATACATATCATTTTGCTAATTCGCATTCGCAAAGGCCGAAATTGCGAATGCAAATTTGCTTCATGCATATGGCCCTTTGTTTCAGGTTTTCCATTGATTCAACTTCATAAACATGAGTGAAGCCGGTGGTAGCAGAGGATCTTTACCTCCTGACAAAGGGCCAGATGTATGACCCTAAATTGCTGTAGCAAACGGGCAATCAGCCCATTTGCGATCCAATTTAGGGCATGGCCATGTACAAACCTCATTTTGCCAATCTGTAAATTTTACCGATTTGCTAAATGATGTTTGTGACTCGCTATTAGGAAAGGGGCGTGCCAAGAGCATCCGTCCTAATAGCGACATGGATTTAAATGTATGAATGTTTTGCAACCACAATTGCAATCACAAAATACTTGCAATTTACTACCTACTTTAATCGGTGGTAAACCATTCGCAAACGGAAATGGGTATCCCGGGGACCCCTTCCCCTTTGTGAATGGATCAAGAACCTACTTTTAAGGGCAGGCAGTGGTCCCAGGAACCACTGCCTGCCCTTAAAAAATGAAACTCAAAGGTTTCATTTATCTTTTTTTTAAATGCATCCCATTATCCTTTGAGGGAATCGGGTTGCATTAAAAAAAACTGCTTTATTTTAAAGCAGTCACAGACATGGTGGTCTGCTGACCCCAGCAGGCCACCATCCCGTGAGTGTTAGCCATTCCTAATGGGGTCGCAAATTGCGCTTGCCTCATTAATATTTATGAGGCATGCAATTTGCGAAACCATTAGGAATCGTAAACAGTGTCTGAGACACAGTTGTTCATCCCAATTTGTGAGTCGCAGATTGCGAGTCGCAAATGTGACACAGTTTGCGACTCGCAAATTTGTGGCTCGTACATCTGGCCAATAGTGTTTCTAACTTCAACACCTGAGGACTCCTTCAGCAAAGTAATATGTCATATGGCAAACTAATTCCGAAAGAAAAGGTAACAAGAACTGCGGCTGCAGAGAAGAGAGTTTGAGATGCTGCAGAAATATGAAAAAACAAAATTCACAAAGGATTGAAACTGATGGGTGAAGAGGATCAAATATTTTTTCTTTGTAACAACGACAAACCAACCCACTGCCCATCCACTTTGAAGATGGATGGCTACCCCTCGTCCACCTCCAACAACTGATTAGAAAGCAGAGAATCTTCAATTCGTAATCCGTGATTTAGTCATAACAAGGGCAAAAGGGATTGATGAAAGAACAAAGTACAGAGTATGTGAGTCTGAAAGGGCACACATATTTTTGTCTGCAGTTAGTGTCTTTCAAGATGAAATTTTCAGCCGAGTAACTGATCTAAATGGTGAGATGAATGTATTTGCAGCAGATTTGTATGCCCACCCGAACTGTATGCATGCATACATTTCAAAATATGAATGCACATTAAACTCCCAGCAGCAACATAACAGCCAGCCTTTGGTTAAGTTTGCACTTTATGAAAAAGCAAATGAAGTTTTAAAGTCACTCTTGAGTGCTGGCTATGGGGTCAAACTCATGGGCCTACTACAATCTCGGTCCTAGAGCCCCCGGCCTTAGGTTACAGGCTTTCCGACTAAGATTGTTGGGTTGACTTCCGACCGCCTAATTACACTCTAGGTGGTCGGAATTGAAGCCAGCTGAACATTCTGGCTGGATTCTGACAGTCTCAAGGAGCCCGTCAGACAGTTGAAGTCCGGCCAGTAATCCCAATGAATGGCTCTTCCGCAGTAGGGATTACGATGCTTGTTTCACCACAGGCTTTCCATGCCGGACTTCAGGGTATGGAAAACCTGTCGGAAAACAAGTGTCCGGACTCTGTTGATCCCTGCACTGCGTGGCAGACACCTTGATGTGCCTGCCACGTGGTGCAGAGATTAAGTCAATCTCCCATCTTCCTAGTGGAGCAGTAGACCGTACCATGTGTGGTCACATTAAAAGAAGTGGCCCTTAGGGGCCACCCGGGTTACTTACAACCACCTGCTATGCCTTCCTAAGTAATCAAGTCAGTCAGACAGTAGAGAATACAAACAGGCTTTTATTCGCAATACTCTGCAGAGGAGTCCAAGCTGACCTGCACCCTATGATGTCTGCCAAGGGACTGCCCCCCAACAGCCTACAACACATAATCATTCCTCCCAGAACCTCCAACCACGCCCACAGTGGAAAGTTACTGGCTCAGGTTGAACGTGAATAAAGCAGGCACAGAAGGATGGGCTACCACCTGCCAAATAGGTACATACTATCAGTATCTCAAGGTTGCTGTGCTGAGGCCACGTCGAACACCATACAACTGTACTAACCCTATAACTTTGCTGACTCTAAAACGATGAGCAAGTAATTACCTTGTATTGTTAAACTTTTATCGATGCCGTGTCTTTCTGCATGGTCCCAAAAGGCACAGCAGAGCCTATATCTCTTACCAGCCAATGTTATTCCAGAGAAGAACCTATCATATATATTCTATAAGCAACACTGACAAAGAATGCTCTTTAGATCAGTGACAGAAAAATAGTGAGCAGCAGAAGAAGCATAATAATACCCAGAGCAGCAAACAACTGGAGGGACACATTTTTATTTTTCCTTTGAACTGCACACAGGTCAGTCAAACTTTGCAAACACAATCAAAATAGTGGGACTATTACAATGTACCAGCCTTCTCCTCACCAACACCTTTCTCAACCAGATCCTGAATCATACAAAAGAAGGCTCGTGAAATCTGTAGGAATCCCAGCTCTACATTGCCTGTTGCCCACAAAGTGGGTGGCACATCTGCAAAACTTGGGGAGAAAACAAACACTACTCTCTACTTACATTAAGGCCCACCAATTATCAGACATTCACCAGCCTGAGACAAGTGATCATACGATGCCAAACCCATCACATGCTCACCACAACAAGGCATTACCTGAAATGAAAAATTCACAATTAAAAAAGGAACAATAAGCAGAGCAAGAGAGCGCAAAACATGTGCTACAACTAATGCACATGAGACACCCACCAATACATGTATAGCACTGTACTATGTTAAATACATAACAGAAAGAAACAATATAGGCCAATTGCTTCCCAATATCTACAACCAAGTTGCTATTGCAAAAACACAATAAAAATGAAGCTGCAAACAAACAATAACATTCCTCTTTTAAGACACAAATCCCGCCCACTTAAATCTAAATGGCACCTTCACTCTCGCATCTTTCCTCTGACAGCAACTACCAGAACAGCCTGAACGTCACAGCTGGTATGGAAACAGCTGGAATAAAAGAATAGCTATTTTTTTTAAAGCAATAAAATCAAAATGATATTTGCAAATTGACAATCCTGGAAACAATGCTACTGCTGTCTCCTACTGGGCTCATCTAAACTGTACATTATCATCAGGAATATGATATTTAACATCATATGGTGTTCCACAGTAATCTGTGCTTTACCTTCCTTTTAAAACTCCAACAACTTTGATATTGCACCTTTATATCTGCTTGTGAAACAACACATTGTAACTCTCTTTTCATGCCCTGCAAACCATTTTTCTGAGAAACCACTCTCTGTACCATCATATTTTTTCCTTAAAACCGTTCTACTTCATTCCTTGTCCAGCACTATAGTACCCTTCATCCTTCAGAAAACCATCTATCGGCTTTCTTTGAAAACAAACCAATATTTACGGTACGTGCACACTAATCTGAGCAGAGAACAATAATCCAATAACCAACATAGTCACAAAGATTTTCATGCCACTATCTCCAGGACATTCTATTCCACAGTGCTGTGGAAACTCTAGATGCACACGTTTACAAAGCTCCTGTGTTGTTCTTTTAATCTGTACCCAATTAACCTCCTTTGCTGGCTCTCTGCCCTTCTGCCTTTTGGAAAGTCTGGCTCTGTGCTGTCTATCTCTGCCTCGGACAAGACGGAGGTCCTCATCCTGGGCCCTTCACCCTCCGCCTGGGACGACTCCTGGTGGCCTCCCGCCCTGGGCACCGCACCCAAACCGACAGACCATGCACGAAACCTGGGCTTCATCCTGGACTCCTCCCTCTCCATGACCAGGCAAGTCAACAGCGTCTCCTCGGCATGCTTCAACATCCTACGCATGCTACGGAAGATCTTCTGGTGGATCCCCACAGAGACCAGGAAGACCGTCACCCAGGCCCTCGTCACCAGCCGACTGGACTACGGCAACGCCCTCTACGCCGGGACCACGGCCAAGCTCCAGAAGAGACTCCAGCGGATCCAAAACGCCTCAGCCAGACTCATCCTCGACATCCCACGATCCAGCCACATCTCCGGACATCTGAGAGACCTTCACTGGCTCCCCATCAACAAGAGAATCACCTTCCGCCTCCTCACCCACGCACACAAAGCCCTACACGATCAAGGCCCGAGCTACCTCAACAGCCGAGTCAACTTCTACGCTCCCAAACGCCACCTCCGGTCAGCCACCCACGCCCTCGCCGCCGTCCCCCGCATCCGAAGAGCGACTACAGGGGGAAGGTCCTTCTCCTACCAGGCCGCCAAGACCTGGAACTCCCTCCCGTCCGACCTGCGCCTGACCCAAGACCACCTCTCCTTCAGGAAGAAGCTGAAGACCTGGCTGTTCGAGCAGTAGCGGCACCCCCCTCCCCAGCGCCTTGAGACCCTACGGGTATGTAGCGCGCTCTACAAGTATCACTGATTGATTGCCTGTCTGTGTCAGGAGCTGGGCATGACCCACACCTTCCTCTCTGGCTTCACATAACTCTCTCCCCAGCGTCTCAGTCTCTCTGCTCGATGAGCCCCCCTCCTTGGGAATTCCCTCCTTATCTCACCGAAGGCCATAGCAAGCCTGCCACACACTGAATTCACAATCTATGTGTTTCAACTTCTAACATCCTTTTTATTCAGCATAAAGACACACTGCCTGGAGTGCATGAAACACTTTTTCCAAATTAAATAAACGTTACATTGTGGGCAAATCCAAATAAAACACACCCTCTCAAATCAATCATAGGTTAACTTCTGATTTGCACCGAATTTCTACGTGCCAATTTTCAGAATGCAGCTCATGTCTGAAGCTGGAAAGCTCTAAGTAGCGACACACTGCTCCCTTTTCCCTTTCCAGAACTCCTGCCCCCTGTTATGGAGAGGTTGAACACATTCAGCGCTACTGAATTATGTGTATTTCACGTTTCCTAATGCACCTTTAGAATGCATGTCTGTTCAGCATAAATATACATTACCTTGAATCGTCACAATACTGTTTTCAATTTAAATGCACATCCCTTCCTTACATTTTTCTCATGTTGTACTCTTCCTATGTCAAAACAAATGTACATTCTTGCTAGTATTGCCGATCAAACCAGATTTCTATTTGTTTATTATTTCTTTTACTCTTCAAAATGTAAAGTGTTGTCAGGAGGCACCAGCTAACCTTCCAATGAGCATCTGCAGAGCACAACGACAACATGAGACCAAATTAAGCTCATTCCAGACATTTTCAAGAAGGGGCCACACTCATCATTATGCCTGGCAAAGGAATTGCAAGTGCTTTTCCCAAAGACGGTCCTCAGACCGTGTCAAACAAAAAACCCACACAACACAGCTTGCTGAGGCAAGGCATCCTTACCTCCACACGAAGAACACAGTCGCTACTCACTCAAACAAGCATTTCACAAGCGCAACCACCGAAGTCGGTCCACAAAGCTCATAACACCGAAGCACAAGAATCAAACCACAAGTCAGCCCAGAGATTGCATCAGAACAAAACAGTCCAAAGACTGCACCAAACAAGAAGACAGTCCGGAGACTGTACCAAGTTCAAGAAGACAGACTATAGCCCCAGACCTTTTCAAGAGTACATCAAATTTCCAGTCGGCCTGGCAGATTGTTCGCAAATAGTGCTAGGTCTTTTCAAGAATAGGCCAAATTTCCAGTTGGCCTGGTAGACCGTCTACAAACACTCTGTGTCTTTTAAAGGGTCCACAAACCCACCAAGTTCAAACCAAGACAGCCCGAAGACCATAACAAGACACAGCCCGTCGGCTCTTGTCGTTCAAGCAAGGCAGCCTGAAAACTGTACCAAGACAGTCAGGAGACTGTATCAGGGCACAGTCCGTAGGCTTGTGCCATTCAAGAAAGGTGCAATTTTACCAAGAATCAAATCACTCACCTTGTAAACTCAGGTTGAGTCAAATTATTCTCCAATGCTGACGCTTCGGACTAAACGGTCAGCTCCAAGGTGTCGCCTTCTTAGGACCCCAGCCGGTGACCACTAGACGAGGAGTTGCCCGATCAGATGGGTGGGGCAGCTGCGAGAACCAAGCTCCATCATGTGGGGTACCCCCATCCGCCCGCCCGACCGGAGGCAACCCCAACCCTGCAACCCATTTGCAGGTGAGTCAGATAACCTTGTGGGGGTCCCTGTTTGGGCACCAACTGAAGGAAGTGGCCCTAAGGGGCCCTTATAGGCCACCTAGATTACTGACAACCACCTGCTATGCCTTTTTCAAGTAATGAAGATTCAGTCAGACAGTGGAGAATACAAACAGGTATTCGCAATACTCTGCAGCAGAGTCCAATCTGACCTGCACCCTAAGATATCTGCCAAGGGACTGGCCTCCCAGCAGCCCACAACACATAATCATCCCTCCCAGAACCTCCAACCATACACCTGACATAGTCTCCAATCAGACCAAAAGAGGAGATACTGGTTCCACAGATTAAGACCTATATTAGAAGAGACTAATATCTAGCAGCATAAAAACAGGAACTACATTAACAGACATATTAGAATCAGCGACACTCGAAATAAACCGCAGTTCAAGCCACACCATATTAAAACCTCACGCTGCAGTCATGGGGAAACATGATACAAAGCAAACAATACTTATGTTTGAAAATAGGAGGCTCACTAGTCAAACAAACAATGATGCGGCCACTGATTCAGAGCAGGGTAACAGCGAAGAACATGAAGTGGCAAATGTAGACCTCAGATCACTCCTATTGGAGGTCAAATTGAGCCTCAGGACCATAAATGGCAAGCTTGATATTTAACAGTTCAAATGGACCAGGTCAAAAAAACAAGTTGATACGCATGAGCTATGCCTCGACCAGTTGGAGAATCGGGTATCTGACACACATGACTTTTAAGTTGTAGTGTAGTTCCTAGTTTCCCACTAGGCCCTGCGCATTGGAATAACATAAACAGTAGTATCGACGTGGAACTGCGGATATTCCAGGCCTCCACTGACTATGCTAAACTTAATTGGGTTGTGTTACCAACTAGCTCAGAGGTCACTGTAAACTTTCTTCTCTGCATAGGAAGTGATCAGCTTCCTTGGCACAGACAAGAAGGGATTCAGCTTTCCAACAACCGTGCAACATGACAACTTTGCTCCTCAGATCAAGAGTCAATCTCTAGGGTCGTGTGAAACAATAGACATGTATTTCACTCAGTCAGTCTAGTGCAGTTTACTTTCACGAGATGTAGAGAATAGAGAGACGGGCGTTTGTCAATAAAGGGTTAACATTTATTGAACAGTCTTTCTTCTCGTACAAGAGAAATGTATTGCCACAATTGCAAGACTTGTTATGATAAAAAGTATGTACAGTAAGATAAGGATTGCGAAATAGAACTGTAAAAGCATTGATATGGTTTCTTAGCCATACAATGGTTTAAAAGTCATAAAACATATATACAGTCATATATACATTAGGCTAACATACTCAACTGGTGCTTCTAACTAAGCCTACCCCAGTGTGCCTGACCTAAGCCTAACACGTGGAAGGGGAGTAAGTAAGTAGCTTTAAGTTAAGTTGGTTTTGCCAAGGTTTGTTTCAAGAATTCTCGTCTAAGGGTTTAGTCAACACCATACCTCTGAATAGAATGATGGAGGATTGGTATCTCCTTCAGGGGTCACTCTCGATATCCCAGTCACCCGCAAGGGTAGACCGGAAACGCCGGAGCTGGATTTCTCTGCACGAGAAAGGCAGCGGCTCTTCTTCAGCGCGTCGAGGAAGGAGGGGGGACAGCGTCCGCGGGCAGCTGGAATCTGCTGGATGTCTTCGCAGAGGGACGGCTGTTCAGCTCCTAAGCGTACTGCACCATCGTTCGCGCTTTAGCAGCAGCAGCAGCTTCGCCACCAAGGGACAGCAGGCTGCAGCGACAGAGTGCTAGAGTCACCAACACGGGGTCGTGCAGGCAGCTAGTATCAGCAACAGTAGCTCATTGCTTAAGGCAACGTTGGTAATATTTATACCTGACAGGTGCCGGGTTTGACGCAAGTTTGCTGGACATAAGACGTCAATTAAAGATGTCACTAGGAAGTGATAGTTATCAGTTGCTCATTAGAGTTCCATTACTAATCAAAACACAGCAAGCGGGGATTTCCAGGTTTGCTGAGTTTTTATCTTGTTGAAGAACTCGGAGTGTTAATCTAGGAATATCAGATAGTGACTTCTGCTCTGTCATTGCACTAATTGGTCGCAAAGGAAGTGGCAGAGAGCTATGCTGGAATGTGGCTCTGTTCGTGTGAGGCCAGAGATGACTTTTCTGAAAATCGCACTTGAACGGTTATGCCAATATAGGGAATAAATGGATTTATAGCCGAATAGGGGCATAAGGTCACAGTATCGATCAGGAACCTAGATAAACACATAACACCCACTCCACGTATTCATGTCCATCAAAATTACTAAAACTAAAGCAATTAGATGCATGTGTAACATTGCCCACCCCAAAATACATAAATGCATTCGAAATAGGCGTACTTGAAATACATGAAATTTAGGTACTGTACGTTTTTTAAAGCATATAAATCATTCAAAAAATTATTGCATATGAAATTAATGAACGATTATGCAAAAGGAATTACACATGAAATATCTCTGACAGAAGAAATGCGAGATAAATCATCACATATAAATGCATTGTAATAACATGTGTGCTAGAGGCTGGTGTAATGTTGTTATGTCTCTAGATGTGTTTAGAAATAGAAGTGTGAAGCTTCTGTTCTCTAAGAATAGTTTTTACGTTAAGCAAAGAATTGTTCGTGCCAAAAAAAAGTCAATATTAAAAATATCCAATTCAAAAAGAATTAATGCTTGAATGGGGAAATAGAGTTCCAACACTTTCTGCAGTTTTTGTTGATCAAAACTGAAGGCCGAATTCAGAGTTCATGAGAACGCTGTGAGTCGGAAAGCTTCTCAAAAGTTATTGTTTCTGTACGGGTGAGAACATCGTATCAGACAGGCTCTCAAAGAATTGGTCTACAAAATCAGGTGACAGTTCAACCAAATTAGATAGCGCTGTAACTTGGCAGGTGTGAGAATGATTGCTGTCATCGTATTCAGGAGCAGCAATGCTCACAGAAGGCCGTACCTGGGTGATGTTGCTTTTGTCACTCGCTCCACTGTTACCACCTAGTCGTAGTACAGGAGTCTCAACGAATGCTGTCATCAGGATTGGTAGCCGCTGGGGACAACACAATGCGTGAGCCGTTATTGGACTGAGCAAAGTATCGACGTCCATTGGTACTGCTGATGGAAGTGAAAGACAGATGTCCAACACGCATTCATCGCCGCATAGCATACATCTTAGTACCGGTAAGATACAGTTCTGCCATATAGGTATGAATGAAAGGAACCAGGTCATGTTTAGATCTCTCAGCCTGGCCAATCCAAGGACGTTAGTTATCCTGTCCCGGTAGCGCATTGCTAGGATTGTCTCTTCCATTCCCATGGGAGCTATGTCTGAGTTTCGGCTTGCCATAACGAAGCAGGAGGGTCAAAAATAAAATCCCTGCGACGAGTCCCAAAAATAAAGGTATGCCGCCAAAAACAGAGTGTACAAAATTAGGAACGATTCCCAAAATTGCCTGGAAGGGTGTTAGAAGTCCCGTAAAGACTGTCTTAAATATGCCTGGGATGCTTGTTGCACTAGACATGTTAAGGAGTTGGCTGAACATTTCTACGAAATGCACGGGGCAATTTGTTGATAAAAGGTCATGAACTTCAGTAGCTGTCCTTGCAACTAGAAGATCATACGTCTCTTTTGATGACGTTATAGGCACTGTTGTCTGTAAAAGTACAGATTTCATTTTGCTTAATGTATCAATTCGTATAGAATAGAGATTCAGACGAGGCCAGATGGGAGTCACTGTGTCTGCAGGCCCACTCGGAAACAATGCTTGCATACAGCATTTGACCATGGATGTTACTTTCACTAGATAACTTTTCCCTGGCACGAGGCCACAACATCTGTGATCCGTTCTAAGAATGTAACTCCCGTTCGAAAGTTGCATAAAGAAGGGCTCTATCTGAGTTGCAGGTGTGACTAGCTGGTGGCATGAAAGGTTGTTAGAATTTCCATCACATGCTCCGTGTAAATTAATACCCTGACACAAAAGTATACCGCTTAGTGAATGTTTACAGTTGTCACCACTAAGAAATACATTTTTGTCGCTGTCACTATAGCAAGAATGAGTGTATGGTAATTTCCATTCAGATTTTACATATCCTTTACCCAATTGTTCATATTGGCCAGCAGGTATGTACTCAAGGCACTTTTTAAATCGGAAAGTTGTTATCGGAATTGTGATAATTCCGTGTATTATCCATTCAATGACAGGACTCTCTGACATTGTCAATGGTAATCTCTCAAGTTTTTCGATGCTCAGGATTGTATAGTCTGCTCCTTTCTGTGCCAAACTGATCTGTTTATCAGTAAGGTTAAAAATGGAAAATAATGACGTTGTGTTGATTAAATGCCAAGGCACATAGCCTGAACGAAGATTTTGCAGCGTCCAGCCTAATTCTATAATAGAACGCAATTGAGACTGGCCATGTTGTAACATTAGCAAGTCTCTGTCTATCACATCAAAGGCAGATGATACAATATTGTCCAACAAATATATTCTGGAAGACAGAGTCATTAACCCATTGTCTACCACAGAAAGTGATTTTTCCAAATTAATACGATCAATTTCTCGTATTTTCTCAGCAGTTTCAATTTGCTTTACTTTCCAAGCCTCATTGTAAGCAGCATAGATACTGGTCGCTATGAAACGCTTTTGACGCTGTTTGCGTGGTCCAAGAATGAAATCGCGCAAATCAGCACCATCTTTTAGTAAAGACAAGTGTTGCTTAATTTCAGCCAGTGTGGATGATGTTAGCCATTCAAGGCAGAGCTTCCCTACACTGTATGTTGTTATAATCCCTGGATGTTGTCTCTGGGAGTATCTTGAGTCTAATCTGGTCATTTTTAACCCCTGTGTTTTATTCAGGAATCTATCTTGACAGCTATTTGTGTCTGTAGGCCAGATTAACCATTTTTTCTAATCAGGATGTGTTCTGTTGAAATGTAAAATTTGTGACACGTCTAACTCCATATCTGCAGTTATATTTTCTGGTATTGGCTTTGGTATAGACGGTGTTTTAAGGTCTTTGATCTTAGCTAGGCCAAGACAAGATGTTTGGTGTATTGTGTCATTTAAAAACAACATTTGTTCTGGTATCATGCAGGTCCTAAATAGTGCTTCAATGCCTTGCACCTGCCAATCTTTTTTACCCCAAATTGTTTTCGTTTCAATATTATTTTTCCAATAATCAAAACCAAATGTCATCATTTTGTCATAAAATGCTTCTGAATATATCAATTTAGAATTTGTCAGCATTGTTTTCATTCCTGTTTTATCTAACAGTTTGTAATAAAACGTTTCTGCATCACTGGTGTTAAACCCTGAGAAGTATTTGAATTTCTCAAAAAATGCTTTAGAACTGCTTTTAGGTGGTGTAGAACAATGTTCCCATTGATTATACATAAAAACATTTCTAGGCTGTGCAGATTTATGCAAGTAATGATCACCATAGTGTGTGTAACAGAATAACTGCTCATAACTAGATGAACCTTGTAAATAATCATGATCTGTGAATCTAGCTGACATTACTAAATCAGACATCATGTCATTAATACTGTTAAAGTCCCAATCATCAGAGAATGTACTTGGTTTTACAAAGTCACTTAAGGAAACCTTTAGTTGATGAGGATACTTCAGGATTTCGACCGGACCATATATCTCATAGTCTGTTTTCTCCCATACTACCCCACCAGGTATTGGAATTGCTGTGACATTTACTGTTGACAGTTCTCTTTTCTTCACGTGGGATGATCTGTGTGGTTTCAGGACTAGGTTGATGTTCTGACTTGCTGTGTCCATTGTAATATATTTTCCTTCAATGAATTTTCCCAAACATAGTACCATGATGAGCCAAAGCAGGAGGAAAAATACACCTAGACCGAACCAGAATTCTAGCCAAGGGAAAACAAGGTAGATTTCTTTTAGTTGATGAAAGAGTTCTGTTGCTTTTTCTTTAAAAGTCTTTTTTGTTTCTGGCATCACTTCGGGCTCGTTTTGATCTTCAGAGAAGTTGTCGAAGTTGATGAAATAACCAGAGGCAGTTCTGTCAATTGATGGGATTGTTTTTTCAATCTGTCTCTCGGTAGCACTTTCTGATGCCACATCATTGTAGACTGGTGTTGTTTCTTGACGAACTGTTTCAATCTGTGTTTCAAGAGGCACGAGTTCCATGGCATTATTGCATAGTCCTTCATTGTGCACTGCAGGCTGATCGAATGTGATGAGTCTTTCAGTTTGAACCTCTTGGATTGTTGCAAGTTTGGGTATTCTGTTAATTCTTGGGAGTCCACTGGGCCTACTGTTGATTATAGGCCACATGCTTGTGGTTTTACCAGATCGATAGACACAACTCTGTTCTCCTTTTTACCAGCAAGGGGCGGTAGCACAACTGATCTTGTTCCGGTGACTGCCAAGACAGGTACTGCTTTTCTGTAAGAAGGCCCAAATTCCTTCTTCACCGCGATCTTTTCTCTGACTAGATCCCCAATCTTTGGAATCCAGACAGGCCTTGCTGGGGCTGTTGCTGGTGGTGCCTCGTCAGTGGTACTTGGCTGTTGCTTTAACTTTATGTTGCTTAATGATTTTCTTGTTTCATTCAGTTCCTGTAAAACAGCCAAACGATCCTTTACATCAAAGTGCGTTGTTTCTTCTTGTACCACTGACATCTGACTATCGAGGTCCTGAATACGCATTCTAATTCCGAACAATAGTTCGTATGGGCTGAAACCTTTTAGAGAATTTCTTGGCATGTTGTTAAGACTAGTCTGGACACTTATTAAATGTTTGACCCACCCAGCGCCTGAACCTAATACCTTCGCTGTTATAGATTGCTTTATGTCACGGTTTTTTCTTTCTACCACACTGTTCCCTTCGGGGTGCGACGGACAAGAATACCGCAACCCAATTCCCATGCTAGCCATGGCTTCCTTATAGGCTCGAGAGCTGAAAGCAGGACCCTGGTCAGAATGGAACGTGGTAATTGCGTATGTGCCGATATGGACTCGCAAATCTTTTATAACCGTTCTAGCGTCAGCCGAGCGCTGGAGGCCTCATTATTTAAGTGCTTTTAGTCTTAATGGTGTACACTGGGACGCGCTTCTCTTCTTTGATTGCGCAGATAGACCGCCTTATGCTGTCTAGAAGGGATCCTGAAACTACACTGGCCTGTTAATTACTGCGATCTCTGTTGCAGTTTTCATAATTTTGAGCAAAACATTGAATATCTATACTCATTCCTGGCCACCAGTACTCTGATTGTAATTCTTTCAGAGAGGCTTTGATTGTTTGGTGTCTCAGACCCAACCCCATGTGTGCTTCCAGTAAGAGGAAGCCCCTCCTGCTCCTGTTTGGAATTACTCTGTCCCCCACTCCAGGGATTCGAGCAAAAGGAACGGAGTTTGCATCGATTATGTATGCATAATTGAGTGGATAGTTCACGGGTAGTGCTGCACAGTCGCCTTTTACGGTCGTTTTTACTGCCAGCATGGTTTCCCCGTCTATTTATTTATATGTACGCTTTTTTGTGGCTACGGAAGCCGAGTTAGTTGCTTCCGCGGTGGCTGTTTTAGCCAATGAATTCCCTGCAACGTGAACGCCATCACGTTGAAGACTCTGTGCGTGAATCACGTGAGTCTTTTGTAGTTCTTTACTTAAAAGAGCTACCTCGTTCCAGAGCAATTTATGCTTTATTGTGGCACCTGTGTCATCTTTGTAGTCGTTTTCGATCCAACTCTGCAGTTTATTGTTATAAGAGTTGACGCAAAAATGAGAATCGCACACTATAAGTGTCGGGAATTCACGTTCTGCATTTTCGAGCGCCATCTTAAAATATCTGATTTCAGTTCTCTGAACCGAACAGTACTTTACTGATTCCGTTTTTGTTACTTTCGGTGTAATTTTACCGCACAGCCAACGACATTTAATGATCGCACATGCTGCATCGTAGGATTTTCTCTCTACGTTGAAATGCTGTACAAAGATATCTGTATAGATTATACAGGCGTATTGTGGGAGAGGCAGAATTTCGATTGGCAGAGGATATTCTTCTTCATATTCTAAATCATTCAGTTCTTCAAATTGCGGGGCGAAATAGTATTTCACATCTTCCGCTCCTAGAGAATCTATACACTGTATCCATTTCGGATCCAGTGACACTGTAGGCAGGTTTACTGGGCTGAATAGCGCCTCGAAGGCGGATTCCGCTGTAAGGCTATTAATCCGTTTGCCGTGTGCTAGTTCTCGTTCATTTGCTAATGCGATTTGCACTGCTTTCACAGTTCTTTCTGTGTGACTGAATGTTTTTTCTGCTTGTGTGTATAAGTGAGATTTAATTGAAATTGGTACCTTTTCTCCCTCATTAGAGGTTAGGTATGTGAATCCGCATCTTCCTGGGATGACTCGGATTACAAGATCGATTGTGTTGTCACGTGTATCTAATTTTGTTTTTGCTAACATGTCTGTTTGCAGTGATCTCAAAATTTCTGTGTGTTTTTGAGTCCAATTGATTTGTTTAAAATCAGGTTTAATTAGTTCGTAGAGAGGTTTAACCCTCTCTGCGTAATTTAGAATGTAAGTTCTTCCGAAATTCAGAAAACCTAGAATGGATTGTAAATTCTTCAGCGTTTTTGGAGCTTGGAGTACAGCGCACTTCTCTAAGAAGTTGTCCGCTAGGCTCTTCCCTTCACTTGATAATTCGTACCCTAAAAACAGTACTGTCAGATGGGCAATTCGAGACTTTTTAAAGTTGAATTTGTAACCCTCTACTGCGAACCCAAGTATAATGGTGTTCACTCTTTTCAAGTGAGTATCCAAGTCGTCGTCTGTGAGATAGATATCATCTACGTAAGATAATGCCTCATCATCATAGATTTGTAGTAACTCTGTTACCCTAGCTGAGAATAGTCCTGGGCTGTTCTTGAACCCCTGTGGGAGTCGACAGAATTTTTTCTGCGACCCAAATGCGGAGAAAGCGGTCAAATATCTGCTTTCCGGTGCAATGTTTTGACAAAAGAAACCATTAGATATGTCTAATGTCGTTGTGTATTTTTTCCTAACTATATTATTCATTAGGGCTGCACTATGCGAATTTTGTACTGCAAAAGTTTTGCAACATGTATTAAGGTGTCTGTAGTCCAAAACTAGACGATATGAATTGTCTGGCTTGGAGACAGGAAACAAAGGATTGTTCATTTGAGAGGTGCATGTTTCAATCACCCCTGGTACTCAAGTTGATCTAAGATCTCCCTGACTTGTTTTTTAGCTTCTTGCTTTATGGGATACTGCCGTTGGGCAGTTGGTTCACTTTTTAATTGGATTTTGTGAGGAGGTGAATCCTCATCCCATCCTACATGATTTTTATACAATGCAGGTGCCTGGGCTACTGCCCATTTCCTTGCATATCTATATTTTTTGTGAATCGGAATGTGATTCCAGAAGGCAGGCATAATCACTTCTTTGCCACGAGGGCACTCCCTGACAAACTCTGGGGGCCAATCTTTTTCAGCTAACAGAATATCATAGCCTTTTGAGAGCTTATCCCAAAATAGACCCTTAATTTTCCTAGTCTTATCACCCTCCATACGCAATGTTATTTCGTATATTTTATGGGGCTCGCTAAGTCTGGTGTCGGCAGTTTCAACCTGAATGTATTCATTCGTGTCCACTGTCTCCAGATGACTCATCAAGAACTTGCGCGCTATACTGATTTCTGCTGCACTGTCCAACATTGTCAATGCCCACTCCCCGTTTTTCAACTGTGTCCTCAGTATTCTCGGCATGGTTGATTACTCTAATACTGGCTACCTTCTTTTTCTGAAATTGAGATTTTTTACTCTGAGCAGGTTCCTTGTCTTTGGACTTGGTGTGCTCTCCTGGGTCTGACCGTCCTCTTCTTTCCGAATTCTGTGGAAGAGATCGAGAGGGACGTGTATCAATACTTTGATATCTATCAGGTTTTTTCAGATTATCTCTATTTCTAAGGTTATATCTTTTCTCAGAGGGCTCCCTCTGGGGAGACTGGCGTTCTCGAGTCGGAGTTCTTTCCCTCCGTCGAGGAGACCTTCCTCTGGACTGGAAATTTTTTTCCTTGGGAGTGGATTGTTTATTTCCATCCCAGCTCTTTTTAGGAGTGTTTAAATTATTTTTAATAAATAATTTTTCAGGATTTTCGAGCAGTTGGGGCTTTACTGGTTTCCCACCCAAGCTGTCTCTACCTAATTCCTCATAGCATTTTTCTATGATTTTTGCAAGCTCAACAGGATCTTTTATATCTGTTTCCTTCAACTTCTGGCGAATCGCCACAGATGCTGCTTCTCCTCTTATATTGTCTAATAATATAGCCGAGACCTGCTTGAAGTCTTTCAGTAATTTCATACCTAGATTTAAAGCGGGCTCTGGACCGAATTCATTTTGAATCTGTTTTAGCACCTCTGGTATTACCGCCATAGACGGAACACCGTGTGTTTTTGTGTAAATGGAAGCAAAGACTGTACCCCAAGTGTCACAGTCCTCCACGTGTGGTGCGATTCCCATAGGAAGGCAGATGGTCAAGATTCTGTGTTTCTCAATAGGGGTAGTATCAGGAAATACTGCCTCTATTTGAGTGATTTTCTGTGCTAACCAGAAAGGAATTTGTTCCCGTTTTACGGGTGTTTTACCAAGACATGACTGTATGTTCTGTGGTGTAATTTTATTTGTGTTCCCCTGATGAGGGGTCAGCTGTGGTGTATTAACAGCTGGCTGGACTGTTGCAGTCCGCATTACATATTGGACTAATTGCCTATGTATTTTTATTAATGTGTCTTCTCTTGACATTCTTACAATGTCAGGATGTGGTGTGTAGCTGGCTACAACCGGACAGTTGCTCCTGGTCTACCTAGTGGACCGAGCCTGGTAATGTGATCATTGTGTTTTAGGGCGCCATTAAACCAGAGCAGGTGCTCTTGAAATTTAAGTGGAATTTCAATCTCCTCGAAAGGAGCGTACTCTTCCGGAGGTTTCTCTATTTTGTAATAGTGAAACTCTTTTGTTCTAGCGTTTACCGCTGGAAAGTTTATCCATGAATAGAATACCTCTGTCTGCCGATACTCGTGAGCCTCTATCACGAAGATTACTGTACCACTTAGTGGTGTCAGTCCGTTCTCTATAAGTTTTAATGTTATAGATCTTCTTAAGTGGACCAGGATGATAATAGCATCCGGGTCTGCTTCTAGGAGACTCGAGTCTTCCTCTATTAGTTGGGCTGCAAGTCTAACTGCTTCCCTTTCTTCTTCACTGTCTGTCATTTTTTTATAAATGCAGGCTTTGCAGAGTAGGTCTCCAAGGAGACAAAGATTAGGTGCACAATATCTTGGAACACTGTATCCTTCAATGTTGAATAAACCAGAGCTTTACATAGGAATCTCTTCCTACTAAGGTCGGGCGGATTTTAACCTTTCACCCACTCCAGACGTCTATTGGAGTATTTACGGGAGAAAGGGGTCTTTGTGAAATATGCACGACTGAGTTACTCTACTGTCTTGCGTTAGTTTATCGCCTTACCAAACTTTGGGCGCCATGTAGTGTAGTTCCTAGTTTCCCACTAGGCCCTGCGCATTGGAATAACATAAACAGTAGTATCGACGTGGAACTGCGGATATTCCAGGCCTCCACTGACTATGCTAAACTTAATTGGGTTGTGTTACCAACTAGCTCAGAGGTCACTGGAAACTTTCTTCTCTGCATAGGAAGTGATCAGCTTCCTTGGCACAGACAAGAAGGGATTCAGCTTTCCAACAACCGTGCAACATGACAACTTTGCTCCTCAGATCAAGAGTCAATCTCTAGGGTCGTGTGAAACAATAGACATGTATTTCCCTCAGTCAGTCTAGTGCAGTTTACTTTCACGAGATGTAGAGAATAGAGAGACGGGCGTTTGTCAATAAAGGGTTAACATTTATTGAACAGTCTTTCTTCTCGTACAAGAGAAATGTATTGCCACAATTGCAAGAATTGTTATGATGAAAAGTACGTACAGTAAGATAAAGATTGCGAAATAGAACTGTAAAAGCATTGATATGGTTTCTTAGCCATACAATGGTTTAAAAGTCATAAAACATATATACAGTCATATATACATTAGCCTAACATACTCAACTGGTGCTTCTAACTAAGCCTACCCCAGTGTGCCTGACCTAAGCCTAACACGTGGAAGGGGAGTAAGTAAGTAGCTTTAATTTAAGTTGGTTTTGCCAAGGTTTATTTCAAGAATTCTCGTCTAAGGGTTTAGTCAACACCATACCTCTGAATAGAATGATGGAGGATTGGTATCTCCTTCAGGGGTCACTCTCGATATCCCAGTCACCCGCAAGGGTAGACCGGAAACGCCGGAGCTGGATTTCTCTGCACGAGAAAGGCAGCGGCTCTTCTTCAGCGCGTCGAGGAAGGAGGGGGGACAGCGTCCGCGTGCAGCTGGAATCTGCAGGATGTCTTCGCAGAGGGACGGCTGTTCAGCTCCTAAGCGTACTGCACCATCGTTCGCGCTTTGGCAGCGGTAATGGTATCAGCAGCTTCACCACCAAGGGACAGCAGGCTGCAGCGACAGAGTGCTAGAGTCACCAACACGGGGTCGTGCAGGCAGCTAGTATCAGCAACAGTAGCTCATTGCTTAAGGCAACGTTGGTAATATTTATACCTGACTGGTGCCGGGTTTGACGCAAGTTTGCTGGACATAAGACGTCAATTAAAGATGTCACTAGGAAGTGATAGTTATCAGTTGCTCATTAGAGTTCCATTACTAATCAAAACACAGCAAGCGGGGATTTCCAGGTTTGCTGAGTTTTTATCTTGTTGAAGAACTCGGAGTGTTAATCTATGAATATCAGATAGTGACTTCTGCTCTGTCATTGCACTAATTGGTCGCAAAGGAAGTGGCAGAGAGCTATGCTGGAATGTGGCTCTGTTCGTGTGAGGCCAGAGATGACTTTTCTGAAAATCGCACTTGAACGGTTATGCCAATATAGGGAATAAATGGATTTATAGCCGAATAGGGGCATAAGGTCACAGTATCGATCAGGAACCTAGATAAACACATAACAAAGTGGAATCCAGGGAACAGATACTCAACATGGAGAAAGTCCTGAAAGTGGTCAAGGCCAAAAACGAGGACTTGAAATCCGGATCTCGAAGGAACAACCTCAGGATAACAAGCATCCTAAAAAACATATCCATGGGGCAGATGGAAATGATAACAGACAGTTTTGGCACAGAACTTTCTGAAATGTTTATTGTTGAACTGCGCACTATACACTAGGTCCAAAACCACCCGTGGGAGCAAAGCCTCATTCGATCCTGGCAAAGATCCTAAACTACCACGATCATGATGCTATTTTGCGCAGTGC
This sequence comes from Lissotriton vulgaris, assembly GCF_964263255.1. Taxonomy (NCBI): domain Eukaryota; kingdom Metazoa; phylum Chordata; class Amphibia; order Caudata; family Salamandridae; genus Lissotriton; species Lissotriton vulgaris. Next base: position 115,912,617 of record NC_141697.1, on the reverse strand, counting down.
CAGAGAAAGAGGGAACATCCAACATAAAGGCAACCAAGTAGCATTTTTTCTGGATTTCACCCCGCATGTGCAGGCTGCCACACCCAAATTCATTTCAGTTAAGCGTATGCTACAGGATGCTGGAGCCTCTTATGTCCTGCTTTTCCCTGCAAAACTGAAGGTAGTCTGCACTGAAATATGCGAAGCACATAAGACATAAATGCAAACAGTCTACTCCTGTCAGGAAAAACCCAGAGGACGCAGTTTTCAGTGATAATGAATAATCATTATTAGGCTGCTAAATATGATGCAATTGTTGTCCGTATATTGCTGTTGAGCTGCCCTGGCAGAGCTCTGGTGATATTGTAAACCGGGTCTTGCTGTTTTCTTTCTCTCAACCGACCTGCCACTCACGGCCACCCTGCCTTTCGGGCTAGGTATTACGCTGGCCATTTCTCGCCTCCAGGGAATTCGCCCATTTTTGGTTTGCATTTATATACTGGGGATCTGTTTGGTTGGTCGGCGGGGTGGGTAGAGTTGCTCAACCTGTTTGCGGGGTTGGAGTGGGGGGTGGTAACTGGGGGATTTGGAGTTGTTGTAGTAGGGAATAGGGAACCACAATAATGCACATTTTATGACTCAAGCACGTTTGTTAGCATATGCCAGAACAATACACAGCCGATCACTACATGTGGGTACACCACCACTAACACAAGACAACATCTTCTTCATTGAGTACTGCAACAAAGAGCAGCATGCCCACTGAGGAACTATGACTGTATATAATTTTCTGACATGGAACATTAGGGGCTTAAATGATCATAGATAAACTAGACTTATTAATTCCTATCTGATAAGGCACAAAATAGATATTTGTTTCCTTCAAGAGATACACCTACAAGACGCTGCAACCATAAATCTACAGCACTGGTATCAGAGAGACATGTATGCTGAGGCTTACTGTAACTATGAGAGAGGGGTGGCAGTTTTGATAAAACGTGAAATAGCATGGCAAATGGCACAAATCTTGATAGACAACTTAATTGGATGGAGAAGCACTCCTATTCAGCTGATTAAACGCAATGTTTTGAAATGTATTAGTTATTAGATTTCTAAAGTATTTATTCATTTTAAACAATGCGTGCTGCAGTGGTAGCACATTTGTCTCTCTGCCGTGCCTATTCTCAAAACCTTCCTACCACGAGCCTTTCAGACTCGACCACCGCGCACTGTTGCTGTGGTTGGTTCCCACCTTCATTTTGTTAGATTTTCTTAAACAATTTCTCAAACTATACACAAAAATTTCTATACAATTTGACATGAACTTAAATTTAACGCATCGTAAGCTTCAACTTCAGCTTAATGTTTGATTTCAAAGAAAAGAACTTCACTTAACCATATTATTTACACAGTAGTCATTTTGACATTTCACATTGTTTCAAACAATATCAATCACATTGATCAAATTGGTTGTTTTTTCTGCTTTCCGATGTCTGCCCAATGCATTTCGGGCCAAAAGAAGACCCTTCTTCAAGAGTCTCGGATCTAAAAAATACATGAACAGCTTTTAGAACGACATTTTATTATTAATTTCTATTCATCAATAAAACACGATGGGAAGGCATCACATCTAAGCATGGGCGGAAAATCCGTTCCGCTCGTGGATTTTGCGGATTTTCGGTAAATTCGCAATCTGCGAGATTCGCAAATTTCCCGCAAAATCCGCAAATTCGCACACAGTGGAATATTTTTTCTTGGTGATACAATTTTGCGGCGTGTGCGGCGTTCACTTACCATCATTCAGCGTTTACCGAGTTGTTTTTCTCAATATTTTGCGCGTGCTGCACCATTTTGGATCTTGCTGCGCGATCCCGCGGGAGTTTGGCGACCCCGATCACGTCATCGCGGCTTGCCACCTTGCACAGCGAGAGTTTGTCAACGCGAGTACACCGTGATCACGTATCGCGGGAGTTCGCAATTGCGAACACGTAGATGCGGCGGGCAGCAACAATCTCGCACTCGCGAAACTACAAAATTTGCAATTCTGCACAAGAAATCCACCAGCAAGCAGCATAAACCTTCTGGAAATGATGATTTGTATAAATAACTCCTCAGGTTGACATTTGCCTGCACTTTTTTTTGCAAGAAGTCCATTTTTGGGGGGGGGGATGGGAAGGAAGTGCCCCACAGTCTCCAACTTCCTGTTCCTGTCCAGCAGGCTCCTTCCAGTGCTTTCTTCATGTGCTGGTCACTTTCATTTGGAACTTGACCTGGAAGGATTACTTTTTGTGGATGCTGCTGGATATTTGGATTTAAGGCCTTTTTGACTTTCTTTGGATCACTTTTGGATTAGAAATTTCACAAGTAAGTTTGTTTGGGGCATTACAGTTGCTGCAACTACAATTTTTGAATTTTCGATTTTTGGGCTGTTGTTGGGGCCTTTTGCCCAGGGGTACTCAGTGGTGGGTGGACTGAGTCTTTCTGTGGGGTCTCTTTAATAAAAACATCATGGAGGGCCTGGATGGCTTGGGATTGTGCTGATTTTTCTGTGATTTTCGTTTTTTTGGGCTGTTGTTGTGGCCTTTTGCCCAGGGGTAGTGAGTGGTGCATGGGCCTAGTCTTTCTGTGGGGTGTCTTGAATTTAAACATCATGGAGGGCCTGGATGGCTTGGGATTGTGCTGATTTTTCTGTGATTTTCGTTTTTTTGGGCTGTTGTTGTGGCCTTTTCACCAGGGGTATTGAGTGGTGCATGGGCCTAGTCTTTCTGTGGGGTGTCTTGAATTTAAACATCATGGAGGGCCTGGATGGCATGGGATTGTGCTGATTTTTCTGTGTTTTTCGATTTTTTGGGGTGTTCATGGGGACAGGCCATGTGGGTGGGGGCCATTTTGAGTGCTGCTACAGGCAGGCCCTGGCCATATGCTGGGAGGCAGGGGGCCATTTTGAATGCAGGCAGTGTTCTTAGATTTGCAACCATTTTGCCTTGCTTTCAACCTTTATGCCCAGGGGTAGTGATTGATGCATGGGCCTAGTCTTTCTGTGGGGTGTCTTGAAATTAAACATCATGGATGACTTGGGATTGTGCTGATTTTTCTGTGATTTTCGTTTTTTAGGCTGTTGTTGTGGCCTTTTCACCAGGGGTATTGAGTGGTGCATGGGCCTAGTCTTTCTGTGGGTTGTCTTGAATTTAAACATCATGGAGGGCCTGGATGGCATGGGATTGTGCTGAATTTTCTGTGATTTTCATTTTTTTGGGGTGTTCATGGGGACAGGCCATGTGGGTGGGGGCCATTTTGAGTGCTGCTACAGGCAGGCCCTGGCCATGTGGTGGGAGACAGGGGGCCATTTTGAATGCAGGCAGTGTTCTTAGGTCTGCAACCATTTTGCCTAGCTTTCAACCTTTATGCCCAGGGGTACTGAGTAGTGCATGGGCCTAGTCTTTCTGTGGGGTGTCTTGAATTTAAGCATCATGGATGGCTTGGGATTGTGCTGATTTTTCTGTGATTTTCGTTTTTTTGGGGTGTTCATGGGGACAGGCCATGTGGGCGGGGGCCATTTTGAGTGTTGCTACAGGCAGGCCCTGGCCATGTGCTGGGAGGCAGGGGGCCATTTTGAATGCAGGCAGTGTTCTTAGGTCTGCAACCATTTTGCCTAGCTTTCAACCTTTATGCCCAGGGGTAGTGAGTGGGGCATGGGCCTAGTATTTCTGTGGGGTGTCTTGAATTTAAACATCATGGATGGCTTGGGATTGTGTTGATTTTCCGTGATTTTCATTTTTTTGGGCTGTTGTTACTTGTTGTGGCCTTTTCACCAGGGGTGTTGAGTGGTGCATGGGCCTAGTCTTTCTGTGGGGTGTCTTGAATTTAAACATCATGGAGGGCCTGGATGGCATGGGATTGTGCTGATTTTTCTGTGTTTTTCGATTTTTTGGGGTGGTCATGGGGACAGGCCATGTGGGTGGGGGCCATTTTGAGTGCTGCTACAGGCAGGCCCTGGCCATATGCTGGGAGGCAGGGGGCCATTTTGAATGCAGGCAGTGTTCTTAGATTTGCAACCATTTTGCCTTGCTTTCAACCTTTATGCCCAGGGGTAGTGATTGATGCATGGGCCTAGTCTTTCTGTGGGGTGTCTTGAAATTAAACATCATGGATGACTTGGGATTGTGCTGATTTTTCTGTGATTTTCGTTTTTTAGGCTGTTGTTGTGGCCTTTTCACCAGGGGTATTGAGTGGTGCATGGGCCTAGTCTTTCTGTGGGGTGTCTTGAATTTAAACATCATGGAGGGCCTGGATGTCATGGGATTGTGCTGATTTTTCTGTGATTTTCGTTTTTTTGGGGTGTTCATGGGGACAGGCCATGTGGGTGGGGGCCATTTTGAGTGTTGCTACAGGCAGGCCCTGGCCATGTGCTAGGAGGCAGGGGGCCATTTTGAATGCAGGCAGTGTTCTTAGGTCTGCAACCATTTTGCCTAGCTTTCAACCTTTATGCCCAGGGGTAGTGAGTGGGGCATGGGCCTAGTATTTCTGTGGGGTGTCTTGAATTTAAACATCATGGATGGCTTGGGATTGTGTTGATTTTCCGTGATTTTCATTTTTTTGGGCTGTTGTTACTTGTTGTGGCCTTTTCACCAGGGGTATTGAGTGGTGCATGGGCCTAGTCTTTCTGTGGGGTGTCTTGAATTTAAACATCATGGAGGGCCTGGATGGCATGGGATTGTGCTGATTTTTCTGTGTTTTTCGATTTTATGGGGTGTTCATGGGGACAGCCCATGTAGGTGGGGGCCATTTTGAGTGCTGCTACAGGCAAGCCCTGGCCATGTGCTGGGAGGCAGGGGGGTATTTTGAATGCAGGCAGTGTTCTTAGGTCTGCAACTATTTTGCCTAGCTTTCAACCTTTATGCCCAGGGGTAGTGAGTGGTGCATTGGCCTAGTCTTTCTGTGGGGTGTCTTGAATTTAAACATCATGGATGGCATGGGATTGTGCTGATTTTTCTGTGTTTTTCGATTTTTTGGGGTGTATAACTGAACTGATGTTCCTCTGTCTTCCATTGCTTTTAGGTGCACAAGACTCAAGAGAACCACCAGTGCCAGGAAGAAGTCCTGTACCGGTGTGTGTGTGCAGCATAACGTCACACGACGTCACGTCTGGCCACAGACAACTCTGCAACTCGTTCAACTGCGGCCTGCTGCCTCTGAAGAAGATGTCCCCAAAAAAAGTTCCCCGTAGCTCCTCTAGCAAGAAAGTTGCCAGTAAGGAGCAGAAGAAGCAAGTTACCAAGGAGACTGGTGTGCCGCCCGCCAAATTTTTTGGGAGTAAAAAAAAAAGTACGCCTGCAGCAGCAGCGGGATCTGCTGGGGACCAAGCTGGGAGCAGCACCTCCGCTCCAGTGGGCTCAGTGCCACCACCACCACCATGCCAACTGAAGTCCAAGCCCTTGAGTGCTGCAGAGGCACTTAGTCTAGTTGTTCAATCACCATCGACCAGTGATGTTGGCTCATCGCAAGAAAGTAGCAGCAATGTCCCTCAATCAACACAGGTTGTTGTAACTCATCTGACGAGTGTTGAACAACCACAGCCGCAACAACAACCACATGTGCAAGTACAAGCCTAAGTACTTGTGGAAGGAGATGCAGCGCAAGCAGATGCGCAAGCAGAGGTGCATGGAGGGTCACAAGTGCACACAATATTTGTTCCTCCAGAAGTAGGGGCACATCAGGAAATCGACAATCAAGCCGAGGTATCATTTGAGGAAGCCACTCCTCCTGATCATTCATTGTCTCCCTCATCCCTAACAAGGAAAAGATCAAGGGTGGTGTCTACATCTTCTTCAAGCACACCTCCTTCTGATGATACGGATCAAAATTGGGAACCAGCACCACTGCCGTCTGAGAGTGAGGCACACCATGATCTGACAAAGGTAGTTAAGCGTAAAAGGAAGCCCGTCGAATGTCTCATAGTTATGGAGTGTGATGAGGCAAAACAAGAAGTGGCGGATACTGCTGCTGATGAAGACTCTCACGACGACGACCCAGTCATCATAAAGGTCACTGCAGCCCCAGCGGGCATGCAGCAAACAGACATTTTGACCCTAGCCCGAGAAGCTGCTGAGCGTGATGATGTTGTCTACGAGGAGGCAATGGAAGAAACACTACAATCATTGGAGTTAACTAGTACACCAACACGTACCGCTTCCATATTTCTTCCTCGCCAGAAGGGACCTCCATCCACCTCGACCTCAATTAGTGGTGGTGAAAGTGCAAAACGTACTAAAGTTCGGCAATCCACATCCTCCACTTCATCTGGCATTAGCAGCAGGACCACCACCACCAGTATCGCCGCCTCCTCCGGCCCCCAAAGACATTTCAAGTCCGCAGTTTGGGACTTCTTTAGTGTTTGCCCAAAAAAGGAAAACTTCTCCATTTGTAGCATTTGTAAGCTTGCAGTTAGTTGTGGTAAGTTTGGTACCAACTATGGTACCGGAGGCCAGAGAGGTCATCTTAAGAGACAGCACGCTGTCCAATGGTTTGCGCACCTAAACGAGATCAAGGAAGCCTGAATTGCAAGTCAAGAAAACGTTGATGTTTCATCTGATGATGACGAGGAGGAAGAAGATGTGTCAAACACTTCACTTACACCCAGTACCCCTGTCAGCAGCACACCCCATGTGAGACACAATAAGAGTGTGGGAGAGAGTGAGACACCAATGCGAAAAAGTTCATCAGCGAGCGTAACTGGATCGAAGAAGTCATCATCATCATCCCATAAATGCTTGGTCCAGGGTAACATTAGAACCATGTTGTTTACAGAAGCGCCATATGAACGCAACCACCCACTGACGCGTCTGTATAACAATAAGCTGGCTAAAATGCTAGCTCTGGACCTTCTCCCTTTTTCTTTTGTAGAAGGGATTGGTTTTCTAGAATTAGTGGCAGTGCTCTGCCCTAAATGGAAGGTTCCTAGCCGGTTCTATTTTGCCAGAGTTGCGGTTCCAGCACTACATGAAGATGTGCTGGAGGTCATTGGGGCAGCTTTGCAGAAGAGTGCTGTTCACACTATACATCTGACAACAGACATGTGGACCAGTGGCGCAGGCGCTGATTACATGTGCATCACTGAACACTGGGTCTCTTTTTCAGGTGTTAAAGCCAAGCTAAACGCAGGTGTTGACCCGGACCAAGTTTTTAAAGCTGCTCGGAAACATGCAACTCTAGCCATGTTTGGCTTGGAGAAACGTCACACAGCAGAAAACATTTTGAATGAGTTTAACACAAAGGTCTTTCACTGGCTGTCCCCAAAGAAACGCCAGATTGGTTATGTTTTCACGGATAATGGTGCCAATGTAGTTAAGGCCATGGAGCTGGGTCAATATTTCAGAGTGCCGTGTTTGGCGCACTGTATAAACCTGGATGTTAAAAAATTCTTGAGTGATGAAGACAGTCCAGCGTGCGAGTTAGTGGCCACCTGCCGAAAAATGTGCAACCGTTTCAGCCATTCTTTTAAGGCCCGGAAGCATCTGAGGAGCCTGCTACATGAACGTCGAATGCCAGTGAAAGCACTCATCCAGAAGGTGGCAACATGTTGGAACTCAACCTTCTACATGCTTGAGTGTCTGTATGAGCAGTATACGGTACTCGATCACTATTTCTTAACACTGGGTACAGCTCAGAAGGACCTGAGGCTAGATGCGGCGCTATGGAACCTAGTTAAAAGCCTGACAGCCATGCTTCGTCCTTTTGAGGTCTTCACGCGTGCAGTCAGCAAGGAGGACTGTAATTTGGGAAAAGCTATCCCATTGTTGCGCATGCTGGAGCACCAAGTGGAGGCGGTGTCTTCTATGTTTCAAAAAGATGAAAAAAAGCAAGACGCTTTTGTTTTGGCGGAGAAATTATTAGAGCGCCTACGTGGTGATGAACGTCTTAAAATGATCCAATCAGAACAGCATTACATTTGTGCTAGTATTCTGGATCCACGCTACAAAAAGGTGCTGGCAGGCCGAGCATTCTTTCCTTTTGCTGATGAAGATGTTACAAAGTACAAACGTTGGCTAGCCTTGTCAGCCAAAAGGTTTGAAAGAGAACGGCAGCAAATTGAAGGAAAAGGCAGTACATCAGCATCAGCAGGCCATCCTCAGTCAAAAGAATCCACTTCTGCACCTGTGGCTGTGGCACAAGTGACCTCTCAACCGTTAAAGACACCGGCAACCGGATCATCTGCACCAGAAACAACAGTAACATTGGATGCAGAAGAGGATTGGCTAACTCGGCTTGGGTTTGGTTCTCAAAAGGTCACAGAAAAAAGTAAGCAAAGTGGAGGAACCTTTGAGGACCTTGAGTTGATGGTGCAGGACTATCTGAATGACTCAACAGAGGTCTATGTTAATGCTGACCCATTGGCGTATTGGCATGGGAAAAAAGAATTGTGGGCACAGCTCTCCAACCTGGCTATAAACTACTTGTCTTGCCCACTTGCAAGTGTGTCTTCTGAATGTGTTTTCAGTGCTGCTGATGGCATTGTAACTTCCAAACGGAGCCGCCTCTCGCCCAAAAATGTGGAGAGGTTAACAATGATCAAGATGAATCAGCACCTCATACCACCAGATTACAAAGTACGAGAAAGCACGCCGGCTGAAGACGAGGAGGACAGCAACGTAGATGAGGGAATGTCTTCTCTGTTAGGTGACACTGACCTCATCCTGCCTAAATTCGCAGAGTATGATGACGAAGCCTTATTCTTATTCATTGACACCAAGCCCTGAAAATGAGACAATGAATCAATAACTTTCTTTTTCGTCCTTATTAACTTTTATTCCTGTGTGTCTGTCTTTCTTTGTTTTGCACAGTTAATATAATTCAAACTTTAATCACCTAATCACAAAAACAAGCCCATCAGCAGAACTGTCTTCACTTGTTTTCTTATTGATTTGAAGGTGCCGCAGTCTGCATTCCTCAGGTTCACAAGTTCACAAGAACATTCTCCTCTATCCTCCTCCTCCAGACTCCTATTTCCCTCAAAGCAGAGGACTGGATTACGCCCAATGAAGAAAGACTCTGCACTTGTGGGGGTGTGCTACTTCTTTTCGGGTGAGTTGACAGCTCTGGGGCCATTGCTGGGAAGCTCTAATACCGGATAAAAGTGGTTTGGACCAAATCGGAGGCGAATTTTTTTTTGCATTTTTGCTGACTTGCTTGCCTTTGAGGTGCTCTTTGGGGGGGTTACGGGTGTTTGTCGGTGACTTTTGGGGTCTGGGAGCACTGCTGGGACAGTCTAATCTTGATTGCATTTGCTTTTCAGGAAATCCGTGGTGGAAAACGAGAGTTATGATTTAGCTGCACAGCGCGTTTGGACCGAAGGCCGATAAATATTATAAGTATGAGATTTTCCTTTTTGTCTGTTTGGGGGTGTTGTGCTTTTTTGCGGGTGGGTTGGCGGGTCTTGGGGCGTTCCTGTGAAGGTCTAATACCGGATAGAAGTGGTTTGGACAAAATCCATAAGGAAAAGCCTTTTGGCACTTTTTGTAACTTAGAGTTTGTTAGGGTTAGCCCTAGCAGCAGGATTGCATGTGTTTCGGGGTGTTCTAGATTTTTGCAACTGAGTTCTGGGGTCTTAGAGCACTCGTGGGAATGTGTAATTTTGGTTGCAAGTGATTTGAAGAAAATCCATGGTGGGAAAGGGGGGATTTGGCATAGTTAAAGAAAGCCTTTGCCACTATTCTTAACTTAGGGCTCATTAGGGTTAGCAGTATTTGTATTGCATGTGTTTGGGCGGGGGGTTTGCCAGTCTTGGAGCGATGCTGGGTATGGATACTTTTGCTTGCTTGCAAGTGGTTTGAATACAATCCACGGTAGGTAAGGGGGTATTTGGGCCTACTTTTACTTTCAAAGTACGTTTTGTCACCAGTTTTCTACTAGGCCTCGTTTTTTGAGATCTGATTGGGGGTCTTCTACATTTTTGCGACTGGCTTTAGTAAGGGTCTGGGTGGGAGCACTGCTGGGAAGGTCTAATTTTATTCTAAAACACAGTTTACAGTACACCTAGCTTGAGGGGAAAGATCCGCTAAATTAATTTGCCCATACTTATTTATCCTTCAAAAGGAGACTCAGACAGAGTACGCACTTTCAAAAATATTGTACTGTCTAATGTCTATTAGGAAACTCAAAGTGTGACTTTTTGCACTACACAGCGTAAATACCTTATATTTATTTATCAGTGGTGTTCTAATATCACTTCCTGTTTTTCCGTCAATAATTACAGGCCGGGTTTCAGTCTGTGCAATGGGAAAAAAGGATGGAGTCAGGCTTCACATTAGCGAGCCGCAATTCAGCATCCGCCAGGCAAGCAGTGGACAGGGTGTCTTCTGGTCACCAACATTGATGGACGAAGCGTCAGCTGGAATGGAGGAGTGCCGCTAATAAGAGGAATTGTTTGATGCGTGCAACTTACTTACCAAATTCAACAGGACAACTACAACAACATACAGATACAGTATCCATTGTTTTCTTCTATGAGTGTGACAGCATTTCCTGGATCTCTCTCTGCTTCTAAATTGATCCCTAAAGCCATTCTATAGGTTTTACTTCGGCTATTTTTGAAACCTAATTTAATGTAGCCCTGTACTGTTGCATTCTGTCATTCACGGTTGTCGAAAGTACTATTTACTTTTCTGTAACAATGCATGCAGTAGTGCATACACTTCCTTTATGTCACGTAAAAGATTTATGGTTAGCTTTGTACCCTAAGATTTCTTTATGTTCAATAATTGTTTGTCCATGCTGTGCTTTTTTTTTCTCTCAACAAAATGTACCCAAAAAGAAACCCCCATTCCCATCCATTTTCCAAACCCTAACCCTCTTCCCCCGGGCTGTGTGGTTTTTATTGATGTGTGACTAAATGACATCAATAATTCCACACACTTGCTGGGGAGGATAAGGTCATAGCAACAGGCTGGTGAAGGAATCCGAGGATATATTCTAGACTTACTCAGCTTCAGTACTATTTCTTGTAGTAGTAGCCAATGTCAAAGAAATTCAACGCAAGTACTAGTTATACTTGCAATACTATACCATTTGTTAGGCTACATTGTGGCACTGTTCTATTGTACTGTAACCTGCTATATTCTCTATCGTACCGTTGTAATGCTACAGTAAGGACAAACCAGGTTTCATTTTCTTTTTTTCCATAGGCATGCAACTGCCACTGTGTCACACCACTAGTACCACCGCAATGAGGACATTTCATCCGCCTAGGATTGCCAACCTTAATCGCCATTTCCCGTGGAGCCAGCCCTGGGCCTAGCCCTACTTTCAAACACAAATTACAGGTAAGATAAGCGTTTGGTGGGAGGTAGCATTATAATGGAGTATTAGGAGAGACGAGAGATTGACGGTAGTACTACTAAAGTCCTAGCACTCTTGAATTCACTTACTCTGTGATAGGCACTTAGTGTTGAAAACATTTAGCCATTTACACTTAAAGGAAGAAAATGACACAGACTTAAGTTTCAGGAACACAAACTTTCTGTTAACCCCCCACCCACCAGACACAAAAGCAGTAAAAAACAGGTATGCTCAGATAAAGTTTCAAAAATTATATTTTTGTAGCCCTAACAAAATAATCTCCCGCAAGACCCTCCCTAACCCCAACGATTGTCCTTCAAAAGTCCCAAAAACAACCCAACTCCCATTTCCCACCCCCCAAAAGTCTCTAAAAAAGAGGCAAGGGACACTACGGCAGGCTGCTGTTCACTTTTGCGGCCAGGGCATCATACTCCTTGCGGAGGGTGGCATGGTCGGAGCGGAGGCCCTCCACCAAGGTCTTATACGTTAGGACCTACTGCTCCAGGTAGGACACTCTGAGGCATAAGCGGTGCTGGCGTGCCTTGCGACTCCTGTGGGGGGCAGCTTCTGTCTTTGCTGCTCGGCGGTGGCGGTTGGCTTTGGTAGCTCGGCTCCGTACCGCTGGAGCACTGCGCTGGCTGGCAGCCCGTGGGGGCCCGGAGGAGGATGCAGCTGTCCCAGTGGATGTTGTACCGGTAGACTGCATGTCCTCCTCCTCCAGGGCCACCAGCCACCGATGTTAGGCGACAGTGGCATCCAGCCTCCGTTGCCGGGCCATTCAAGCCAGCTCCTTCCTTGATGGTCTGTTTGATTTGGAAGGAGCAACTATATGAAGAAAGAAAGACATAGTCTGTAACCAGTGCTCCTTAAGATTAACACAAAATGATTGAGCAGAAAGTTGTGTCATAGTACAAGTAGTAAATTGAAAGCACAGTACATAACTATTGAGGACAGTATCTATCTAACCTCCCACTTCTTCTTCCTTGCTCTAACATTGGTGGGAGTTTAAGGAACAAATTCTACGAGCACTATGGACTGCCATTACAGTAGACTATGACAGTACACCAGTCTTATTCTATTTCTTCTCTCTTGTTTAAGAAAATTGGTTAGTTATCTTATGCAAGCCGGCATAATGCCACCGCAGTGAACTTGCACCCGATAAAAACAGACGCACACCATGATGAGTGAGACAGACTTACGTTACTGTACGAGTCCAGTACATGCAGTGGTGAAGCTCTTACTTTTCTATTACGGGTGGCACTGAGAATACTCTGTTAAAAGGGCTACTGCTTAAGTAATTTAGCTTTCACCCTACAGTGCAAATGAGTACTATAAAAAAAAAATGAAGAAGCTAAATAATCTGATTATCTATCACTTCACATGGGATGTATTGGATTACATATGGGATGACTTTAGGTGCTTTGCTTTTTATTGAGTGAATAGTGTTACACCCACACATGAATGACTTACTACTAAACTAAAGTTATTAAGAGAGGTAGGGAGTGTCCACTGTAAGAACCGGATATATGCTGTGCTTGCAGTTGCAATACAAACTACTGCTACTATTCATGGTAGTATTTGGACAAAATTACAACTTCTTTTCCTTGCCTTTCATACACTGGAACGGACGTGTGGGTGCGGTGTTACATGCTCTTCAAAGTAACACTTAGTTCATCCAGTGACCGTCTACTCTCTGTAGATACACATATGCTATCTAAGAGTATATGCTATCTAAGAGTCAGATAGTACCATGATCCAGGCATCCATCGATTCAAAGTATATGCACACATACAGTTTCTGTTTCACCCACCCAGGCTGTTCTCCTTCCACCCATCCTTGCTTCATCATTCACTCAGCCATGCACCATACCATATTCTTTCCTTCCCAGCCACCTCGGCGACCAAGCAAACACATATCATTCTTCTTTGCCAGTCATCATTAAATTTCTCGTCCTTCCACACTTACTTACACCCGTCTTTCGCTTTTCGTTCATCCCATCCATCAAGTTCATCTCAGATCTGATTGGGATTCTTCTCGCCAAAAACGACACAGCTAAGTCGAAGTACATTTAGAGGAGGCTACTACCTGGTTGATTTATAATACACCCGTGCAGATAGCGGGCGCAGGCTCCTTGCACTTGCTGGTGCGCCCCCTCCACTCCCCCTCCCAGAGCCCCAGATAGCACACTCTGCAGTCTTCAATCTCAATAAGTAAGGAATATATAGCTTACCTCTGCCCGCCACCACCGTGTGAACCCTCACAGGCACACTGGTGTCGTCCGGCACTTGCACCGCATCCTCCCCAGAAGTGTTCCCCTTATCCACCACCTCCACCTCCGCGCTGGCCCCGCCACCAGATGTTCCACCTACAAAGTACATTCAAGAATGTTAGAATACACCACTCACTACTATATAATATTAGGTCTAGGAATAAAGAGATGTTAAAAAAACAGCAAACAATGTAATAATTTGTGGCTGTCTACTCTAAAGTAAAAATGTCCCTTTTTCCAGGGAAGGCTGTTGTCTTGCTGCACTTTTTGGCACAACTGATGAATGCTTGCTTTTTATTTTGAACACGCACCACTTTTTCTCCTAACAGACAGAAGCTTGACTTCTAAGAACACGAGCAAGATCAAGTTCAAACCAGGTGAGAGCTCGGCTCAACCACAAGAAATGTGTCCAATTAATCGTCAGCACTAAGCACTTTTCCATTTTCAGTTAAACGTTTACTTTTATGACAAACTTGATTTTAATAAATGTGTTTACTTTTAATAAAGCTTTTAAACTTAAATAAACTCTGTGGTTTTTGGTCCTCCAGAATAGAGTGGCTGAGCTAAAGGTTTTGGAATTTTTGCAAGCATGAGTCAGTGCCTCTAAAACTTCTTGACTCTGACTCCGTACTCTTGTCCTGCGTTGGATAATCTAATCATCATTGGGGATCAATCATCGGTGACTTTGGGAGCTAAATGACTCTGCCACACTATCTAGTCAGTAAGGAGATTGGGGGTTCAACTACAAAGTCTGTTATCACTGAGGTATGTGGAAAGTCTAACAGCGCCTATTATAATTGATAAGCTAAGCAATGCATCATTTAGTGTCCATAGTTCTGTTTGTGCAGATTTGTCCCTGCAACAGTAGTAGAATGGATTGTCCTCCTATCCAAACCAAAAGTAAAGTAGTATCTTATTCTTTCTTGGTGGTCATTCACCTATTTATTGTTGGCAATTTTCAAAGCATAAACATTTAGAAGAATTGAAAAGACAGTATGGACAATCCCAGAGAACTGCACTCAGTGCATGGAGCTATTGCTGACTAGAATGGGAGTCCAATGGAATTGCCAAATGTGCAATCTTAGTTAGCTACACAGACAGACTTAAGAATAATCTAGTAATACCACAGGGAGTCATAGTCGAGTCAGGATAAGAATTTAGATCCAGTCTACAAGAAGATCAAAGACGATTTAGAAAAAATTGAATGAGGAACGCTAGGAAAAATAGGTACTCTATATTAAAATTAAAACTTACCGGGGCCAGCAAAGGAGCCCTCGCCTGCCCGATCCTGGCCTGCATCCTGGCGAACAGCGGCCAAAAGTAGCAGAAAACACAAAAATATAGAGCTAGAAAAATAGAGGGATAGATAATAAGTAAAATAGATAAAAAAAAACTTCAAACAAGCAAAGGATGGCAGAGATTCAGAGAGGATAGAAGAAGCATGCCCAGAACCATAGCAATGAATGAGAAAGAAGATGGCCGCGCCTGTTCACGACCGCGTGGGTAAGTTTGCGCAAGATTCCCCTCGCGAACACACACGAAATTGTACTAGCGAGCCGCACACTTTGCGAGATTACACATCGCGCCCGGAAACGGAAATACGTCATGCAAACAAGATGGCCTTGCCCGTGAACGACCGTGAGGGTAACTTTGCGCCGTTACGCTACAAGCGGCTCGCTAAAACGCACAAAACCTTGCAAACTAACACGCCACAAAAAAACAAATCGTATATTCGCACAAATTTGCGGCTTCCGAATTCGATCTCGCACACGTTCGAGCCCCGCGAATCCCGCGAAATTGCAGAAAAACGAGTTTTGCAAAAGTGAAAGCACTCAGCAGGTGCAAAAGTTCAAACTCATCATTAGTAACCATTCCCTGTAGTGCTTCCTGACTGGGGCCCCTCCAGAGTTCAGTTGCTAGTTGCAACAATTGTATGACCCTGCTCTGACCCTCACAGCAGGCTCATAGAATAGCTACAAGTAGGCCACAAAGGTCCTGGAAAAAAAATTGCACTGCAACAGAAAGCAAATTACAGATAAGGAAGCAGGTGCCAGATTGGAATTTTAAAGCAGTGACACATTAATAAATCAACCCCAAATTAATTCATGTAAGTTGAAGCAGGGCAGGTGTGCTTGCTTCCCCCCCCCATAATCTACAGTGATGATGAACCAGAGGGTGGCATTGATGTACCAGAGGGTGGCATGGGTGAAACAGAGGGTGGCAGTGGTGAAACGGAGGGTGCTGGGAACCTGTGATGATGAACCAGACGTAGAAACAACATAGTCGCGACCGTTGCGAGCCGGCAAGTAAGTTCGCAATTGCGAACTGGTACAAAACCCTCGCCAACTGGCAAAAACCGTTGCGAACACAAAAAAAATCCGCAAATTCACGAGAATTCGCGGATTTTGCGGATTGCGAGTTCGCAAATACTCAAATTTGCGAACTCCAGATTCGCAAAATTTGCCCATGCTTAATCACATTAATGCAAACGAGTGTAATTTAACACTCTCCAGTACCAGAGTTTACCATTTTAGCGCTTAGGCACTAACACGTGTGAATAAACAAAACATATGTGAAAAGAACCCTTCACTGCAACGTGATTTGCAATACTGTATCAAACTGTCTACTCACAAGCCAAATGTTACTTAGTGTTCCTCTCATTCTGAAAGAACAGGGGAAATGAACTGCAAAGTTTTGGTGGTATTGCGGCTACGAGGGATTGTAGAAGACGAGACGCTATCAGGAGTACTGGCAGGTACGAGAGTTTGGATTCTATTGGAAGCAGTTTTCTTTGGGAACAGTTAACTTTTTGTGGTTGAGCTGATAGACGAATGCGAATGACTCGTATTGCTTTTTTGCAGACGGAGCTGAGCGTTGAGTTGAAGGCTGTGATTGAATACAGATTAAGTTGTACAGATCGATAGTGAAGGTAAGATGTTTTACCATTGAGTGGAGAAGTAGTGTGGAGAAGTGTGGCTCAATGATTAGAGCGGCAGACCCCGATGCAGAGGTCTAGCCTGGTACCAGGGTTCAATTCCCCGACTCGGCAGGTCTTGGGCTCAAAATTCCACGGACCTGATCATTCTCGCCTCGTGCCTATTCCAATCATGGAGTCCCACTCTTCAACTCTGGGCAGTAGCTTGCTTAATCTCCACAATGGCCCCCACAACGCTAAGGATGCCTGGCCTCCACCTTGGGGGTGCCCTGGAGTAGACGCCTCACAGGGAAAGCCAGGATGGGTTCCACAGCGGTATTCGTACAAGTTCCTTGAGACCCTTGCGGGTGAGTAGTGCGCTATACAGGTATCAATTTAGTATTGGAGGAGAGACCTAATAGAGTAAAAGTAGTGTTATTAAGTTCATTTCCGCTGTTCTTTCAGAACGAGAGGATAACTAAGGAACATTTGGCTTGTGAGTAGACAGTTTGATACGGTATTGCAAATCACGTTGCGATGAAGGCTTCTAATTCACACGTGTTAGTGCCTAAGTGCTAAAATGGTAAACACTGGTACTGGAGAGTGTTAAAACAAATTTGTTTGCATTGATATGATGCCTTCCCATGGTGTTTTATTGATAAATAGAAATGAATATTAGAATGTCGTTCTAAAAGCCATTCATGTATTTTTTAGATCCACTGCTCTTGAAGAAGGTCCTTCTTTTGACCCGAAATGCATTGGGCAAACATCGGAAAGCAGAAAAAACTACCAATTTGATCAATGTAATTGATATTGTTCAAAACAATGTGAAATGTCAAAATGACTACTGTGTAAATAATATGGTTATGTGAAGTTCTTTTCTTTGAAATCCAACATAAAGCTCAAGTTGAAGCTTATGATGCGTTGAATTTAAGTTCATGTCAAATTGTATGGAGATTTTTGGGTAAAGTTTGAGAAATTGTTTAAGAAAATCTAACAAAATTAAGGTGGGAACCAACCACAGCGAATCTTGATAGACCCAGATGAGCACTTTGTTATTATGGAGGAGAAGTTGGGAAATACTGGAATAGTCTTCACGGCGATATATGTTCCTAATATAGAGCACTAGATTTTTTTGCAAACATTTGGGCAAAAATTACATCAACTGGCTGCGACACGGTCATCTGGGCGGGGAATTTTTATGAAAACATGGATGACACCATGGACCGCAAAGGGACAACTCACAAGTTACACCCTCATGCTAGTACCACCCTGAATAATATAATTGGGGACGTGGGGTTAGTTGAAATTTGGAGACAGTGGAACCCAGACAGGGCTGAAGGCACATTCATCCCATCACAGCACAACGCCTGGTCCCCATTAGACTTTTCATTAATCTAGAGAGATGCGGCATCTTGGGGTGTTGACACCTCCAGCGGACGCTGTCTGATCATACCCCTTGCCTCTTGTGGATATTGTTCCCTGCCATAGTGTGTAGAGCATTCAGCTGGTGGCTCCCACATGGGGCGCTATTAGACGCAGCAGTTAAGGAAGGAATACGAGGGGATATAATTGGATATCTTTCACAAAAAGAGGGGTCAGTGACCTCCCCAGCCTCACAATGGGAATCCTTTAAGGCAGTTATTTGCAGGGCATTGCATAGCCAGGCAGGCAGTAGTACTGAAGGCCATTAGACAATCACTTACCAAATTGCAGGCTCATATCTGTGATATAGGATTGAAATACTATTCCACAGATGACCTAGTGCACCTGGCATACCTTATGGAGAAATTCATTGAATACGAGGAGGAGGCGCAGAGGGAAGTTAAGTTCCTTGGTAAATATGTCCAGGCCAGACGCCTTGGCGAGGGTGACAGACCTTGCAAAACGCTTGGGTCCCTTCTCAGAAAACCCAATGGTTCAACCTAGGTTACTGACCTTACTGACAAGAATACAAAGTCAATTCGGGGAGCACAGTAGATAACAGAGCACTCAAAACATTTTTACTACTCACTATACAGTTCAAAAGTTCCAGATATGCCGGAGGAAATAGCAGCATACTTAGACTCCACGGAACGGCCCTGGCTGGGTAGGGCGCATAAGGTGTGTCTTGATGAGCCCTTCACCACAAAATACATAATTCAGATAATAAAAAGTCTCCCTAGTGATAAGGCACCTGGGCTGGATGGCCTAACTGCCTCCTTCTATAAGTGCTATGCAACGCTGCTAGCCCCTCACTTGTTGATGGTATATCAAGACTCACTTCAGAGTAGTAAGCTGCCATCCACAATGCGCGAAGCGGTCATTTTGACATTGTTGAAGCGAGGAAAAGACACTGGCCATAAAGACTCATACTGCCCCTTATCCTTAATAAATCTTGATAACAAGATATACGCTAAGCTTCTGGCCAGTAGATTACAGCCATTGTTGCCCCTTATCACCAGGCTTGATCAATCTGGGTTCATACAGAATAGATCCACTGTCCACAAGCTCCATACCTTCTTCGCAGTCCTCCACTTGACCCAGATATGCCTGCTCTGGCCACCTAATTAGATGCGACTAAAGCTTTCGACTCCCTGGAGTGGCCTTACCTATTTGCTGTTTTAACACGTTTAGGACTAAGCCCATTATTCATCTAGCGATTAGATTATTATATTCGGAACCTATGGCTCGATTGAGAGTGAATGGCCTGATATCTGCATTTCATATTACCCGTGGGACTAGGCAGGGATGTTCTCTACCCCCGCTACTCTTTGCTGTGGCTGATGGAACCCTTTGCAGCATGCCTAAGCCAGCACTATGCAGCTAGGGGCCTGGGGTTCACATCTAAGGGGCAGATTGTTTCACTTTGCGCTGACAAAACTAACTTACCACCTGTCCTACGCAAGATCACCAAATTTTGCAGCCTCTCTGGCATCCAGATCAACTGAACTTAGTCAACGCTCTTTCCTCTTACCGCGGCCACCAAACCATTTGTGCTGGATTACCCCCTCTCATGAGCAGAGGGCCCAGTTAAATACTTAGGGATCTGTTTGAGCAGTGATGTGCAGGAACTTTGGAACATGAAATATGAGCGTACTATCTCCTGGTTGGAGGACAAAATAGTGACATGGTCTAAATTACTGCTGTCCCTCGCTGGGAGAATATCGCTCACTGAATTTATAGTTCTTCCCAAATTCATGTACATATTTGTAAACTTACCTCTACCACTTATTCAAACCTTTTTTAACAAGCTTCGGTCGCTGATGATATCCCTGGTTTGAACTGGTGGGCAGACTAGGATTGCTTGGAAAATATTAACGCTCCAGTTAAATCAAGGCGGCATGTGAGCTACAGATATTCCTTTATATGCTTACTAGGCGCAAGCTCAATTTCTACATTTCTGGATCTACCCCACACCATTTCAGCCTCATACGGCAATTGAAGCAGATATAGCGGCCCATAACCCTCTCACGGTAGCACTGTACTAACCATGTCACAGGCCTATGAACACTATAGACACTACTGAGGCACTTATATGGGCATGGAATGGCCTTCTGGGCAGATCTAAGGCTGAGGTATTATATGCTTCCTCCATTCCTCTGGCTAACAATCCACAAATGCTGCAATGTCAACATATGCCACGCTATACCCAGGAGCATCTTTCTAGCCGCCCCACTTTAGAGGGAGAACAGCCGGGGGACCCTTGTACCTGCTACTATATTATTGCATCAGGGCCACATGCCGCGAGATTTATAAAAACATTCCCAGACCCGCTCACTTTGTTGGCCTTAGAGCACATATTGACTACACCCGCCCTCACCCTGAAAATTAATTACACGCCTCTATTCCATCATGTAGCAGAACTACAAGATCATTGAAGCAAGAGCACAAATGGGCTGGAACTTGGAGCTGCAGTCGCCTGACACAACTGAGCCATGGCGCTTCTGCTGAAAACAATTAGAACTGTTATCCCCCAATTATAAACTCCAGTTTATACACTTTAAATTCCTGAATCGCTACAATTGAACCCCTACTCAGCTACATCGCATGGGCATACGAACAGACACAAACTGTTGGAGATGAGGAGCAGAGAACGCCTCTTTTCTGCATCTAGCTTGGAGCTGGCCCCCCATTGCAGATTTTTGGGTACATATATTTGTCAAAATCTGGGAAATTCTGGAGATCTGACTGGTTCCGATGCCCTTGCTGGGATTGTTGGTTATATTAAGGAGGCACCTGTGGGTACAAGTAGGCTTTTGGCAATGTTGCTGCTGTTGGTGAAACGGAGAGTGGCATTGGGCTGGGGGCGGTTGGGTAAACCATCAATCAAGGCCTGGGTTTTGGACATATCATACTGCTAAGAACAGTTATCCATCTTTTGGGAGTTGATGCCGGCAGCCTCCAGACCCAAAGACATATGGACCCCCTTCCTTACCTGGGTACGTTCCTATAATTGAAATGACAAAAATATTGCCGTAGTTACATTAGGACCATAGGAATGTTCAAAATGCCCTTGTGTCTACCATACAATGCACTGTGGGCTGTCTCAATGTCCCTACCCCTATGCAGCTGCCTAATGTGCACTATCATTGTATTAAGAATCTCCTTGTGATGGTGGGATACCTGTTATCTATATGGTGTTTGCATAAATGTAACATATGCAAATATTGACCAATAAGCTATTGTCCATTAAAGTTGTAATGTGTAAGTATTTCTCTATGTTTGTAGTTTTGTTTTTTCTCAATTTATATGTAATGTATGTTGTACACTGGGGAGGATAGAGACGGGTATTGTTGCATTGTATAACGTCTATGATATCTCTCGCAGTAGAGGACTTAGTTTGTTCGCTGCTTGGCTGTTCGGATTCAGTTGGGACTCTAATGTCCAGGAGGCCCGGGAGCAATACCACCTGTGCTCGCCCGCCCTTCACGCTACATTACCTCTCGCAGCCCCCGCCTCGCGGGGGCCGCTCGCAGAGGAGAACTTCGTTTGTATGCTGCTTGGCTGTTCGGGATTCAGTTGGTACTCCAAGGTCCAGGAGTCCCGGGAGCAATACCACCTGTCCTCGCCCGCCCTTCATGCAACATTACCTCTCGCGGCCCCGCTTCGCGGGAGCCACTCGCAGAGGAGTACTTTGTTTGTACGCTGCTTGGCTGTTCGGGATTCAGTTGGGACTCCAAGGTCCAGGAGCCCCAGGAACAACACCACCTGTGCTCACCGGCCCTTCACGCTACATTACCTCTCATGGCCCCCGCTTCGCGGGAGCCGCTTGCAGAGGAGGACTTTGTTTGTATGCTGCTTGGCTGTTCGGGATTCAGTTGGGACTCCAAGGTCCCGGAACTCCGGGAGCAATACCACCTGTGCTCGCCTGCCCTTCACGTTTCAAGCCATGTAACGGCTTGCGGCCCCCGTTTCGCAGGACGCGCGCAGGCGCGCACCGGGCGCAGCCCAGGCCAAGGGCGGGCCCGTTTGAGCCCATTCAAGTACGGAAGAGGACGGGACCCCCCTCTGACAGGATGTGCATTTGAAGGTCAGTGCCTGCATAATAGGTTGCAGGTTTGTGTGTTGATTCGTGGTTAGCCAACTTGGACACCATTTGAACTCTGGAGTAGCTGTTGAGTTGTTGTCTTCTTTTAAAAATCGTGATGACTTGCAGAGGTGGGAAAGGGAGGAATCCTGTAACTGGTTGGTCAATAGTGGGATTGTTGGACCAGTTCTTAATTAGAGCATCATCTGTACTGGTGCATGAAATTCATATGACTGAAGGACGTTTATCGCAGGATCCCATCCTATCAAAACGGTCATCTTTGGGTAGGCTAGCTCATGCCAGATCACCAGAGCAACCTGTAACCCCAGACACTGTCTCTCCAGCTACTGCAGGAAATGATACCCAGCTACTGCAAGACTCCGGGGGTCCACTTAACATCTCTTCCAGTCCAGACGTTACACCAGTAACCCTGCATGCTGTTCCACTGAACAAAGAACATGCTTGTACTGTATCGTCTAGAGCACTAATGAGGTCTGTATGCAGCTCTACCTCGCAAGCGGTGGCCCAACTGTGAACCAGAACAAGCAACTAAGAGAAAGTGGGGCAGAGGCATTCAAAGGAACAAAACATCCAAAATCCAAAAATGCACAAAGCCTGGAGAGCCAGTAACTGCTGGCTTGCCAATTAGTGTTTAATCATGCCAGCCACTCCCCCGAGTGAGCACGACTATTCCAAATTGCGGTGATGTTAATCCAATCCAAATGGGAGTGGACTTTTGGACTAAATTGGAACCCTTATTTACCAACTCATGCCTCCCTCTCTATGATAGAGTTAATTCTATAGAGGAAAGGCTCTTGCATCTTGAATCTCTTTTTGCACGAAATCACGCTAAGGACAGTATGCGGTTGGAAGGGATTATTGAGAATCCAATAATGGTAATACAAAGTAACATGTAATCCCCCCACCCCTAGCAATGTACCAAGCCTATCCCCACCCCATATACCTTCTAAGCTGCCTCTACCCCCAACAAGAGGGATTGTTGCAGCGAATACTAGGGCAATGACTGGAAGTGTGACAAGTGGTGGGGGAATAGCCAATGAGACCACAAACCCAGCAATGTTGTGTGAGGGGGGTAGTTCGACATACGAACAAGTGACAATAGATGGAACACATGCTTCTTCAAGGAGTACCGCGATTCAGGGTGCACCGAAGACCCCACTACCGTGTATACATCTCCCACCTGAATCAACACTGTATGTTGTAGTACTAGCGGGCGTTCCTGTGCTGAATCAAGGCAAAGATGAGCCATCATCGATCTTAAAAATAAATGTATCCATTGGCTGAATTCCAATAGGCCACTTCCGCCACAGGTATCTAGTGAAATCCTCTTTGCCTGCAGGGTAAACTGGGTGGGGCAACAAAAGAAAAATACAGAGGGTGGTGTATTTTGATTAACTTTAGAAACAGGTGGGTGGTTTTGCACATATGTATCTGGCATTCTGCACGGTCATCAACACAAATACAAACCCTCGCTTTAACTTATTTTTATCCTGCTACTTCCAACAATCCCAATTCAAAGAGAGGGGGCAAACTCTGGGGAAATTGAGATATTTGGGATTCAAGAGCTCAGGCAGGCAGTAGACACTTTGGACAAGATATAAATGACATCCCCTTATCAATCGCCTTTCCTGTAAGTAATAGATTCAGTGTTCTAGACCAGGTAGATTGATAGTCCAGGAGCATTCATTATCCACCCCCTCCAACCCCTCTTGACTACCAGCCAGGTTTGCTAAAAACTGGTGAGGGAGTTGTGGCCCATGATCAGATGAGCTACTGATGATAGTAGGGAGGCTAAAGTCTGCATAATACCCAGTATAGCAATGAGCTGTGGCAGGCCTGAACTTTGGTGGCAGACCAAGACTCAGATGGAAGCTGTAGATCACTGTGGGATTGATACAGCTGGGGGTAGTAGTGTGAATGACGGTGTGTCCCTTGGTACTCTACCAATGGTAACACAGGAAGGTGGAGTTATAGATGTCCATCTTGTCATCGCAAGTGAAAGTTATTCTTTCAAACTGTCTGCGTTCTGTTTTTAAATTTGACACTGTGACAACGTTTATTAAAGTTTCAGGAGTTTTCCCAGTAGCCAATTTTATCTACTTCACTTTATGATTTTCACTATTTTGCACAGCAAACCATCAGTACCTCACATCAAGATTGGCGAGTGGCTGTACCGATCAATGGGGTGCAGAACAAGCTGAGACATGGCTTTCTTTTTGGTAGATTGCACGAATATGGCAATTTACCTTTAATCCCAGATGACGAAGAGTAGCCACTCATGTGGGCTGATGGGATTCTTTAGCACTTGATGTTACCTCTCTTCTGTGACCTAGATATTAGGCAGTTTTAGAGCCTACATATTTGTTATTTAGACCAGTAGTGTTTCATTTGTTGTTTAGTGGAGTTATAGATGTACCATCGCTAGTAGCTAAGGGGGCCATCGGCAGAGAATTGGCGGCGGCAGAGTCCAATCAAGCCGGACTGTATCTTGATGGGCTGCTGGCCAAGGGCGATAGGGGCACTGAGGTACATCAGAATATTCGAGTGCTAGATGTTAATAGTAATATTAGCATTTTGTCCTGGAATCTGGCTGGGATTAAGAATAAACTATCCTGTCCAGATTGGGGATCCTTTGTGGACAACTGTGATGTCTGCCTGTTCCAGGAGACATGGGCCCGGGAGGAATACCAGAGAGTAGGTTTTGCTCCATTTAATATACTGGCTACCACAAAGGGTAGGGGAGACCGTCTGGTGGCCTTAGTATATGGGTGGGCAAGCACCTTGGCGTCAAAGCAGAGCAGATTCCAGCTTACTCTGATGATGTCCAATGTGTTCTTTTAACACTACCCTCAAAAATACAAATAGCCCTACTTAATGTTTACTCAAGGCCTGAACATAATGGGCAAGAATCTGGAGCTATAAAAGACCTGAGATATTTTATACCAACTCTTGATCCAGAAGTTTCCCTGATAGTAGGAGGCGACTTTAATTGCCAGTTTGAGCCTCTAAATAATCCAACCCTAGATGGCCCTACTGAAGAGGACCAGTACTGGCTGATACCTGACCCACAGATCCCGCCTGTTAAAGCCTGGTCTCCGCTGATCTTACAACTAAATTCCCTTACCCTGGCTTTATCACGGAAGGCATGTAACGGGATGACAAAATCTGATAGACCAGGCCAGTTTACATTTAATAGAGATGGGCAGAACTCGCTGCTTGATTACATCTTGGTCGAAACGAGAGCTTGTGACAGGGTTCTTAACTTTCAGATTCACCAGAGGAAAGACAGTGACCATAATACTCTAGTAATGACCCTCGAACCAGGGAGTTTGGGCCTGTCTAACCCCTCACCAGCTTTCAATCCAGCTCAAAACGTTTTGACTCTAGCGATCAATTGGCATAGAGTGAGGTGGTGCCATATCCAGAAATGTCCAACTAAACTGGCCAACATATACCAACAGGTCCAACCGTATTTAATTGAAATGGCTGGAACAGGTGGGGTGGGCCCACAAACAAGGATACAGGACAGGCCCCTGAAAATCCATAAACAATGGACATCAAAATTGTTTGATGTGTTTATCCAGTAGGAAAGCAAAGGGTAACAAATATTTTGTCTGCCCTTGGTATAATGCAAATTGTCATGAGGCCAAATTAGAACTGCTAACTGCAGTGAAGGCGAAGGACAGGTCAGCAATCAAACATTGTAGGACTAGGTATAAACGGATTATTAATTTAGGAAAAAAAAAATTGGGAAGATGGCATGTTAGTGAGGCTGCATAGGGAGACCTACCCCTAAGTTAGGTGCGGGAAACATGGGGAACTGTCAGCACGTTTTCCGGTGAAGCTGGGGGTTCGCCAGGGGTGCATCCTGGTCCCCACTTTATTTTGCCTTTACATCAATGGGCTTACTGACCACTTACTCGGTTTTATAGATAGTGATGCTGCTAGGCTAGTCTCGGGGAGGGTGCCTGCGTTGATGTTCGTGGACGAAACTTTGTTGCTGTCCAAAACATCAACGGGTATACAACACATTCTGGATGGTTTCGCTGACTTTTGTATCTTGAGGGGCCTGGAGATCAATCTAACCAAAACCAAATTTATGATCTTCAACCCCCCTAGGACCACTCGTCCGAACCCATCGCTAGACGGCACTTCCCTGGAGAGAGTGAAGACTTTTGAGTATTTGGGCATCACTTTATCAGAACAGCTGGAGTGGGATACCCAACTGGCCAGGGCAAGCTTAAAGCTAACCCAAACAGCGGGGGGGATAATGAAAATGCATAGACTGGCTACGTATAAGCCAGCCGCGTCTATTATTTAAATCTATAAAGTACAGGCTAGGGGGGCCACCTTGTATGGGGCTGAATTGTGGATACACTGTAGGCCCTCCAGTCTTATGAAAGTAGAGCATTCCTTCATGAGGCAGTTGATGAGACTTCCCCCTTGCCCACCTTTAGTTCCCCTTTGCATGGATTTAGGGTTGCTACCGATTTATGAAGAGATTGCTCTAAGACCCCTCATGTACTGGCGAAGGCTATGGGCTACACCAGAGCTGTCTTGCTATAGAGATGAATTTGGGGGGATTCTGCCTATACTGAGGAGAAAAAAAAATAGCGTGGCTTACCCACATAAGGGCTCTTATTACCAGGATAGGGAGGCAGGAACTCTGGGAAGTTCCCGATACAGCATGCCTGTTAACAACTAGGGTAGATCTGGTGCAGCACTATAGGCACCATACCCTAACAATTCTCCAAGCAAGTTCTACTCGTGGCCGCTTGACAACAGAGTTTCTACAAGTGAAGGCCGAATACAAAAAAGAAGAGTTCTTAGATTGTATTCATCCTCCTCAGGCCAAGAATCTTTGGGGCCCATTAGTATGGCGGGTGGATCGCCCCCACCAGGCTGGTGGTAGCCACGGCTGGCCTGGCGGGGGCGATCTGCCAGCCATCTTACCCTAAATGCCCCCGCCATATTAGCATGGCGGGGGATACCGCGGTGGATGGAAAGACCGTCTGCCGCTTTTCCGCCCGGTCCCCTTGAGGCCAGGGCGGAAAAGGGTTTATATGGTGGCGGTGTCTATTAGACACCGCCAGCCATATTATGATGGCCATTTGACAATGCCTTTTCATGGCGGCATGCGGAGTCCCCCTGCGGGGGCCGTTGCGGGCCCCCAGGGACTCCGGGGGGGTGGGGGTGGCACATGGGGGGTACCTATGGTACCCCCTGCATTTCAATGCACAACATGACAGGCACCTCGCGGTGCATGTCATGTTGTGCATTGAAATGCACAACGTGCATTTTTAGCATTGCAGCGGGCGGTGCTTTCAGCACCGCCCGCCGCAATGCTAAAAATGCGGGAAGCGCCCGCCACTGTTGCAGGCGCATCCTAATATGTACAACGGGACCCCTGCCCTTATGGCGGGTGGTCCCATTCACTGGTAGGAGGACGGGCGGACAAAGTCTGCTCATCATCCTAATGGGGGCCTATGTATTCATTTCAGATTGGAGACTCTTCCACTTACGAAGTTTACCAGTAAATGGGATAATGTAAAGAATGAAGAATGCCCGGCATGTAAATGTAAGACAGAGTCTGAAACCCATGTGTTTTTCCTCTGCCCTGCATATCTTGTATCCGATAAACGATGGATAATTCCAATTTGTAGAAAGTTAGGATTTAGACACTGTTCACAAGCCTTTAGGATTTTAAAGTATGACACCCATCCCCCGATTGTCTATGCTGTCTCTCACTTCCTGAATGGGATGTGGCACAAGCGCAGGAGTTTTTTAAAATATTTCTGTGTAGAGCCCTACGTTTGCCCGTTTTCCAAGAAAATCTATGATGGCACATACAATGGGGTTGTTTGTATTATACATAAACTTACTTTTTAAATATCGATAACTTTTCATGAATTTTGAAGTTGTTTTATCTGATCCTAGGGATGATTGAATAACATTTTTAAATTGTAAAAATGTAGAATAGATGATTGCATTCCATTATTTTATGCTATTTATTAATGCTCTATAAATAAATAAATACATTCACTTGTTTGTTTTTTATGATTGTATTATTGCACTTTTTTGGCCTGAATTGGCGAAATAAAGTTATGAATGGAATGGATATCTCAAAATGCCAATTAAGAGACATTTAAAAAAAAATATGAAATGTGTCTAAAACAGGAGTGACAAACATTTTGTTTTCATATTCAGATCATAAATATTGTTTGCTGTCTACATAAAAGGATTAAAATGCAACTTAGAATACACTGGGCGGTGCCTCAGCGGCAAAACCTGCAGTTAAGCTAGAAGTATACTCTCACTCTAGCTAAGGGTGCAAAACATTGAGAAAAGCACTTGGGGATCAGGAGTTAATTAGAGGCCAGCAGAGGGGCATAGTTCGGGCCCAGTTGGGTCTGGTCAGTTAAGAAGCAGTAAAGTTCTCCGGAAGTGTGTTGTGTCTCAAACTAGAGGTCAGCCAACTGACCCCTGGAGTCACTTCAGGGATCCTGGGTTGAAGGCAAGCAGGTCCAGTATTCTGCAGAGAGAAGGGCAGTCCTTCTTCTGAAACTTCCCAGGTCCAGCAGTGTTCTGATTTCGGTTTCTGGGAATGCCACTTTTATGCCTAGTGCCACCTGTGGGTGGGGTGCACTCCCTTGTCTAACTCTAAAAGATGTTTTGGCCAGTTCCTTTCTTTCTCCTGGGTTTGGCTCCAGTCTGACTTGTGAAATAAAGGGCAGGCTGGTCCATGTGAAAACTGTATCTGCCAGTGACAGAGTAGGCTTCTTCTGAGGTCAGAAATGGGCAAGGTGCAGCCCACAGCCTACCCTCCGAAGAGCACTGCTCATCCCCATCCATCCTGTCAAGAAGACCCACATCTCTCCACACCCAGGTCCTTTGCCGACCCTCTGGGAGAAGTACCTATCGTACCACAGTAGAACCAATACCAGTTAGGTGACCCAAGACACTGGAACAAAGGTACATTTGGCTTAGACAGAATAATCAGCAACAATCAGGGGACCTGAAGAGGGAAAGGTAAAAAATGGGGTGTCCTCAACTTATATTGATTGAATAACCAACATAGCCTATTCTCTTACACCACATCAAAAACGTATCATGTTATATTATAGTCCTCCTCACAAACCCTCAAAACATAAGATTCAGTGCTAATATATACAGGGCAATATCTCTGGCGTTGTGTGTATAGTGGAAAGGTAAGCATAGTGTTGAAAAAGGGGACTTGTATAAACATTCTTATAAAATATAGGAGGAGCCTCAGAGAGCAATCACAATGAGATGAGCCTGTTGGATTGGGCTACTAATGGACTCAGTTTATCATCATCAGCACTTTCCTACTAAGATAGGATAACCTACCCAAACTGAATCTGCTTGTGGTAGGTAAGTCTGGTGACATTTAGGGCAAGATAGGCTTTTACATTAATATCCTGCTTATGTGATGAGGTCCGCTAAATAAAGTTATGTCAAAAATGCATGGGTCAGAATATCAAAGGAAAGATTGTCTTTTTTAAATATTGTTAGAAAAATCATTGTGTTTTGTTGTCATGGGTATTTGTTTTTATTTTCTTAACATATTGTATTTGTTTTTAAAATGTTTGTTTTTTGCACTACAATTTTAGGGGGGGTTATAGGGTAACAGGAACAGTTGTATTATAATAATAATAATAGTTCCTTATTCTTCAAATTGTTGCTGTGTTAATTTTTATTTTTAATTGCTTAGATTTTTATACTTTTTTAATTTTTTACAACAAATTATATGATATTTAAATGCATTATTTAAATTCATATATAACATATTGTTTTATTAATCTTTCTTTTTTAATTTAAGAAGTATATTTTTATATAACTTTATACATTTTTGTATGATATAAATGTTTTTAAATGAAAATAATAGAAATGTAATTTATTGTAAACTTTTTTGTTGTTTTTTAAACTGTGTTTTTGTAATTTGTGAATCTTTACCTTGGAAATATTACATTTCTTTAATTCAATTTTTATAAATAAATAAATAAATATCATGTTTTTATAATTTTGTTTAAACTTAACTTTTTAAAATACTATTAGATTTTAAAAACTAAAATTATTATACATACTGCTCTCAATTTATTTCTTATAGTGTGTAGTTTGATTGGGGTAGTTAAAATTGATTTAGTGTGGATTTTGTAATGTCTAATATTATTTTTGTAATTTTTGAACCACAAATACAGGATTTTCCCTAATGGTGTTAGGTTTGGTGTGATAATAGTGAATGTGACCCTTTCAAAGTAAACACTTTCTCCTACGTGGTTAAATTTGGATTTGGAATAGTAAATCTGAACCACTCAAAGTCCAACATTTTCCCTACTGATGTTAAGTTTGGAGGAAAAGTAAATCTGCCCCTCCCCCGCCCCATACTGTCCAAAACTTTCCCAAACATTATAATTTTAGATCTTGAATACTGAATCTTACACCACCCTTCCCTAAAAAAAGTCCAACATGTTCCCCCAATGTTTTTAAGTTTGAAGTAGGAATAGAAAATATGCCCCCGCCCCCCCAAAATTAACACTTTCCCCAATGTAGTAACATTTGGAGTTGTAATAATAAACTTGGAAACCCCAAAGTATAACATTTTCCCCAGTATGGTTAGGTTGGGAGTGGGAATAGCAAATCTGAATGCTTTCCCGATGTTGTTAAGTTTTGAGTGGAAATAGTAAATATAGCCCCTCTAAAGTGAAAAAATTTCCCCAGTGTTGTTTAGTTTGGAGTGGAATTAGTAGATATAACTCTGCCAAAGTGCAATACTTTCCTTGGTGAGGTAAAGTCTGGATTTGGAATAGTAAATGAAAGCCCCTTCCAAAGTCTAATAGTTTCCCAACGAAGTTCAGTTTTGATAGTAAATCTGCCCCTCTCGGAGTTTATGTTCCACATGAGGTTTGGAATTGGAATAGTCTTTCACTATTTTTTCTGGGAATTATTTTTTTAACAATTTTGTTTTTTATATTATTTTTATATTAACAAGATTGTTTTACTTCCAAATAATTACAGTCACACATGTTTTTATGGTGCACATACATTTGTATTTATAGTCATGAAATATTTGTAACATGTTGTACAGTAACTTTTACTATATATGTAATTTGCTACATTTTGAAAAAAAATATCATATTAGAAAGTACTATAATATTGATTTTATATTTTTAACAGAATATTTTTATATATGAATACATAAACCTTTTTTGTAATTTTTTAAGCACTGAAAATGTTTTTAACATTTCTAGCATGTGTAGTGTTTTATAACTAATAAATAAAAAAAATCAGACTTGATTTCTATTAGATGGAGATCTTTTTATTTTATTTTTTCTGTCAGTTTTTCCAGTTTCATTGATTTTGTAGTCTTTCTATTTAGGGCCCGATTCTGATGCGGGTTGCAAGGCATTCCCACCCAGGCCCTGATTCTGATGCGGCTAGGAAGGCCTCCTAATGGCATTTGCTCCTTCCAAATCGGATCGGGAGTGACCCAGTGCCCAATTATAATGCAGTTAGGAACATGTGCTCCCATTGAAGTCAATGGGAGTCCAACCAAATCGTATCTGGAAGCATTCGGATGCATTGTACTTGGTCGGTCGGACTCCCCCGATCAAAGTGGGTCAGAAACCATTTCCAACCCGATTCGGTCGGGAAGCATTTCCAACCCACATCAGAATCAGCCCCTTAGTCTCTTCGTGGAGTTTGCGGTCGCAGTTTTCCTGTGTTAGTGTTGGGTTCGGATAAGACTATTTTAAACATATTTTCTAAAGGTTTCGTGGTAGGGCAAATGTTTAGTCATTGGCTAGTCTTTGTAATTGGATGTTGTTTTCGAGTAGTATGTGTTCCTTAGTTTACAGCATTGCAGCCTTATTGTGAAAGTCAACATTTATCTGTATTCTTCATGTGTGCTCTATGCGTTTAACGTTTATTTCTATGTTTTTTTACTGTTTTTTGTTTTATACTAAGGTTGTAACTATTTCTTGGTTTGGTTTTATGGTTGTCCTTTACAGGTTTTTGTTTTTGATGTTAAAATTTATTTTTAAACTATGTATATTTTTTTCAGGAAAATATTGGTTAATTTTTAAATAAAACTACATTTTTACATTTTCCTTAATTTTTCGGATTTTCTTGAAGAATTATTTTTTTCTGATTTTCCAGGTTTTGGATGGATTCCTTGGCTTACTGGACCCATATTGGATGATCTGTTTTTCCCTGAATTATTTTTTCATTTTTGTGCTCTGTTTTAATAATAGTTTTGGGGATTGCATTTTTTGGACTGGCATTTCACTACCAGGACTTCAGCTGTGAAATTGTGTTATTTTATTTATTTATGTTAATTTTTGGGCAATGTTATTTTTTTGACTCTTTTGTTAATTTATTGTAGGTATAAATATTTGTATATATGTATATAATGTATATACATATTTTTATAGGTGGTAGAAAACTGTTTGTTTATTTAAATAATGTTGGTTATGTTGCACTGTATATTTGTTTTTAAATATTTATGACAGTACGATTTAATTATGAACTCGAATTTGTCGTTTGAATTTTTTTATTCAGATACGTATTTTAAATCTACTTTAATAATATTTAGAAATAAATATTAATAAGGTATGTGTGTTTGTGTTTTAGTAAGGTAACATGGGGTTGTTGTTTAGTGCTTTGTTTACAGTTGGGTTCTTCCCACTGAGCCTAGATATGGTAAGCCTGAGTTGTCAGTAAAGAGTCATTCTTTGAATGCTAGTACTTCATCCATTTGTTTAGTTTGTGGATGCTTGATTTGCGTAGGGTTAGGGATTGTTTTATTCTTAGCTCCTGTTTGGTCATTTTTTATGAATTCATCAGAGATTGTAGAGTGTAGGGTGGATTGTTCCAAGTGTTATTTAGAATGAATTGTGCCGCATTTTCACTGCATTATTTGTTTTTGCTTCTTGGGGCATGGTGCAGTCGAAGTAATGCTTGAGTTGCCATCTGGGGCCTGATTGTTGCAGGCAACCAACCCAAGTATTCTCAAAATAATCCATTAGTGGAGCTAGTTGTATTGCTTGTAATGGGGGCACTCAGTAAGTATAGCATAATGCTTAGTGACTTGTGTTACAGGGATGTATGCTAAAAGCTATTGGCTTTTTATGTCATGTTCCAATTCTAGGTTAGTTGCATGTTTTATGCTGAGAGTGGAGGTATGTAGAAGACGCTATATGCGCATAGGTAAATAACAAGAATGAGTGAAATTAATGCCTGTTCAAAATACATGATGATTTTTGGTAGGTTATAATTGTTAGTTTGATTGTCAGCCTTGGTTGCACAGCAGCTCTTCAAGTACTCTGTGGAGTACTCCTGTCCTTGTTCAAAAGGAACTTTGGACTGGAAAAAAGCAAGGGGCTTGAATTCCACTTCTATACATAATTTACCGACAGTGGATACAGATCCACTGTCTAAAGGTTTAGAATCAGTTTGGGTTGATTCTCTTTCAAATTCAGATTACATTTCCCTATTGTTCTTCAGGCGAAGCGTTTCTGAAGAGTGATGGCTCTCATCGTAGATAGCAGTGTGTCTAGGACCCAGCAGGGGTGTCTAATAGAGGTGGGTGTAACTTGCTAATTTCATGTAGCATTATTGATACAAAAGTAAAAGTCTATCTTGATGTAAAAGTATGCGTAATTATGTGAAATGCATCCCATACTTAAAAAATGGCAATAACTGTCAGTTCAGGTACAAAAAACATTGCAGCTCCTGTCTGGATTGCTAATTGTTCACTTAAAAATGACCAAACAGTCAGCTTAAGTAAAGAAATCTACCTGAAATGTTTGTTTGACACCCACATTAATGTTAATGCAGCTCTCCTTCAAAACACTATGGGGCATATTATCAAGGGGGTTTATCTCCACTTTTTTGGCTTTAAAAGCCAAGAAAGCGGAGATAAAATTATCTCCCTATTACTTAGCTGTCGCTAACACCAGTTAGCGACAGCTAGTAGGAGATAGCGACCATCTTGGGCCCCGCTTTGCATGTCAGTGATATTTATCACTAATGACATGCATAGTGGGCGTGCCAAGATGTTAGCGACTGAAACCAGTCGCTAACATCGCTATCTCCTATTACCAACTTTTGGAGATATTCGCGCTAAGCGCAAATATCTCCAAAAGCTAACACCTGCCCCTAAGCAGTTCTTAGCCATGTTATCCAATGGTAGGTGGATAACATGGCTAAGAGCATTAGCTCGGTAATGCATGAATATCGCTGACTTTTCAGAGATATTCATGCATTTCGGCCGATTTTTATCCCTTAGAAGATTAACCTTGATAATAGCAAGGTTCTTAAGCGATAAAAATCGCAGCAGCTCGGCGATAAAAATATCGCCGCTAAACCAACATAGCGATAATTATCGCTAGTTGTTG
This sequence comes from Lissotriton vulgaris, assembly GCF_964263255.1. Classification (NCBI taxonomy): domain Eukaryota; kingdom Metazoa; phylum Chordata; class Amphibia; order Caudata; family Salamandridae; genus Lissotriton; species Lissotriton vulgaris. The sequence continues at coordinate 115,878,175 of NC_141697.1, read as the reverse complement.
GTAATATGCCCCCACGATTTAATTCACATTTGGCGTTTTGTGCTTAAAAATTACCCGAACAATCCACTTGGGTAAAAAAATCCACATCGAATGCCACTTACTCTCAAAAATTACCTAAGCGGTATATCTCATATTGATATTCCTACCCAAAATTATGGGATGCATCTTAATGGCATAATCTTGGTAATTTCATGTACATTTAATTAGGCAAAATTAGACTCACTGTATTCGCTGGTAAAATTGATTAGAGCTAGTGCCTGCCTTTCTTGAAAAAACAAAAACCCTGCTACTTCACAGCTGGGGTAAGAGACTCTGGGTTGCAAATATTCACATGTGGACATGAATTTCTACACATGTGCAAGCTGAGCACGTGGAACTGTCTGACTTGTCATGGCTTCTGTGTACGGGTAGCCTGTCACTGACTGGACCTTTAGTAATTTGATTGTGGCCTTAGCAGGCACTATATAATTTAATTGGGCATTCAAAAAGAACTATCCACGTTTGCCATTTCACCACATTTGCAGCAGATTAAACATGTTCCTTTGAAAGGAGGAGGATGTTGAAGGAATCTGAATAATTTAATTACATTCACACTGACAAGCTTGGACATGTGCTTCACTAAGAAACAATAGAGAGCCACTCAACTTCTGTCGCTCTTCTCTCCAGAAGGCCCATCTAACGTTTTAGTGGGAAGGATCCATTTTGGCAGAGGCAGTTGGGGGGGGGGGGGGGGGGGGGAATGGTCCCCGAAGCTGTGACAACTGACATATTGAATTTGCCATATTAAAAAATCCCAAGATGCTGTGCAGGAGTAATAGGACAAGGGTAGAGTGGTAATTTGTCTTTTTTTGGGATGGGTAGAGGTGCCCATTTTTGGGCACTTTTCACCCCCACATAAAAAGTCATGTAAAATGGAAATACTTTAAAAAGCACTGAAACTTGCAGGAGGTAAGGGTGTAAGGACAGCTCTTGGATGAACCTCTATTTAGAATGTGGAACACCCTGGACCTGTACTGGAACTTTACTGCCTTGGGTTATGTGGACCTGTGTCTCCAGTGGCGCTGGCCTTCCCACTTCATCTGGGGGCTGTAGAATGTGCACTTGCTGGCGAACTTGGAGGAGAGGATTCCATGTAACCTTTCTGAACCATTTCTGGACCATTTCTGGCTTGAGGTGTCCTATGAGAGGTGCCACAGGCTGTTTCCTGAAACACAAGTGCCCTGACAAAAGGTGGTTTGGGACCTTGGGACTGCAGGTATGAAGTATGGCCAGCCATGAACTTCATGGGGAAATGCTGCTATGATATGTTACAGACCTGTATGGTTGAGCGCAATATTCCTTGTGGCTGGAGCTGAAAATATGCCTAGCAGGGTCCAAGATAACAGCATTTGAATGGCCCTTTCATTCTGAGCCGGCCTGGAGGCTCTCTAGGGCATATAGGCAGAGGATAATCCAACTGTGAAGTGTATCCAATGGGAGCCCATGCTTGGTTGGATCCTCCCAGATGACCAAACATTTTCGGGTGCAAGTGGCACCCTCTTGCATAACTGACCTCCCATGACGAAGACCAGTGCCTCGCGAGCAGAAGCATCTTGGGAGCGTTCTGCTTCCCCAACCTAGAACATCTATCTCCCTCTGACAGGGTTAGGTAACTCCTGGCCAGGATTATTGATGAGAGCTGCTGGGGCATGGTGATTGCCCAAGGACCATTGATTTGTGTCTCCCCCATTCAATATGCCCACACCTGGGGTGATCAGGGGGAACACTTGTCATCACAAGCCCTGCATTCACAGACTTAGGAGGAAAAGGAGAAAAAACGGTCTGGAGGCAGCATACTAAAGCAGTGTCAAATGGGCAGGGACTAGGCCAGGTCACACATGCTTTATCTCCTGCTGCAGCCCGGGTATTCCTAGGGGTGCAGAAGCACTTGGTAAAAGCAAAGACCATGACAGTGGGCACATAATAAAAAAAAGAGAAATACTGAAGCCTACAACACATCAAAGGAAAACACAGCTGGCTATGAGGTGTGGCCCTGAAGCACTGGGTCTCTTAGGGTATTTGAATATTTATCTGAGTTGTGCCCCACGATAGCAGTCAATCAATCATTCAATCAGGGGGTTTATAAAGCACGCTACTCACCCGCAAGGGTTTCAAGGCGCTGGAGGAGGGGGTAGACTGCTCAGTTCAGCCGAAGAGCCAGGTCTTGAGGGTCTTCTTGAAGGTGTTCAGGGAGGGGGCCCATCTGATGTCTATCGGAAGCTCGTTCCAGGTCTTGGCTGCGATATGGGAGAACGATCTTCTGCCTGATCTGACTCTGTGGATCCGCAGGGTTTCAGCCAGTGTTAGGCTGGATGATTGCAGGTTTCTTTTGGGTACGTGGAAGTTTACTCTGTCGTTTAGGTATTTGGGTCCGTAGTTGTGCAGGCACTTGTAGGCGTGAGTGAGGATCTTGAAGGTGACCCTCTTCTCTACGGGGAGCCAGTGGAGTTGCAGGAGGTGTTTGCTGATATGTTTGCACCGAGGGATATTGAGGACGAGTCTTGCTGCGGTGTTCTGTATTGTTTGCAGTTGGCGGAGTAGGGACTTGTTGATGCCGGAGTAGAGTGCATTGCCATAGTTGAGTTTGCTGGTGATGAGAGCGTGGGTGAATGAGGATGTGGAGGCTGTTGAAGAAGCTGGAGGTGACGGTGTTGACCTGTCGGTTCATGGTGAGTGATGCATAGAGTACGATGCTGATGTTCTTTGCATGGTCTGAGCGGGTGGGTGGGTTTCTGAGGGGGAGGGGCGACAAGGAGTTGTTCCATGCTGAGGGGGTGGTTCTAAGGACGAGGACTTCTGTTTTCTCGTCGTTAAGTTTCAGGCAGCTGTTGGATATCCAGACTGCCACTTCTTGCATTCCTGTCTAGAAGTTGAGTTTTGCGGTGGTGGTGTCTTTGGTGAGGGAGAGGATGAGCTGGGTGTCGTTGAGGTAGCATACGATGCTGAAGTCGTGGTGTCGGACGATGTCTGCGAGGGGAGCAATGTAGATGTTGAAGAGAGTCGGGCTCAGAGACAAGCCCTATGGTCCTCCGCAGGTGATGTCGGTGGGGACAGAGATGAAGAGTGGTAGTCTAATCCTATGGCTTCTTCCAGTGAGGAACAAGCGGATCCAGTCTAGGGAAGTTCCTTGAATGCCGGCCTCTTGTTGAGGAGGATGAGGGCTGCGGAATGGCCTTGGTCCAGGAGGGTGCGGAGGTAGTCTGTGGCGGTGAATGGTGCTGTCTCAGTACTGTGATTGACTCGGAATCCAGATTGGGATGGGTCGAGGATGGCGTGTTCTTCGGTGAATTGTGTCAGCTTGCTGTTGACTGCTTTTTCTGCTACCTTGGCTGCGAAGGGGAGAAGCGAGATGGGCTGGTAGTTTTTGAGGTTGGTGGGGTTCGCCTTGGGTTTCTTGAGCAGGGTTCTCACTTCAGCGCGTGTCCAGTCATTTGGGGAGGTGCTTGTTTTAAAGGTGGTGTTGATGGTGTGTTTCAGTTGGGGTGCGATGGTGTCTGCTGCCCTGTGGTAGATGTGCGGGGGGCGGGGTCGGTGGGGACCCCAGAGTAGATGCCTTTCATGGTCGCGGCGGTGTTCATGGTCGTGATAGGTGTCCAGTTGGAGATGGTGGGAGGTCTGGTGTTTTGGGGAGGTGAGAGGATGACTGAGGTGTCTTGTGAGCAGTCGGTGAAGTTGTCATAGAGCGTTCTAATCTTGAGGTGGAAGAAGGTTCCGAGCTTGTTGCAGAGGTCCTGGGACAGAGTGATGTCTGTGGCTTCGCTGTGTGTGTTGTGAATTCCTGGATGACGTTGAAAAGTTCCTTGGGGTTGATGGAGTTGGTGAGGATTTTGTTGTTGATGAAGTTCCTTTTGGGTTGTTCTGATTTAGCTGTGGTAGTCCATCATGGCTTTCTTGTAGGTGGAGAGGCTGTTGGTTGTCTTGGTATTCCTCCAGTTCTTTTCCAGGCGTCTGCAGATGCATCTGGCTACTTGGAAGTTGGTGGTGAACCAGGCGTTTTTGCTGGGGTTTCATAGCGGGCGAGCTCGTCTGCGCAGTAGGAGAGCCATATGTGGAGTGCTCTAGCTGAGGTGTTTGTGTCAGATGCCCAGGTGTGGTTGTCTCCGTTGCTCGTCGGTGATCTTGCTCCAGTTCCTTTGAGGTGGGCGCAGGGGTGGTTTAGGAGCTTTGGGTTTCTTGACAGTGATGGCGGTGTTGATGTCGGCGGTGGAGGCGGCGTTAGTCCAGGTCTCCGCGAAAAAAGGCGACGTTGGGCGAAAGAGAGTCGAGTAGGTTCCAGATTTCAATGCTGTGCTTGTGCATGGAGCTCAAATTGAGGAAGATGCAGCTGAGGGTGTCACTGGTGTTGGTTCTGGGTGGTATGGAGGTTGAAGTGGTGGTGAATGTCTGGCGGCAACGAGGCAGGAGAATTGCTCTTGGGTCGTTTTTGGTGAGGAGAGTTTGCAGTCTGTGCGTCTTCTGGGGTTGAGTGCAAGGAGGGAATTGGTGTTGTAGCGATGGATGGTTGATGATCCAGGGTTCCTGGCACTGGCCGCTGCCGGGTCGCGGACAGGCGCAGACGGGCTTGCCTTTGGCGCGCCAGCGATGCTACTGGGCAGCAGACGCCATCAGTAGGGGAGCGGGCGTGACTGGAGGAGGGAGGCGGGATTGGGCGCTAAGTCGGGGGGAGGGCCGCAGGGGCAGCAGCGGCGGGAAAAACGGCACAACCTGTTGGCAAAAGAAAATAATGAAACAATACCCAGAATAACACACAATGCCAGAATACAATTTAAATACATATGAAACTGGGGCAGCAAGAGAAGTAGAGACTACCGGTACGAACATTGGAGACAGGAGGAGGGCTCTAGCTGAGGCGCTGCACGCGGAGCTGCTGGGGAGAGTGCTGGCCTGAACCGAAGGTCCAGGTGTCACACGCGCTCGCCCGCAGCGGCCGTCATAAGTTGGAGAGGAGGGCAGGACTGGAGAAGGGAGGCAGGATCGGGAGCTGAGTCAGGGGGAAGGGCCGCAGGGGTAGCAGCGGCGGGAAAAACGGCAGAACCTGTTAGTAGGAGAGTAGATCTACTTACTATGGTTACCCCCACTTTTTGCTGGTGTTTCACTATTTTTCGACTTTAGTCTGGCTTGGGCCCTGCTGTTCAGGACCACAGCCTAGCTTCTCCCTCTCTAAATTGATTGCATGTACATGTGTTCCTGATTATCTTGATGATAATCAGGAACACATATTAACTACACTCTTTGTAGTAAGTGAAAGGCATGGGGTTCTGTATTTGTTAAAATAAACCAGTATTAAAAAGGCTTTCAGCATTCTTATGTTTTGCTTCGTGCCATCAATGCCTATTCAGCTATTCCCTCCTCCCTTAAATCGTCTGCTGTCAACCAGTCATTGTAAAAGTATTATCTGACCTCTACTGGAGATCAGCCAGGATTTGCATTTCAGCGATAGGCATCTGGCACTACACAGCCTGACTGTGCATTAGATCTGACCGGAGGAGCACATAAGCATTAGCACAGATGAAAGATGGGAGCAATTTTTGCTTCACACTGCAGATCAGCTTAACTTTAACCAGTAAAATACTGGTCATGGTCACCAGATGCCACTGTCTATTTTAAAATATCCTTAAGGACAAAAGTCTCAGGCAACTTATGCAGCTGTGCCGTTGCTCTGCGAGGACCCCTTTTGGTGTGCTCTGAGATAGGTAACCCTGTAGCTTTCAGGCAGGTAGCCCCTCTTGACCTATTCAGCGGAATCCCAGGCTGGAGATTTCAATTTTTTGAGAAGCATTATTTTCACCCATGTGAAAGCTTACAAGCATTCACGTCTAAATGAAGTGCAGAGGCTTGGAGGAGAGAGCGGTAACACTGTATTTATTCAGTCGTTTGCATGTTCATAAATATTATGTGCATTTTTTATATATGATCGATATAATCAAAATGTGTTTCAATGTAAAATGCATGGTGAAAACTAGTAGTGCATCTTCCTCTTGGGTGACCCTTACCTATCTGTGGACATTTATTCATGCTTCAGAATGGTTGGTGCAGCCCAGGATGGGCGCTGCCCACCGAGGGCACCCCCACTGTGCAATTCTTCTCTGTTCTTTGTTTCCATGTTCAACTCGAGGCAATATATATGTCCCACCAGGAAAGGTCATTGGGTGTTGTACCTACCTAATAGACTATACAGCCAGATTCATGAAAGGAAATTGCGCTCGCAAAGGGCCAGATTCTGAGAATCTGGCCCTTTGCGAGTGCAATTTTAGCATTTGGGATTCATCATCCCAAATGCAAAAATTGCTATTTGCGAAATCGCATATTTGCGAGGAATAGCATTTAAGGAATCTCTATTAGAGATTCCTTAAATGCAATTCATTAACCAATTTAAAATTGCGAATTCGCAATATTTGGCCGCTATTTACCACGAAGTCTGACTTCGTGGTAATTAGCGAAAAAATAGTAAAATGCACTTTAGTGCATTATTCTCGGTTGCATGTTACACACACACATGTCCTTTGGACATGTGTGTGCGCAACACCTGTGTAAATTTGCATTTCAGGGGTGCTACAGGGTGTCCTTTGGACACCCCTGACACCCTTGAAATGCTATCTTATTTGCGATTAGCAAATTGCTAATCGCAAATAAGGAATACTCCCCATTTATTCCTATGGGCCTTAGGCCCATAGGAATGAATGCGGAGTATTCCTTATTTGCGATTAGCAATTTGCTAATCGCAAATAAGGAATGTGTAGGAATCGCAATTTATTTAGCGATTCCTACATGAAGCCCGTTTTGCAAGTCCTTAATAGCGATTCCTTAATAATCGCTATTAAGGACTCGCAAAACGGCTCTTTCATGAATCTAGCTTCATATTCATTGATCACCATACTGTATTTTTTGAAGTTGTAAGGAGGACTCTTCCCATACACCTAAAGGGGATGACAACTCTTTACTAGCTTAAATTAGTGGCTGACGTTTTTATATTACTGGAATTCTATGACAAAGATTGACTAGGATTGTTGCCTAACTGTCAGGAAATATCAGCAGCTTGCTGAGCAGTGAGCACCTCTTCCACACTGACCTGCATCAAACTTTATGCTAGCGGTGCTTTTAGGCTGTAGAGCCGGTGGCCGATCTCCTGGCTAAAAGCTAGCCTAAATAAACCCTCCTGAAGCTCTGTTGGCCTGGCCTAATTTTGCTGCTGCCATTACCTTTATGAAAGCCCTTGGCCAGGCTGCAGATTCCAGATACATGAACACAGAGGGGCAGATTTATGTTAACTGGCGCATCCCCAGAGATGCGCCAGTTAACGTGCGCCACAGCTCCACCAGCCATGGTGCCCCGCATTTATAATGCGGCGCACCATGGTGCATAAATGGCACAGATGCGTGACGCATCTGTGCCGGAAATGTGGCGCATTGCTGGAGTTGCGTCGCAAGCGCGACGCAGCTCCAGCAAGGCTCGGGGGTACACCATCTGCACAATGCTGCGTCAAGACCTACGCCTGCTTCAAGCAGGCGCAGGGTTTTGACGCAGCATTGCCCTGAAAGTGACTGAGTGAAATCTCATAGATTTCACTCAGCCACTTTCAGGAGGCGTTCCTGCGCAGGAACGCCCCCCCCCTGCGCAGGAACGCCTCCTTATGGCGCAGTGCTTTACAACGTGACGCATCTCCTAGATGCGTCACGTTGTAAATAGGGTGCATTGTTTGCGCCGCAGTTGCGTCAAATAAAGTGACGCAATTGTGGCGCAAAGAGGCGCAACGGCCTCATAAATCTGCCTAAAGGTCTTTCTCTGTATTTCTCACCAGAAACTTGAGGGGGGCTCCCTCAAGAAATTACTTGTTCAAGTGTAGTTAAGTTAACAGGTGATTCAGCCTATTGAACATACTCACACTCAATATCTCCCTTTTCGGTTTGATGCCTTGCTAATTTAGCAGTTTTGAGCACCTGATTGGTTTTAAAGCTAGTCAGATCAAGAGGAATATTTGTGATGTAGAGTAATCCCTTCAAGTCCTGGCCTTGAACCGGCTGTGTATCAGACCGTGGTCTGCAATCCTTCTTCACTGAGATTGATCCTGATTAGGGGTGGACTATAAACTCCGCTCTGCCGGCAGAGTTTGCAGAGTTTGGCCTCCTGCACGCTTCCCCTGGAGTGCAGAGTCCCGGAAAAACTCCACCAACTGCCATTAAGTTGGCAAGCACAAGCAAAAACATTGACCGCTAGGATGAGTCCCGCAACAGGTGGCTACCGCTCGCGTTGAGAAAATTGTCACTCGCACTGGAGTGCAGAGTCCCGGAAAAACTCCACCAACTGCCATTAAGTTGGCAAGCACAAGCAAAAACATTGACCGCTAGGATGAGTCCCGCAACAGGTGGCTACCGCTCGCGTTGAGAAAATTGTCACTCGCATTGAGAAAGATGGAGCTTGAGTAGAAAGTCTACTTGAGCAGCAGGAAGAAGCAGTGCCCTCTAGAACACTACACGGTGCAGTTTGTGCAGATTTGGCAGTGTGGAACATGCTTGCAGTGCTAGGAATGTGCACGAGCTCTACCCACCAGTGATCCTGATGAGTTAGATGCTGCTGACCTAACGCCACCATCTCCCCAGGCCATGGGATATTCACATTTTAAGGGTTTAAGGAACTGACATTACCTTACCCTAGACAGTGAGATAGCTTAATCTACCCAGCTTCAGGCATCAACCTTTTGCTTTGCTTATTGCTGATACAATGTATTGTTAATCGCAACTGTGTATTCTTTCGGTAAGCTTGATGCATAGTTTCACAGTAATATTTAACCATGGCACTATTCTAATATCTGAATTGCATTTGCGTGGTATTTCCACTTCCAGGATGGGTTTGTGTACTATCTAGTTTGTGCTATTTGATTCCAAATATATATTGTAAGTGTTTAGTTTTTGAAATGTTATGAAAACTTTGTCTGCTCTCAACTCTGGTGACACCTTGGCATGTTTATTTAATGTGTGATACCTGTGCTGTGCTGTACCTCAACTAGTGTTACACCACCTCTCTTGAGTTAGGCCTTGGTTACTCATTCAAGGAGAGATTCAAAGATGCCATTGTACACAGAGTATCTAGAGTCCTGGATAGTTTGGAACACCAGCACCCTCACCACTGAGGCTGCTTGGTTTTTTCAGCGACTGTGTGCGCCATGCAAAAAAAGCTAGTCAGACTCAAAATTGAGTCATACGAACCAGTAGGAACATGCCATGTGCCCCATTGTAAAACCGCTGAAGTCCCAGGAAAAATTATTCTGCAGAAAGATGGCCCTATGAGGTAATGCATGCTGTTGGTGTGCTCTTATCTGTAGTTCAGATATTTAGTTCTCAATAAGTATCATCAAATTAGCTAACAGTATTTATTGCGCTTAGAAAAGGCGAAAAAGGGGTAGGATTTAAAACAATACTGTCCTAAGACAAGTGGCGCAGAGTAGTGGGCCTACCTCCATGGGAGATCTACCTAACATTATTTACGGCATTGAATGGGGTTCCATGAGAAAATTTATCACTTAAGGTGTTTTATTCAGTACAGTCCTGGAAATCAGGATACCTAAATATTTTCCTGTTGCTGTACAAGTAGTGGGGGTAATGGTAAGAAAGAGACACCAAAGGAACTAAACAACTTAGGCAAAATATGCTTAGTAAAGACGGTATGGAGATAGCAAGGCACACTTGAACCCCCCAAAAAACTATTTGTCTCATGCAGGTAGCCGATACCTCAATATGATTGTATAGCAACCTCCATGTAACAGCAGTATGCATCCAAGAGATGCAGCAGATATACTGGTATATGACAAGCAGGAAAGGAGAGCGGAGACTGAGCAGCAGAGGAATGAGTGATTGAAAACATAATACACAGTCCAGAATCTTCCCATTGATCTTAATGATCTACTTGTTAATCCCAATGCACCAAACATCAAATAGATATGGACACAATCAGAGGCAATAAAAGTCATTATAACAGAAATTCACGGAACACAGAATGAAACCTACATGACCAATGCCAGTTACCTCCACTGAGGTACTGTTTGCAGAACTGACAAATCACATTCTCTCATTATTAATGACAGATCACATATTCTCTTTTAAGGAATGTAAATAACCACATCATATGTAAAACTATAGAATATTCCAGAATAATCAATATATTAATGAGGTGTTCTGCATCCGACCACAAAGCAGTTCAAAGCCATGAACTACATTTATGTGCAGCTAGTACCCCAGAAAGCCAAGAAGCTGCTGTTCCAAGACATAATGATGCTTCACACCATTAAACTTCTAGTAAAGTCTGATGCAGAAGTATCCAACACAAACCATTATCCTTGGTTGCTGCAATCCATGGGATATGATCTTAAATCACATTTATGTACCATGTATCGCAAAGACAGAAGAACCTCATAGGATGTGGCGTTAAGTCCATAAGGACCTGCACCCTTAACCCCTTCGGCACTTAGGACGTGCTCAGCTCCAAAGGAGTGGGCAGAGTTGTGACGATCCCAGCTCGTCATGAGCACAGCTCCACTGTGCAGTATGACGGGCTGGGCTCGTCACTCCCACCGCCGGGCCGAGCGCCACTCCCACCCCCGCACCGCGGGGGAATTAGCCCCGCATGGAAGGGGTTAACACCATCACACCATGGTTGACCTCATACAGACCCTACACCATGACTTCAATATGCAGTATTGCCTGCTGTTTCTTCATGACATGAAAACAAGGCTTCATTGTATAGGTTTCTCAATGATTGATCCTGTATACAGTGACAGTGTGTGTACCAAATTCCCTTTAGTAACCTTAGTGTTTATGCAGTACTTCACATCTCATAGTATTCCTTCCACTCTAACTAATAGTGCATCATAGTAAAGAACTGTGTGAAGGAATAAGTAGTCCATAAAAATGTCTCACTTTATGTTCAATTTAATAATTTGAAGGTGAACAAGGCCCTTGCTGCGGTGATTAGTGGCTTCACCTATTCCAATGATTTGATTTTGCATGATTTGCTTCTCAATGTGCACAGATATCATGACAATACCTTCCTGGCACTAAGAAATGTCAGGGACTCTGGCTAGGACTTGTGGCAGAGAAGACAAATTAGTCAAATAATGGGTACACAGTAAGTCAGAGGAGAAAGGGGGTCCAAAAGGGAAGCTCTGCACAAGGGAAAAGAGAGTAAAGGCTCAGAAAGGACAGGCACTCACGACACAATTTGGCATTCAGGCTAAATAACACCCACTACGACCATGCAAGACATATATATAGCAACATTAATAAGGGGAATGGGGGTAAAGCACCAGAGATCTCAACACATTTAGACTGAAACTCAGTAAGTTCCTCATCCACAATTGATGTTACAGATACTGACTGAATACCCACAAATAGGTTGTACATGCAAAGGCAGGGTCTGTGGAGCTGATACCTATGGTGATTTCATAAAAGTAGCTCAAAGTCAATGCTCACAGTGGACAAGAAAAACCTCCTAGGTTGTCCTGTGTGCCACCAGATCCTGGCCATCAAACAGGAACATGCAAGGCAGTAACAGCAAGAGTACAGAACTAAATACACAGCCACAGTAGACAAGGAGCTAGCCAGGAGGAGTCTTTAACAGGAAAGAAGGGAAAACAAAGGGCACACTTGGAAGAAAGCAGGTAACAACCACGCAAGGATACTAGAGGCTAAAACAACAAGAATAGGAAGGTAGCAAACTGGATACTGGAAGAAAGGGAAAGCATACAGGCACAGGGGGGGAAGTAAATACTTTACTAGTTCAGGGGTATACTAAAAGTGCTGGCTCAGATTTCAATGGAGCTCTTTAGGTAGTGGTAGCTCAGAAACAAGGGTTAGCTACAGCTCAGGAATGAAGATATCACTGCAGTCAGTCCAAGCTTAGGAACAAGAGAATAATCTGTTGCAGGGATTCCGTGCTCAGACAGAACTGTGCATAGAAGCTTGGAACCTCAGTGAATTAGGATGTCCCAAAACTCACCTTAGTACCAAAAATCCCCTACCAGACTAGCTACAGTGTCTCATTGGTTATCATAAACTCCCAATGCTTAGACAAACCAGAACATGAACTTAGTACACCTCAGTTAACGTGGAACACATGAACACTCTTTCGTTATACAATCATTTCAATCCAGAACAAGGAGTTAAAGAGGACACGTGCATATTTGAAAAGTTTATTCACTAATGCAGTGCTCTCAAGCGCAGTATCTTAGCTAATACAAGCAAACATATTATAGGAAACAAAGTAATCAGCATAGTCACTAGTCCATAGAACACAAATGGTGAAAGCATAGTATTATGCTAAAATTATTAGGGTTTAACAAAACCTAATTCTCACCCTCCCTAGCTAGTATATTATATTATATCTAAGAAGGTCTCTTGTGGGTTTTAGCAGAGTGGCCACATACCTCAAGATCCTAGTGGTAAGGGATCACATCATCATCAACCAGCTCTCTGCATGCGAAGCACCATCAAGTGTATTCGTATGCTCTTGTGCAAAGCAATATAAAATGCGCCTAAAGCCAGAACTTGGCTGCAGCTGCATGTATGTTATGTCTAGGAACGTGCAAAGATCAGTGCTCATAACAACTACTTTGTTGAGATATCCTTGAAGGTTTCAGCACTCACTGTACAGACACAGCTCGCCAAGCAAGACTGATATCAGTGCAACAACATATTATTCTTGCATGAATCGAAAACATTTTACAAGGCTCAAAGCTAAAGTAGCAGATATGTGTTGTGTTCAAAAGCAGCGGAAAGGTAAAATGGCGTTTAAACTCCTAAAAAGCTCATGCTAACTTAGCACAGTATTCAGGCTACATATATTAATATATCAACTCTACAGCTCAGAAACAGGAAACCAGGAATGACTACAGCTCGGGAACTCTGGAAACAAGGACAGCAGAAGCTCAGGAAACAAGAGGTCAGCCGAACAGGAACACTTCTACAATGATTTCTGATCCAGAAATTTTACCTCATCCAGAAGACAGATTGAGATATATTGTCCACCATGTTGAAAGCATTTGACAATTCCAAACAAATCACTCCAGCTAAGTCATCTTCCTGTATGATCATTTTAAGATTCTCTGTGATAAACTGTGTTGCTGTTTCTTTGCTTCTCTAAGGGTAACATCTAAGTTGTCTATCATTCAAGATCTTATTCAGTTCCAGATATCAGGATAATTGGTCAGCCTCCACTTTTTCCAAGTTCGTACCCAAAGTCAGCAAACAAATGATAGAGTGACAGTTGACTGAATCTTCGGGGTCCAAAATAGGCTTCTATATTATGTCTGTCTATTAATTGCTGGGACTGACAATCAAAGATAAAGTGACCCGAAGCCACTGTGCTTACAATCACCGGAGTAATGAGCTGCAAGTGCTGCAAATGCAAGTGGACATGGGTCTAGGGGGGAGGGCGTGATTTTATCTTCCTCTTTAAGGATTCCACTATTTACAAATAGAGAATAGGGAAGGTGATGCATGTAGACAAAGTTGACATTTATATCTCTAGGTCACCAGAGAACATCATTATTACTTTGGCTGAAGGTGACTAAGAGAATTCAAGGTTGCCTAAAGATTTCACTGAAATTTCAAAAGCAACAATGTCTTTGTAAATTCACAAGATTTGAATTAAGAGAAAAGAGATTCATTTGTCACAAAGATCCCCAGAGGGGTGACTAATGGTTTCAATACATTTGGTTTTTGTAAAATATGTAATACCTTGAAGTTTTCGAGATGTTACTCGTCACAAAGATCTGTGCTTTAACTGTTCAAATTTTGACATGGCAGTTTCATAGCTTTTTAACTGAAATTTGCAAAAAGAAAGGTATTCCTCCTTCTGTTTTCTGCACTATCCATTTTCAAGTTGACTGGTTTCAATTTTTTTTCCTTATAGTTGTACATAAAAACATTGTTTCTTTGAGTGTCTTCACCACAATTTAGCTGAAGAAGTTAACGTGATTCGAAGAACGGTGTCTATAATGGTATTGTTCAACAAATCAGTATTTTGAGTAAAAACTCTAACGATAAGTGTGTTTTTTTTAGTGTACAGCTTACTCAAGGTATTGCAGCTGTGCATTTGCCCCAATGCAAAGCATCTGAATTCTCTTTTTGACCAGGAGATTTCATATATCTCCTACTATCAATACACGATTGAATTAAGTGATGATAAGCCCAGCCCAAAGGAAGGATTATGTTTATCTTCAAAATCGCTGTTGAAATGTAGTCAAAGTTAACAATGTGGTTAGCTGCATGTGTTGAGCCCTGGAAGTGTTGCTCAAGTCCCAATGTTTCTATTGTCTGAAGCAACTCCTAAGCCTGAAGCATTTCCTGAAAGTCACAGTGTAGATTTAGCCTGCAAGATCAACAGGCTGTTGATTTCTTGTACACAGGGCCGGTCCTAGGCATGGGCGGTATGGGCAGCTGCCCAGGGCCTCGCACTCAGGGGGCCCCCTGCCGGCCCCGCAGAGTAGGGAAAAGCGCACTCGCGCAGCCAGTAAGGCACTTAGAGGGGCCTCACATCTTCCCTTTCGCCCGGGGCCTCAGAAGGCCTCAGAAGGCCTAGGACCGGCTCTGCTTGTACATCTTCTTTTATGATGGTGTAGGTGCTCCAAGTGGCATTTTTTGGGTGGCGTATGACCAGAAACATATACATGAACCTTTGGAATATAAAAAGAATACAAACTGGACTATTATGGCATTGATCTTGCCAAAGTTAGATATGATTGATACTATTACCTGGGAGAATAGTCTGGGCTATACTGCAGCCTCACTATCATGTTCCATATGTTGTAACGATCAGGGGCTGTATTACACAAGTGTCCTGGGGGTGGAACGGGTGTATGAACCCACTTTGTGTGCCCCAAGGGAACTTTGGTATTACAGAAGGGAATGCAGGCACTATTGTAAGCAGCGGTCATCTGCACTTCTTAAAAAAGGTTCTGAATTTTGTAATATCATTTACATATTCAACAAACCTTACTGAGGTTTATCTGTGCATTGATGTAAAACAGTGCTCAACTCTGAGCATTCAACTAATTTGGGCACTTTAGTGATATTTATGATGCTGCTTCTCTTTCTGTGAATGAATGGTTAGTGAGCGCTCATTTGTAGGTTGAGAGAGTTTGCACACGTGGATTTGGGGTCGGAGATGGGTCCAGCACAAGGCACAGTTGTGCCCCACTTTAAAGCCCCTGGTGGGGCACAGTAGAGGCTGTAGCCATCCACAGCACCAGACTGTCCCCCACTTTATGTGCCCCCTCTGCTGGTCGTCAGTAGATATATACTTGCATTTATTACTTTATAATTTGGTAAATGTCAACATGAATTGTGTATTAGCTCTGACCTTATATCTGTGGTTTATGTAGCGCTGGCAGACTTCAGGCCTCCTCCTCATTGTATGCCTTCATGTTAATGTTTTATTATATCCATTGGCTACAGATGAATGTTCACTGACTTTACTACCACACCTCACTCCCTTCAATTATCAGTGCGAGGTTAGGGGACATCTATGATCTTACATTCTCTCAGAGGCTGGTAAAAGGGTCTGGATAGTTTCTATAAAGAGGTCGACTTCAAATTGATAAGCAACCATGGCTAAGATGTGGTGGGATGGACGGTCTGAATGCAGCTGAGATCTCTGTTTGGGAATTGGTCAGATGGCCTACTGTGTGCTCACAACTGCCTGGTGTGTTTTTGTGTAACAGGGGCTTAAAGCAGTGCATGGTTGTAGCTGATTCATTGATCCGCTGCAAAAAGGTCCCAGGTAAAGTATTGAAAAGGACCGAAGAATGAGCAAATGTTATCACTGTTCCGTGATCGCAGCAGTAGAAACAGTAGCCTGATGACAGTAGCTGTATCCACATACACAGTGTTACCACACAAGCTACATTGCACGCACTGGTATTGTATGTGCAAAGTTCATATTTATAAGCCTGTCTTGCAGAAACTACCTTCTTCTTTACTTTCATATCTATGTTGTTTTTGTGGGTATTCGTGAAGAATGGCGTATTCCTATCTCAAAAAATGTATGAGTATGTTTTCCAAGTTCCTTACAAATAAAAAGTTGACCTGTACACGTTTGTCCTTTATTTGTATCATGCCGTCCCCAGTATCTCAAAACTTTCTCTTCCCACCTCTGTTTCCTTACACCCCTTTTAACGGTATACTTAAAGGCATCTTTGTTCAGTGAACTACCTACTCAGTTTGTTAAATTTACTTTAACAATCCAGAATTCAAATCTATAGCTGTAATATGCGGGAAACATCCTGTACCCCGCAGTCACCTGATAAGGTGATAATTACTGGGACAAATTTACTCAAAAGTATTGGACACAGGCAATGAAACCCATGATGTTCAAATACTTATGCAATTTAATGTTCATCACCACTGTGCCCAAAGACGGGAAGGTGGAAAAGTTAAGATAAGGATTATGGGCCTCATTTATGAAAAGTGTTGCATCGCTGCGATAAAACAGCAATGCATCACTTTTTACTGCACCATCTTTGCAACACCATCGATGAGCCGTATTTACTGTATGGCGCTCCATGATTACAAGGATTAACAGCTGTGTCAGGAATCCTGACGTATCTGTCCGTGCAAAACTCGTGCATTGCTGTAGGTGTGTCGTAAGCATGATGCAACTCCAGCAATACATGGGGGAGGCCTATACCTATTGCACTGAGTCACCCTTACACCTGCTATGAAGCAGGCTTAAGGTTTTGATGAAGTGGCATCCTAGAAGTGGTGCAGTGAAATCTGATAGATCTCACTGCGCCACTTCTACGTGGCTTTCTTGCGGGTATAATTTGGTGTAGGGGTTTACAAAGTGACGCATGTGTCTAGATGCGTCACTTTGTAAATTTGTCACAACGTGGCACATTATTTACACTGCCAGTTCATCAACAAAGTGACGCAACTGTTGCGCAAATGTGTTGCAAGGGGCTCATAAATAGGCCCCCATGTACTAGCTGAATATGGCACACAGCCTTTATGTCATCTAAAATCATCTACAAACCTCCCTTCATTCCTATCTTATCCAGAGAAAGAGCAAGAAATATTTAACAGAATTTAAAGTCTTTGTATAAAAGGTAAACAAATCAAAATTACCTGGATTGTGAACATAGGTAAACTTTAAGCACAAACTACTAATTCTTCACCAACAAACGCTATTTGTAGATAACTACCGCAGTCTCACCTCTATCATAAAAAACAACTATATCTTCTACTCCAAGCGCCCCTCTAAAGGGAAAAGCACCTCCCTTCACCACCTCCCTATCACAAAGTCATGCAAAATCCCATATGGCTTGAAACTATCTACCTCCCTTTCCCCTTCTTTTCGTCGCAAAATAGACATCTCCATTTTCAAATCTGGAAACATCCTCATTCAAGCCTCGTAAAAACATCTCACCATCTTTGAACTCCATTTCAGCGCCCTAACTTACCTACTTTCGATACCATCCTCTGACCCATCACCCTCTAATTCACTATCTGACCCCACGCCTCCTCTTTCACCGACTCCTTCCCTCCCTCTTACAGACTGTGAAAACACCATGGAAGTCTCCCATGCACTGACTCTCAATCTTTCCCATAACTTAACAACTGTTCCTCCTAATGATTCACCAACTGACTTCGCATCCACCCTTACTCTCGCTCCCCTGCTTGAGACTCCAACATCTTCGAGCAGTCCCCCCTTCTTTCAGCCTCCCTATCTCAATAAGACACTATACCTCCTCTGTCACCTACTCTAACCCCCCTCTAACAGACTTTGAAAATACCATGGAGGTCTCCCAAACACAGATTCCCAGTCTATCCCCTACCTTAACTACGGTAACTCCTAATGATTCACCAACTGCCTACACAACCACCCTAACTCTCTCTCCTCCTATTGAGGCTCCAACATCTCACAGCAGTCCCCCTCCCCTCTTATTCTTCCTCCCAGCCCCCTCAATTTGACCTCCCTCCGACTCAAGCACCTGCTCCAACTTCTTCCCCCCTAGCTGACCTTTCTCTCCTTAACCAGGAGGTCCACTATCCTCACCCCCACCAAGCTCCCTTCCCTTCTCCTGACTCTCATGTGCCCCCATTGACTGCCTCATCCCACTTAACCTCCATCCTTTCAGCCATAAATCAGAACTCTCCTCTACCCCCTCCACCCGGGCTCCCTTCCCTCCCTCTCCAAGGCCTCTCGTCTTGATTAACATAAATCATCCTCCAAGTCCCCCTGAACTCGCATCCCCCATACCCTTCTCTCTTATTCCCTAGACACTTTTTAACATAGAACGCCATCTTGCTAACCTATCGTTTGAACTCACCTCTCTCAGAAAAGATGTTAACTCCCTCTCCTCACTTAACCGCCCCAATCCTTCTAGTCCCCTGTGCACTGATCAAAACTACTCTACATTCACCCAGCAACAGGATACTACCCCCCTCAGTAACGTTACACTCAGAGCCCTCTGCGCCCTGACCCTCCTCCCCGCCTCTGATCTCCCTGACACCTGTAATCCTAACCCCCCCTGCTCTTTATCTCCCGACCCTTTGAACCCACAGTCTCCTATCCCCATGATCCTTGGGACTAACAGAATTCCAACTTCCCCAACTTCACCAAGACTTCTCCAGCAATTGACCACAATCCACCCGTGTCCTCCCCCTACAATCAACCCTATACCTTTGAAATGCATGCTGGTTAACTGTCGCTCGGCAGCTCGACATGCGATTGAAATTTCAGAAACCATCCTTAGAGAATCCATTGACATTGCCTTTCTTACTGAAACTTGGCTTAAAGATCAATCGTCTTCCATTCTTGATATACTCTCCCCCCCTGGCTACTCCATCCTCAGAAAAGATAGACCTGTCCAAATTGGTGGCAGTCTAGCAATAATCTATAAAAATGAACTCCAACTCTTCCCTGTGCCTATCCCCAATCTTTCTACTTTTGAATATCCTCGGAGCAGAATTTTAAGTGCTAGGCTCCCCTCAAATTAGATTGCACAACATCTATCATCCTCCCGGCGACCCTCTTCCTTTCGGTGAAGAGTTGGCGGACCTTCTCACCCAGTCCTCACTTTGCAACTCTAAAAACCTCTTCCTCAGAGATTTTAACCTCCATTGGAACAAAAACAATTATCCTATGGTTAACCTCCTCACTGATCTACTCGACATCAATGACCTAAAACAACTGTGCCACACTCCCACTCACTCCAAAGGAGCCACTCTTGACGCTATCATTTGACGCTATCATTACTAACAATGAGTTGGCCTCCCTTTTCTCCATAGTTCCCATCAACTGGTACGACCACCACCTCATCCTTTTCACGATCACCAATTCGGTCCACCCCCTACACCCAAATCCATCAACCAGATTAAACTGACCAGGAATCTTCACCTTATCCCCCCAGGCGAACTTGAGTCCAAAGACAGAGCTCAACTTCACTCTCTCCTCCCTCCCAAAATGCTAAAGACCTCACCGAACTCTTTAACAAATCCATCGTTGAGGTCCTTGACCAAATTGCCCCAGCCAAACTAAAACGAAAGAAAAACTCCGACAATTCCAGGTTCAATCAGAGCTCAACAATGAGCGGCGTTCACTTAGATTGACTGAACGCTTATGGAGGCAAAACCCTTCCCCCTTTAACCTCTCTCTCTTCAGATCCGCTAGATCCAACTACAAAAAACACATCCTCAATGCTAAGACATACATTTTACGCTCCAAACTCGACCGGGCCAAAAACAGACCTAGGGAACTCTTCAGCATTGTGAAAAACCAAACTTCCTCTGCAGCCCCCAAGGTGATTGCTACCACTGAGAGATGCGAGGAAATTGTCAACTATTTTTCCGAACAAATCTCCAAAATTGATCAATCATTCGCTATTACCCCCCTCCTTCTTAATCCACTACCCTCATCAGACATTTCCTCAAATTCTCCTTCACTCTCTATGCTTCCTCAAGACTCCTTATCAATCCCATCTTATCTTCCCTATTCTTGAACCCTGCCCCATCGTACTTGAACTAAAAAATAATGCTTCTTGGCACAACTTCCATCCAATCACTGAACTTGATGTCTTTAACATCATTTCCAGACTGAAACCATCATCTCACACTAAAGATCCTCTCCCTGCCAACCTTGTACAAGATCTGAAACATATCATTGCCCCCTATTGGACCAAAATCCCGCTGGTGACCCTAATGACCTAAATAACCTCCGTCCTATCTCTAACCTCCCTCTTCTCTCAAAAACCCTAGAAAAATGTGCCCTGCTCCAACTAGATAGACACATTGATTCTTTCAATCTTCTAGACCAGCCCCAATCAGGTTTCAGAAAGGGCTGTAGTACAGAAACAGCAATACTAAACATATTTGATGACATCCATCACGTCCTCGACAAAGGCGAATCCTCCCTACTCATTCTCCTTGATCTCTCCGCTGCCTTCCACACTGTTAATCACTCTACGCTTCTTAACACACTTAAGAGCGTTTTGGCATCAACGGTTCAGTCCTCAAATGGTTCACCTCCTTTTTCCAACATAGAACCCAGTAAATTAAAATCCACGACTGCCTTTCTAAACCTCGGCCCGTCTCCCTAGGGGTCCCTCAGGGCTCTATCCTCCCCCCCTCTCTATTTAATCTCTTCATGGAACCCCTCACCCTCATTCTTAAACAAGAGGGATTCAATTACCACCTATACGCCGATGACACACAACTTTACTATAAGATTCAATCCCGCTCCGAAATCCTTCACCTCAATGATGCCTTGAGTAAGATTCAAGCCTGGTTCCACTACAACCACCTCAAACTCAACCCAAAAAAGACTGAAATCATTCTTTTCGTCCTAAGAACAACTCTCTCCCTATTCTGTCCTGGATCTCTGACCTTACAGCACTCAACTGCTCTCTCACTATTTCCAGCTCAGTTAAATCCCTCGGTTTTAACATTGACCAGAACCTCCCTCTTATCCCCCACATAAAAAGCACGGCCAAAAGCGCTCTCTTCACACTCCATCACTTAAAGAAAATAAAACCCTTCATTCCAGCTCACGACTTTAAATTAGTTGTCCAATCGCTGGTCCTGTCAAAAATCGACTATGTTGACGCCATCCTCGCTGGTACTCCTAAAGCCCACCTCGCCCCAATCAAATCGGTTCTGAACCTTGCAGCTAGGCTCATTAGCGACCTCAAACGGTTTGATCATATCTCCCCTGCCCTTAAAGCCCTTAAGTGGCTGCCCATTGAAGGAAGAGCTTCCTACAAGACATTACGCACAAAGCCCTGCATCAATGCACCCCACAATACCTCACAGCTAAACTTCACTTAGCTGGCTGCTCTAGAGCACTGAGAAGCTCCAATATGAATTTGAATTTGAATTTTTTGCTATTTGTAGAGCGCACATTCACTAGGCAGTTACTTGGCGCTATAGGATTTCAAACTGAAGGGGAAAGACAGGGACTATGGGCTAAAAGCTTGCTGGAACAGAAAGGTCTTAAGAGCTCTGCGAAACTCCATGTAGGAGGGTGAGGATCTGAGAGGGTGGGGAAGGGAATTCCAGAAAGTAGGTGCAAGTACCGAATATTTCTGGCCACCGGATCGTTTTTTCTTGAACCGGGGGATGACTAACAAGGACTTAAAGGAAGAACCTAAGTCTCTGGCAGGGCTGTAATTGATAATGGCGGAATTGATAAATGCGGGGGCAGTGCCGGCCCGGGTTTGGAAGGTAAGGCAGCCAAGTTTGAAAAGGGCTCTTTGTTTAATTGGAAGCCAATGAAGGGCTGTGAGAAGAGGGGAGGAGTGATGGAATTTCGATAGGCCATGCACCAGGCGAGCTGCCTGGTTCTGCACCATCTGGAGGCGTTGAAGTGCGTAGGCGGGAGCACCGTTGTAAATGATGTTCCCGTAATCGATTTAGATAAAACCATGGCCATGACAATCAATTTAAGTGCAGAGGGAGAGAAGAACCGGGATACTTTCCTAATGATACGTAAAATAAAAAAACAGGAAGAGACAACAGAACTTATATGGGTGTGAAGTGTCAGGTGGTGATTGAGCGTAATACCAAGGGTCTTGACATAGTAAGAAGGAGAGGGAGGGGGGCCAAAAGAGGAGGGCCAAAAAGAAGGCGACCAGGGGTTACCACTGCCTCCAGTCAGAATCAGCTCTGTTTTATCCGGGTTGAGTTTAAGATGGTTGGCATTCATTCAAGCCCGGATAAACAGTAAGACTGACTGGAAGCTAGAGGCGCCTGGTGAAGGGGTAGAGAAATTAAAAATAAGTTGGAGGTCATCAGCATAGTTGTAGACTGTGACCTCCATTTGTTGGAGTGCAAAAATAAGAGGAAAAATGTAAAGGTTAAATAAAAGGGGGGAAAGAGAATAGCTCTGGGGAACCCCACATTTCACCCTGCTAGGTGGGGCAGAAAATTCAGCAAGATGGACCGCCTGTGTGCGCCCCTCCAGGAAGGATCCTATCCAGGCGAGAGCCTGTTCCCCTATACCCGCCGCCTTGACACGGGACAGAAGGATGGAATGGTCTACCGTGTCAAAAGCGGCGGATAGGTTGAGGAGAACCAAAGCCTGAGGGGTGTTGGTATCGAGTCCTTCCCTGAGTTGGTCCATAACTGAGATGACCACCTTCTCAGTGGAATGCCCGGGGCGGAAGCTCGTCTGGCAGGGTGCAAGGTAGTTGCTGCACTCTATGAAGGAGCTGAGCACCTGGGTGTCATGGGACTCTGCTACTTTTCCCAAGTAAGGGAGAAGGGATATAGAGCGGTAGTTTACAGGGGAAGAAGGGTCGGCTCCTGTTTTTTTTAATATAGGAAAAATTATGGCAGTCTTCAAGGAGGCCGGAACAGAGCCAGAGGTAAAACAGTTGTTCAGGAGGGCAAGGGCGGGAGATGGACATGCCGAGAAAAACTGGCTGAGAATGCGTGCCGGGCCAATGTCAGCTGGAGAGCCCGACTTGACACGGCTGAGCAGAGAGGTGAAGAATTCTCTAGTGAGTGGAGGAATAATGGTGAGGGAGCGGTTATTATCAGGGAGTTGAGGGGGAGTGAAAGTGAGGGGGGGGATGTTGGCTTTGATGAGAGCTATCTTGTCAATAAAGAACTCATTGAGCGAGTCGCATAAGGCCTGGGGGGCATCTTGGGTAGAGTTCTATCCGACGATGCCAGCTCGTGGACGGTGGAAAATATCTCACGAGATTGGCATTCTGCCGCTAAGATGCACCCAGAGAAGTACTCGGTCTTGGCTGTCAAAATGGCTACATTATATTCGTTGAGCATGGTAACAAAATGTTGTCTGCGAGTGGGGCAGTATGCTCGTCTCCAGGCTCGTTCAGCCAGCCTTAGCTCTAATTTCTTAGTTTTGAGAGCAGGACTGAACCATTTGTTGGCATTATGAGAACGGTTGATGGTAGTCCGCCTTAAGGGGGCCACAGGATTGCAGGCACTAGTGAGCCACCGATCAAGTGTGGCAGCCTGGGAATGAGGGTCCAAGCCCGAAAGATCTGAACAGGTGGCCACTAACGAGTTGCAAAGAAAAAAGATATCAACATTATGCCAATTTCTAGCCCAGGTGTTTTTGGGAGAAGGGAGAGATGTTTTATGGCTCAGGTCCAGGGAAAAGGCAAGCAAGGAATGATCCGACCAGGAACAGAGCGAGATGGTAGGGGGTGGACTTGGAATGGTAAGTGTCCAAATCTGGTCTAGGGTATGGCCGCTAATGTGAGTGGGGCCTTGAACGTGCTGGGTAAAATTAAGACTAAGGAGCGATTGAGTGAAGTCTTTGAAGGTAGAATCCTCAGCAGGGTCGGTGGGCCAATAGTTGAAATCGCCCAAAACAAGCTCGCTCTTGTCCCTCCTCTATTAAACAAGAATACCACACAATCTCAATCCTTTTCTGGGAACGCACCTTACTTCTGGAACTCCCTCTTCAAAGATCTTCGTTGCAACCCCTCTTACGCAAGCTTCAAAAAAGACCTTAAACTTCTCCTTCTTACCAAAATACTGGTGTCCTTAAATCTTCCCCTGAGCTCTCTTCCCTCCCTACCTCCTATTACTCTCCTCCCCATCTCTCATCTTCCTTCGCCCACTAACTCCTCGCTCCAGTCTTTCCTGTATGACCTGCCTCGTCACACCTGGTATTAACGAAACCTCCCCCCAGCCTCCCTCCTTTCCCTTACACTTCCCCCCTCTTCTCCATCCTCTCCGCCTTACACTAGGCTAATCTCTCAAGACTTGCTGTAACACTTTGCAACTCATGTAATGTGATGGTATAAAACTAGAGCTGTTTTCACCTTCTTGTGGGGTTTTGAATAACACCTCATTGTAAACCTATTATATGCAAATAATTGTATCTATTTATATCTGTTTGAAATTGCCTTAACTATCCCCCCTCCTTTACCTCTCCCCTTCCTTACCCTTCCTCCCTATTTTACATCCTTTCCCTCTCTCTCTAGCATAATCCCTCATGATTTTCTGTAACCCTCGGCAACTTGTTTCGTTTAATTCGATTGTGTAATATTCAAATTGCTTTCTATCGTCTGTATTAATTTCTGAATACTACCTCATTGTAAATGTTGCTATATTACAATGTATACTCATGTAAAGCGCTCTGATACCCCCGGGTCCAGCTAGCGCTATATAAAACATGATAAATAAATAAATAAATAAACAACATATTCTGGTACCATCTCAGTTCTTCTGTGACGGAAAGACCAGGAGGCGAGCAGACATGGATTGCACAAGCTTATGGTGGGTTTCAAAATGAATGAGTATTTCTTCTTCAACAGATTCACAGGTTAATTGACACTGCTTGACAGTGGTGAAAGGGATGCAAATTCTTGGTGCACGGATCTGGAGTGCTTTTTCCAAGGAGAAAAACAACAAAACTATATTAATGAGCGTCATAAAAGTTTTCTTTTACACAAGATAATCAACAATATGTTTGAACAGATGGCATCCTTCATTATTACATTACATTTTGAAATTAGCAGGATGCGGATGTTCTGGCACTTAGAGACAATATTATTTGTGCTGAGCACACCACAAATGAAAATAAAATAGGATAACGCTGGAAAACGAGCACCTCTGACAAGAAGAGAATACTCATCAAAATTCTCTCAGCACCCACAGATATAGGCCCATCGTGGACTACAAGAGCAGTACCAGCTTCTGAACCCCATATTTGAACTCTCTTTAACCCCTTCACTGCGGCGGTTATTCCGCCGCAGTGCTAAGGGGGCGGGGCAGAAATGCGGCGGGCGCATGCTGGTGACGGAACCGCTCCGTCACCAGCGTCGGTTGCGCTGTGCTTATGACGGAGCGGTTCCGTCATGGCCCCGCCCGCTCAATAGAACGCTCAACGCAGGCGCGAGATTCGCGCCGCGCAGGAGCCTCGGGCGGGCCATGACGGAACTGTTCCGTCATCAGCACAGCGCCACCGCAGCTGATGACGGAGCGGTTCCGTCATCTGCAGGGGAGGGGTTAAAATTATGTTTTTCCAAACCTTGATGAATGCTCTTAAAAAACACATGCATGAATGCACACTTATACCCTATCTATACATTTATCTGGTGAAATATGCTTCAACATTTTATGATTCAATTCTACCTTCCCCTAATGCCAGTTTTGAAGCTAGAAAAAATGCTTTAGAGGCAAACGTTTATTTAAGAAAGTAGCTGTTTTGCTTGTTAAGTTCAGTTTCAAGCTCATCTGCTCACTGAAAAATGGTTTTCTATTTTAGGATATTCAATCATCTTTCATCCTGACAAACAGAGATATGCGAAGTGACAGGTTTTGGGAACCATTTCAGCAGACATTGCATTATGAAATTGTTCTAAGGGAGCTGACAGTGAAGTTGGATTATTTTGTCACCGGAGCAAAACAATCTACTTCCAGTCATTCTTGCCTCATTGAGCCAAATAAAAACAAATCCTTTCTAATGGCATTAAAAAGAAGGTTTGCTGTCTTATGGCAATAGGATTACACCAACAATACAACAGAAGTAAACATTTCTCCATGTTGACAGGAACACAGGCAAGCTGAGAATCTCTGCTATTATCTCTGTGAAGATGCAAGTAATGACAATTTCGTATTTTGCACATATTATCATGGATTGCTGCTCATTTTATTCAGAAATGAAATTGTGCATGTTTCATCCTGTACCGCGCCTGTGTTTTATCCATTCGTTTGTATTTTTATCCTGAGCCATGTTTATGTACAGCTGTGATGTGGCCTGTTTTGTGGGCGTTCTTTTATGCTTTTATGGCCGATACAGGCCGAATCAATATGTATTGACTACCTGACAATTTTGCGCAAGCAGCCAGAAGTATGCAAGGTTTTCTTTTTGCAAGGACTCCAAAACTGAAGTTCTGTGCGGTCAATAGTGGGCTCCATTCAGTCTCTGGGCCTAATAACCCCAGACTTGGAGCTGATGAGCTCTGTGGTTGTTTAGGGATAGCAGATACGTCAGCACATGGATATGACATCAAAGCACCGGAAGATTGCCCTCCTGAGGGAGCAAAAGAGAGGTCAGTGTTTTTTTACCTCCAGAGGGCCACTTTCACTTTAGAAGGATGCTCATTGGCTTGGATAATGTCCCTGCTACTTCGCAGAGGTTGGGCATCTGAGGTCTGTCTGGGTTTGAAAACTTCAGTACAGCCTATCTGGACAAGAGTGCAGTGGGGAAGATCACCTAACTCACCTCAGAGAAGGGATTCAGGGGCTTATTATCAACAATTAGCGATATTTTTTTTATCGCCGCGCATCGCCGGATTTTATCGCAGAGATAACGTGCTATTAGCAATGTTTATCTCAAATGCGATAAAATATCCGACGATAGCGGCTCAATGCAAGAATATCGAATGAAATCCAGCGATATTCAGGCATCGTCGCCACTAGGGTCTTAACCTGAATATCCACCTCCCATTGGATATACAGCTAAGAAGTGGTCTGAGCAGGCGTTAGGTTTTGGCGATCTTCGCACTTAGCGTGATTTTTTTTATAAAAGGCGATAGCGATGGTAGTGACTGCTTTCGGTCACTAACAGGTTGGGTACGCCCACTTTGCATCTCATTAGCGATAAATATCGCTGACATGCAAAGCGGGCCCCAAACCAGTCGCTATTGCCTAAAAGCTGTTGCTAACTGCCGTTAGCAACAGCTTGCTAATAGGGCGATAACATTATTATCGCTCTCGTGGGAAAAAGTCCCGGTAAAGCAGCGATAATGCCCTTGATAATATGCCCCCTAGGCTTTGCAGTAGGCTTCCCTGACCAGCAAGACCCAGGTGTTGGGCTTCTTAGTCCTCATTAGGTAAAACTCTAGGCGATATACAAGGTTTGTGAAGGCATACTGGACAGCAGAGTGTCAAAAGACATTGAAGGAAGAAATGGGCCCTGCACCAATGCTTAATGCACCCGACTCAGCAACGTGTTTGTGGTGAAGACAAATGCTTTAGAGCATGCTGTTAGGAGCAATACTTTCAAAGATCAGAGACAAAGGGTCAGGATCAACCAGCAAAATTCTTCACTGAAAAGCTACAACATGGGAAAGAGATGTGGACAGCCAATGAAAAGGAAGCCTTTGCAACTGTGTGAGTTCCAAAGAACAAAGAAACCGAGTCCATGTGTGGGACTTATTCCAGGTTCAGACTTAACTCAAACAACTTAGGTGTTTCATTGCAAACAGATATTCTTGTCGAACACCAGTCCTCGCCCAAGTATATTCCCTCACGATCTGCCCCTGCCACAGCCTCTGCAGGGCACCAGGTCCACTGAGCCTGCCCACTTACTTTGAAAATATATTGCATGTCTCTGTAATTGTCTGTTTCTGCTTCAGACAAACTCACACTCGCTCAGAAAAATTCTAATTTTGTCTCGAGACAAAGGGTAAAATGGAAACACATATTTCTTAATAGTGGGACATTTTGTTATCCCCACGCGGTGCAAAACGTGCCCCTTCCCCAGAAAGTAGGTAGAAGAAATCCTTCTTTTCCATCCAAAATTAGACAGTAAGGTGGGATATGGAAGGTGAGTGGGTGAGTCCTCCTCTGTCTTTTATTTATTGATGCCCTTCCTAGTAACCTCTACACAACTTTTCAAGCATGATTTCCCATCACTGCGTAACTTCCCAGAAAGACCTGGAATGGGGGTCTGGTGGCGCATTGTTGATCATCAGACTTTGACCCAGACCAAGAGAGAAAAGCAGACAAGGGAGTAAGATGGAGGGAGAGAAAGAAGGAACAGTGACAAAGAGAGAGAGAGAGAGAGACAGAGACAGAGAAAGAGAGAGAGACGAGATAAACGAGTCTGCAAGAGTGAGGTAAAGAGACAATACGTGTAGGGCGGTAGAAGAGCGAGACTTAAATAGAATCAAGTCTGATTTTATATTCTGCAACCTGTTATTTGGTGCCACCAGCTGCGGGCTCCTAAAAACAACTTTGGTCCCTTACAATTATTGTCTACAAATTAAGCACTCCTAATTCACCCGGCCCTCTCCTTATCTGCCTAACACTGTTCTGCAAACAGCCCATGTTCCTTCGCTCACTCTTTCTAGTCATTTAGAAGCTGACAGAGCTTTGCAGCACCTTGTGTAGGTCGAACCACCTTGTGGATCAAAGAGTTGGTAAGTCAGATCCATCCATGCAGTCCTATTTTCTCTGAAGCTGGACCATAGTTGTTGAAGCAGCACAGAAAACAACTAAACAGGAAGCCACTCACATTCATTTAGCTCCTCAGGACTGCTAGCCGGCCTATTCATCTGACTCCAGGGCCAATGAATTCACAAAGGCATTCACGAGTATATATGAAGAGTACTACTGTAGAACGTATTCATATTCTCATTAATGTATTTGTGAATTGTCCACATAAACTTTACAACAGCCCTAAAAAAATAATCTGTTTTGGTGGCTTCCTGTTTGATTGCTTATGGCACACATGAAATTCATTTTTCATACTCTTCTTTATCCCAAACTATGGGGTCAATACACAAAGGTTTCTATACGTAAGTGGAGAAAAAAAGTGTTCCTAAATGCCTTTGTAAATGTCCCTTTGGGTTAGGGTTTAGGAATTTGCACGCTTTATTCCCAATCGCTTACCTGCCCCGCCTCACCCCCAAGTCCTTAAATTCACTCACCGTCCTGTGCAAAAGTCAAGATCTTCCTAGATCATTTGGAACATAGAAACACATTTGCCCAATGCTACATTTTGTCTCTTTTTTGCATGTTTATTTCCTGAATTGAAGAACATTCGGAACAATCAAAATCCTCTCCAGATTAGCCTCTTCCCTTGGACTAATGCCATTCCTGCTGAAAATAAATATGCTCTTAGGGACACTTGGGATTAGAGAACAGCTTGCAAATGTCCTAGCAAGGTTTCCTCATGGAGAAGTAATGCCGGTGTGAACCAAGCTTTTAAGAAGTATGTTTCTAAAGGCTTGCTATAGCCTCCAGAAGTGATAGTCTTTTTGAGAACATGGCTTTTAAAAATGTATTCCTTTCATGGTAGCACCGTGCTCTTTTCAGTAGAAGTAATCTCAGAGGGAAGAAACCAGCTTTTAGTAAAAACCTTTTACTGCCTAAGACATTTCTGTTTGAACATTCATTTTTTTCTGAAACTCCTCTGTGCATTCGACAAATGTTGTTGTTTGTAGCTCTAACAGTACAACAGGCGCATTCATCATGCATGAGGGACCTGGTGAAGTACACTTTGCGTTGGTTGGATGATCTCTCTATCTTAGCATATTCACCATGTTTGCTTTCTGAAAACAATATCAGGCATGGCATGATATAGTTAAGAAACCCGTACTGCCTCTTCGCCGCCTTTTCGTTTTTTTGGTGTAGGCGTTGGTTATTTACCTGGCTGCTGACTAAACAGATAAACTTATATCACACTGTCTGACTTACCAGCACACAGTTCACCCAGATGCATTGTGGTAAATGGAGTGCATGATAACACTCACTTCAGTTCATGTGTTCAGGATTCATCATTTTTGGTGCAGCCAGTGCGGTGTATGTCCAGATACGTTGCTGCAATTGGGTTCTACCCATTTAGTACGATCAGATTTTTTTGCTTTCTGATCCCCCAGTTTTGTTTTTTTATGCTTATTATTTATTGGCATTTCTATGAGATATACATCTACATTTTACAACATTATGCCATGGGAACAAAGATGGACACAGTACAATGTAACCAAAAACTAATAATAATCCGCCCGAGCAGCATGCAAACCAGAAAGGAGACTGGCACAAAGCATAATTGCAGTAGTCCATTCCGAAAGCCTACTTGCAGCGAGCTTGCCTATGGCTAACAGAAGCTGCATGGTATGAGAGCGTGACTGGTCGTTAGGAGGAGGGGCGTCAGGGGACTTGTGCTGAACGAAGAGCCCTAGTGGCCCATGGCACATCGTGGCCTGTACCAATGTTATAGGAAATCGAGGCGACCTGTTATCCATTGTCCCCATGCAGCGATCACCCCATTGAAGCCCCCGGGTAGTTTGATGGCTCTAATCCAATGTGTAATACCGGTGACCCCTCCAGACCCACTGAGGACAGTGGAATTCAGGTTTGGGTTTAAGCACAGTGAGTGTAGGGGCTGGTGTTAAACCCCTGAAATTTATTAGTAGTGGCCTGGAAAGGATTGTGGCAGGGAGCTCCGTGCAGTGTTATGGTGAGGGGCAACACTGGTTGTTAGGTTTTGACTGTCGAGCGGGCCAGAGGAAGGGCTCCGAAATGGCCTCAAATGTGTCAAATTGGTCGCTGAGTCAGAAGATTACCCAGTCACATTCCGCAACTCTAGGCGGTTCCAACACCAATTCCGATGGGGTGGGTGTTGGACTTGGCCCTTTTGGTAGACTCACACCTAAACTTTTTGCCTGTCTCCTAGTCTTTTCGCTGTATAGTGTTGGTATTTTATGGCCCCTGCGCACTTTAGCACTGTGGCCCAGTGTAAAGTGTGATCGCTCTCTGAGTGCGTGTGGTGATATTGGTCTGCCCTCCCATAGGAATGCATGGGGGATATGTGTGTCCATGTTAATTCCTGGTATGAGAGGAGTGCAGGTGCGAGTTTAGTATGTATGAAATCATGAGAATAAATGCTGCGCAATGGTGTGCACAGATTTATGGTGACTGGTGGAGAAATGCCACTTTTGGAAGTTGGTATTTCTGTGTGCTATGTGTCTGCCTGCCTGATGTGAATTGCATGTCTGGTTTGTGAGTGACGGACTGGATGGTGTGGGTGGTTCCAGGAGGTGCAGGTTGAGTCAGCGTTAGGCTGAATCGAACATCTACATTTTAAGTACTGGGAGGAGAAGTCCCTGGCCCCTAAATAGGAATGTGCCTGCCCTAGTGAATGCTGCCTCTGCCGCCCTGTGGTGCGTCTGATGACGAGCCCCCACCTAACAAAGGGGAGAGGAGCTGATCAAAACAAAGTGCTCTAAAGCTCCCCCAAACCAGTCCTAACTAGTATCCCCAAGCCCTGTGTTGTGACATAAAAGAAAAAGGGTTATAAAAGAAGGGGCTGTGACCCCATGAAAATGTTGTTGTGCTTGTGTTCTTAAGGGGACACTCTGCCAGGAGGAACCGCTGCAGGACCGAGCTTCCATTTCCTGGCATTCCCTGCATGCTGGCCTGCCTGGCTGTGCTTTGCTGGGGTCTCCAGAGCACTAAAGATCCTCTAATTCTGCCTTAGCCAAGACTTTGTGGCTTCCAGTGCCTGGTAGCGCTGTTATTCGAATTTCTCCAGAGGAGAGAGGAGCGCGGGTACTCAGCAGCGCAAAGCTGCAGCCTATTGTGAGAGAATCTCGACATAGGGATCCCCCTGCATTTTGCCCAAAACCGAGCGGGTGCCCACCCCGCTGGTGTGCCTAATTGCGGGAGCCTACTCGGCATTTCCGCTAATTTTATAGTCTTAAGGCGGGTGCAAACCCCGCCATGCAGTGCTCGTTGGCGGGTGCCAACCCCGCAGTTACTTTCTTTTCTGAAAGTGGGAGCCTACCCCGCATTGCCCAAAAGAAGGAGGATGCCGCCAAGCCAGGAAGCGATACAAAAGGGGGTGGTGATGGATGGAGCATCTGAACCAATCAAAGACTCACACCCAGTCAACAGATCTGGGTTTAATCCATCACCGTTCTTTAGCGAGCATTGCATGCTCCATGTCCGTCGCCAGCAAGAGGAGCCCCAGGCCTGCCAAGGGGCAGAGCAAAGGAGACTGGCAGTACTGAAGACGCCCGGAGAGAGGAGACCGCGAGGGAGACCCAGGTGATTGGGACGTTACCCCCCATGGCCGGTCACTGTTCTTCTTGAGTGGTCCTGCAGGACAGCGGACCTCTCCAAAGTTGGGGGACCTTTGTTTTCAGGAGTCCCCTGAGAGGGGCTCCCAGGCACAGTGGTGCCTGTTCTGATTTCTGCTGGGGGCATATTGTTTCTAAAGCCCCAGTGGGACTGGAGGTGCATGTGTAGTGCCAGATCTTGCTTTTGCTGGCCATCTTTCCCAGCTGCCCTGCGAGAGTGCAGGCAGCTGCAACATGGGGCCATAGTTAATTTCAGAGTCTCAGAGAGAGGCTCAGGGGGCACGCTGGTGCCCGGGCTCATTTCTACAGCTGCCCAGCAATTAGTGGGCAGCTGCCATGTTTAGGTTGTGCACCTTCTACCCATTTCCCATTTCTAACAGTGGGGATTCAGGGTAGCCTCCAATGTCTCAAGAGGCAGACCTTCTTGGCTGCTTCAGCTGGTGCCAGCCTTCACTGAGTTTGTTTAGTGGGTACCACATTTTCGGCCATGTCATGTAACAGGGCCATGTGCATTGAGGGAAGTATTAGTTGACCTTGTGCACCAAAGGTCTCCCACACAGCCGTCCAGAATGGCTGGAGCACCTGACAGAGTAAATATGGGCAGTGGCAGCCTTTAAGGCTGCATCTCCAGCACTGGTCTTGAGGTAGAAGCCATGCAATGTACAGTCTCTGGGGATTCCAGCCACAGCAATGCAGTACCTTGAAGTAGTGAAATTTCAGTTTGGTGTCCCGGAGAAAGGTATCATATGTGGCAAGGAGAGCAGACCAGTCGTCAACTTTATAGTTTAAGTGTAAGAGAGGCTTCCAATGCAGTCAAAGGGCTTCTCAAATCAGAACTGAATAGGAGATTTCAATGAGGAGGTTATACAAGCCGGACACAACTTCCTTAAATGTGCTCCAAGTCTCCAGGTATTTACGAACAAGGGATAAGGTAGCATGATGGCACTGTTACATGGAGAGAGTAGACCAATTGAACATAAAACCAGTATTGGGACTGAGGAAAGTCAAACTCTGAGCGGAGGCTAAGAAAGGCATTAAAAGAGGTGCCATTGAACAATTGGGCAATGCATGTGAGTCCTGCAGCCTTTCAGGAGCGCCAGGAAACAGGGTGACCTCTTACGCAAATCCCACAGTTGCCCCAAAGTGGGGCAGAGGCATGCAGCCAGGGATTTTGCTCAGCATACTATGTAAATGTAAATGTACAGGAATTTATATAGCGCAAATCACCAAGCGGTTTCTAAGCACTTGCTTAGGGAACCCGTCCTGGTATTCCCCTGTGAGATAACCCCGGCAGGGTATCCGCAAGGTGAAAGCCAGGCATACCGCCGCGAGGGGCCATTGTGGAGATTAAGCAAGCTATTGCCCAGAGTCGCAGAGTGTGAACCCGTGAATCGAGTAGGCACCGGAGCGAGAATTGTCGAGTCCATGGACATTTTAGGACTCAAGACCACGCCGAGCCAGGAATTGAACCCTGGTCCTGGGCTGACCTATGCTTCCAGGTCTGCCTCCTCTAACCAGTGAGCCACACTTCTCCAATTTCCATATCACCAACATGATACTGATGACTGTGATGGAAATTAACGGAGAGCACCCCCAAACTATTCATATAGGTAGAATAGAGATAAAGCATAAAACAATTGGGCAGATTTAGACATGCTCATGGAACAAGGCTGGATGGAATCACATAGTGAACAAAATGAAGATACAGCATTCATCTAATCCCATAATAATATTTGTCTCCAAGCAATGTGGAAAAGTAATACTTTAATCTTCCTGGGTTTCTAAACAATTGAAATGTTTGCTGAAAAACAACCATCCAAAGGAAGGCCATTGGGGGGCTTGATCACCCTAGTTGTAATCGAGCTGCAATTACCGATTGAAAAATAGACACAGGTGTCTCCTGGCGGCTCTCAACCAGAAAGCATTTTCAGACAAAATTGTTTGGTTATACATCTTTAATAATCCATATACATATCTTCCACCAAGAGCCAAAGAGATGGATCTAACAATTGGTCATCTGTGCGAGTTTCTATTGAGGATAGCTGATGAGTGTGAATTGAATGCCATCCTACTCACTGGTGGATGTAATTTCAACTTTATGTCATGAGATTTCAACAATGATCAATAATAGGAGCAAGTGGAAGCCTAAAACATGTGTGATAAATACCCAGAGAAAAGATCACCTTAGTAATAAAGTAAGAATTGTGCAGCATTATTTGTATCTGAGAGTAATTAATGGTAGAATGCTCGATGATAATCCATTAACATGCACGCTCATAGCAAAATCAAGGTGTGCTGTCTTGGATTATAAAATCACCTTCATTGAATTAGCTTCAAAGTCCAAAAATGGCCAGAGGGGGATCTTTTTCTGAAAACAATGTCCCTACACATAGTTGACCATCAAACTTCTAGTTCAAAGCCGCCAAAAGCAATGAAAGAAGTACTAAAGATGCTGCGAATCAAGTGGTCCTCAAGTATGAAACAAATGAAAAGTTAGTTTATTAAAGCAGCACCAGAGCTCAGAATTCAATTATTAATAAATTACTTAAGCCAAGAAATATTTGAACCAGTATTATGAGATAACTTAATGGGATAACCTAGTGATTCAATTAAAGACATCATTGTTAAAGACGGGTACGCATACTGCCCTTCCAGCACCATAATCAAATAAAGTATGATACTCCTTAGAGCTACATAATGAGAGGTGTGAACTCTTAAATGAAGCTAAAAAGGTAAAATAATGTACCTACTGTATGTATGGACTCGAAAGTATGTTGTGGTTGTACATAACTGTTACATTTGGGGGTCTCTAGTTGGAACAGGTAGGTACTTGTGACAAATAGTGACCCTTGCCTCTAGTCAGGGTAAGGGGTTACACTCCTAAAATAACCCCTTCGTAGCTTGGCCCGAGCGGACAGGCTTATCTCAGAGGCAGTGTGTAAAGCATTTGTGAACACATGCAGTAATCAAGTGACAACACTACAGGTGTACACCAAACAGTTGTATATTAAAAATAAGTATTCTTTATATAGATTTAACACAAGACCACAAACGATAAAAATCCACAATACTGTACTTAAGATGGTAGAATTAACTTAGTTCTTTTTAGATCTTAAAATGCAACACTTTGAGTCAATGTACCTTAAGATGCCATACGCAGGGCAACAAAAGTGTTGTAAAGATGGAAATGCGGCAAGATCTGGTGCAAACAAATAAAGACGTCAAGTTCTTCCTGATGCGGCACGCTTCTCCAATGTTGGGAGAACTCACCATCCAATGCGTCAGCTGCAACGGCGACACCCTTGTTCAGAGATGAGACGACAGCAGATTTGGAGGCAACATTCTTCTCCCTCGATGTGAGAAGCTTCCTCTCAATGCAACAGCTGCAGTGGTGACACCCTTGTTCAGTGATGCGATGACAGCGGCTCCGACGGTGGCACGTTTCTCCAGGGATGCGAGGTGCTTCTGCGGTGCAATGCGATAGCTACAGTGGCGACACCCTTATTCAGAGATGCGACGGCAGCAGCTGAGATGGCGACACGCTTCTTGTTTGTTGCAAGACACTTCTCTCGATGCGGTGCAATGCGTCAGCTACAGCGGTGACACCCTTGTTCAGAGATGCGACTGCAGCGGCTGCGACACGCTTCTTCTTTGTTGCAAGACGCTTCTCTCGATGCAGTGCAATGCATCAGCTACAGCCGCAACACCCTTGTTCAGAGATGGGACAGCAGCGGCTGCGACGGCGACACGCTTCTTCCTCTTGAGTCACACTTCCATCTCCTTTGCGACACGCAGTCCCTCAGAAGGCCCAAAACAGCAGCAGGCACTTCCAAAGAACTCTTGGGGAGCTGGGGGTTGAAGTTGTTGTTCCTGAGACTTCAGCAGGAGGCAAGCTCTTCTCTCAAGCCCTTGGAGATCCTTCACAAGTGAAATAAAGCACACAAAGTTCTTTCTCCTTTCTTTGGCAGTCAGTCAACCACTGCAGGTCAATCCCCTAAGCAGCACTTCAGCTTAGGGATAGTCTCTCCTCAGTTTCTTCAGGTTCCTCTCCTCAGCAAAGGTTTCTTCTTGTTTGTCCACAAGTGATCTAAATTCTTGGGATCAAGGTCCCAATACTTATACCCCCAAATCCTTTGTCCTCTGAGGGCAGAGGGGCCTTTGCCTAGTCCAAACCAGTTCTGGAGCACTCTGTTTACATGACTCCTTCTTTCCTTTCACAGTGCAGGGCAGAAACATCAGACGCCCCACAGGAGGTTGAGTCACCATTGTGGAGGGAAGGCACATCCCTGGAGCACTCTGTTGACATGACTCCTTCTCTCCTTTCACAGTGTAGGGCAGAGACATCAGACCCACCACCGGGGAGGATCCGGCATTGTGGAAGGCAGGCACAGCCCTAGGTGCAACTCCTCCCATCCATCTACATGCAGATCTCTCTATTCACCACTGGGCTCACTCTCCCTGTCTCCTGGAATCCCCCAGCCCGGTCACTCAAACTCCAGAAAAGGAATACACAACCTATCAGAGGCAGGTTTGGATAGTTAGACAAGAAAATACCTACTTTCTAAAAGTGGTATTTTCAAACACAAAATGTTAAAATCAACTTCACTAAAAGATGTATTTTATCATTCTGATCTCATGCATACGAAACTCGAATTTCTACCATGTTCCCTGGGTCAGTTAGGATTGGAAAATGTAATAAATGTAATAGTTTACAGCCCATTCTGGCCTATGGAGAACAGGTAGCCTTGCAATAGTGAAAAACGAAAATGGCTGTAATTCACTATTAGGACATGCCACACACACCAGGGCATGTCCTACCTTATACTTACAATGCACCCTGCCCTTGGGCCTACCATAGAGGTGTCTGATATGAGGAAAAGGGAAGGTTTAGGGACAGGCAAGTGGGTGCCTTTGCCCAGTCAACAAGGCAATACCAGACTGCACACCGGCTCTGCAATGGCAGACCTGAGACATAGTTTGCAAGGCTGCTTCTGTGGGTGGCACAACCAGTGCTGCATGCCCACCAGCAGCATTTGGATTTGCAAGCCCTGGGCACACTCAGTGCACTGTACCAGGGTCTGACAAGTAAACCAAACAAGCCAATCATGGAATCACTAATCCATACATCAATTTACAATAGGGAGAGCATATGCACGTTAGCACTGATCAGCAGTGGTAAAGTGCCCAGAGTCATAGAACCAACAAAAACAGGTCAGGCACAATACAGGAGGAAGGCAAAACGTTCAGGGATGACCCTACAAAAAGGGCGAAGTCCAACAATATCTATATGAATAAATATTTATGGATGGAGAGAGGCTATCTAGGTGCCTGTTTGTACAGTGTCCAGAATGGTGATAGGCATCTGTGTGTATGTTTAGAGTACTATTCTGGTGGACTGGCTCAGGTTTTGAGGAAAGAGGGGGGACTAGGTACCATTTCTCTACTGCAGTATATGTGTTTGAGTCTAGAGACAAGCGTTGTGTCTGCGTGTGAGTGCCTATGAGTCTGTGGGACTGGTGAGATGTAGAGTGTCTCCTGGTAACAGATTTGTTTTCAGAGGTGTGACTCAGTGTGTATAAAACTGTATTTTGTCAGCCTGTAGGTGTGTTGTTCAAGAGCTACAGACCAGTAACGACCTGCACTGCTGTGTTTGGCTCTTCATCCTAAGCAGTGGTGATAGTGAAATATTACTTGGGTGGTTTTGATCAGAGAGAGTCTCTACGGTTGATGGGAAAGGGCACTCTGTGGACCAAGGGCTTGAAGAATGCACTAGATAACATTGAGCTACTGGTAGGCATATACTTAGTCTCCTCTAGCCCTGCACAGTGTCTGCAGCTGCAGACATAACAAAGCATGTAGAGAGATGGCCGATCCCAGGTTCCATAGTGTGATAACAAGACACTAAGTGAACAAGGCATGGCCAGTCACCTGGCTACCAACAAAGTTCAGGCAGACAATGAGGATACACCATTCTCCTAGATAGTGAAGGATTGCTTGCCCAGATATCAGTAGACACTGTAAGGTCATTGGAATCATGGATAGCCATCCTTGCATCAAACATCAAGATTATTGAAGACACCCAACTCTAAGGCACCTTCATCCAACCTCACAGGTCATCAAGTGGCTGAAGAAATCTGACCACATAACTATTGTGCTAAAAGGATCTACACTGGCTTATCATGCAAGCCTGGATCATCTTCAAAATCAGCTGCATTACTTAGAAGGCA
Source organism: Lissotriton vulgaris (assembly GCF_964263255.1). NCBI lineage: Eukaryota > Metazoa > Chordata > Amphibia > Caudata > Salamandridae > Lissotriton > Lissotriton vulgaris. The sequence goes on along the minus strand of NC_141697.1, from coordinate 115,839,631 downwards.
CCCTTCGCCAAGACACATGCTTACCTAGCTAACAAGCTAACAATATATTGAGGTTGAAGCCAGACAAGGAGCTATGACATTGCCAGATTACCAGGTAAACACTGCAGGAAGGAGAAAACAGGAGACAAGCCTTCTCTGGCTATGTCCCAGGATATGAAATAAACTCCACTTGGTTATCAGAGCAGCACCCAGCTCCTACAATTCAGGAAGAGACTGAACACTAAGAAATGTAAGGAACACTACTTCTGATATGCTGACTTCTCAGCCCTTCCACTAGTTCTACTTTCTCCATTTGTCTGCGCCACCATACATCCTCACTTGAGTCTGCACCATGTGGAGTGCTCCACTGCTAGCCAGCAATGTGTATACTATAAAAATACCAAAACATAAATATATACATACATGCATACATATAGACATCCACAGTAGTTCTAGCACTCACACTGGTTCACAAGACTAGGTTTGTCTCGTTTGTTTTTCTTTCTGAGCAGAGACACCCCTACAATTCACAGGGTGGGCAGGTGTGCACAGACCTTGTATGAACAATAATAAGTTTTGATCCCAATCCTGATTCTTGAATGCTCATGTGCGACCATGGCCAGGCTTGGGGTAATGATGAGTTTTAGATCCCACTATGAATTGTCTTTTTGTTCTTTACACCTAACTGTCCGAATTTCAATTGTGATATTATTGCAGATACGCTTGTCTCTCAAGCCAGAAAGGCACTGATCACCCCGGCATTAGGTAAACTGTTTGAAATAGAGAGATTACCAGTTGAGCAGTATCTCCAGGAGGGATTTACCAGGAAACTCCCTGAAATGTGATAAGAACGCGGAACTGAAACCATTAAATTCAGATGTGCATCTTTTTCTCGATTGAAGAAACACAAAATGGCTGGAGGTGGAAATGCCATACATACCCTTTCCTGTGCCTAGCAAAGGGGCTATTGAAAGTCACCTACCCAACCCTCTGGCACTCTTTGGGCCATAGGCATCAACACATTTTCCTATAGAAACAGAATGAGCAAAACCCTTTGATGCATCTGGTCCAATCCATTCTTGAAATGGATGATTATCAGAATGGAAGAGGGAGTATCTCAGTGCTATGTAAGTGAGCTATGCTGCATGGTTGTGGGGAGTAAGCTTTCTCGTCCAGCGCTGACATGTGAGCCTTCTCCTGTTATGGATACGGGTGGCTCTAAATGACATGTACTACTTCACCATGCATGCCTGGCACCACATTGGGGACGAAGCTACAGGAAGAGAATAAAGAGCTACACAGTCACAATGATGGGAAGCAAAACAGCACTGGGGAATCTGAGTGTTACATTAGGCCTGCAAATGGGCTGCTAGCTACAGTTCCAAGAGCCCATTCATGAATACAGACAAGAATGAAAGGCAGCTAAAACCAAGAAACTAAACACGCTTCTCCGCCTGCAACAGCAAGTCTGAAATTAACAGGGACCTAATGCAAGTTATCTATTGTCCTGCTCCAGAACAGATGCTCTCTTTTGGCGGTCTGACAAAGAACCACTTTTCCAGCACACTTTTACTGAGTGGTCAGCTATCCATCAAGAGCGAGCTGTGCTGTGCCCTGTGTGGCTTCTGACACATCCATTCTTCCCTGCCTGCCTCTGTGTTGACAGATGCATAGTCCCAGGGCCTGTGCTGAGGATGGTAATTTCATTGAGTTCATTGATGATCCACAGTGACCCTCTGCTTCTTATTGTGATGCCTGCAGCACCCCAGCTCTTCTCAACCTGCTTATTCCAGCTAGATGTATGGCACCAGCGCTTGCAAAGATGCATCGTTTTTTGCACAGACTGATGATGCTTTAGAAACATATTCAATCAAAGACTATTACAGGCCAGGTCGATGCGGAACTGAGTCACGGACCCTTTTTAAGCCACCTTAATGTAGTGGACAGGAACCTGGGATGTGACCATTTATTCTGAATAGATTCTAGTAGGTTCCGCTTCTTTGTCCATCTCCGTTAATTGCCCAATTCCTTGACAGATCAAACTGTTACTTTATGTTTCTAAGATTTTTTAAAGCGGTACCAGTGGTTAGAAAATTAAGGGAGTGCACAGGGACTCTTGACAATCTGTCTGCTGGTCAACATGGATAGTATGTTGAAACCTCTGATGGCAGGCTGCAGGTAGGGGCCAGATGTACAAAGAATGGAGTCAGTTTAACTAGTCGCAAATTGTGCACTGAGTTTCTCTGAATCTATTCTGTGTTTTCAATTCATAGGGGGTCGCAATTCAACCTATCTCATGAATATTAATTAGGTAGGTTGCAAATTGCAACCCACTATGAATCGCGTCCATCACAAGGATCTTGAGCTGCTGAGGTCAGCAGACCACTAAGTCTGTTATTTCTTTTAAATAAAACATTTGTATTTTTAAACGCATACCATTTCCCATAACAGGCAGGATGCGTTTGAAAAAAATAAAATGTTTAACTAATGTTTTTTACATTTTTCTCAACCTGCACAACGGGGAATGGGTACCTTGGTATCCGCTTTCTGTTTGAAAATAACATACAATTGTCTTTTAGTTGTCAGTAAAACATTAATTTTTGCAAACTTAAATTCTCTCACAAAACATTAATATGTAACCATTCTGATTCGGTATTTAGACATGACATGCTGAACTATCCCCCTTCATATACCGATTCAGTATTTTATTTATTTAGAATTTATAGAGCACCTGGGGGCATATTACCAACTGCATTATTGCCGCTTTAGCGTGAATTTTTCCGGGTAAGCGGCGATAATTGTATCGCCCTATTACCTAGCTGTCGCTAACACCAGTTAGCGACAGCTAGTAGGAGATAGCGGGCATTTAGGGGCCCACTTAGCATGTCAGCGATAATTAATGCTAATGACATGCAAAGTGGGCGTGGCAAGATGTTAGCGACTGGAAACAGTCGCTAACATCTCTATCTCCTATTACCAACTTTTGGAAATAATCGCGCTAAGCGCGATTATCTCCAAAAGCTAACGCCTGCCCAGAGCTGTTCTTAGCCATGTTATTCAATGGTAGGTGGATAACATGGCTAAGAGCATTTGCTCGGTAATGCATCAATATCGCTGACTTTACAGCGATATGCATGCATTTTGGCCGATTGTTATCGCTTAGGAGATAAACCTTGATAATAGCAAGGCTCCTAAGCGATAAAAGTCGGCGGAGCTCGGCGATATTAATATTGCCGCTAAACCAACATAGCGATAATCATCGCTAGTTGTTGGTAATATGCCCCCTGGTTACTCCCAGGGAGTGTCCCTGCGCTAAGCAGTAGCCTATAATCAAGGTCAGAAGTAGAGTCAGAAACAGTTAGGCCCTGTGCTCCTACTAACTCTGCCTAAAGATGTATGTAGTCCCAAACCCAAATTGCGATTCGGTAATGTGTTACTGAATCCCATTTTGGGTTTCTTATTTACCAAACGACCTTTTTGCAATCACAAATAGCAAGATTCTGGGAATCTGACCCTTTGCGAATGCCAAAAGCCATACCTGAGTGTGGGTGACATGGGTGCTGACTGCCAGAACATTCCAGTGCAAGGCAAAGAAGTCTGGGCCAGCTGCATCACGCTTTTTCTGAGCACTAAAGTCCTCATTTACAGTACAGTGTAAAGCTCAGGAGAATAAACAATGATAATTTTTGATTTGATTCCCTGGTAACGGGCAATAGTGTGCATGAATGTTCTTTGTGAAAAATATTATGGTATCTCAAGTACATACACTGGAGCTGGTGGTCGCTGGTGGGGTCCATTGGAACTCATTTTTGGGGGAATCACACTTACTTTTCCTCAATGAAATGTCATCCATGGCAAGAGAAAGAAAAACAAAAAAGGAAGAAAGAAGGTGGAAAAGAAAGATAGGAAAACGGTGGCAAGGTGAGAAAGCAGGGTTGATAAAATTAACTGCAAGAGCTAGATAAGCAGGCATGGTATTCAGCTTCTGCAGACTTCTGAACAAAGCTTTAGGTCTCAGCACTTATTTATATATATATATTTGTTACAAATTAAGTAGTAAGTATTTCATTTACCATAATGTTTTTTTTCCACTTAATAGCCTTTATGTCTAGGATTGTGGGCAAGCAATAAAACATGGACTGAGCACTATAAAATCTGGGTTTTAAAATCAGATGTAAACATGAACATAGTACAGGTGAAACGTATTAATGACTGAAATTCCTTACGACCTGTGTCATATCTTGCTGCTGGGGGAGGGGGGAGCGGGGGGGGGCTCAAATTTCTGATTTCGACCACTATTCCTCCTCCGAAATCTGGCTTAGTTTTCTCCCCGGAATGGGGCATAGGAAAATGGACACAGGGATATTGCAGCAATTAAGAGGGTCCAGAAGCGCACTGGCTGGAATTATCGGGTGCAGAGTTTAAGCACCTGATAATTCTAGACCCTGAAACAATTGTACATGGCAGAATTCCAAATGGACGTATGGCTCAGGGTGGAAAGCTGCTACTCATAAATAGAGTCTTGGTGCCTGATTTCGAGTTTAGGTGCTATTTATCACACGTTTTTTCTTTTTTTAGGTCTCGCTAGACGAAAAGCAAAGCGAAGCTTTGCTGTCTAGGGAGACAACTAATGTTGTCACTTTCCGGGGAATGTGGACAGCAGACTGTGACGAGCCTGTCCTCCTGGAGATTGCAGCTCGTGAGCGCGCACGTCGCGTCGCCCTGCCTGATATTCCCATTCACACAAAGGCTCCCGCACGCATGCGCACATACACACACTACATACACACACACGCACCCCCCCTTTAACAGACACACGCGCAGACAGACACACGCACGCACAGACACACTACAACAGACACACGCACACACCCCACCCCCACTCACCCCTCCTCCTCCGCAACACACTCACCTGTTCTGGCGGTGCTCGGCGTGCCTCTCGGGCGGCGGTTGCGCTTTGCGGGGCACTCTCACCACATGAGAGCCCCGCCTTCTTCATGCGCCCGGCCACTCTTCACCCGGTCCTCCATCTCGGGACCGGGACTCGATCAGGAGCCCTCGGGGCTCCTCGGACAGTGGCTTCTCTCTCGCGCCGCGATGGGGGCTGGACTTCCGGTTGGGGCCGCCCAGCGGGAACTTGTTTCAATGAGATTTTGTGTAATTCTCTACGATATTGTTCCAAGGCTAAAACAATGCAAGGACGGGCCTTTAATGAGAAATTAAAAGCCACTGCTGCCTGGGTAGTTCTGTAGGACTTTACGCTAAAACGAGCCGTAAGGTATGCATATTTGTGACATATTATTTCAACATACTTTGTACAGTTTGTCTGCGGACCAGCGCTTGCATCAGAGCACACGCAGTAAAGCTGGTCCGTTGCTGTTGGTGTGGAGTACATTCAAACATAGCTTGACGGGCTTTCGTATTATTTCAACATACTTTGTAGAGCTTGTCTGCGGACCAGCGCTTGCATCAGAGCACAAGCAGCAATATAATTTGCCTCTTATTGATACATAATTTAGTCAATCATGCTCCACCCTTCCGGTTCTCTCCTCCCGAATAATCCTAGTGGCCTTGGTCAGGATATAAACAGACCACCAGTCGGAGGAAAGGATTGTGTAAATGGGAAGGCAAACAAATGATGTTAGTAAACAGCAATGGAAAGGATTCAGCGTGTCGGAAAGACAGGTACAGTGTAGCTAACGCACCCAGTAGTAGTAGGGGTTGTGGTGCATGAAGTAAACAGAGACAGCTAGCGAGAGGGGAGGTAAGGAAGGGACACCTATTGACAGGGGTTATAGTGTGAAATGGCAGGCAGATACAGAAGGCAGGAAGAGACTGCAAGTGGCATGGATTTGGAGCGCAAGGCAGAAAGATCGGCAGGAGATCACCAGAAATCAGAATTTATTTATTTTTTATTTATTTATGTAGCTTATACAGCGCGCAGCTACCCCCGGCGCTAGAAACAGAACCTCAGGGAGGGAGGGGAGGGACCAGCTTCTTGCAAGACAGGAATCATAGTCTGGAGAACAGCCAGGTTTTTAATTTAGCACGGAAGATGGATTCAGACGGGCTGAACCTGTGGTCGAGAGGGAGGCAGTTCCATAGTTTGGCAGTGATAACGCTGAACCCTCTACCGCCCATTCTGGATCGACGGAAGCGAGGTGTAGTCAAGAGGTGTAAGTTGTTAGATCTCAGAGATCTGACAGAATGAGAAATTGACACTCGCTTTTTCAGGTAGCCAGGTCCGAGGCCGTTGATGGCTCGAAAGGCGAGGGTTAGGCGAGAATTAATGGATCATGGGAAGTTAAAGGACAAGATGGTAAAGAAGGGGACACAAATGCTGTCAACGACAGCCAGTGACAAAGACTTAGGCAGTAGGAGTGCAGGAGGAGACATCAGGAAACAGCAAGTGACTAAGAGATGTACAGGTCACACAGACACTTACAGGGGAAGCTATTGGAAAGAAGTGGGTAGGTGGTGAATGACCCTGAGGGAGCAGGATGAGGAGAAATAGAGATAGCTAGTCACATGGACTGACAGGGTCGGGATGGAGACATCACCAGATCAGACCGTCAGTGAGGGGCTGGAGGGATGATGTCTCCTGTGCATAAATATTTGCATTGCCAGGAACCTCTCTCGATCATTTCATCATCAAAGAAGGTTTGTGGCTGTCTCCAGATAGTTCATCGTTTAATCGCTCATTTTGAAGTGTAGCGGTCAGTCGAAGCATTTGTGCCTAATGTTGCCTTTATGTATTCAATCCTCTGTACTAAACTAAGTATTCAGTTTGGGTGATTTACCTGGATCGCTCTATTCTATGCAGTGTCAGAAGTTATTTCAAAATATTTCAAGACGTTTCCTCCAATTGTTTTTTAGTAACTTTTTTCCTCAGTATGGATAGAGGAATGTTGTCTTTTTTACTCATTTGTTGCAGCCACAGGAAGTGGATTTCAGGCCCATGGGAAGAGCCCTGGTGTCACCGCACCCAATTGCACTTGTTGATGGTCTTGAAAGAAACTCATCAAATACCATGTGCTTTTGCAGGGCTGAAACATATGCTATCACATACTTTAACAAGTATTCTAACCAGAGCTTTAAGTGGAGTGAAAAAACTTGAGGGGCGGGAGGGGGGTCTCTACAAGGGACGTGGTCGATATAATGAAGGGTGTGGTTTAATTAAATAAGCTAAAAATCTGTGCTTAACATATCTTCCGCTCATCTGATAGAATGCTGCTTCTGTCATTGCACTGGTTAGCCCCATTGACATACAGTATTTGGCACCAAGATTGAATGGTGTTATATGTATTATTGAATGTGGTAGCTTATATTGGTGTTATGTGGGATTAATTGTGGGTAATGTTTTCATCTTTCGTTGGCAGATAGTCTTTGCATTGTACAAAAAGAGACTCCTAGTTGGATTTTCTCTGGTTTTAAAAACCTGCAAGCGGTGCGTAAACACGCAGTTTGTACTTCTAGTCCTTGCTCACCAGAAGCAAGGCTGGCAGTAAGAGGTGCAGTTACTGCCAGCCTTGCTTCTGGTGAGCAAGGACTAGAAGTACAAACTGCGTATTTACGCACCGCTTGCAGGTTTTTAAAACACATAAATAAAAGGCATTGTCATTTACAATACCAATAGCTCAAACTATCGCAACTGCGATACCTATTGCATTGCAAATGCTTGTTTTGTCTTGATTCTGCCAAGTTACTTGCTGGCTATGCTCGTCCCCTTCTCTGGTAAACCAGGCCAGGTTGGAGTCCTTCCAATCAAGGAAGAAAAGCTGTTTCCAATTCCAACCTTCCTGGGAGTGCCCATAGCACGGAAGGAAACACAGGACCAACAGCTTAACATTGGCCTAATCATTGGACCATCGGTTTTGGATCCAGTCTACCAGCTTAAGCCATACTTTCTCTTTACTGCTAGAATCACACAATAGGGCATGCTTACTTATATATATATATCACTTTTTTTGCATTCCAGGAAGTGGGGTGGAAAATTCACCTTCCATGATCTACAAATCTCTCTTCTTCCTAAAAGAATTACATAAAAAAATAAATCTTGCATCTAATCTACTAATGCTAGTAGTGTTATCATGCCAAATTCCAAAAAAGACCAGGGCGGGACTGACCTTTACAGTGATACCTGTAACTTCAGTAAAAAATTGTCACACCTCGAACCAAAACTTCTCAATTCCAGGGCATGTTACAAACATATGGATATCGTCAGCTACGAGATCCTTGTATCTTGGGTATTCATAAATTGTCCCTAAAAATGTTTCTAGTCTCGCCGAGGCCCAATATACCCTATATGCAGTGAAGAGGTGGTTACGTTTTAAATAGGCAGGTTTCACACTTTCTCTCAGCAATGGAGGGCAACCACGCTTCCCTCAAATCAATATACAAAATTCCCTCCCCCAGAGCTTCTGAATATCTGCATTGATCAGAGACTAATACCACAAAGCTACCTCCTTCTTAATAACTCCAGTTTTAATCGCTTGAGCTAACCAAGTATCATCCTCCTCTTCACTCCAATTTTGATCCCCCCACCACGCAGAGAGCTGGTAATATTTAAACCTAGTTAATTTGCCCCCCGCAATTAAATTAAAAGTTTCCCAACTAAATAGCTTGGGTCCCGCCTTCATATCCCCCCAACAAGAAATACCGAAGCCTTTAAAGGGAGACTAAGTGAGTCATTCAAACAATCAGGAGTCCCTGGGGATTCCCAAATCGGGGCCCTAGACGAGTAATATGGAATTCCTAACATTTCCGAACGTAAACCCATGCTTTCAAAACTTCCAATAAAATCTTCAACCTTAATTTTTTGAAGAACTTCGGGTCTCCAAACTTAAACAAAAATTGGTTTTGGCCCTCCCTTAGTTCTCCAAGCATGGCCCCAAACAGTCTACCTATAGCAGAACTGTCAATCCTATTTAAAAGCATCCTGCAATTCTTAAAAACGAAAAACATACCCAGACGTCATCAGATCCGCTATAGCCAGCCCACCCTTCTCCAATCTCCTCCTCAATATCTTTCAAGGTATGCGTGAGCCCTTGGAAGCCCAAATAAAGCTTCCTAGCCTTCCTTGGATTTTAGCAATTTTCATTCTATCATATAATAATGGTATAGAATTAAAAAAGAAACGTTATTTTGGGTAAAACAATCATTTTGATGAGATTTACCGTACCGTACAAATTTAACTGGAGATTTGCCCATCTGACCAGCAATTTCTCTACTTCTTGCCTAATCTTTTCCCGATTTACCCTAGTGACTTCCGCCAGTTTCTGCGTAATTATAATGACAAGATAGCGCATATTCGATTTTGCAAGTAGTTTTTGTACTGGTTGGTTCCACTCCATATTTTTGGTCTTATTTGCATTCACTCTGTATCCTGAAACCCTTCCAAATGCTTTGGCTTTAGCCATTAATATGGAAATAGAAAATTGCGGATTCAGGGTGTAGAGTAAAAGATTGTCTGCATAAAGCGCTAACTTAATCTCAAGATTCCCATATCTGGAAGTAATAATAGCAGGGTCTTGTCTAATCTCTATCACTAATGGTTCAATATACATATTAAACAAAAGTGGAGACAGGGGACATCCTTGTCTAGTTCCACGTAATATATTGACCCAATCGGTTAACTCCCCATTAACCAAAACCTTTGCTCTTGGTGATTTATACAAAAGTTGGACGGATTTTATTAAATTGGGATGAAATCTGAAAAGCTTTAAGACTTCCCACACATATGGCCAGTAAACCTGGTCGAAAGCCTTTGCGGCATCTACTGCCACCAGTATTACAGGAAGATTATAAGTTTCCACTAGATCTATTACTCCCAATACTTGAAAAGTTAGCTCGTAAAAGCTGCCTTCCAGAAATAAAGCCTATCTGGTCTTTGTGTATTATAACCTTAATGATCTTTGTAATTCTGGCAGCCAAAATCCGCGCAAACACCTTATAATCTGTGTGTAACAGAGATATGGCCCTATGTGAATCAACCTCAAGGGGATCCTTATTAGGTTTCAGTATCAATGTTACTGTTACCTCTGCCGAACTTACAGGTGGATTTTCCCCCGCCCAATTTTGGCATTTGTGTCCCTGGCATATGATCTCTAAGGCCTTTTATTTGGTTACGTACTCTATCGGTCTTTGATTTCCATGCCAACAAGGCACCAGTTTTCTTCCCATAAGCGAAATGCTGCAGTTTGCTAACCTTCCATTTATCTGTTAAAATGTTATCCAGGGCTCCTTCATATATTGATTGCAACAGTTCTAGCTGTTTCCTAAGAGAAGCCACATTGCTAGAGCTCTTAAGGGAAGCTTTTTGTACCTCTTATTCTTCATTCTTAATGTTTTCCAAAAGCCTTTCTTCTTGGTGCCTCGCACTATGTTTTTACCCCCCATAATACCTGTACCTATAGATCTTAAAAAGGCCTTAAAGGAATCCCATAACATTTGAGGTTTAGCTGACCCCCTATTAGCTTAAAAAAATATCACAGCCTCTTCTTTCATTTTATAAATTACCCCCTCATCCAACAGAATTGTCCAATCCAGAGTCCATCTAGTTATACCCCTCTTATTGGGGGGTTTTAGTGATAAGAGGACGACTGATTGAGTATAGCAGGTACATGCTTAATCATTTCAACCCCAGATACCAGCTCATGATTCAATAACAAAATAATCAATTCGGGAATGATGACCATACTTTTACTAAGAAAGGTGAAATCTCTCTGATCCCCCATCTTATGTCTCCAGATATCGATTACATTAAGTTCTCTAATCACATTTTTAAGCACTGCCATAGTTTTTGGTGGCGTAACATATTTAACTTTGGAGGTTCTATCCAAGCTTTTTTTTAACACTAAATTAAAATCCTCTCCAATTACCACTGGGGTCTTGAATGACATTAAGCACAATTCCAGTTTGATTATTGCATCAGGGTTATCCTCATTGAGCCCGTAATAGCTATCTACAATTACAGATGTTCCTTGTACTTTTATCTTGGCTAGGGCCCACCTCCCAGAAGAGTCTTTCTGCTGGCTTTCTACTATAATACCCGCATTATTTCTTATAAGAATGGCCACCCCCCTCGTGTTGCTACTTTGACCTGAACAGACGTTATCTTGAACCCAAGGCCATTTTTTAACGGTGTTCACACATTCATGTTTTGTTAAGTGCGTCTCTTTCAATAATGTAACGTTCGCCTTAGACCTCTTCACAAATTCCATTACTCAACCTAACTTCTTTGCAGACCTCAAATTATTTACATTCCAGGATGCAAAGTGCACTAAAGTCTTCATCATCTATCTATCCTTAGACCTCAACTAATACCTTCTAAATTAATCTTGTGTTGACCAACCCTTTGTATGCATACACAAATACACAAATCAGCATAAGTTATTAGGGACCGCCCATCGAATAGCAGAAAGAGGACTATATTTTTTATTTTTCTCCCGAATGCTCCCAACCACCCGTGTACCCTGGGGAACACCCACCCTATCTCTAAGGCAAAAAAAGCCTTAAAGGTCTCGCCCTGCAATAGAGAGAGCGAATCTGTACCTAAAGAAAAAAAAGAAAAAAAGAACCACAATCTTATACATTCTATATTCCTATACATTTCCTATCCAATTAATAGCCATTGTGTATCTCTTACGTGTGTTGTGTCTTACTATTCAGCTATGTGGACTTTCTATATACATAAACTATCCCTATTTTGGGTTTTCCATCTGTTTTAGCAGACCATCACCCTCCATAGGGTCTCGTATAACGTGCATTTTGTTGTGCCACATTATCTTGAGCATGGCAGTAAATTTCATTTGGACTTGGGCTCCCCTGGAACGTAACTCATTCATTTTGGAGCCCAGCTCCCACTGTCTCTGAGGGGTTCTTTACCCAAGTCCGAGCGTATTTGATAAGTGACATCCCCGTATTTTAGCTCTCCTTCCTTTAACGCTCGCCCCAACACGAACTCCTTGATCAAAAAGGTTAAGAAATTTACTAAGATCCTCCTTGGGGCCTTTCTCCCTGGGTGAAGTCTATAGGGGTCTCTATGAACCCTTTGAAGTTCTTTGTCCCAGTCAATATCGCTCCTATCCTGAAATAGATCTCCCAAAGGTTTACACAAGAAGCCCTTAATGTCCGAACCTTCTGCGTTTTCGTACACCCCCAAGATACAAACATTGTTTCGTCTAGCATGGAGTTCCAGCCTTTCCAGATTCTCTTGCAGGGTCTTATTCTCTTCTCTAAGGGACGCTATTTCCTTGGAATTTCCTGCTATGGCCTCGCCCAGCACCTTTACGTCCTCCTCCAATGCTGTTGTGCGCAACGCAATCCAGTCAACCTTTTGCTCAGGGAACCCACATTTTTCCTGTATAGCCTTCTGATTGTGCTCGGAAGTTGCGAACCCAGACAACATATCCTATCTTAAACTCAGTAAGAGATCTGTCACCTGAGTTGTCAAGGGGGACTCTCCCAAAACACCCTAATCCATCCTCACCCCTTCTTTATTGATTCCTGGAAGACCCTCCCTGCTAAGACCCCTCTCTTGCACAAGTTGTGGTGTAAGCATAGACGTAGGCATGGGTTTAGGTGCAGGCTTAGGCGTAGGAATAGACATGGAAGAAATTGGTACAGAAATACTCAGAGCCCCTGGGGTGCTAGATATAATTTCTTCCGAGCTCTCTACCACAGTCCCCATAAGAGGAGAGAAATGATTCTCCAAACTCAATGGCTCACTCAAATCTTTCTGTCCTGCCTGTGACACAGGAGCGCCTGCCCCCTTCCCTATATCTTCCCTATATCTTAGAGAGACTTCTCAGTCCCTGCTGAGCCAGCCACTTGCTCCATGATTTTATAGTATGACCTAATCGAGGGTGGCGGTTTAGACAATAAAGCTGCAACTTCTTTTTAACACTTTCTTACTCTGCCTCCTTTAGGAGATTTCTTTACCGGAGTTACAGCTTGGAGGGTACTAACTTGTTTCCCAATGGGACTCTTCTTTTCTGGGGCAGATCGCAAAAGATATCTACTCCTTCCAGTTGAGAGAGGCTGTGCACCCTTGCGGGCTTCTTCAAAGGCTACAGAATTCCAAAATTGAAAGTGTTTAACGCCTTTAATGTGAGTTGCTCCAGCCCCCAAACTTGTTCCGTATCAAACCCCTCTATTCCTTTTAATCCCTCTGGTCTCCCAATTCTCCAAACATTGAGAGGTAAGTCCCGTGATGCAGGGTCCTTCTCCTTCTCCATCCACTCCTGGATTACAGTTGGCTTTGAGTCCTGATCATAAGGTAGTATTAGGGGGAAAAAGGCTCCCAGAGCTCCCCTTGTCCAGCTCTTCTCAACACTTCTTTCAATACCCTATATCTGCCATTTGTGCACTCCAGGAGAATCACAAACAAAGGGAACACAAATCTTCCTCTCCACCCCTCTGTATACACATTGTAACCTTGTTATTGCCTTCCGAATGGTCCTCGCAGAAGCGGCTTCCCGAGCCCAACTTCTTTGGGGGTAGAGTCGCGTCCTGCTGGAACCAAATGAGTATGGAGACCCATACAGAGAGAGACACGCAATTATAGGGAAACTGTAATTCGGTCCAAAACGTCCAGAAAAATGCCCAAGGAATCACAAACAGAAGAAGCACAAGCACAAACTTTCCCTCACCGCGTTCCTCGCAAAGCAGCCGCTAGGACCGGCTTCCCTGAGGGGTGGAGTCGCGTCCTGCTGGGATCAAACGAGTGCTGAGTGCCGAGGCTCATATGGTAAAGAGACACGCAATGGCAAGGGAACCACTATTTAATCAAAATATGTCCCAAACGGAGATGCCCATCACTCCCGCAACCTTGCCTTACTTTATCGCGGCATAAATCTTGCAGAGTCCACGCGATTCACTCTCCTTCCGCACGGCGATCCTCCCGACCGGTGTTAGCCAGCCGCCATGTTCCCCAACTACCTGACCGCCGCTATTTATCACATGTGGTAAATGGGAAACAGCCATCCCAACGCAACTTTAACAACGCACTACCATTACAACAAAACTTTTACAACGCAGCATCCATTACAACGCATAATATTGCAACGCATGTCAATACATTCCAGATGCTATTACAACGCATGCCATTACAACGTAAGTATGGGTCAGTATTTTAATTAATTAATATTAATTTAATTTAATTTGATTTTAATTAATTAAATTAATTATTTTAATTTTTTATAATTTTAAAAAATCATAATTTTAATATAAATTATTTTAATTTAGTAATTTTAACCCCTACACTATCCAACACTTACCCTAATATTACAACCCCTGGAGTTAGAATAGTAATTTAAACCCCTACACTATCCAACACTTACCCTAATATTACACCCCCCAGGAGTTAGAATAAAAAATACAATTATATTAAATAAAATTAATAATTAATGTATATTAATTAAAAATTAGTTTTAAATTATATTAAAAATAAATTAATAAAATTAAATACTTACCTATACTTATGTTGTAATGGTATGCGTACGACCCTTCCTTGCGTCAATATGACCCCCTTGCATACATTATACCTGGCGCAGGTATAATGTGGCGCAGGGGTTTACCAAGTGACGCATCTACCTAGATGAGTCACTTTGTAAATATGGCGCAACGAGGCACATTTTTTACGCCAATGGTGCGTCACAAAAAGTGATGCACTGGCGGCGTAAACGTGACGCACAGCCTCATAAATGAGGCCCAGTGTTTCTTCTAAAACCAGAGTACCATTTGGACAAAACAGCACCTTTGAGTTCATTGTCTGTTATATAAGCATAACTTTGTGTTTATTATAAAGATGGAATGTTTCTTTTGACTCATTTGAATTACATGTTAGACTTTTGTTTCCTGCTGGAAGAAAAAGCCCCTCTTCTAGTCCATAAATTAGTAGCCTGTGCGCAGAATTCAGCATCTGAAAGGTTACTACTTAACATATAAAAAGTATCTGTTGCTGTGTTGCACACTTTGTGCACTGATAATGAGCCCTTGGAACCAGAAACAACATTATGATTACTTAAAACGTGTGTGTTTTCCAGAGGCCCTGCAAATGAGACAGTCTTGTGGTTTAGAGGAATTGCAACATTGTAATTCTAAATCGAAAATTTAATGAATTGCTTGCAAAGTATAAATCCTTCAGGGATACAGCTAGGGATTAGGGGTGGGCGGAACTTGAAGAATTTCACTCCGCGGAGTTACAAAAAAACTAAGTGTAATTCCGTAGAGTTCTGCAAGTGGGCAAAAAATACACACCACGCTGTGATTTTAGTGCCGGGAGCACACTCTCCTCTGAAAAACCAGGGCGAACGGCACCACGCAGTGCTTAAGTGTGTGGCCATTTTGTTTTGTACTGTTTTGTAATCTTCTTTCTTTCATAAGCACCCAAGAGTAAGAGGGCAGGCACCTAGTTAGCCACCACCACCCACACGGAAGCAGGTCGGACGCCCACCACCATCACGAGCGCCGCAGCTGCGGCAAATAGCTCTGCTGTACCCAGTAAGTCATGTTCATTTCTATTCCTACAAGCAAAATTATGTACTTGTGTATGCTTACTATTTTCTTTTTTTTCAACTTCTAATGCTTATTGTCCCTATATTTCCCTGTGTTTTCTAAATGTTGTGTTTCTGCAGTTTGCTTTCTTCTGTCTGTACCTTTCTTCTGCACCCTCTTTTAGTAAGCTTTCCCTCATCCCTGTTTTACATGTCGTGTTGTGTAATACTAAGAGGAGAACAGTTTTTTGGTAATATGAAGAGGATCAGCTGAAGAAGTATTGGCTAGGGACATCGGCAAAGGACCGACTATGAATGCAGGTCTTAAAGAATTCATGGTCCCTCCAAGGGAGGAACTGATAAAGATAATTATGAGCATCCAGTCAGGTTCCCCTACGGATGTTGCTCCTCCTAAAATTCTTAGGAACCATGTTTACCTCCTATGGAACTATATAGGCAATCTGGCTTTTCTTTCCTTCCAAGAAAGACAAGTGCCTGAGGAATGGAAACTTGCACAGGTGGTTCGATTAAAAAGAAGGCTAACCTGAGTATCTCTCATTTGGACAATCTGAGGCCCATCTCTCTCTTACCGTTCTGTGCCAAAGTGGTGGAAAAATTGGTCACCAATCAGTTGGTCAAATTTGTGCAAGATAACCATCTTTTACACCCCACTCAATCTGGTTTTAGGACGAAGCATTCGACTGAAACTGCCCTTCTTTTTTCCACTGAATTGCTTCGCCAGAAAGTGGATGAAGGACAGACTACCCCCCTGATATTGCTGGACTTAAGTGCGGCATTTGATACCGTTTCGCACTCTAGACTTCTTGCCCGTCAGAGCGAGATGGGAGTTGTCGGTCCGGCGCATGAATGGATGGTCTCCTACCTGGCGGGTAGAAAATTTCAAATACACTGCCCCCCCTTTAGATCCACGCCTCGAACTTTAAATCAAGGGGTCCCGCAGGGTTCCATTCTAAGCCCTGTACTGTTTAATCTATACATGGAACCCCTGGCCAGGATGGTGGAATCTTATGGGGTGGATATCGTATCATATGCGGATGAAACGCAACTGGTGGTTACTCTATCCCACAACCCAGTTGAGACGGCAGATCATTTCTCTGCATGTCTTGTGGCACTGGCAAATTGGATGAAGTGTAACTGCCTTCGCCTAAACGGTAATAAGACTGAACTCCTTGTGATTGGTTCCTCTCCTTCAATCTGGACATCTGCCTGGTGGCCCACTGACCTGGGTCCTACACCCATCCCCTCTGATACGGTGAAGAATTTGGGTGTTCTTTTGGACTCCAATCTCACATACTCCCAACACATAGGTAAGATGGTGGGGAAATGCTATGGCATATTGAAGGTCCTGCGTAAATCTTGGATCTCCTACCTATTAGAGACAGGAAAACTTTGGTCCATGCACTGGTTACGTCCCATCTTGATTATGGGAATGCCTTGCTCTGTGGCCTCAGTAAAAGGGGAATGACCCAGTTGCAATGTGTCCAAAATGCGGCGGCCAGGCTTATTCTGAAGCTGCTGAGGAGGTCTTCAGGAAAACGTGTGCTTCAGATACTGCACTGGCTCCCCATGCGGGAACGCATTCGGTTTAAGACCATGTACATTAGTCACCGCATTGCACATGACAGGGGCCTGACCTACCTTCACAAGTTGCTAACTATCTACCGTCCTAGGCGCCTTTTGAGATCCATGGGCAATATGCAGTTTGCGATACCCCGCATTTATAAAGCACGAATGGGAGGGCGATCTTTCAGGTTCCTGGCCAGCAAACAATGGAATGAACTTCCTGTTGAGCTGCGGATGGAGCCGTCAGAAACCAGGTTCCTGCAGAAATTGAAGACCTATCTATTTCCTGAAGATTAGTATAAACCTAGGGTTTCTCTTCCCCTCTCCCCTCTCCTCTCCGTGAATTGATCTTGTTTTTTAACTGTTTTGGAACGCATCCTAGTGCGGAGACGCACTGTCTTTAGTGTATTCGGGCGCTTAATAAATGTTTTTATTATTATTATTATTATCACAGCCAGGCTCAAATATTCTACTCACTAAGCATGTCGGTTGGGAAGGCTTTCTTAATCAAGCAGTCAAAAAGTACAGGGACAGAGATAGAGTGGCCATGGTCATGGACCCCCAATGTTGTCTTATACTAGAGGTTTCCATAACAGTGCAGCATGGCAGGATTGAGATACCACAACCTATACCATATGTTCTTTGCATTCCCTTTCATCCATTATCCTTTCGTAGACTTATGCTCTTCCCTTATCCTCCCTAAGGAGAGAAACGTTTTTGGTTGACTCAATGGCTCCAACAAACAAAGCAACAATCCTTTCAAAATGATACTTTCGACGAAGAAGATACTGATAGATAGTTAACTGTAACTGTAGTGAGTCATTGCTGTTGTATCTTGTGCAAAATAAAAAGTTTGGTGGCTAATATGGTATCTGAAATGAGTACATTATGTTTTTAGCTAAGCACAAAGCCCCCCAATGCCGACACATTAAGCGCTAGCCAGCCAGGGACTTCCGAGGAGGCCCAGCCAGCCAAAGGAGAGGGGAGAAGTCCCAGTGGTGGAAGGGATTAGTGATACGTCACCTTGCTTTCTTATTGACAATACTGTATTTGGTAAGCAAGGCAGATATCATGCTCAGCACCTCGAGTCCCTACCCACAGCATTTTGGGTTTAATTCAGCGATGCAGTGCAAGTGTGTCTGCTGTGGCATGACAAAGTCTGCAATACACAAAGAAAAGACATGGTATGTTTCCCAGTGCCAACTCAATCATCTATTAGTACTTCACTTCATAATTCTTTCTTTCTGTCCTAGCCTACCCAAAAAAGAAAATTCTACGTAGATATGTGCCACATTTTTCTGCCCAAGTGACTTATATTTCATTGCTTTCATTATGTAATTACGGGTTCAATTCTTTTTCTTTCGTCAGCCAAAGTGATGAAGCAAAAGCGTAGTACATGATCAGTGACACCCTACCATTCCATAGCTAAACCTCTACCTATCCTAAACCCCATAACTTACCTGCCTCTAGACTTACCGTCCTCAGTGCCAAGGGAAGGTCTTTGTTGAAAATATTATGTGGTGGAGGCCAAGGTTTAATGTGGGACTAAGGGCCTGGCTTAGAGATTGGTGGATGGGATTAGGCATGGGCGGAAAATCCGTTCCGCTCGCGGATTTTGCGGATTTTCGGGAAATCCGCAATCCGCGAGATTTGCGAATTTCCCGCAAAATCAGCAAATCCGCGAGCAGCGGATTTTGCTCGCACTGCTCGCACTGTTCGCGTGAGTTCGCGCCCCGCGAATAAGTGCAAAATTGCAGAAATACGATCTTAGCAAAACTGAAAGTAACTACTTACCAGGTTCAAAAGTTCAGGCACATCATTAGTAGCCATTTCCTGTAGTGCTTCCTGAGGGGCCCCTCCAGAGTTCAGTTGCCAGTTGAAACTATTATGTGACCCTGCTCTGAACCTCAGAATAGTTACACATATGCCACAAAGGTCCTGAATTACAGCTAAGGGAGACAAGCAGGAGCCAGGCTGGAAGTTAAAATCCATTAATCAGCCCCTAATTCATTATTGTCAGTTGGGGCAGGGCAGGTGTTGTAACTAATTTTGCAACAATGAAAGCACTTAGCAAGTGCAAAAGATCACTAATCAGGGCGCACTAAGGAAGCAGGTGCCAGCTAAAAAAATATTCTGTGACACATTAATCAGCCCCAAATTAATTCAGGTCACTTGAGGCAGGGAAGGTGTGCTTTGCTTTGCCGAAAATAATGTACACTGGACAACCAGAGGGTGTGGTGATGAAACAGAGGGTGGCATGGGTGGGCCAGAGGGTGGCATGAGTAGTCAGAGAGTGGCAGTGGTGACAGAGAGTGGCAGTGATGAAGAAGAGTGTCCCAAACAGGCTGGACACGTAGAAACAACAAGTTCGCAAAACTTGCGACCCGACAGGTAAGTTCGCAAATTGCGAAATTGTAAAAACCCTCGCGAACTGGCAGAAACACGGGCGAACGCAAAAAAAAAAAAATCTGCAAATTCGCGGGAATTCGCGGATTTTGCGGATTGCGAATCCGCAAATCCGCAAAATTCGCGAACGCGAGATCCGCAAAATTCGCTCATGCTTAGATGGGATACACTGTGAAAAATGTAACAAATAAAATATATCTTGATTGCTCTACTACAGTGCATCATCAAAAAGGCCTTTTTTATTAAACACTTGTTTTGGAATGAGGGCTTGATGTGGGTGCAGAGGGAAAAGGATGAATGGGACATTTAGGGGTGTTTGCTTGTGGCGAATGGTGAGTCTGTTTCAGCGGAGAGGGTGGGAAGGAAGTTGGGGAAAGTGTAAATGGGACATTTGGGATTTCTTTAATGGGGAGGCAGTGGGCCTGTTGTGGGTTAAGAGGTTTTTATTTGGGAAGGGAAGTAGGGGAAAGGGACTGTTTTTTGCTTGGGGAGGAGGATGAGCCTGTTGTGGTTGGAGATGGTGGTTTTTGAATGCCAAAAAAAAGATAAGTGGGTTTTAGTTTTTCCTTTGTCACTATCAGTCTTTGCATTGCTAGTTAGTGGAGCATAGCATTGTGGCTTTGTAACAAGAGTGATAAGCTGTCATCTGAGTTTGTCACGCCTTACACATGCATTGGCTTTTCCCCCTAGATTTTCCCAATCTGTAGTCTCTTGCCAGTTCAGTAATTATACCAGCCACCACAGTGGCACTGAGAACAGAAAACTGATTAATTGAATTCTGTTTCACTTTATTGCTTGATTAGGTTTTGCAGCACCCAGCAACCCAATGATACTTTACACTAGTTAGTTTAGCTACTGCCCTTGTCCTATCCTCTTTAACTATTGACCACTGATGGGGTCTGCCAACAACATACTCAGGAATCTCAATCTTATTCATTTCTCCTTCAAGAAAATCTTCAATACTAAGTTATTTACTAGTTCTTCTTACCTGAATAGATTAAGCAATGTCTGCTACCTCTCTCAATCTACCCAAACCTTATTGCAGGGTTTCACAGAGTGCCTTTTTAATGCGGATGGTAGTAGTAGGTTAGCACTAACAGAAAAGAAATCGCAAAGTGATGTCCCACTGCCACCTATTCTGAATGAGATGAACTCCAACAGTAGGATTATTCAGAGGAATTAACTATCAGAGGCAACTAGACTGAAAGAAAACACAGAGTTAGTGGGTACTCAAAGACCAGACAACCATGACAAAACAACAACTAGCAGTAGTAACTTCTAAGCAATCTGGGGATCTAGTAATAACTGTTATATGTGTATATATATATATATATATATATATATATATATATATATATATATATATATATATATATATATATATATATATATATATATATATATATATATATATATATATATATTTTTTTTTTTTTTTAATTTACAAAAACCTTGTGTCAGAACTCAGGAGAAGGTTAGGTTGCTGCATGTTGCAAGGATTTAGTAAGCAACATAATGCCTGATTCACAAATGTAAAGTTACATCTTTGCTGTTACTTTACTCTTGCAGTGTAATTTTATGACTAGTAACTTTACGAGGAGTAAATTTGTGAGTAGTAAGTAACCTGTATCCCTTTAAAATGTGTTACTATTACTACCAGTAAGTTACTACTCATAAAGTTACATCTCGTAAACTCGTAAAATTGCCAGTGGTAGTGAAGTTGCACTGCAAGAGTAAACTTATACCATAAGTGTAACTTTACCTTTGTGAATCATGCCACATAGTGCACCCGAGTACTACCTATCTGGGGACAGACCTTCTAACTGAGACTCTGCACTATGATGATGATAATCCTTTCATGCCTGGATGGATGAGTAGGGCTGGTGTGGGCTATTGTTTAGTTAGGAGGATCCCAAAACACTAAGCTGGTGTTACTTTCACTACATCCATCCAGCCAAGTGTATGAACCATTTATTGTGAAAAATCTTAAATCACACCTCAATAGATCATACAACCTGGGAGAATAGGGTTAGGGGTATGATTAATGGATGGGAACAGGAAGTTGTGGATAGTTGAGACAAAGACGAACACAACATTTATCAAGTCGAGGAGCAGCACATCATCATCACTTCTGTTGTGGTGAGGAAATCAAGGAATGGCACGGCTCAGTTACTAAATGCATTGCAAACAGTCTTTCAGTCCCAGAGTCCCAAGTTATCTAAGTGCTCAGTTACCTTGGTTGGAAAAATAGAAACTAGGGAGGGCAAACACAGTTCTAAAAATTGTTATTGTAAAGAAAAGAAAACATATGCTGTATAAATGCCAAAATGGATGGTACATGTGCATTCTTCTTCTCGGAATGTCTTTCTTGGGTACAGAGCTGAACTGGTCTGGTAAACAGGAATGTAATGGAGCTTTTGTTTCGTGCAGAAGAGGCCAGTAGAATGGAAACAAGTAAATGTCAATATTGAAGAGTCAAGGAGAAAGAAAGCTTCATGGTGGTTGAAGAACAAGAGGGCAGGGCACAGGCTGGAATAGTCATGTGTGATTAACTCAGAAGTGGGAACAATCTGTTACCATCAATCACAGACAAGCAGCTGCATGTACCTGGCTGATCAATCTCACAAATGCTAATTGCCATAGCATTTAACTAAGTGTGTCCATCATGTGACATGTCTGTCCACTGACAGACCACTCAGACCACAACCATTAAGTAGACAAGTTTAACATTTGAGCAAGCACACTGCACAGCATTTCCCAAAATTAATGGACCTCACTCCTGTCCACAGGACTGAGTAGGCCTCTTTGAGTCATGTTGTTTCCCATGGAAGTAGATATGTGTTAACTTCCTTCTTCTAGCTGTTGGGGTGCTCCCATCTTGACTCCGTCTCCCGATCCAATGAGATTGAGAGATAGACCTGTAGTATTGATGTACAAGTAGAACAAAAATAAGGTAAAATAATGTAACCAGTTTATATAGTTTTGTTAACTAAACTGACCAGTCTTTGAAGAATCAGAAAAAAGAATTACAGGAAAGGAGTGAACCATGCAAGTAAAATTATAATGAAGTAATTCAGGCAGAATTATATATTGGGTGCCAAACATTACAAATCAAGTTTGCAAATTAGATGAACAACACCATCCCAGCCCCCACAAAAATCATCATTCATCAAAATATTGCTCATTGGTACAATAGTTACCTGTTTCGAGTGTGGTGCACATTTGTCTACTGGATTTTCTCTTTTACCATGGAAGCAACAAACAATGGCACTCATATATAATTATTGATATTTACTGCAGCCCAGCTAGAGATGGGAGACATTGTTTTTGTGTCCTTTAAGTGAAGAGGGAGTCTTCTTCTGTGCTCACTAGATCAACTCCACTCAATACATGTGAATAAATGGGTGGACTCATAAGTCAGACACCAAAAATATAAATGTTCTTCTACGTCTCTCTTTTTTCTTTTTCTTTTTTGCAAAGCAGTTCAATGATAATGTATGAAAGTTCTGTTGTGGCCTACTAAGGCAGGAAAGTAGAGTTTGTCATCAAACTCAAGTTGTTTGCTCAGATGTTGACACACAGGTCTGAATATTGGCCTTCATCCTCCTCCTGTGCTGTTTCAGGAACAGAATAATTTTGTGGTATGAAATGTTGGTTCATTTTTATCATGGTCAATCTCCACATTTTGAGATGAAGTACTCGTCGTTCTGACTGTTACAACTATGTCAGCAACACTGAACACATGCTCAGAAGACACACTGACTACTGGACAAGCCAGCTACTTTATTGTCAGCCTGCTGTGCTCTGGCCATTGTTGCATCTTCCGTACCAAGAGACCAATGGGTATTGATACAAGGAGACCTATTTTCAATCAATCAATCAATCAGGAGTTTGTTAAAGCGCGACTACTCACCCGTAAGGGTCTCAAGGCGCTAGGGGTGGGGTGGATGGGGGGGGTGCAGGTTCCATTCCATCAAGGAGGGGGTCTGTCGAAGAGCCAGGTTTTGAGGTTTCTTGCAAAGATGGGGAGCGATGTTGTCTGTCTGAGGTGGAGCGGACGGGAGTTCCATGCTTTGGCCGCGAGGAAGGAGAAGGAGCGGCCTCCCGATCTGGTCTTTCTGGTGCGGGGGACCACGGCGTAGGAAAGCTGGGCTGATCGTAGGGTCCTTTGGGGTGCGTGGAATTTGAGTCGGCTGTTCAGGTATGCTGGTCCGGTGCCGTGGAGCGCCTTGTGTGCGTGGGTGAGCATCTTAAAGGTGATTCTTGCCTCGACGGGGAGCCAGTGGAGTGTGCGCAGGTGCTGGGATATGTGGCAGTGTTTTGGCAGGTTGCGGACCAGTCTTGCGGCGGTGTTCTGGATGTTCTGTAGCTTGCGGATGAGGTTTTTGTTTATTCCGGCGTAGAGTGCGTTGCAGTAGTCGAGTCTGCTGGTGACCAGGGCGTGAGTGACTGTCTTTCGGTGTTAGAGGGGGATCCATTTGAAGGTCTTACGAAGGAGGCGGAGTGTGTGGAAGCAGGAAGATGAGACAGAGTTGATCTGGTGGTCCATTTTGAGCTCGGAGTCCAGGATGATTCCCAGGTTGCGTGCGTGGTCTGTGGGGGTTGGCGGGTTTCCGAGGGCAGTGGGCCACCAGGTGTCGCTCCAGGCATCGGGGTTTGGGCCCATGATGAGTACTTCTGTTTTGTTGGTGTTTAGTTGTAGGCAGCTGTTTTTCATCCATTTGGCGACGGCTTCCATGCCTTCTCGAAAGTTGCATCTGGCGGTGTTGGGCTCGTTGGATAGGGAGAGGATGAGCTGGGTGTCGTCTGCATACGACACGATGTTGAGCCCGTAGGTTCTGATGATGGGGGCAAGTGGAGCCATGTAGATGTTGAAGAGCGTCGGGCTGAGGGTGGAGCCCTGGGGGACTCCGCACGTGGCAGGTGTGGGGTCCGAGAGGAAAGGGGGGAGTCTGACCCGCTGCGTCCTGCCGGAGAGGAAGGAGCAGATCCAGTCGAGGGCCTTGTCCTGGATTCCTGCATCGTAGAGCCTGCATATTAGGGTGCAGTGGGAGACTGTGTCGAACGCCGCTGATAGGTCGAGGAGGATGAGGGCTACTGTTTCTCCTTTGTCCAGTAAGGTGCGGATGTCATCTGTTGCGGCGAGGAGGGCGGTTTCCGTACTGTGGTTTTTTCTGAAGCCAGATTGGGAGGAGTCGAGGATGTTGTGTTCTTCAATGAATGTGGCAAATTGGCTGTTGATGGCTTTCTCGATGACTTTCGCTGGGAACGGGAGCAGGGAGATGGGTCTGTAGTTTTTGAGGTTGGTGGTGTCCGCTGAGGGTTTCTTTAGGAGGGGGTTGACCTCAACGTGTTTCCAGTCGTCGGGGAACGAGGCGGTCGCCAGGGAGCGGTTGATGGTTTTTTAGGTCGTCCAGATAGTCTCTGAATGGTCATTGGTGCTGCCACTTTCTTGACCTCTGTTGCCTTCACCTCTGACTTTGCCTTAAGCCTTTCCCCACAAATGAAACCAAGCCATTGCAGAGGTTGAGTCAGATTCTTCTATTGCTGGTGTTGCTGAAGATGATGGTGATGGATGTGAGACACAACACTGACCCCTCTGAAGTGACTGCTGCACACCAGGACTTCTGCCTAGGCATCTGACTTCCTGCCATTCTTCTTCCAGGTCTCTTGCTTGATCAATAATCCGAGTCTTGTAAAGTGCAACATCCACTCCTGAAAAAGGAATGAAAGTAGCCAGTATGTTTTTGTACCTTGAATCAAGTGTTGTGGCAGATATGCTCTCTTTGGAAGACACAATCTCTCTCTGCAACCTTGTTTTAACAGCCAAGTGAAGGATTACATTCTGAACCACCTCTTATGCTTCTTAGTTCACACTGGTAAACCTTTGCAACAACTTTTTCAATTGGACCTGTAGCAGATGCAACAAAGGCATTACTCGTTTTATCACACTGTCTTTCTTGCTGACTTCCCATGTGAAAACCTAAAAAAGGAAGTAGCATTTCTATCAAGCATTTAGTCATGTTTTTCCCAGTTGCATACCATCCCCTTTGAAGGACATAGTTGGTGATGAGTCTTGTCGCCATGACTACAGTGGTTCCAATTTACCCAATTAATACATTCATTGTGCATAGGTATTAAGAACCACAGCATACATTAGCGTATTTTTGCAGCTGCCACAGCAAATGTCATAAAACATTATGCAGTTAAAACATCTAGTTTTTATACTTGATATTGAAAGAGCATAAATAATAAAATTCACACTATTACAATTTTCTGCAACTGGGTTTTAAAGGTAATTAAAAATGGTGTCCGTGAGCTTAAGGTGACATGATTTCACAGCCTTTCCTTTTTTTGCAGGGTGCTACAAAAATTTTATAAAATTTTATAAAATTAGATGACAAATCAAAATAATGTCTGTTGCCTCAAAGCCCGTAATCACAGCCTGTCTGTATGTTCGAATACCACGTTAATTAAAAAGCGCTTCCATTTTCGCCCATCTTTCGTTCATAAGACTAGGACAAACACAAAGGTTTAATTAACAATATTTTCCTCCCTTAATTTGCACAGTCTTCTTTATACTAGTTTTCCTTCTTGGAGCCAGGGCAGTGTGGGTACGTCCTGGGAAAAGTCAGAAGAGGTATTTAATAATGTTAGTTTTTTATTTTTGTTGCTTGGACCACCCGACCTCCGTGTAGGGCTGAAGATTAAGGGATGTATAGTCATTTAGTACCATCCAGGTGTGAGAGCCAGCTGAAAGAGTATCTTTGTCCTGAGCCACAGAGATTTTACTTAATATGCCATTTATCATTTTTTTAATGACTCTAGGATATGGTTCATTTCCCCTTAATGGTTGAACATCCAGGTTGTCAATAGCCAAGTCTAGATACTGATGAGAGGGTGCATTTTTGCTTATTTGTACTTTTTGCCAGAAAACTTTACACAGTTTGCAGGCTGACGAGGACTGTGTTCTTTTCCATACTTTAATATATGCCCCTTTTCTATTGATTGATTTACTAGGCCAAACTCAAGTCTTATCTGGTCTAGAGAGGCATTACATGGAGGACATTAATGCGATCTGAACATTTTTGTAATAATCAAGTTCAAGGTTGTTATGTCTGTGCCTCGTAATGCCTGACTTCCATAGGTTTGGCTCTGAGTTATTTTATTTATTGTTATATATTTATAAAGTTTTATATAGCGCGAACATGATCCCGAAGAATATCAGAGCACTCTACAATTGGAAGGAAGGAAGATAATCAATGCAGTATCATCATCCAATAAGAATACCAAACCGAACAGTTACAAAACAGCAGGGGTCAATAGAGAATAATACAAAAACGGGTGCAAAGCAAGCTAGGAGGGGAGCAAATGATAAGTTATAAAAGAGTAGCACCCAGTGCAGGTCTTAAAGTTGTAAGTCCAATACCTTAGAGCAGATGATCCAAACCGATTTAAGGTAAGAACTTGTTCATAAGTAATCTTTTAGCTTCCAATTTGAAAGCAACCATAGAGGAGATTCTGCATACTTCTGGTGGGAGAGAGTTCCAGATCTTCGGGTAGAACCGGAGAAAGCTCAGTGACACGTTCTCTTTTTGCGAAAGATCTGTGGTTTCAGAAGGAAAGAGTTAGCAATTCTTGAGAGTCTACCACCTCCGGATAATTCTAGCTGTTGCGCTAGATAACTGGGAGTTTTGAAAGGGAGTGCTTTGTGAGACAGACTGGCAATCTTTAGCTGAATTTGTGCTTCATAGGGCAGCCACTTAAGGGATTTTAGGACTGGGGATATGTGTGTGTTTCTTTTGGTACCCGTAACCAATCTGGCTGCAGTGTTCAATTATGCCCTTAGAGGGGCTAAGGTATATTTGGGGAAGCTACAGAGCGTAGCACTGCCATAGTCTAGCCTCGGCAAAACCAGCACTTGGACCACCTGCTTAAAGTCAGCTTGGGGAAGGAATGGTTTTATATTCCTGAGTATCCCCATCAGTTGATTAGTTCCCTTGCACACATTGCTGATATGATTCTTCATGTTCATATGCTTATCCAGGGTAATTCAAGAGCTTTGGCTGAGTCAATAATGAGAGGGGAACAGTTGAAGGCAGTGAGGTGGTTCATCTAAAGATCTAACTTGGGGATGTGGTTTGGAGGAGAAATGAGAATAAATTCTGTTTTGGAGGTGTTGAGCAGGAGGTGGTTCTCGGTTAACCAGTTTTGAGTAGACATTAGAATAGTGTTGAGTGATATGATGTTATCTGGGAGTAGATTTTAAGATAAAGTTGCGTACCATCTGCATTCATATAGAAGGGAATGTTCATGGAATTTAGGGTATTGGCTAATGGTTCCAAGAACAAGTTGAAGAGTATAGGAGATAGGGGGGACCCTTGGGGGACCCCTAGATATACTGGAGAGGGCTGGGAGAGAGAGTGGTTCACCTTGAATCTTTGTTATCCGTGTTGGAGGAAGGACGAGAACCATTGCAATACCCCACCAGAGAGGCCCATCCTGTACTTCAAAATGAAGTACAGGATGGAAAGGTCAAGTTGGATTAGGAGTCAGGATTTGTTTTGGTAAAGCTTTTTTTAAAATGTCATCCATAACGTGAGTGGGAGCCGATTCAGTGCGGTGCCCACTCGGAAAACCAGATTGATGTTGGTCCAGGAGTTGGAAATTCTCGATGTAAGCACAGAGTTGTGATTGGAAGCATTTTTCTAGGAGTTTGGCTAGAGTGGGGATGTTAGAGATAGGGCGGAAGTTATTAAAGTCTGCACTATTTGCGTTATTTATTTTTAGTATAGGTGATACCTGAGCTGCTTTTAGGCAATCTGGGATCATGCCTTGTGATAGTGAAGCATTGACAATCTTTGTCCAGATGGAGATGACAACATCCTTGATTTCTTTGAAGATGGAAGGTGGCAGCAGGTCTCTGATGTAATTAGATGGGTTGATACTCTAAAGAATCTTTTTGATGTCTCTATCACTGAGGGGAGTAAAGGTGTCCCATGAGGCATTGTTCTTGGTGTTCAGACTGATTGGTTTGAGCATCTCTAAGAGGGCAGGAGGGGGCACAGACCCATGGGATGGCAATAAAGCCTTCTTAGAACCAAGTTCAATATTGATGAGTCTTGATTTCTCAATAAAGAAGTCAGCCAGATTGTTGCATGAGGATGGGCTGACTCCAGACTCCAGAGTCAGAGTGGCGTGGAGCTTTCACCGATTGCTGTTTAACCAGTTCAAAAAGTTTCGAGGGGCGATTAGTGGCCTGGTCAAGTTGGGATCTAAAGTATTCTGCCTTAGCGCTCTGGATTTGTTTTTTTTGTAGGAATTCCTGACCTCTCTAAGGAGTTTTAGCTGATCCGAGGAAGGTTTGGATGACCAAGATCGCTCAATTGCCCTATGGTTGCGGCGTTCCGTGTTTAAATTGTCGTTAAACCACAGTCCGGATATTTTTATTAAGGCATTTTTTTGTTGGAGTGGTGCAATGGAATCCATGGCGCTAGAGATATTAAAATTGTAGAAGCCAGTGAGTACATGAACCTCAGACAAGTCAGCTTGGGAGGAGAGGGCGCATTTACCGTGGGTTGCTAGTTCATCTGTATTGATAGATCTAAGGTCCCTTTTCCAGATCTTCGATTTCGTTGGTTGAACCCTCCTCAGGGACACCTCCCTGTTAATATAAAAGAAGATGCTGTGATGGTGGGACCCATCGCTAGGGGTAATGATATCCAGTGTGATTGTGTGTCATTTGGTGATAATGAGGTCCAGAATTTCTCCTCTATTATGGGTTGAGCCGTCACACTGTTGAATCAACTTGTGATCACTTAAGAATCATTTAAGGCATGTAACAGCTTGGTCATTGTAATTAGACCAGTGAAGGTTGAAATCACAGAGGAATATTTGGGACATTATGGAGTCGACATTGCCAGAGATGATTTCCATTAATTGTTCAATGAAGAGGAGATTGTCCCCAGGGGGGTGGTAAAAAGTGTGAAGTTTGCACACCAGAAGGTTGTTACTTGAGATGTTGAGACAAAGGTATTCTTAAGAGGATGGCATAGAAGACTCCATGTGGGAAGAGTGTGCTCCGATGTATACAAGCAAGGCCACCGCCCAACATCAAAGCTCTGTCTAGACAAATGATGTTGTGGGTAGGAAGCACTTGGAGGTCTAGGATAGGAGTGGAGGAGGGATTGAGCCAAGTTTTAGTGAGGATGATGATGTCTAACTCATTGTGTTGTATATCGGAGGCGTGTTTACTCACTGACCTGCTGTTGAGTAGAACACATTTAAGCCGTACTGGAGTATGAGGGGAAGCAGTCTGAATGATGTTCCCTCTCATGAGGTTGTCATTATTAATGACTCTAAGATTGTGTGGGGTATCTCTGTTTGGGTTAGAATGGATAGCTTGAATTTGCCCCGGAGGGATCATGTTGTTGTCTAAAGTAGCCGAATAGGAGTTAAGTAGGCCATCAATATCATTAGACGCAAGATAGGCCTTCAATCTTCTGGGGCAGGTGGGGGCATTAGGTAGTGGTAAGATTTTCGAGATACAGAGGGGGAAACTGGCATAGGCGAACTCTATCACTAAGGGCGGCTCAGGGCAAATTCAGAGAGGAGAGGAGGGAGCTGATCAAGGGGAAATATTCAATTGAGAGGGCTATTTAGTTTTGCTACTATTACCTTAAGCAATGATAGGAATCTTGTACCATCCAAAGATCTCCGTAGCATTCGAAATTACAGAAGTAGTGCATTAATCTTCATTTGAAGCTCCTGTCTATGCTGAAGGAAGGAGCCTTTGTCATCAGATAATACTACGAGGTATGTACAGGTTTGCACCAAATCTAGTTGTTGTCCTTGTAGATACCATTTATGCCTTTTCTATATCCAGTTACTTAGTTCCATGACCTTGGTTTTCTTTCAATTTATTAACAAGCGATTGACTATTGAGTAATCTGTCAATGAGGTGTTGTAGACCGATTTTTGTTTAATTGAGTAGAATCACATCATCTGCATACAGAAGATTTGAAATATGCAAATCTCCTAGCTTTGGGATGTGAGCATTTACGTCGTCCATGGCTGGGGTCAGGCCTGCCAAAAAAGATTGAACAAATATGGTGGCAATACGCATCCTTCCTTTGGGAGGTGTTTATTTTTCTGGACAAGAAAGAGCTGTCCTCTATTCTCACTCTTGCTCAAAGTGTCCGTGTAGCAGCTGTATTGATTTTAAGAAACATTTAGGGATGCCTCAGCATGCCATTTTCTGCTATAGGAGATTACGCGCACACATTCAAATATGACCTTTAAGTCCATTACACAATCAATCAATCAATCAGTATTCTTGTAAAGCATTACTACTCACCCGCTGAGTGAAGGGGCCTTGAGTGGAGGGGTTCTGCAGTTCAGTCAAAGAGCCAGGTCTTGAGTTCCATCCTGAATTGCATCAGTGAGGGTGATTGCCTGAAGCGCAGAGGCAGGGAGTTCCAGTTATTTGCAGCAAGGTAGGAGAAGGATCTTCCTCCTTCTTGTGGATCCGTGGGAAGGTGGCTAAGTCCACTTGGGCAGAGCGGAGATGTCTGGTGGGAGTATAGAAGAAGAGGCGGTGGTTGAGGTATGCAGGTTGGGCATTGTGGAGGGCTTTGATAGCATGTGTGAAGAGCTTGAAGGTGATTCTTTAGTTGACGGGTAGCCAGTGTAGGTCTCTCAGGTGGCCAGTGATGTGGTTGCAATGTGGGATATTCAGGATGAGTCTGGCAGAGGCATTCTGGATGTTCTCCAGCTTTTTTTTTTTGTTTCTCGATGTGCCGGGATAGGTCACTTGCTTATTTAACTTTAATGTATCCATTATTACGAAGATATGTAAGATGTTAATTGCTATGGCACCTTCTTGAGTACACCTGGATTGATTAGGAAGGATGATATTTTGTACTTCTGACTTAAGCAATACTTTAGTTAGTAAAAGGCCTGCAAAATGCTTTCCAACGTTATCTAACAGTGTGATGAGGCAGGTGGCGGTCACACCCTTTAAAGATTGGGTTAATTATAGAGCCTTTTCATAAGTCAGGGATAGTTTCTAGCTGCAGAGCACTGTATGCTTGTTGTATTCCACTGTGCCCAGCTCGCCATCATGTCTGCACTTCTAAGCCATTTACATACTTGATTTTTAGAGAAGCTGTGTAGTTTTGTCACTAGAAGTATGATGTTTATTGAGTTTGTGCTTTTTTTCATGGTTGGAGGGTATTATCTCCTCTGAGGATTGATTGAAGGGTTTAGTTAAAAAGTCAACCCAACCTGTTTCTGTTAAATTTGAGCTAGTGGCAGATTTGGGGGCCCTGTTTAGGCTGTTTACCATCCTCTAGAAGTCTCTAGAGGTTTTCTTTTTATTGAGGTACAATGTTTTTGCCCAGATGTTTCGCATTGTTGTAAATTTTTTCTCCAAAACCATCTTTCGTTAAGTTTTATTAATAAACTTCAGATTAGCTTGTATCTGAGGATTCCCAGGCTGCCAACGGGCCATTCTCAGGATTCTATTACGATTCCTCTTTACAGTATATTTGAGGCCGACATTTGAAGCCTTTTTAAGTCTTGTGAATACTTTGCAACTTGGTGTGTACTTGGGTGGTTTGTTGATGAGTAGTTGCTTATTAGATCTTTTGTAAAGAGTTTCCATCTGGAGATCGGGGTTAGGTGTTCATTATTAAGTCAGACAGACTTGTATGTACTATGGTTTGGTTTCGCTTATACATGGTACGATTATTGGACTGCTTTTCATTTTCTCTCAAGCATTGCGTTATTTCTTCCTCAGTTTCTTTTGTCGATATGTGACATAATTAGGGAGATAGTTGAGTTCTGTGGGAGACCCACCCTCCTTGGGTTGACCCCATCTTTGCGAGGCTCGCCTGCCTTCTCTGTTGGCGTTATGAATTAGCAGTCTTCGGGGCATATTACAAAGGCGGCGCTATAAATTTATCGCCGTTTTTGCAGCGGTTTTCGGCCGAAAAGCGGCAATAATTTTTTTGCCTTATCAGCAAAGACACGCTATCGCGTGTTTTGCTGATTTAGCGCCCTTTACAACAAGGCGGCACTATAAATTTATTGCTGTTTTCTTACGAAAATCGGCAATAATTGTATCGCCTTATCAGCAAAGACACGCTATCGCGTGTTTTGCTGATTTAGCGCCCTTTATAACAATGCCCAGCAAAGTGGGCATTTCTCCCCGAAATAACTGGAGAAATGTCTCTAAGAGACATTTCTCCAATTATCACACTGCATGCAAACAAGCAGAGCGTTCAGAAAAGTAGCGCTAACTACAGTTAACGCTACTTTCCTAACGCCTGCTTGTAACCTGATATAGCTATGTAATCCAATGGGAGGTGAGTTACATGGTTAAAATCACCCTGCCCTTTCAGCAAGGTTTCGCTGGTTGCAGTGTGATTATCGCTGGATTTCCAGCGATAATCACACTGTTTTCCATCTAACACATGGATTCCTATCGCTTGTAGATAAGCGTTGCTGATAGCACGCTATCTTCGCAATATAATCCAGCGTTAGCCTGCAATAATTATCCTCGCGCTAAAAACGCTGAGAGATAATTATCGAAAGACCTTGTTAATATGCCCCCTTTGTTTTCTTCTGTTGCTCTGATGTTTGCTTTACAGGAGGCACACAGCCAGGGTGGTTGCACTGATGGAATTGGGTCCTTTTTACAACAGATGGTATCAAAGTTAAGTTTTAGGTCTTCTATTAGGGTGCCCGGGCAGCTGGTATTCTTGCAGGTTTGTTAATCCCTGTTGGGGAGGTACATTCTACATATGTTGCTGCTGTACAGTTTTGGGCCTGGGTTATCAGTTTCTTTAAGTCAGCTACTGTATGATCAGTTCTAGAGCCAAATTCAGCCAGGGTGTTTAACAGGTCCACTTGCACATCCAGTTTCTTTGACTGATAGGCTAGAGCATCTAATGTCAGCTGTATGGTTCTGAACATGTCACAAATGGCCCGCTGGACCTGTTGAGGCAATGCGCCCTTGATTTTGGAAGGGCTTGTGGTGTTTTTTTCCAAGCTCTTACTCTCTATAGATGACCCTGTTTGTGTCACTGTGTCTATTGTGGTTCACACATTATGGCGTGTCATGTTTGAGCCATTGAGTGAATGCTGAGTGCACCAGTGGTGGTTTTACTCTGGCCCACCATTTGTTCACATTGGCTATGTGTCATATCTGGGATAGGGTCTGACTGTGCCCTGCTGCTGAGCCCGAGATCCATACACAGGGCTCAACAGTTGTCTCGGTGGCATGTGTGCTTCATGGTGCAATACGTTTTGTGCTTCCAGT
This sequence comes from Lissotriton vulgaris, assembly GCF_964263255.1. NCBI lineage: Eukaryota > Metazoa > Chordata > Amphibia > Caudata > Salamandridae > Lissotriton > Lissotriton vulgaris. The sequence continues at coordinate 115,805,842 of NC_141697.1, read as the reverse complement.
TGTGGTTGATTTTCCAAGCTATTTTGACCCTTGACAATTATTGCCCTGACCATATTCGGTAATGAGGCACCAATTGTTAATAATGGTCTGGGGGGCATTTGTGGGTTAATGACCTGAGTGAGAGTAACTCCAAGTAAGTTATCGGGCCCAGGCCATCTCTTTCTTCTCTTCATTCTTGGGTGCTACTTTAATGCTCGCATCCCCTTTATGAGGCTCAGTGTTTCACATTGTCTCATGGAGGGGAATATAATACTTGTGGCTGGGAAATTGGTGCTGTCAGGGCCTCCATATCAACTGAGGCAGAAAAATGGTCATAACTGGGTCCTTGAAGAAGGCGAATTTCATTGATATCTTCACCCGTTTACTACGGCAAACATTCGGCCACAGTGCGGGCATTCGACGCAGTGGGCGGGGATGCGTCAGCCGTTGGCTGTGCGCAACACCCAGAAGGTATTAGTCACTTCGGCCAATGACGGAACGGGTTAATTGATTTTTCAAATATGAGGGTCACTGGTGAGATTAGACACTGGTTCTTCCAGGCAGAATTTGATTTGGTACTTTTTGCGGCCAGAAGAGTTCACACCATGTCTTTCTCTGTATTAGCGGTTGCACAGCCTTTTCTCATCCAGACCGCTTGTTAACCCCTTTAAGGCACTTACAGCCTTACTTAGGCTTTTAGGGTCTTTTTGCAGGCTTTGTCCAGTGCTGCTCTAGTCCGCGAAGTGTAGGGAAGCACCTTGGATTATAGTCCTGGGGTTTTGCTGGATTTTTTAAAAACCAGATCCAGTCCACTGTATGTTGGATGTTAGAGCACTTTTTTGGTACATTTATTCCTCTGTTATTGTTCCCATTGCCTGTACGTGGCAGCTGTTTGTTCGACCATGCTCCAGACTCCATAGGTCCAAGGTGAACTGTGGAATTGATTGTCCAGTGGTGGGGCCAACCAGGATGTGGTGGTGTTTGGCGAGGCAAAGGCAGAGTGGGCACTGAAGCACACACTGACCTAAGTCAGGCCGCCTCCTTGCATTGCGCGATGCCTGCAGCCTGGTGCTTGCTGCTGTGTTACCGAGAACCCATGCTCCTGTGCATCCAAGGGCCTGTGCAGCACTTTGGCTGGCTCACCTTCCTGATTGCTGTTTTTGAACACCACCACTGCCAAACTCCTGGATTACGGACTGGCGGGCTGTGTGGCATACCTGCACTGCCTTCTGTCACTGCCCACTCCACTCTGCACTTTGTGATGTCTCCCCTGCAACTATCAGGATGCAGCATTCCAGAGGGACTACATATAGCCCCCAATCTAGCCTCTGGGTGCAGGGTGCATGCTGCTGGAAGCCAGGGGAGTGAAGGGTGTGGGTAAGCGGTTTGTCGTAAAGTGGCACGTGCCACCCATACAAGTAGCCCTAAAAGAGATCACAGGCCTGCCACTGCAGTGCCTGCGTGCAGTTTAACTGCCTTGTTGTCCTGACAAGTGCACCCACTTGCCAGTCCTTCCCTCCCTTTTTATGCACATCAGACACCCTTATAGTAGGCCCAGAGCACCCTCCTGGTAAGGCTTGGACTTCGGTTAGGAGCCGCAAGCATGTGTGGCCTGGGGAGGCATGCAGAAGGAGTACAGGAGTGCTCTGAGCTCTCTCCTGCTGCTCCACATTAGACATGCTGAGTCCCTGAGTGGCTCGTACCAGCCCAGCAGTACCAGGGATGCCCTTTTAAGCGTCTGACCGTTGTCAGGGGCCTAGTGGTGCCCGATTTGACCTCCCAGATTATTTACTGCTTTATTCTTGCATCATTACGAACTGCCTGATTCTTGCATTACTTACCGCATTATTTTTGGATTATGAACTGCATGATTTGTGCATAACTTACAGCATTATTCTTGCATTATGAACTGCCTGATTTGTGCATTACTTACCGCATTATTCTTGCATTACGAACTGCCTGATTCTTGCATTAAGGACAGTCTTAGATCTGCATTACGAACTGCATAGTATTGCATTAGGACTCGATTAGAGATCGTGAATTGCTCAATAATACCGCAAGAACCTACAATTGATTGCTGGCCTAATAACCGGCAAAGCAAAATATTTCGAATACGCATATGTTGGATTTCTATAATTTGGTCTCATTGTATTCCTTTTCATAAAGATGCTGCTATTTTTATGAAACCAGTGTGGTGTCCATTTTTGGTGTTATCACTGTGCTACTGGGAGCGTGGTTGCAAATACTTTACACATTGCTTTGGAGATAAGCCTAGCTGCTCATTCCAATCTATCAGGGGTGAGCAGGGGTTATCTAAGAGTGTCTCCCACTTTACCCTGACTAGAAGCAAGGGTCCCTATTTGGACTAAGGTACCTATCTCAGCCTACTAGAGACCCCCGGTTCTAACAGCCATGATGAACTGTATGTCTCAGATAAGCAGACGGAGATCAAATTCAATAGGTAATGCATGTCTCCCCAAACCTGCAGTACTATAATGCCTTGGTACATTACATAGTCTTTCCACATCCTCAGACTGCAGTAGCTGCCTCACTGAAAGGCATAGGTTGGTCTTAGCCTTAGGTTGGGGTGGTGGTGTTGGTGATGCAAGAGTGCTGCTCTCAGCCTTTTGTGCCCAGAGGAGAGTGTAGCAGGTACACCACGTTTCTTGAAAATAGATGGAGGCCAGCACACTAGTGGTGACAATTTTGTCTTCTTCTCCTCTTCACTGGTCACTTTCTTGGCAAGAACACCCTTCTCGGGGCCATATTAAAGTTAGTTCCTAAGTCTGGCGGTTGCCACTTAGCTGCACAAGATGAAGCAGAGGAGGACTCAGCTGGTGTGCATCCCTGCCAGCCTGTGTCTGGTTGTACTGTGTGATGTCTGCACCTAAAAGTATTCCTGATCCAGATCCGGTTGTTGGGATACGCACTCCTTGGTAATCTGATGTACTCAAGATTTTCTTAGAAAAGTGGGTGGTGCCCGTGGGGTTAAACCCTCTGTACTTGGGTTGGAGAAAATTGTATTGACGCACTGTTTCCTCAAGAAATTAGCTTCATTTCATGATTCATCTCATGTTTTGCAAAATTTTCTACTCATTGGCCCAATGCATTTCGGGCTTAGCCCTTCTTCGATTACCCGCAATCAGCGAGGTGAACAAAGCGTCAGAACAGGTTTGAATCCCACGTTCTTTAAAGCACTCTTGAGCACCGCCGTTGCCGACGCCTTTTATCACCGCACTTTTATAATTCACACCCCCATGGAACATACCACGTAACACCCATTAAATATCCCGCATGTGTATTTCTTATGTTAGTAAAAATGGCATTCTGAACAGTCACATTGAAATCGCTCTTCCGTTGCATGTGTACAACTGCAGGAAATGTACTTGAATGTTTAACAAGACATGTTTATGAATTCTTTGTTGTTGAAACTGTACCCAACTATTTTTACAGAATCATACAGGGCCCCCGAAGAAGGGCTAAGCCCGAAATGCATTGGGCCAATGAGTAGAAAATTTTGCAAAACATGAGATGAATCATGAAAGGAAACTAATATGAACAATTAAAAAGACTTTTTCGAAACTGCACATAAGCATTTGAACTTTCATTGAACAATTGTTATTGAGTGCTCTGGGGAGACACTTTTTCTTGAGGAAACAGTGCGTCAATACAATTTGCACCTAAAAGTAAACATACAAGAACAAATTTCAATGAAACCTGGCATTTTCTGTTTAAAAATCTAGAAAATATAATTTTAGTAAACAATAGTGTATCCATTCCAAACCATAATAACATAATATTTAAATAACATGCAGATTGAAAAGTTGACTTTATTTGCTTCTAAGGCCTATGAGATGCCTGTGGTTGGCAGGGGGTGCAGATGGAAAATGAAATACTCCTTAATAAATATTACTGGTGTGCGCCTATGGTAGGCAGGGGGTGAAGAGAAATACAAATAATTGAAAAGAATGTATTGCTGGTGTCTCCCTATGGACTTTGAGAAATCCAACTGGAGCCAAGGAGGCACAGGAGAAAAGGAAAAAAGGCATTACAAAACACTGTACAACATAGTACAATCATCCTCAGGTACATTAAACTCACATTAGGTGAAAAAACACAAAAATACATAGGTCTCTTCCATCAATGTCCCTAGAAAATGGATTTGAAAATTGGAAGAAAAGGAACACACTGGCTACAAGAAATGGCCTCCAGCCACATGGCCACCAAGGGCAAAGGCATGGATAACAAAGAACACATACAGGCCTGTGGCAAAGCAAAGCACATTGACTACAAAATGGCCTCGGCCACATGGACACCATGGGCGAAAGCATGGAGCACAAAGATCATATGTTAGCCAGGGCAAAAGTAAAGCACACTGAATACAAAATGGCACCTCTCTACATGGGCAGCAAGGGGGAAGGCATGAACAAACAAAAGCACATTCAAGTCTATGGCAAAAGCAAAGCACACTGACTACACAAACAAAATGGTCATACTGCCACATGGCATGGAGAACAAAGACAAAATGGTGGCCTATAACAAACACACAACCACACTGGCCACCAAAGAAAATGGTCACTTGGACAGCAAAGAAAGGAGGCATGGTAAACAAAGGATAAAACACTGTGATTAATTCAACAATGCCATAAATAAAAATTATCTGTGAACTTTAAAAATTCACCAACCACAAACATCTCAAGGCATCAAAACTTACCTCACCAAAATACTTAAAAAAATTTCAGAAAAACATAAAAAAAACACATTTTGTATTTAATCCAATATATGTTTACCCAGTGCCTTGAAATAATAGCTAGCTGGCTGTGGGCCATAGCCTGTGGCCTGTGGTCTGGGCAGACTAAGACCCAAAGTAAAATGAGCAAAATAATGGTGAAAACTACCCAAACAACACACAAGAAAATGGTGAAAATGGCAAAAACAAATACTTTAAAAATTTTATAACAAGGCGCCTAGCCTTCCCAAACCTGTGCAAACCTTTTACCTTAGAAAAATAAAAAAAATTACATTCCAAAATAGACCCCTACTGCAACTTCAGGCCACTACAATCAAATTCTGAAATGGAAGGAAAATCAAATAAGGTAAACAAAAAATACTTGTGCATGCCCTCCACCAATTACCTAGTTTGTCCAAAAGCCCCTTAACTTACTTGATTCCTCAAATCTTTTTGAAAATCAAATAATATATGCAGCAGGGATTGCAGACAAAGAAGAGAGTGAGCCTTTCACCTCAAAATTCAAAAGAAAATTGACCAAAGTATGGGCAAAGCCCTGGGAGTCACCTTCTGGAGAGTAAGAGCAAGTTGGAGCCTCTGTAGCACTTCCTTCCTGTAAAAAAAAGTTAAAAATAAATAGAAATCCTGCAAAATAAATTACCTTAACCATCCATTTGCAAAGAATAGTTCCTGAAAATCCAAGTTCAAGTTGATTCGCTGCTTCTCGAGTAGAATATCTACTTGAGAAGCAGCCCTCTGAACACATCCACTCGGGACCGCCTGCTTTAAAGAATGGTGCTGGAAGGTTTTCTAGTGACTGGAAATTGGTAGCTCGCTTGCTGGAATCTCGTGTTGTTCCCGTTGTCATTGCATTGCTCGAACAGGAGCACAATTCTGCTAGAAGGCGATTAACAGACTTTGGCCAGAACACCATACTGAAGAGTAACATGGAGTGACCAAAATTCTGTCAATTGTGTGAGCGGCATGACATTTTCCACCCATCCCTACTATGGATATTAATGAAATACAGAAAAATTCATCCAGAGTTTGCTAAGGGCTCTGATAAACAATGGGAGAAAGCAACTGCTAATTTTCCTTGATGGCCTTCAAGTCAGAGACAAAATGGGGACAAAATGAGGTTGGGTTGTTCATGCAGTTTTTACTACATATCTACCTAAATCTAGTTCATGTATTAAATATGCTTTGCATGTATTTATGTATGTGGCATTTCTATAGTCAAAAGGCAGCAGAGTAGTGTACTTGGTCCAATACAAGCACAAAGGCAACATGTAATAGCAGAGGAAGCTTACCTACCCCACTCTCCTACGTCCCAAGAATCCACCCTATTCCCATTCCTATTCCCCTAAGAATGTATTGTGTCGATCTTGTGCTGTTCATAGCCCTGTGTTGCATTACTGTGTATGTAAATGACAAGTACCCCGGAATTTATAAGAAACATTAAGGGCCCAATTCTGATGCGGGTTAGAAAGCATTCCCACCCAGGGCCTGATTCTGATGCGGTTAGGAAGGCCTCCTAATGGCATTTGTTCCTTCCTAATAGGATCGGAAGCGACCCAGTGCCAAATTATGATGCAGTTAGGAACATGTGCTCCCCTTGAAGTCAATGGGAATCCAACCAAATCGTATCTGGAAGCATCCGGATGCATGGTACTTGGTCGGTCGGACTCTCCCAATCCGAGTGGGTCGGAAACCATTTCCAACCCGATTCGGTCGGGAAGCATTTCCAACCCGCATAAGAATCAGCCCCTTAGTGTCTAAAATTAACCAATTCTCTCAGTCTCCTGGAGTATGTTAAATGTCTAAAGTCACAACTTGGGTAACCAAGCATTGGAGACCATAACCTATGGAAGACTGGCTTTTAGCCTAGATGCTGTTTGCCAGCTTCTGGTGACCCAGTAATTTCCAAAGTTTTTGAAGCCACATTTTGAATGTCAGTATTTAATTTTTTCCCCACAGGGACCATATGATGTATTTAGAAGCTCAAAGTATCTGAGAGTTGTTTTACCTTAGCGTGACTGTACAAGGTATTTTAAAGGTGCCTGGTGGCCTAAAATTATTGTCCAGTGTATTTTTCCATTTATCTCTTGTCACTTTCCTAATTCCTTCTAACGCATTTGACCAAAACCTTTCCAGATTCAGGCATTTTCAAAGAATGCGCAGAAAGGTACCTGGGTTCCGTCATACCCTCCAAAAGTCCCCTGATTTACTAGGGACTATTCTGTAGTCTTATCTTATCTTATCTTATCAAAGTTTCATAAAGCGCTCGCACACCCAAAGGTTTCATGGCGCTGACCAGCAGGGGAACTAACTTACAAGAGGCCATAAGCACTAGGCCGCAACCTGGGTGAACAGCCATGTTTTTAAGAGCTTCCTAAATGGAAGAAGGGCAGTGCATGAACGAAGTTCCAGGGGGAGAGAGTTCCATAGCTTGGGAGCGAGGGGGGCAAACCTACGGCCTCCCTTGCGCAGCAGCTTGTAGCGAGGGACAGTCAGGAAGATTTGGGAAGCAGAGCGAAGGTTGCGAGAGGGGGTGTACCTAAGAAGAAGTTTTTGAATGAACTGTGGGCCAGAGTTGTGAAGGGATTTGAAGATCATGCAGGCCGATTTGAAACTGACGCGGTGTTGAATCGGAAGCCAATGGAGCTGCCTCAGAAGCGGTCTGGCGGACTGCCATCGGGGATGGTGATAAATCAGTCTCGCTGCCTGGTTTTGTGCCAACTGTAGACGTTTGCTGAGGGTGACGGGTAGACCAAGATAGATGGCATTGGCGTAGTCTAAATGAGACAACACCAATGCTCTTACAACCTGCGTCAGTGCAGATCGAGTGAGCATCCGACTGATCTTCTTTATTTTCCGTAATTGAAAGAAGCAGGTGGACACAACGGAATTGACCTGAGGTTTTAAGGAGAGCTCGTCATTGATAACTACCCCCAGGCTTTTGACTGATCTAGACGGCGCAGGTGGGGACCCCAGCTTAGATGGCCAGTATTGGGGGCCCCAGAAACGGTGACTATCGCCGAACAGGACCAGTTCCGTTTTTCCCGGATTCAGCTTGAGTTGATTCACATCCATCCACCGGCAAATGTGGAGCATGGTGTTTTGAAATTGGTGGATTGAATCAGGGGAGTTATAAATTGTGAAAGTGAGCTGCAGATCATCTGCGTAGTTAAAGGTAGTGACTTTAAATGAATGAAGGGACTGAAGCAGAGGAAGCATGTAAATGTTGAACAATAACGGTGAGAGGGAAGAGCCCTGGGGAACTCCACAGGTAGTGTGGAGTTTGTGGGAGGAGAAAGGGGGGAGTCCGACCGCTTGAGTGCGGTCGCAAAGAAATGATCTGAGCCAGTCTAGGGCACGGCCGCAGATGCCCACCGATCTGACACGGTCGAGGAGGATGTTATGGTCGACCGTGTCAAACGCGGCTGACAAATCTAGCAGGACCAGCGCTTGAGGTATTCCCAAGTCAGCACTGAGGCGTAGGGAGTCCAAGACCGCTACGATAACTGACTCGGTTGAATAGTCACTGCTGTGGATAGTACAATCTGCATAATATTTTCTAAGGTGCTTCTTTTCCTTGAGATTGTATTGCCAAATTCTTATGGCCAATGATGATTTCCTCCCACTGTTTTTATCTAGACTAATGCCTATGTCACGTTCCCACTTCTTCTGGCATGTGTATTTGTCCATGCTATGATTAGTGTTGTGAATGCTATCTGTTATTTTATCTGCCTGATAGTCATTGCAACCATCAGTGGGTTAGGGACAGTGTTTTACTCATGAATGAATGAGGCAATGTGTCCCTAGTGATAAGATTAAAATGAATAAGGATTACTCAAAAAAAGTTTGAGATCAATAACATGAAGGTTTATTAAAATATGAAAGTGCAATGCTAAATTATGATCAGGTATACCTAATGAGACATAGGAATCAAAATACAATTAAGGCTCTTCAGCATTTAGGGAAGATGAAGCAATGAGTAAAATCTGAAAAACAGCAAATAATGTGGAGCAAATCAATAGAGAACCCGGATCATTCCTAGTAAAGGCCCAAAACGATCTGTCTCACCCCCAATTTAAGGGTATGTTATAGCAATGTTCACTACAGAAAACAAATAAAAATGCATAGTCAGCATGGTGGGAGTGTATGTATCAGAACTGCAGCACATCACATTCATCACTGTAAAACACCCTATAATGCCACCATCCTCGCACTATTCCCCCTAAATGAATAATAATATGCCCCTTCTAACCTAATGTCATCAATTGTGTCAGAACAATGTGGTTACAGGAACAATGAAAAGCCTCATGAGTGAATAGACTACAGTGTACAAGCAGGAAAAACCCTGAAAATGTATGTAAAGTCTTCCTCTGGAGTTATTTGAGAACAGCATGTAATTACAAACAGTGCACATTTTACTGCTTGCGATGGCAATGAGAAACTTTAAGATACAATACATATTATCGAACTACAGCCTTGTTAACACAAGATGGAGGTGAGACCTAGCTGCTGCCTAGTTCGTCTAGGTCAGGGAAACACATTCCTGTACATCTTATCATCTTTGTTATAATTTTAATTTGCAATCATTTTAGTGTAAACTGTTTGAGGTCTAGTAAGTTGTCCCACATCAGTCATTCGTATGGGACTCATAGTCACTAGTGCTTACTTTCCTTGATACATTTTCTGGCAAGTAATGCATTTTTGACAGGAAGGTTCTGCTACAGCTCTTAAGTGAACATTATGTCAATACTTTTAAAGATCCTCACCATTCCATCTCTCCTTAAATGAGTCTATCCATGTATTAAACTTGCCATTGCTGGCAGCATTGAATCAGGAAGCACATATAGTGATCTGGAGTCACCCACAGGTCATTGTAGTTTACAGCCAATTATTTCCCACAGTTTCTTTTCATTCTCATGTACATCCTCCTGAACCTCTCTGAATTCATCCGGTGTTGTCTGTCCTGGATTTTATAAAAAAAACAATTCACATTGTCAACTTCATCAGTTTATTTTTCTGAGTTACATTGTTCTTCTTCCTTTTCTTGTTTTTGCTCTTTAAATTTGATTGTTACAGTTTCAAGAGACCAGTGTTTAGCAACCTGGTATAGCACTTACCCGTAGTGTCCATGTCATCACCAGAGTTATTAGTAATAGACTTTGTAACCAAACTTTTTCTAGGTTGCTGTAATGCCGCTTACACATTCAAAATGTATGTTCAATTCCTAATTGAAGTACCAGAGGATGTCATGAAACGCCTTTGTGACCACATTTGTCCAAAATCATGTACCAACCCAAAACTTCATTGGCTGTATGTGTAGATCGTTCCACTCAGTTTATTAGCTATACAGCATGTTCTCGTCAGGGCAATACAATCTTCTACTTGTGCTAAAGTTACATAACACAAGTATGGTGCTTCACCAATTTCAGAAATAGAGCAAACTGCATACGCTGCCCTCAATATTTCTTGATGGTCTCTTGGACAAGAAACATCTACAAACAGAGATATATTGGACTCATCAAGTGGAGTATCGTTTATGTCTGGTTTTGGTACACAATTCTGTTACTTCAATGTAATTGTGGTCAGATTCATCGTCATCGTCATCATTGTTGGAATCGGCTGCAGCATTGCAGGATTCAAAGTATTACAACTTCTAATTGAAAAGTTAACAGCTGTTAATATTGTTTGCTCATATATGATCAGGTGGTTGTTTGTTATGTGCTGAGTTAGCAAACTCTCGACTGAATGAGGGACTAATACAATAAGTGGGTACGCTCTGCTGAATCCTTCTTACCTGCCGGGACCCGGTGCTTTGCTTTTTGTTCTTTGTGCTGCGCCTCGCGGTACACGCTTCAAGGGTCCCGCTTCGTGGTGTGTGCTGCTGCAGGACTGTGGACCTAGGGAGTTCTGGCCCTTTGGAGTCTGCTGTGGGCATGTGGGTTGTAGCAGGGCTGCGAGCAGCGGGACCGGGACTGCATCTCCCAGGAGTCCTCGTTAGCCCGAACCGTATCACCTGGGCCGCTCTCCCTGCTTGCCCCGCCCCATTAACCAAGGTCCCTATATCAACCAATCGTCATTCCCGCTGCGCTGGAGCGTGCCGGGAGAAGCCCGGGACAAGGGCGGGCCGTCTATGACCGTCAGGGGCTGCAGGAGGCTGGGCTGGGCCCACTCTCTAACATCCAGCGTCATCTATCGGCCTTAATAGTGTAAGGTTCATTGAGCTGCCATTCTGAGGAGCTTTTCCCATACGGACTTTAGTACAAGTTCCTTTTCTTTCCGAGTGATTCAGTTGCGGTTTATAGCGCCCTTGCTCAATCCTTGTGCTGCAAATACCGCTAAACATGTCTTCACCTCCAACTACCCCTCCATTGAATCCCCTTCCGCCCACGGTAGGGGTTGCCATTCTGGGTCCTTTAGACAAGTACTTCTCTAGGGCTACCCGTGATATCGATAAAGAGATTGCCCTAGCTGAGAGACGCACCGAGCGCAGGCAATCTATCAAACTCCTTAAACTTCCCCTAGAGAAGCGGGCACCACTGGGTTCTCTGGTATCGGTCCCCTCATCTCCACCCGCAACCGAGCCAGACTTGATTGTTGGTCCTCCCTTGGAAAAGCCCCATGAAATATCCCTGTCGCCCAGCCTGGTTAGGGTGGGAAGGATGCTAGGTTTAGACTTCCAGACCGGAAACGAGCTACCGGTCGTAGTCTCTACTAACATACCTCCCCCCACGCCTACCCAAAATATCACTTCTATTAACGAGGGAACTATTGCTTTAGCAGGCGTGCTACCCCACGCAGCTCCTAAAAATCCCCATACTAAAAGGAAAAGGATCACTAGTCCCTGAAAAGGTTGTCACCCTAAACCCCTTAAGAAAATTAGGAAACTTGGAATTGGAACAGGAGTGGGAGCTTCTCATAAGTCCAAAGGGGCCGGTTTGGGTGGGGCTCAGGCTGACAAGGGTGGGGTGTCCTCTGGAGATTCACTATGTAATCCAAGTGACACTCTGGCGATGGCTTCCGCCAAGACTATATCCCCAGACACACCCTTACTCATGCAGATAGAGAAATTGATGAAATCCCTACTGACCCCTATTGTAGAACGAGTGAAAAGGATAGCGGTTCGTTTGGACAGTTTTGAACAAGCAACCCTAGACAACTTTTTCTCAACTAAATCCCTAATTAAAATACATTCTAGGACTGGGGACAGTGATAATGTAGGGACTCAAGTGGTTAGGATGATCTCTACCACTCCACAAGATCCCTCTAACATAAGTGGAATGGTAAGTGGTGTACCCGCTCCAGAGTCCCTCCGTCCTCCTGCTGTTACTACTAAAGGGGGGCCTCGTCCTTCAGGTCAAAACCATAAGAACAATCCCCACCTACCAGACCAATCAAGGGCAAATAAATCCCAACCCAAGAAGCATTTAGCAACCGAGACAACGGGCACTATTGATACATCCAAACCAAGGAACTCTGGAACCATTAATTGCCACGACTTAGCCCAAACTACAATGACTTGCCCCGCTCCTCCCTCCACTAGTCAGCCTGACACATTTCCTCCCAAAGTGGCCCGTAGAATACCTCCTATGAATCTGCCCCCAGACTGCCATCCCTTTGTTGCCATCCTTACCAACGTACCACCATTGTTGGTTGGGCAGCAAGAATCCTTTCAGACGCTAAAAAATAAAACCATGCACTGCCTAAGGATAAATAGACCACTGCCAAGGGAACTCTATGGCTGATTCTTGGTGTCAGAAGGGTAGGTTGGGTAGGTAGTGGCCATAAGCGCTTTGAGAGGGACTGCGTGGTAGTCAATTTCAAGGATCCCAGGGTAGCTCAGCTAATTTCTAACCAGAATCTAGGTACTAGTAGTTCTGGTATTGGAGTAGTTGACCTGACCTTCTTTTATCCGAGATCAGTTGGCAATCATTTTGGTACCGCTCCAGATATAAGATGTTATCATAATCTTGCCCTCCCCGGATTTGACCCCCTTATCTGTGCCCTATCAGCAAACCCTATGGTCGGGGCCTATGGAAGGACCGCAGGCTATTGAAACGATATCTCCTCTGGGGTTGTTCTTTCACCCCCGGGTTTGAGTCCACGGTTGGATCCCTGCTCTTTGGAGACCACTAACAACAGATGGACATCCATCTCCACTGAGAGTGGTCTCCAGCCACAGGGTGATAATCTTGGTAGTGGGTCTAAGGGGGGAACCAGAGCTTTTTGCTCAATCCCCAAGGGGGGGCAGGATACTAATCTTGTCCACTATGTCGAGCCAAATGTGGCTGGTCCTGTCCTAAAGATTCTTAGCTGGAATGTTGCTGGGATTGCAAGGAAGCTGGCTGTTCCGGACTGGAACACCTTAGTGGAGGGTTTCTCCATCTGTATCTTCCAAGAAACCTGGAGTAGGGAGCCATGTCACAAGGTAGGATACTCATCCTTCTTCCTGCCAGCAGTCCCTTCCCCTTCTGGGAAAGGCCGTCCCTCTGGAGGTCTTCTTATATGGGTCGCTATCTCACTTGGTTGTCAGGTTACCCAGCGCGTGACCGATTCACTTGACCTTTTGAGTATATCGCTCATAGGACCAAAGAGAGGGCCAGCCCTAGACATATTTAATATCTATGTCAGGGGCACGAAGGGAGGTCAAATCTCACCTACTGTTTCTGAGCTTGAATCCCGGTTACGAAGGGGTCCAGATAGTTCCCATGTTTTAGTCGCTGGTAATTTTAACTGTACGTTTGAGCCTCTTGGGCTGGAAGACTCTTTGGGGACTGTTGAGGATGATAACAGGAGAGGTATACCAGCTTTGTCCTTACCTCCTATTAAAAGGTTGTCCCAAGTGGCAGTTCAAATCTACTCCCTAACCTTGGAATTCGATCTTAGGGCAGCGAATGGTAGGACGTCTCTGGACCCCTCTGGAGCGCATACCTACAATAGGGTGGATCATACATCTAGAATAGATTACATCCTTCTTGACGTCAACTCCTGGGCCCATTTGCAGGACATGGAGATACTCCCCTCAGTAGAGAGCGACCACAACCTGCTCTCCCTTGCTCTTCGTCCTTTCTGGACGGAGAATTCGGTAGTACATGCGCCCTCCTTAACCCTTGCCCACCAGGAGCTTTATCCTTCCAATTGTGGTAGGCGTTTAAAATGGAGTAATATTATTATGGATAAAGAGAAAGTCCTATCCATCTCAACACTTCTGGTCTCTGCCCAGTCCAGGCTAGATGATTCCACGCTACATCCAGAGGAAGTATCATCACTCTTTTGTGCTACTACTAAGGCTCTGAGCGAACTCTTCTATGTTCCCAACATGGCCTCTCGCGTTGTAAAGCCCAAACCTAGGCAGAACCCTTATGGATGGTATACAAAAAAATGTAGGGAGATGAAAAGTTCCTTGATTTGTGCTGTGAAGAGCAAGTCCCTGCCCGACATACGCTTGGCAAGGAAAAAGTACTCACTGACTGTGACTGCAGCAAAGAGGGAATGGGAGGATTGCTTCTGGGAGGACCTGAGGAAAGCTAGTCTGGACAGGGATGCTAGAGGTTTCTGGACCCTTATAAGATCTAGGAACAGGCCAGACAGTTCATTGATGACATGCAATATCCCCCCCCCAGAGCTGGTTCAACCACTTCTCATCCCTCAATGTTGCAAGCGACCCACTCACCAGTAACACTCCCTTACCAGGACTTTCCATAACGGGATTAGAGTATGTCCCTTTTACTGCTAGAGAGGTGATGGATGCATTTAAAACCCTGGTACCGCTGAAAGCAGCAGGGCCCGATGGGTTACCTGGTGCTTTAATACGGGCAAGCCCCCGGGAGTGGGGGATTCTTGTATCCTCACTGTTAAATGTCATCATTGAGGGTGCGCCCATTCCTGAATCCTGGAAGGGGGCAGAGGTTGTCCCGATATTCAAGAAGGGGTGTCGGGACAACCCTGCCAACTACAGGCCAATAAGTCTAATCGACTCTACCCAAAAACTGGCAGGGAAGGTGATCCTGCGAAGGATGCTCAAATGGATGGACGACAATAACATCCTGTCGGACCTCCAAGCCGGGTTCCGCTCTGGCACTGGGACCATCGAGCAGGCCTTTAGATTAACTCTTCTCCACTGGAAGGTGGTGGTGCTGGGAGGGGGCAGTCTTTACTTAGCCTTTATAGACTTGAAGACTGCCTTCGACCTGGTTCCCAGGGAGAAGTTATGGAAGGTCCTGTTAGACTTAGGGTTGCCCTCGTACATTCTCTCCCTATTGTTAAAATTTCACGATGGCAACTTTGCACAAGTGCGCTGGGGCATGAAGGGTGAAAAAACAGAAAGAATCCCTGTGGGAAGGGGTGCCCGACAGGGATGTGTCTTAGCGCCCACCCTGTTTTCGCTTTATGTAAACGGAGTGGTTTACCATCTGCTTGGAACTCCCTCGGACGCTCCCTCCCTGGCGGGCAAACCGATCCCTACACTGCTTTTCGCAGACGAGAGTTCTGTTTGTTGAGAGGCTTAGTAATTAATACAGACAAAACCAAGTTTCTGGTCATGAACCCCCCCAGGAAACTTGGCAGACTTCCGACCTTGAACTCCGAGCCATTAGAGAGAGTTTCCGAATTTGACTATTTGGGTATCCGCCTCAATGACTCCCTTTCCTGGAATCCACACATCTATAAAATGCTACTGGGCCACAAAAGGGTAGGAGGAGCACTACTCAAGAAACAACGCTCCTCATCCAGTAAACCCCTAGCCCCAGTAGTGGAAACATACAAAGCGAGAGGGGTCAGTGCCGCTCTATATGGGGCGGAGCTGTGGGGCACCTGCAACCTGGACCCAATAGCCAAATCAGGGAACAAGTTTTTGAAAGACCTGATGGCTTTGCCACGGAGCACTCCAACTGTGCCAGTGTTACTGGATTTAGGTTGTAGACCTATTGGGGACCAAGCGCAACTTCGCCCACTGCTCCTTTGGGCGAGGTTGTGGCGAGTGCCCAAAATAGTCTCCTATGCGGAAGCGCTGTCTGAGGTTATGGATATGGCAGGGTGGTCTAGGATCAAATGGCTGAGGGACATCAAAAGACTATTAATGGAAATAGGGCTACCTGATGCTTGGTCCATGAAATCTGCCCCACCAAAGGCTACTGTTAAAAAGCTGTATTGGAACTGGGTCTCTGCGAAATTACATCTAGGCTCACTCCATTGTAACGCAACAGTAGCTTTTGTGAGAATCAAGGATGTGGTGGCATACGAACCCTATCTAGACATCATCTCCATTCCGTTTGACCGCACCCTGTATTTCAAGTTTCGTGTGGGGACTCTACCAGTAGGGGAGGTAGTTGAGCGCTGGAAGCGCCCTCACCAACTTCCACCTTTTTGTGCATCCTGTTCCACTCGTGTAGAGTCTGTAGCCCATATCTTCTTTGAATGCCCGGACTACTGTGCCCCGCGGTCTCGTTGGCTTAAACCACTTTGTAGACTCCTGGGCATTCGTCAGTGTATAGTGGCAATGCGTATTTTAATGACTGACACATTCCCTGTGATTGTATGTGCTGTGGCAAAATTCCTGAAATGGGCTTGGTTGATTCGTAATAGAAGGCTTCCGTATCAATTTAATCCTTGTTTTAACTCTTTTAATCAATTCTTGTACCTATTTTTACCAATTGTGTGTAATAGAGTGTATATGACATTTATTATAAATTGTATTTTTGTACTGCTTTTATGGTATTTGTATACCGAAATAAAGCCTATCAATCAATCAATCAATCAATAAGTGGGTACCCATCACGATTTCTTAGCTCTACTTACCCGCTGCTACAAACAACCAGGAAGAGCTGCAGCCACTGAATCTAATGTAGCAGAGAGGAAGAGGACAGGCCGTTTTAATTCTACAGGCTTTTGCAAGAGAGCAGAGGGCACACCCATCTTTTTCATGGCAGTATAATACAAAATCCTTCTCATAATTTTTCATTCCTAGAGCTGTTGTACTACAGAGTGTGTCTCTGAGTTCAAGGAAGGGCTTCATCATCAAATGGGACCGAATCCACTCTGTTACTATGAGTAAGCCTTACTAAAGGCTTTGCAATCAAGCAAAAGTTTGGATTCCATTGGCGACAATAGTAAAAAAAGTTCCAAACACATATTTACTTTCTTTTTGGTAGTTATAGAACCAATTCTGAGGATTACAAAAATTAATTATTTGGACACTTTTTCATCCAGTTTTCAATGTGGTGACCAAGGTAAATCAATTGTTTCATACAATACTGCCTTTTAGTCTAGTGACACTTGATGACCATTATCAGCAAGATGGTTCAAGAGTCCACTTGTAACCAACTTGAAATGTTCGTTTTGTCTTGGGAGCGACTATCAGGTCATCTATATATTGCATTACCACTGAGTTTTAGGGCCGCTACAAATTCTCCAACTCTTTCTTTAGGATTTGACAAAAATTGAGGGACTTTCTGCATACCCCTGTAGGATTTGTCACCAAATTAGGACTTTTTGAAAAATCCAATTGTGAAAAGATATTGGCTGTACTCATGAAGGGACAAACACTTAGCACAATTCAATAACTAGCTAATATTTATCATCCACATGAATTTGAAACAAAATCACAGCAGGATTCAGTATCACTGAATAAGTTTGGGTTTTTTCTAAGATCTTGGAGGACCATCCATTTGCCAATATATCTTTTCATGCCCATCACAGGGGAGTTGAAAAAACTACCAAGCACCTATCGTAGGATTCCTTGTTTTTTTTTTCTGACGTGCTTCATTTCCTCTTCTGCTTCTCCTCAAAGTTTATACTGACCAGTTTGAGGGTAAAATGCATCTATTGTGTTTAATATTTTGCACTTTTTATTAATCCAATTTATTTATCTGTAAAATCCCATACCTCTTCCTTTATATTGTGTCTTATATCGAAAGACAGGTTATCTTTTTTAAGTAGCGGAAACAGCTGAACTGTGCTGGGAGATAGGGGCTAGCATGTGTGAAGAGCTTGAAGGTGATTCTTTAGTTGACAGGTAGCCAGTGTAGGTCTCTCAGGTGGCCAGTGATGTGGGATATTCAGGATGAGTCTGGCAGAGGCATTCTGGATGTTCTCCAGCTTTTTTTTTTTGTTTCTCGATGGTGCCAGCCTAAAGTGCCGGGATAGGTCACTTGCTTATTTAACTTTAATTTATCCATTATTACAAAGAGATGTAAGATGTTAATTGCCATGGTACCTTCTTGAGTACACCTGGATTGATTAGGAGGGATGATATTTTGTACTTCTGACCTAAGCAATACTTTAGTTAGTAGAAGGCCTGCAAAATGCTTTCCAACGGTATCTAACAGTGTGGTGAGGCAGGTGGCGGTCACACCCTTTAAAGATTGGGTTAATTATAGAGCCTTTTCATAAGTCAGGGATATTTTCTAGCTGCAGAGCACTGTATGCTTGTTGTATTCCACTGTGCCCAGCTCGCCATCATGTCTACACTTCTAATCCATTTACATACTTGATTTTTAGAAAAGCTGTGTAGTTTTGTCACTAGAAGTATGATGTTTATTGAGTTTGTGCTTTTTTTTCATGGTTGGAGGGTATTATCTCCTCTGAGGATTGATTGAAGGGTTTAGTTAAAAAGTCGACTCAACCTGTATCTGTTAAATTTGAGCTTGTGGCAGATTTGGGGGTCCTGTTTAGGCTGTTCACCATCCCCTAGAAGTCTCTAGAGGTTTTCTTTTTATTGAGGTACAATGTTTTTGCCCAAATGTTTGGCATTGTTGTACATTTTTTCTCCAAAACCATCTTTCGTTCCAGGCTGCCAACGGGCCATTCTCAGGATTCTATTACGATTCCTCTTTACAGTATATTTGAGGCCGACATTTGAAGCCTTTTTAAGTCTTGTGAATACTTTGCAACTTGGTGTGTACTTGGGTGGTTTGTTGATGAGTAGTTGCTTATTAGATCTTTTGTAAAGAGTTCCATTTGGAGATCGGGGTTAGGTGTTCATTATTAAATCAGACAGACTTGTATGTACTATGGTTTGGTTTCGCTTATACATGGTACGATTATTGGACTGCTTTTCATTTTCTTTCAAGCATTGCGTTATTTCTTCCTCAGTTTCTTTTGTCGATATGTGTCATAATTAGGGAGATGGTTGAGTTCTGTGGGAGACCCACCCTCCTTGGGTTGACCCCATCTCCGCGAGGCTCGCCTGCCTTCTCTGTTGGCGTTATTAATTAGCAGTCTTCGGGGCATATTACCAAGGCGGCGCTATAAATTTATCGCCGTTTTCGCAGCGGTTTTTGACCGAAAAGCAGCAATAATTTTATTGCCTTATCAGCAAAGACACGCTATCGTGTGTTTTGCTGATTTAGCGCCCTTTACAACAAGGCGGCGCTATAAATTTATCGCTGTTTTGCGGCCGTTTTCAGACGAAAATTGGCAATAATTGTATCGCCTTATCAGCAAAGACACGCTATCGCGTGTTTTCCTGATTTAGCGCCCTTTATAACAATGCCCAGCAAAGTGGGCATTGCTCCCCAAAATAACTGGAGAAATGTCTCTAAGAGACATTTCTCCAATTATCAAGCTGCATGCAAACAAGCAGAGCGTTCAATAAAGTAGCGCTAACCACAGTTAACGCTACTTTCCTAACGCCTGCTTGTAACCTGATTTAGCTATGTAATCCAATGCGAGGTGGATTACATGGTTAAGATCACCCTGCCCTTGCAGCAAGGTTTCGCTGGTTGCAGTGTGATTATCGCTGGATTTCCAGCGATAATCACACTGTTTTCCATCTAACACATGGATTCCTATCCCTTGGGAAATAAACGTTGCTGATAGCACGCTATCTTCGCAATATAATCCAGCGTTAGCCTGCAATAATTATCCTCGCGCTAAAAACGCTGAGCGATAATTATCGAAAGGCCTTGTTAATATGCCCCTTTGTTTTCTTCTGTTGCTCTGATGTTTGCTTTACAGGAGGCACAGAGCCAGGTTGGTTGCACAGATGGAATTGGGTCCTTTTTACAACCGAGGGTATCAAAGTTAAGTTTGAGGTCTTCTATTAGGGTGCCCGGGCAGCTGGTATTCTTGCAGGTTTGTTAATTACTGTTGGGGAGGTACAGTCTACATATGTTGCTGCTGTACAGTTTTGGGCCAGGGTTATCAGTTTCTTTAAGTCAGCTACCGTATGATCAGTTCTAGAGCCAAATTTAGCCAGGGTGTTTAACAGGTCCACTTGCACATCCAGTTTGTTTGACTGATAGGTTAGATCATCTGATGTCAGCTGTAACGTTCTGAACAACATGTCGCAAATGGCCCGCTGGACCTGTTGAGGCAATGCGCCCTTGATTTTGGAAGGGCTTGTGGTGTTTTTTTCCAAGCTCTTACTCTCTATAGATGACCCTGTTTGTGTCACTGTGTCTATTGTGGTTCACACATTATGGCGTGTCATGTTTGAGCCATTGAGTGAATGCTGAGTGCCCCAGTGGTGGTTTTACTCTATTCCATCATTTGTTCACATTGGCTATGTGCCATATCTGGGATAGGGTCTGACTGTGCCCTGCTGCTGAGCCCGAGATCCACACACAGGGCTCAGGAGTTGTCTCGGTGGCATGTGTTCTTCATGGTGCAATACGTTTTGTGCTTCCGGTTGTGGTTGATTTTCCAAGCTATTTTGACCCTTGACAAATATTCCCCTGACCATATTCGGTAATGAGGCACCATTTGTTAATAATGGTCTGGGGGGCATTTGTGGGTTAATGACCTGAGTGAGAGTAACTCCAAGTAAGTTATCGGGCCCAGGCCATCTCTTTCTTCTCTTCATTCTTGGGTGCTACTTCAGTGCTCGCATCCCCTTTATGAGGCTCAGTGTTTCACATTGTCTCATGGAGGGGACTATAATACTTGTGGCTAGGAAATTGGTGCTGTCAGGGCCTCCATATCATCTGAGGCAGAAAAAATAGTCATAACTGGGTCCTTGAAGAAGGCGAATTTCATTGATATCTTCACCCGTTTAACACGGCAGACATTCGGCTACAGTGCGGGCGTTCGACGCAGTGGGCGGGGATGTGTAAGCCGTTGGCCGTGCACAACACCCAGAAGGTAGTGGTCACTTCGGCCAATGACGGAACGGGTTAATTGATTTTTCAAATATGAGGGTCACTGGTGAGATTAGACACTGGTTCTTCCAGGCAGAATTTGATTTGGTACTTTTTGCGGCCAGAAGAGTTCACACCATGTCTTTCTCTGTATTAGCGGTTGCACTGCCTTTTCTAATCCAGATAACATGTTAATCCCTTCAAGGCACTTACAGACTTACTTAGGCTTTTAGGGTCTTTTTGCAGGCTTTGTCCAGTGCTGCTCTAGTCCGCGAAGTGTAGGGAAGCACCTTGGATTATAGTCCTGGGGTTTTGCTGGATTTTTTAAAAACTAGTTCCAGTCCACTGTATGTTGGATGTTAGAGCACTTTTTTGGTACATTTATTCCTCTGTTGTTGTTCCCATTGCCTGTACGTGGCAGCTGTTTGTTCGACCATGCTCCAGACTCCATAGGTCCGAGGTGAACTGTGGAATTGATTGTCCAGTGGTGGGGCCAACTAGGATGTGGTGGTGGTTGGCGAGGCAAAGGCAGAGTGGGCACTGAAGCACACATTGACCTAAGTCAGGCCGCCTCCTTGCATTTGGCAATGCCTGCAGCCTGGTGCTTGCTGCTGTGTTGCCGAGATCCTATGCTCCTGTGCACCCAAGGGCCTGTGCAGCCTTTACAGTTATGCCTTCGCACTTTGGCTGGCTCACCTTCCTGATTGCTGTTTTTGAACACCACCACCTTTAAACTCCTGGATTACGGGCTTGCGGGCTGAGTGGTGTAACTGCACTGCCTTCTCTCACTGCCCACTCCACTCTGCACTTTGTGATGTCTCCCCTGCAACTATCAGGATGCAGCATTCCAGAGGGACTACATATAGCCCCCAATCTAGCCTCTGGGTGCAGGGTGCATGCCGCTGGACGCCAGGGGAGTGAAGGGTGCGGGTAAGCTGTTTGTCGCAAAGTGGCACCTGCCACCCACACAAGTAGCCCTAAAAGAGATCACAGGCCTGCCACTGCAGTGCCTGCGTGCAGTTTGTTAACTGCCTTGTTGTCCTGACAAGTGCACCCACTTGCCAGTCCTTCCCTTCCCTTTTTATGCACATCAGACACCCCTATAGTAGGCCCAGAGCACCCTCCTGGTAAGGCTTGGACTCCGGTTGGGAGCCGCAAGCATGTGTGGCCTGGGAAGGCATGCAGGAGGAGTACAGGAGGGCTCTGAGCTCTCTCCTGCTGCTCCACATTGGACATGCTGAGTCCCTGAGTGGCCCGTACCAGCCCAGCAGTACCGGGGCTGCCCTTTTACGCATCTGACGGTTGTCAGGGGCCTAGTGGTGCCCGATTTGACCTCCCAGATTACTTACTGCATTATTCTTGCATTACGAACTGCCTGATTTTTGCATTACTTACCGCATTATTTTTGCATTATGAACTGCATGATTTGTGCATTACTTACCGCATTATTCTTGCATTATTAACTGCCTGATTTGTGCATTACTTACCGCATTATTTTTGCATTACGAACTGCCTGATTCTTGCATTAAGGACAGTCTTAGATCTGCATTACGAACTGCATAGTATTGCATTAGGACTCTATTAGAGATCGTGAATTGCTCAATAATACCTTGTTGTGGCGTGGCGCTTAACAGGGTCGAAACGTCGACATTTTCCTACTGGCCCCATAACTCCAGAACTCCATCGAATTAAAAGAAATTTAGAAGGGTTCAGGAAGTTTATGTTAGTGGTTTGGCCTTTGCGAGACAAGAATTTTTAGTTGTATGTATATATGTACAGATTGTTCTTGAATGTATTAACCTTGTGTATATCGTCTTCGTCACATGATCACTATTCACTGTTTTCACTGTGTTTGCACTGTATTGTAGATATTGACAGTCACGTTTATACAAACGTATTTTCTTGCAAAAGTGTGACTTATATGAATATATAAAGAGAATATTGAGTCACACACAAGCTTTCTTGTCATTGATTGTAAGAAGCTATTTGTTTTCTTTTCAGAGGGGGTCTGAATTGTGTGTTTTTTGGTTTTGGTTTGTAAATCATAGAAGAAGAAATATTCTTAGAAAAGTAATTGTTGTTCGTACCCGACAGAACCAATTCATACAGGGCAAAAGCAAAGCACACTGAATACAAAATGGCAGCTCTCTACATGAGCAGCAAGGGCGAAGGCATGAACAAACAAAAACACATTCAAGTCTATGGCAAAAGCAAAGCACACTGACTACACAAACAAAATGGTCATACTGCCACATGGCATGGATAACAAAGACAAAATGGTGGCCTATAACAAACACACAACCCCACTGGCCACCAAAGAAAATGGCCACTTGGACAGCAAAGAAAGGAGGCATGGTAAACAAAGGATAAAACACTGTGATTAATTCAACAATGCCATAAATAAAAATTATCTGTGAACTTTAAAAATTCACCAACCACGAACATCTCAAGGCATCAAAACTTACCTCACCAAAATACTTAAACATTTTTCAGAAAAACATAAAAAAAAACACATTTTGTATTTAATCCAATATATGTTTACCCAGTGCCTTGAAATAATAGCTAGCTGGCTGTGGGCCATACCCTGTGCCGTGTGGTCTGGGCAGACTAAGCCCCAAAGTAAAATGAGTGAAATAATGGTGCAAACTACCCAAACAACACACAAGAAAATGGTGAAAATGGCAAAAAAATTACTTTAAACATTTTAAAACAAGGCGCCCAGCCTTCCCAAACATGTGCAAATCTTTTACCTTAGAAAAATAAAAAAATATACATTGCAAAATAGGCCCCCACTGCAACTTCAGGCCACCACAATCAAATTTTGAAATGGAAGGAAAATCAAATAAGGTAAACAAAAAATACTTATGCATGCCCTCCATCAATTACCTAGTTTGTCCAAAAGTTCTTTAACTTACTTGATTCCTCAAATCTTTTTGAAAATCAAATAATATATGCAGCAGGGATTGCAGACAAAGAAGAGAGTGAGCCTTTCACCTCAAAATTCAAAAGAAAATTGAGTATGGGCAAAGATCTGGGAGTCACCTTCTGGAGAGTAAGAGCAAGTTGGAGCCTCTGTAGCATTTCCTTCCTGTGAAAAAAAGTTAAAAATAAATAGAAATCCTGCAAAATAAATTACCTTAACCATCCATTCGGGAAGAATAGTTCCTGAAAATCCAAGTTCAAGTTGATTCGCTGCTTCTCGAGTATAATATCTACTTGAGAAGCAGCCCTCTGAACACATCCACTCGGGACCGCCTGCTTTAAAGAATGGTGCTAGAAGGATTCCTAGTGACTGGAAATTGGCAGCTCGCTTGCTGGAATCTCGTGTTGTTCCCGTTGTCATTGCATTGCTCGAACAGGAGCAAAATTCTGCTAGAAGGCTATTAACAGACTTTGGCCAGAACACCATATTGAAGAGTAACACGAAGTGACCAAAATTCTGTCAATTGTGTGAGCGTAATGACATTTTCCACCCATCCCTACTATGGATACTAATGAAATACAGAAAAATTCATCCAGAGTTTGCTGAGGGCTCTGATATATAATTGGAGAAAGCAACTGCTAATTTTCCTTGATGGCCTTCAAGTCAGAGACAAAATGGGGACAAAATGAGGTTGGGTTGTTCATGCAGTTTTTACTACATATCTACCTAAATCTAGTTCATGTATTAAATATGCTTTGCATGTATTTATGTATGTGGCATTTCTATAGTGCAAATCTAGTAAAAAGGCAGCAGAGTAGTGTACTTGGTCCAATACAAGCACAAAGACAACATGTAATAGGAGAGGAAGCTTACCTACCCCACTCTCCTAGGTCCCAAGAATCCACCCTATTCCCATTCCTATTCCCCTAAGGATGTATTGTGTCGATCTTGTGCTGTTCATAGTCCTGGGTTGCATTACTGTGTATGTAAATGACAAGTACCCCGGAATTTATAAGAAACATTAAGGGCCCGATTCTGATGCGGGCTAGAAAGCATTCCCACCCAGGGCCTGATTCTGATGCGGTTAGGAAGGCCTCCTAATGGCATTTGTTCCTTCCAAATAGGATCAGGAGCAACCCAGTGCCCAATTATGATGCAGTTAGGAACATGTGCTCCCCTTGAAGTCAATGGGAATCCAACCAAATCGTATCTGTAAGCATCCGGATGCATCGTACTTGATCGGTCGGACTCTCCCGATCCGAGTGGGTCAGAAACCATTTCCAACCCGATTCGGTCGGGAAGCATTTCCAACCCGCATCAGAATCAGCCCCTTAGTATCTAAAAGGAACCAATTCTCTCAGTCTCCTGGAGTATGTTAAACGTCTAAAGTCACAACTTGGGTAACCAAGCATTGGAGACCATAACCTATGGAAGACTGGCTTTTAGCCTAGATGCTGTTTGCCAGCTTCTAGTGACCCAATAATTTCCAACGTGTTTGAAGCCACATTTTGAATGTCAGTATTTCATTTTTTCCCCACAGGGACCATATGATGTGTTTAGAAGCTCAAAGTATCTGAGAGTTGTTTTACCTTAGCGTGACTGTACAAGGTATTTTATAGGTGCCTGGTGGCCTAAAATTATTGTCTCAGGGTATTTTTCCATTTTATCTCTTGTCACTTTCCTGATTCCTTCTAACGCATTTGACCAAAACCTTTCCAGATTCAGGCGTTTTCAAAGAATGTGCAGAAAGGTACCTGGGTTCCGTCATCCCCTCCAAAAGTCCCCTGATTTACTGGGGACTATTCTGTAGTCACTGCTGTGGATAGTACAATCTGCATATTATTTTATAAGGTGCTTCTTTTCCTTGAGAATGTATTGCCAAATTCTTATGGCCAATGATGATTTCCTCCCACTGTTTTTATCCAGACTAATGCCTATGTCACTTTCCCACTTCTTCTGGCATGTGTATTTGTCCATGCTATGATTAGTGTTGTGGATGCTATCTCTTACTTTATCTGCGTGATAGTCATTGCAACCATCAGTGGGTTAGGGACAGTGTTTTACTCATGAATGAATGAGGCAATGTGTCCCTAGTGATAAGATTCAAAATACAGTAAAAAAAATAAGGATTACTCAAAAAAAAGTTTGAGATCAATAACATGAAGGTTTATTAAAGTATGAAAGTGCAATGCAAATTATGATCAGGTATACCTAATGAGACATAGGAATCAAAATACAATTAAGGCTCTTCAGAATTTAGGGAAGATGAAGCAATGAGTAAAATCTGAAAACAGCGCATAATGTGGAGCAAATCAATAGAGAACCAGGATCATTCCTGGTAAAGGCCCAAAACTATCTGTCTTACCCCCCAATTTAAGGGTATGTTATAGCAATGTTCACTACAGAAAACAAATAAAAATGCATAGTCAGCATGGGGAGAGTGTATGTATCAGAACTGCAGCACATCACATTCATCACTGTAAAACACCCTATGATGCCACCATCCTCGCACTATTCCCCCTAAATGAATAATAATATGCCCCTTCTAACCTAATGTCATCAAAGGTGTCAGACCAATGTGGTTACAGGAACAATGAAAAGCCTCATGAGTGAATAGACTACAGTGTACAAGCAGGAAAAAAACTGAAAATGTATGTAAAGGCTTCCTCTGGAGTTATTTGAGAACAGCATGTAATTACAAACAGTGCACATTTTGCTGCTTGCGATGGCAATGAGAAACTTTAAGATACAATACATATTATCGAACTACAGCCTTGTTAACACAAGATGGAGGTGAGACCTAGCTGCTGCCTAGTTCGTCTAGGTCATGGAGACACATTCCTGTACATCTTATCATCTTTGTTTTAATTTTAATTGCAGTCATTTTAGTGTAATCTGTTTGAGGTTAGTAAATGGTCCCACATCAGGCATTCGTATGTGACTCATAGTCACTAGTGTTTACTTTCCTTGATACATTTTCTGGCAAGTAATGCATTTTTGACAGGAATGTTCTGCTACAGCTGTTAAGTGAACATTATGTCAATACTTTTAAAGAACCTCACCACCCCATCTCTCCGTGAATGAGTCTATCCATGTATTAAACTGGCCATAGCTGGCAGCATTGAATCAGGAAGCACATATACTGATCTGGAGTCACCCACAGGTCATTGTAGTCTTTTTACGACCAATTATTTCCCACAGTTTCTTTTCATTCTCATGTACATCCTCCTGAACCTCTCTGAAGTCATCCGGTGTTGTCTGTCCTGTATTTTATAAAAAAAACAATTCACATTGTCAACTTCATCAGTTTATTTTTCTGAGTTACATTGTTCTTCTTCCTTTTCTTGTTTTTGCTCTTTTTTTTCAGTTTAAATTTGATTGTTACAGTTCAAGAGACCAGTGTTTAGCAACCTGGTATAGCACTTACCCGTAGTGTCCATGTCATCACCAGAGTTATTAGTAATAGACTTTGTAACCAAACTTTCTCTAGGTTGTTGTAATGCAGTTTACAAATTCAAAATGTATGTTCAATTCCTAATTGAAGTACCAGAGGATGTCATGAAACGCCTTTGTGACCACATTTGCCCAAAATCATGTACCAACCCAAAACTTCATTGGCTGTCTGTGTAGATCGTTCCATTCAGTTTATTAGCTATACAGCATGTTCTCGTCAGGGCAATACAATCTTCTACTTGTGCTAAAGTTACATAACACAAGTATGGTGCTTCACCAATTTCAGAAATAGAGCAAACTGCATAAGCTGCCCTCAATATTTCTTAATGGTCTCTTGGACAAGAACCATCTACAAACAGAGATAGATTGGACTCATCAAGTGGAGTAACTTTTATGTCTGGTTTTGGTACACAATTCTGTTACTTCAATGTAATTGAGGTCAGATTCATCGTCATCGTCATCATTGTTGGAATTGGCTGCAGCATTGCAGGATTCAAAGTATTACAACTTCTAATTGAAAAGTTAACAGCTGTTAATATTGTTTGCTCATATTTGATCAGGTGGTTGTTTGTTATGTGCTGAGTTAGCAAACTCTCGACTGAATGAGGGACTAATACAATAAGTGGGTACCCATCACGATTTCTTAGCTCTACTCTATCGCCAGCTTACCCGCTGCTACAAACAAACAGGAAGAGCTGCAGCCACTGAATCTAATGTAGCAGAGAGGAAGAAGACAGGCCGTTTCAATTCTGCAGGCTTTTTCAAGAGAGCAGAGGGCACACCCATCTTTTTCATGGCAGTATAATACAAAATCCTTCTCATAATTTGACATTCCTAGAGCTGTTGTACTACAGAGTTTGTCTCTGAGTTCAAGGAAGGGCTTCATGCATTCATCATCAAATGGGACCGAATCCACTCTGTCGCTATGAGTAAGCCTTACTAAAGGCTTTGCAATCAAGAAAAAGTTTGGATTCCATTGGCGACAGTAGTAAAAAAAAGTTCCAAAAACATATTTACTTTCTGTTTGGTAGTTATAGAACCAATTCTGAGGATTACAAAAATGAATTCTTTGGACACTTTTTCATCCAGTTTTCAATGTGGTGACCAAGGTAAATCAATTGTTTCATACAATACTGCCTTTTAGTCTAGTGACACTCGATGACCATTATCAGCAAGATGGTTCAAGAGTCCACTTGTAACCAACTTGAAATGTTCTTTTTGTCTTGGGAGCGACCATCAGGTCATCTATATATTGCATTACCACTGAGTTTTAGGGCCGCTGCAAATTCTCCAACTCTTTCTTTAGGATTAGACAAAAAATTGAGGGACTTTCTGCATACCCCTGTAGGATTTGTCACCAAATTAGGACTTTTTGAAAAATCCAAATGTGAAAAGATATTAGCTGTACTCATGAAGGGAGAAACACTTAGCACAATTCAATAACTAGCTAATATTTATCATCCACATGAATTTGAAACAAAATCACAGCAGGATTCAGTATCACTGAATACGTTTTCTAAGATCTTGTAGGACCATCCATTTGCCAATATATCTTTTCATGCCCATCACAGGGGAGTTGAAAAAACTAACAAGCACCTATCGTAGGATTCGTTGGTTTTTTTTTCTGACGTACTTCATTTCCTCTTCTGCTTCTCCTCAAAGTTTATACTGACCAGTTTGAGGGTAAACTGCATCTATTGTGTTTATTATTTTGCACTTTTTATTAATCCAATTTATTTATCTGTAAAATCCCATACCTTTTCCTTTATATTGTGTCTTATATCGAAAGACAGGTTCTCTTTTTTAAGTAGTGGAAACAGCTGAACTTTTGACTCTTGCGATTTTATTGTGAGCTATTAATCCTCATCTTTTGTTTGAATTGCAGCATCATCCACTGTACAGTAAATCATGCCATTCACCATGAAAGCCAAATCCCTGAAAAGCAAAATGTATTTATTTATTTTATTTGAAAGGTTTTATACAGCGCAAACAAGACCTAACAGGGTATCTGAGCGCTGTACATTGTGGTTGAGAAGTTGCGCTGATAACAGAGGAGGATACATCACATTCACAAATGCAGAAAACAATAAAGAGAAACGTAGTTACAACGGATGTACACTGCATGGTAGATAAGTGGGTAAAAGATGGCAAACAAATAGAGTTGGCTTGTAGGGTTACTGGTCTATTGTCGAAGGGTTCATTCTGATATGGGGAGCGAGAGCATTCAATATTCTTGGAGCAAGACCAGAAAATGTGCGATTGTAGGTTTTCTTCTTTTTGAACTTTTGTGGCTTTAACAGTAGAATATTTGAGCTTCTTAGAGCTTGATTCCCACCAAATAGTTCAAGCTTATTAGCCAAGTAAGTAGGAGTGTGCTGATGCAGCACTTTATGTGTCAAGCAGGCTATCTTGTATCTGATCCTTGCATCGATCGACAGCCAGTTGAGTTGGAGTAGATCTGGTGAGATGTGATCTCGTTTTCTAGATCCTGTGATGAGCCTGGCTGCCGAGTTCAATGTCGCCCTTAAAGGGGCCAGTATAGCTTTGTGTGGACCGGCCATGGTCACGATTCCATAGTTTAAATGGGAGATGTCTAGGGATTGGACTGCTAGTTGCATGTCTGCAGGTGGCAGGAATGGTTTGATTTTTTTTAAGGTGTACAGATGGTGATTAGCTCCTCTTTTTGTTGCACTGATGTGGTTTTGGCCAAAGTTATTCCTAATGATCGAGTTGAGTCAACAATGTGTGGGGTGCAATTGAGGGCTTTTAGTTGTTTAAGCCAGACTTGAATGGGACAGGATGATTGTGTGGATCCAGCATGAGGCATTCTGTCTTGAGGGTATTTGGCATAAGGTGGTTATGTGATAGCCACTGATGAGTTTTCAGAAGAGAAAAGTTGAGAGTATTGATGTTGTCTGGTGAAGAAATTGTCAGATACAATTGAGTATCATCGGCGTACATGTAATAGAGTATGTTTGTGTGTTTTACAATTTTAGTGCAGAACCCCAATTGAGCCCGGCTAGTATGTGAAAAGGTTGTGATTGACTTTGATTCTTTGCGTTCTATTTTGAAGGAACAAAACAAACCAAAAAGGGCATGAATCACACAACATGAATTGGTGATTGTTATCAAAAGAGCTACTTGATTCATAATTTCCTTGTTGCTTATTCCAACAACTTGGACTTCATTTCTGATGAGGGGTAGGTTTGAAACATCCTAGCAATGAACCAAGGAGCGGGTAGCACAAGTATCAATAAGGAATGATACGTGGTGGCCATTCACCTCGCCATCTGCATTTGGGCCACTCTGGTCTACCTCTAGGAATGCACCAAGCATGTAAATCCTCCTCCCCCAGGGCCCATCATTGTGAATTAGTTGCATCCGGCGTAAACTGGGGTAAGTTACTATTTGACATAAAAGGATTCTGCTGAAACCCTGATTTCTGGCAATGAGGAAATTTATTTCTCATGTTTTGCTGCAACCCTGGAGCTACAAGCATATTCTTTAGGAACTGCCCATTGTTAGAACTGGGGGCCCCTAATTGGTATAGGTATGTACCTTTATCCAAGTAGGGAGCCTTGCTTCTAGTCAGGGTAAGGGGACTACATACTTTAGATAACCCCTGCACACCTCTTTGGTAGCTTGGCACGAGCAGACAGGCTTATCTCAAAGGCAATGCGTAACATTTTCGTACGCAGAACACATAGTAACCACCACAAATGATGGACACAACAACAGATTAGAAAAATAATGTATCTTTAGCTAAAACAACAAAAATCCAATGTACGGATAGAAATAGCACTTAAAACAGTTATAAAGTTTGTCAAAAATAAATAGCGACTCCAGGGGCTATTACGATTTTGTGATACAATAAATCCAAAGTACGACACTGACCCCGAGGTGTGCACCATCGGGCACGGGGTCACACAACCCCCAAACAAACAGTACCTTGGAGATGAAGTCCATGATGTTGCACGACGTTGTGAAGGTGAGGCATCGGTGCTGAAGTCGAAGCTGGCACCTTGGCTGCCACGGTCAGGCGAGGAGTCGTGTCCGTGAGGAGGCAACATGTTGAATCCAGGATAGCGGAAGTCAGTTGCGTTGGCAATGAGGCATCGGTTCCAGTGCAAATTCAGCGAGTTTATGGAGTCCCCCTCGGCGGTTATAACTGGATGCAGGCCCTGGCAGTGACCAGTCACTGTCAGGGCCTTTGCATTGTGCTGGTTGCGGCATCCCAGCAGATTTGCTGATGGCGTCAGAGAATGTCTTACTTGCTTCTCTTAGGTTTCTTCCAGCACCAAACAGCAGGAACAACCTCCAGAGGCCCAAAACTGGACCAGGTACCTCCTGACAGGTCAGAACTCTCAGCAGTAGAATTCAGGGGGTGGGGGTGAAGTCTTTGTGTCCCTGAGTCGTAAGAACAGGAGGCCAGCCCACAAAAGCCCTTGGAGATTCTTCTTCAAGATGGTTTCTCAGCAAAGTTCCAGTCTTTGTCCTTTCCTTGGCAGAAGCAGCAACTGTTGGCCAACACCACACAGCACACAGAAAAGGGGCAGTACCCCTACCCACAGCTCTCTAGCTCTTCTCCTTTTCACAGGTTCCTCTTGAGTCCAGAAGTGATCTAAACTTCTGGGGCTTAAGGTTCACTACTTATACCCCATTTTGTATTTGTTCTTCTTTGTGCAGAAGTCTCTGAGCCCAGTCTAAACTAGTTCTAACCTCACTGGTGCAGTAGGACTACAGAGGGTGGGGACAGCATCGTGCACAGGAGGCAGGCCCTATTCAGGTACAAGGAAAACTCCTTCACCTCTCTACATGCAGCCAAAGTCTATTCAGCTAATCTCTTAGTCATTCAGGAAGGGCCAGGCGCACCTCAACTTCCCCCAGTGTTTGTCTACAGCGAATGCACATACCCAGCCCCTATCACTCAAACTCAAGTCAATCCACAAACAAGCAAAGGCACTCAGACTGGTTAAGCAAGAAAATGCCTACTTTCTTAAAGTGGCATTTTCAAACACATGATTTAAAAACCATCAGATATGTTATTCAATTCTAAGTTCAGAGAGCCTAAACTTTATTCCTCTATCTTGTCCCAATGGGTAGTTATACTTGAAAAATGTTACACAGTATCTCCCATGTTATCTTATGGGACAGATAGCTTTTCAGTTGTGAAAAACAAAATTGGTAGCATTTCACTATCAGGACATTTAACACACACCGGTACATGTCCTACCTTTCACATACATTGCACCCTGCCCATGGGGGAACCTTGGGCCTACCAGAGGTGTGACTTATATGTAAGAAAAGGGAACGTTAGGGCCAGTCAAGTGGGTGTACTTGCCAGGTCGACATAGCAGTTCAAAACTGCAAACAGACACTGCAGTGACAGGTCTGAGGTACATTTACAGGGCTACTCATTTGGGTGGCACAATCAGTGCTGCATGCCCACTAGTCAGATTTGATTCACAGGCCCTGGCATATATTACGAGGGTCTTACCAGTAAATCAAATATGCCAATCAGGGATGACCAATTTTCATAACAATTTGTACAAAGAGCACTTTTACTTTGACACTGATCAGCAGTGACAAAGTGCCCAAAGCATCTAATTTAACAAATACGAAATCCAGCACAGCATCAAAACTACAGGAGGTAGAGCCAAAAAGTCAGGGAAAACCAGCCCAAATATGGCAAGTCTAAAACCTATTGTTCTGCACATTTTGCATAGGAGTCTGTTGTTCTGGGGTCATTGACTGGGTCATCTGATTTGAATTCTGTTGCACTTGTAAAATTATTTTGAATTTGATCTGGATTTTGTCTGCCCTTGTGCTTCCAGTGACCAATCTTCCCACAGATAGCACAGGCAGTACTCTTTTTTAGCATGTTGATGTTCTCATTCATTCTAGAAATATTCACAACCCTCTACCTCTGCACTGTGGGACCACATTTCGGACTTGTCCAAACACCATGTTATTTCCTTGCACACTAACTCCTTCCATTCCTTGCATCTCAAAATTCAAATTCACACCAGTAACAAAGCCAGAATCATTGATCTCTTTTCTTTCTAATATAACTCATGTTTTTCCATTTATCTCTGTACGTTATCAAACCTCTCCAGCTTGTAAATGTAAATGTAAATGTGTGTGTCTTGTAAAGCGCACTGCTACCCGGAGGCGTCCTGACGCTATAGACCGCTGGGGAACCCGTCCTGGCTTTCGCTGTTAGATGTTCAGTCCTGGGTATCTCCAAAGTGACACCAGTCATCCCCGGCGTTTGTGGGGGGCCGTTGTGGAGAAGAGGCAAGCTAATGCCCAGAGTTGCCGAGTGTAATCCCTGGTTAGAGTAGGCACCGAGGCGAGAATTATTGAGTCCGCTGACCCTCGTTCACGACCCTGCCGCCTCGGGAATTGAACCCTGCTCCCAGGCCGTCCTCTGCTTCCGGGTCTGCCGCCTCTAACCAGTGAGCCACACCTCTCCAGCTTCAAATACAATAAAGTAATTCTCAGATATGTGCTCACAAAGACAATAAACCCATATTCTTTACTGCAGCTTCACTCAAATCCTTTCTAAAATTCCTACACAAATGCTTCTTTCTATACATATCAATGTTGTATTCTTCTGTTAATTTCTCAAGTGTCTCATCGGTTTCACCTAGCTGCTTCTTTGATAAAATATTGCGATTCATCTGAATTGTCCATGAGCTCTCTTTCTGCATCAATTCTACCCTGCAAATGTAATATTGATAAAAACAAAATTAATTTCTTTCCTTTCAGATTCCATCATTTGTGGGGAACTAACAACATCCTCTGGGAGTATTAATGAAAATACAACTTCCACAAGATTCCTTCACAGACAACACAACCATTTGTCAATTACTATTCAACATTCACTCAAGGGTAACACTGTAAATACCAATAATTCACATGTTGGCACAGGAACCTACAGTTGATGAATTAATATGCTGACTATATTAAAATTGTAATACAAAATTAAAAACATTTCATCTGAAAAACAAATATAAAGCACCAAAAACACCAGATTCACAAGATTATCGTTAGGGACACAACACAAGAGATGATAAAGAAATTAAATTTGTGTCATTGGGTACCACAACCACTACCACAAACTGTATAAAAACACCTTAATGTTTCAAAATTCATCAGCATTTGGGGTGAATTGAGAGCGGCGAGTTTATGGTGGACAGGCATTGACGCGTTTCGAAGGTTTAGTAATAATTGGACCTTCTTTATCAAGACTACGTGGACTATTGCTCTCGTGATTAACCCGTTAAGCGCGCCGAAAATTCCGCCCCAGTGCGGACGTTCGATTGCGCTAACGGGAATGGAACGTTCAGCGAACGTGCGCAGCACTAGCGAGGTAGTGCACGCGACGACCGCTGAACGTTCCCCGCACTTAAGGGGTTAAAACATCTACAGTAAAAATATATAATACATCAATAAATACTCCAGACAAATCATTACATCAATGCTGATACTAACATCATAGGAATAAACAAATTATTATCAATAAAAACAACATGGCACAAATTCCTAATGATCTTTTCAAAACAGAAGAGAAAAACATATTACATATTTATCTCCGGCTATCTCAGTAGTTTATTGCCCGGATAGCGCGTTATCAACAACGTGCATCACAGAGGCAATAAAAATTCCAGAGATAGTGGGGATATTGCCGTTTTCCATGGTGCAAAACGGTGATATCCTAGATGATAAGGCCTGTGGTCTTAGCCACACAATCCACTCCCCATGTTAGGTATGCCTTAGTCAGGAATTTAACAGACGTTAAATTCCTGCGTTAAGGGATACTTAACGCAATTTTATATATTGCTAACCCTCCTTGATAATATCCCAAAGCTGCCTTCGCGATATTATCCCATGTTGCTTTCCCAGCCGCGCCTCCTTTGCATCTCAATATCAATGCAAGGCGAGACTTGTGAAAAACGGGCGATATGTCAAGGAATCCCACACTAGCGTGTCCTTCATAATAATGTGAAAACAGGCTCTAAAGCGGCGATAATATTATTGTGGCCCCTTGATGATATGCCCCTATATACTTTCATCAACACAGAGAAATCTGCCTCTTCTAATATAAATGAACGCAACAGCTAACCTTTATTCTTACACTTACAAATATGACAAGATCATCTAAATCACAGTAAACAAACCACCCAATGTACCACAAATCAAGTATGCATAACTGCACATTAAGTAACCCACAATGTCCTATAATGTGCCACAATCACTCTAAATCCACTCCACCCTACTAATACTGTCACTCCTTTGCTCTGGAGCAACTCTGGGACACCACAAATAATCCAATTTAGATCTGTTCATGGAAAATGGCGGATTACTGCAGACCGCAGAACAGGGACAAAAATCATATCGGGGTAGATCTATTACCTTATCTTTACTCTACCAGATGCAGGCCACAAAAACTGTGGGCCCTATCTCTTACATAATCTGCATAATAGTCATGTTCCTGAATTGGGGACTGTGTTGTCCTAAGGAATATGTAGTGCAAGGTGAAGCCTCCGGGCACACAAATAGGTACTCGCAAATTGCGAATGCATTTTCATTTTAAGTGCCAATGACTCACATTAATAAGCACATGTGATTCTATTTAGAAAATAACTCCCACAGTGTTTTGAATGGCACAATATCTTTGAGACCAAATGCTCAGTGGTCCTGAGTTTTTGTAGAAACCTCTCGAATGCATTAAGGCATCTTGTCCTTTCCCTCCCCCACTACCGGTTGCAGTGTCCAGTGTCTGAGTTGCAACCAATGGTATTTTTCTATTTCAGAGATTCTATATACTACCTTCACTTCATCAAATGATATCATTGGTGCATAGACAAAATATCGACTCCAAAATATCGAATGGACAAAATATCGAGTTAAAAATATCGATAATAATAAAATATCGATTACAAAAATATCGTTGGTCAAAATATTGATTAAAATAATGTTAAAAAAATATCGAGTACAAAAATATCGACAAAATATATATAAATAGTCAAAGTAAAAAATTTCAATAATATGTAGAAAAAAGGTTAAAAAAATAAAAACTTTTTATTAATAGTAATATAAATTGTAGTTAATGTTTAGGAGCGAGATGTTGGGTTAATAGGGGATAAGGGTGGGGAGTAATTTAATAATAATTAATTAATTAATATATGTTTGCAAATAGTTTTAATTAATAATTAATTGGTAATTAATTAATATTATTTAGTTAATTAATTAATATAATTTTTTACATATTTTTAATTAGTAATTAATTGGTAATTAAATAATATTAATTAGTTAATTACATTAATTAGAGTAATTTATTTATATATATAATTTTTAGTCATTGTAAATTAATTATTTGGAAAAATAATATTAATTATTAAATTTAATTAATTACAGCTAATGTGCTAATATATTTACTTTATTGTTATTGTTAATTAATAATTAATTGGTAATTAAATAATATTAATTAATTTTAGGGTTCAGGGTCAGTTTTCAGTTTTTGGGTAAAGGGGTATTTTTAGGGTTCAGGGTCAGTTTTCAGTTTTTGGGTAAAGGGATATTTTTGGGGTTCAGGGTCAGTTTTCAGTTTTTGGGTAAAGGGGTATTTTTAGGGGTCAGGGTCAGTTTTCAGTTTTTGGGTAAAGGGGTATTTTTAGGGTTCAGGGTCAGTTTTCAGTTTTTGGGTAAAGGGGTATTTTTAGGGTTCTGGGTCAGTTTTCAGTTTTTGGGTAAAGGGGTATTTTTAGGGTTCAGGGTCAGTTTTCAGTTTTTGGGTAAAGGGGTATTTTTAGGGTTCAGGGTCAGTTTTGGGTTTTTGGGTAAAGGGGTATTTTTAGGGTTCAGGGTCAGTTTTCCCTACTGTTGCACCCACTGGAGTGGGAATAGTAATTGTAACCCCTACGCTATCCAACGCTTTCCCTACGCTTGCACTCTTTGGAGTGGGAATAGTATTTTTTACACTTCT
This sequence comes from Lissotriton vulgaris, assembly GCF_964263255.1. Taxonomy (NCBI): domain Eukaryota; kingdom Metazoa; phylum Chordata; class Amphibia; order Caudata; family Salamandridae; genus Lissotriton; species Lissotriton vulgaris. The sequence goes on along the minus strand of NC_141697.1, from coordinate 115,768,676 downwards.
GGTATCGTACGGTAATATAATAGTATCTTATTTAATTATAGTATGTTACTATATATATATATGTTTTAACAAATAAGATTGTAATTTTTTTTTTAATATTTACATTTATTATTTTAATAATATAAGTTAATGTAAGTATTTTTAAGTATATTTTAGTAATTAAATTTTCATATTAATTTAATTTAACACTGTTTTTAATAAAGTCGATATTTTTTACAACTATATTATTGTAAACGATATTTTGTACTCGATATGTTTGTACTTACCTGTTTGTAGATACAAACTCGATATTTTGACTGTTGATATTTTGTCCACGATATTTTTGCAAGTCGATATTTTGACCCTCGATATTATTTCAGCGATCCGATATCATTTTGTCTCTAGTAAAGAGCCCTTTTTATTGGAAACATCCCCCTTTCATTGCTCAAAGAGGGTCCTGGTGGAAAAGTCTTCAATATTAAACAATGGAGCGAGAGGAAACGGGTGGATTGCCACAAAATGAGGACACTGCTAAGATATTTACACCTGCAATAGTATTAGTGCACTTAACTTTAACTTACAGGGCATTCATTTTGCAGAATCTTGGTGATGGCCACTGGGCCACTGTGCTGCACTATATAAATTGCTTTTGCTTTGGTGCACCAGTCCAGAGAGTGAACGAGGCTATCTAGCAATCTCTATTATAATGGATTCTTTATCTGTATTGTGTCAGTGTGTGTGTGTGTGTTTATGTGCTCGCGCATGTGTTTCTGTGCATGTGTACGTGTAAATGTGTGTGAATGTTAGTGTAAGGGGGCATGTTATACATACTATGAGGTTGGGACATATCTCCACAGTATTGGTACACTCTGAAAAACCCAGACACCTACTCTGTGAGTAACAATGCACTATGTGGACCAGTGCCTGTAGTGTATTTAGGCTCTTTCAAGCAAGTTAAAAGCGCAGTTATATTTGGTTTGGTCCGCTTTCTACCCTACCCTAGTATCAAGATGCATGTGAAACTAGAATAGTAAATACACACACCATTATGGCTGGTGACTGGTCCATATATATATATATTTATAGGTATGTCAGGGTGTGTCGATGTGAATGGTTGTACGTGCACCTATGGTCCTGTTTTTTGTGGTGGGAGGAAAGGTTGCCCATTATGTCACAGCCACACAATGTCCTTCAAACACTCACATACAACAGACATATTTCAATGAATGAATGAAGGAATGAAAGGTAACTTGTAAAACATGCAGCTACTCCAAGGAGTGTCCAGTCACAATGGGGGGAATGGTTGAATCGTCTATTCCTGTTGTTTTTCAACCTTTATTTGAACACTGCGATAGTGTCTACTGTGTGAGGCTCCAGGGGAAGCAAATTACAAGCTGCTGGTCCTAGAAAGGAGAAGAATTATCCCCCAGCTCTAGAGCGGTGAATTCTGGGAATCTTAGCAAGAAGGCTGTTATCAGAATGCAGATCACTCGAAGGGGCATAGAAGCTGAATCTTGTTCTAAGATAAAGTGTCCGGTAAAGTGTCCCAGGAACCAACACTTATGGCCTAAACATGATTTTTTTCCTTACTGGGAACCAGTGGAGGGAAGGTAGGTGAGGGGACATATGACTTCTTGCAGGTAAAATTCAAAAGAAGGCAGGCTGTCGTGTTCTGGACCACCTGAAGTCTGTAAAGTAAGTATTCGGTTAGTCCAAGTTAGAGGGCATTACCGTAGTCTAGTCTTGAGGTTATCAGTGCCTGGATGATGGGTTTTATGGCCAGAAATGAGAGTAGCTGCAGGAACTTTTTTAGAGAGTGTAGTATTCCAAAGCAAGTGCCAACAACTATTTAATTTGTGGTTTGAAGGACAGACAATCATCAGATTTTACCCCCAGGTAACTGTGCCCCAGGCCAAAAGTTCTGCCACGTTTCAGGGAGAGTATTAGCGAAGAATAGCAGTTTGGTTTTTTCTGTATTACATTATGATTGGTGTATGGCCATCCAGTGCAATACCACTGCCAGGCAGGCTTTAATAGAGAAACCCCAACCAGCTGAACAACCACACCTCGATCCATCAACCTCGTGAGCCTTGGTGTATGTACACACCGATATACCTACATAGCAGACCCAGATCCATAGAGGTCATCAGTTGATCCACCGTGCAAGGCTGAGGGCCTTTCCATTTTGGCATGGGCTGCGCTACTGTCCCTTTCCCATATGGGTCTTCCCAGCATTGTTTCCACCCCGGGAGACTGGTAGCTGGGTTGGACAACTGCCGAGAAGTGATCATGGGCCGGTGACAGGGGGTGTCAGGGGACATAAAAGCCTGAGCTCCCCGTAGGGGACTCTCTTTGTCCCTAAAAGCTTTTTAATGAACGGATCATTGTAAAACGTCCAAGGTAGATATAGTCTGAAATATGCCAAAGAATGCTACTCAACTGCTATAGTGCCCTTAAATTTATTATCAAAACAATTTTACAGAGAGGTTCCTTGGGCATGGGGCTGGTTATAGGGGGGCTGACCTGCCAGTGGTTCTTGGTTTCTAGCTCTACCTCTGGTGCCCATGATTTCGATTGGGGTGTAATCAAATCATCACACAGAGTGGCCCAGCAGGAACAATGCGATCATCGGCTCCCTGGTTTGTCCTTATATTTTCATATTTCATATTTGAAAGGTTTTATAGAGTGCGAACAAGACCCATACGGGTATCAGAGCACTGTACAGAAAAGGCAAAAAATATAGGGTAACAAAGTCAGTGGAACAGTATGTGAGGCTACAACAAAGTGGAAAAACAGAGTCAGTTAAGAGTTGGGGGTATCAGAGGTGTCCTAGCTCATGAAAACTGTCTGACATTCCAGCATACAACAATGCGCATTCTTGTATTACACAATAAGAATCACAGTATTAACAGAACAAGAACATGAGAGTACGTTTATACCAGCATAAAATAAGGCGCATTTGTGAGGTACCTTAAGAATCACAGTAATAACAGAATGAGAGCATGCAAGTCAGTTGAAGCCGTTAAAGTTAGTTCAAGAGTAGCCGTTTGACAAGTGTCTTGAAAGATATTGTGGAGGGATTGGATCTGATCTCAGGAGGCAGGGAGTTTCAGATTCTTGGAGTCAGACCGGAGAACATACGGTTGTAAGATTTTTTCTTTTTGAATCTTGGTGGTTTGAAGAGTAGGGTGGACGTACTTCTAAGGTTCTGGCCAGAGCCCGAGAGTTCAAGATTATTTGCCAGGTAGATCGGAGTGCTATAATGTATGGCACTATGGGTCAGGCAAGCTATCTTGAATTGGATTCTGGCTTCAATAGATAGCCAATTTAGTTGCAAAAGGTCAGGGGAGATGTGGTCATGCTTTCTGGAGCCCATGATGAGTCTAGCCGATACGTTCAGTGTAACTCGGAGTGGGGCCAAGCCAGCTTTGGGAAGTCCAGCAAGGGTCACTAGACCATATTCCAACCTAGAGATAAGCAAGGATTGAACTGCCAGCTTGATGTCATCAGGGGGAGGAAAGGTTTGATTTTCTTACAGGTGTTAAGTTAAAAGTTGGCTCCCCTATTAGCTGCATTGATGTGCGCTTGCATGTTTAAGTGTTTATCCAAGGTGATGCCTAGAGATTTGGCAGAGTCTACGACATGAGGGGTGCAGTCCTGAGCAGTGAGTTGTTTAAGCCAATCTAGGGTAGGAGCCGAGTGATTGGGGGGGAAATCAACAGAAATTCCATTTTGAGGGTATTTAACAGCAGATGGTTCTGAGCTAACCATTGTTGTGTTTGTGCAAGTGCAGCATTTAGCGTTTTTACGTCCTCTTGTGAGGAGATCTTCAGATACAATTGCATGTCATCTGCATACATGTGGTACTGAATGTTAGCAAGGTTCAGAATAACTGAAAGTGGTTCCATAAAAAGATTGAAGAAAGTGGGCAAGAGCACGGATCCTTTAGGCCCTCCTATCGAGACAGGGGTACTGGAATCAAGGGACTGGTTTTGTTTAATCCTTTGTAAGAGGTTATGCAGGAAAGAGGCGAAGGACGGGCTCGAGAGACCCATCCTATGTTAAGAAGATCAATCAGGTTCTCATGTTTGATGGTATCAAAGGCTGAAGACAGGTCCAGAAGGATCAGGAGACAAGGTACATTTTGGACAAGGGATCTCAAGGCGTCATCTACAATGTGTGTTAATGCCGTTTCAGAACTGTGGCCTGATCTGAAACCTGACTGATGGGGGTCAAGGAGTTGATCTTTCTCAATGTGTTTGCATAGCTGCAAGTGAATGCATTTTTGGAGCAGCTTAGCTAGTGTCGTGATACAGGTGATAGGTCTGAAGTTGTTACAGGTCCAGGTCCACAATGGGTTTCTTTGGGATGGGAGTAACTTGCCCAACATTGAGGCAGTCGGGTATTTTTCCCTGTAAGAGGGATTCATGAATGATCCTGGACCAAAGAGGGAGAAGGGCTGAATTAAGCTCTTTAAAAATCTTGCCAGGTAAAGGATCACTAAAATGGTTGGAGGGTGTAAGTGACGCCATGTTGTGAAGAAGCTTCTCGACATCGGAGAGGCGAAAGGAATTCCAAGAGGCCTTATTCTTGAGAAAACATCCTACGGGCGATGGAATAGTCGAGGATACTACCAGCACAACTGGAAAAGGAGATGGTTTTGGAGACCTCAGAGTTGGAGTCACAGGACATAGCTCCAGCTCGATTTTCCTTTTTTTTCATCAAAGTGAACAGTGAAATCATCACCGCTAGGTAGCAAGGAAACAGGAGATGTGATAGGATTGAAAGAATCATTAGCTTGTTCGTTGATGATTTCAAAGAGTTTCTTAGGTCTATTTTTAGCTTATATGGAGTGAATGTGTCATTCCTGTGGAAGTTGTGTTAATATGTGATGATTGGTGTGTCAGAATGATTTATCCTTTTATGAAGAAGATATACTACCCAATATAAACTAAAAATAGTGAAGCTGCGGTACCCAAAACAATAACAAACAGTGTCAAACATTCAGTATTGAGATTCTCAAAAATCTGTTACAAAATCCTATTACTGGAGTATTCTACCAAAAGTATTATTGGATTTGCCTTATTTAAGTATCTTGATGGTCAAATACTTTAAAGGCTGACGATCAAGTAAACCTGCACTAACAATTGTCCGGGAAGGTGAAAAAATACTTTGTTATCCAAAAACTATAGCATACGTGAATACAGTGGAAAACAGTAATTAAATTCTTTTTTTTTTTTTTTTTTTTTTGGTTTCCTCATATACCGTTATGGAATTCTTGAAGGGAGCTTAGGCAACTCAAACTGAAAAGGTTAATCCTACCCGGCCCTGATGTTAAGCGACCAAGTTCAGAAGGAGCCATGCCTGATCCCTCAAGTTGCCACTGCTTTCCCAATCCACTCCTTTTCACGCCGTAACTGGCTCCCTGAGTTACTAGGGAGATTTAGGAACCGACAGGGCCCAGGATAAATCATAGGAACTCTAATAAAAGAGAGAGGGACCCTCTACCAAAGGGATGGGGTACCAGCTATTGACTATGTCAAAAAAGAGAAATTCCCTTTGGGCACCTTAGTGAAGACAAATCAGCTTATACATACATACTATACATCAATTCATCAAACATAAATACATATCAATCAGAGCAATGCAATAATTAACCCAATTTTGTAACGACAAATAAATTCAATATGCACAGTTTATTATTATAATTAAAAAGTAGATTAAAAAACACATTAAGAAAATGTATAAAACAAGGGAAAACAGACAATATACATGGGAACAAATGATATACAGAAGTTCATCCAGTTAGCTCCTAAAGCTAGTAAGGGAGGTACAAAGAAGGTATATTCAGCGCCAGTCAGAATACTCGTTAATCAATATGTGTTGTACTTCTCCCCCAATTTTCAACGCGTTTCGACGGACATTAATCAAACAGCCGTCTTCCTCAGGAAAATATTAGCTGTCTTCCCAAGATAACTGAAATTCAAGTAAAATATGTCTTAGGTACTATACCATGACAGGTCAAACAAACAAGCTGTACATAAGGCAGAAATCTGCCGACAAAACAGAACTGGTATAATCTCGCTATTGCTCTTCAAATTGAACCTCACATCATAACATACTCCTATCACATTTACAACAGTCTATACATACACATAAAACTTTTTTTCTTTCTTTTCTTTGGTTCACACGAATGGATCCTATCCATATAACTCAGTTTTATCGTAAACAGGACCTTAAATAATGCAGTTTGCGAGACATCTCTGTTGACATTCATTAGACACTTAACATTTCATTTTCACTTTTTTCATAACCACATTTTTAAGCAACTGGTCTTTATGATTCCAAATTTGTTCATACTGGATGGACCCAAGAGGATATAATCTTCTCGGTGATCCAATTCAATGGTGCTAGGTACGGTAAACCTCTTTGCCCTCAAGACATTACTAACCTTTCAAGGAAAGCCTGCCTTCTAGGTAGGGGATAGACACCTCCCTCCTCTCAAGTCAGGTCGTATTTTCAACTGCTAAAGGTATTTGTGTAGACCTCAGCACAGATACTGCAATGCATAGAGAATAAAAATACGATAATAATTTTTCGTATTTGATGGAGAATACAGCAAGATTAGCTAGGTCTCTGTCAGATTTGAGATCCAGTGAGACTTGATTAATTTAAGATCTAATGAGACTTGATTATACTTCTCTACCATAGTGGTGCTATTACCAGTGGCCATGCTGTATATAATGTAGCTATTATACATATAATCACATTTGTCTTTATAAATATAGATGAGCTGGATGTAATACTTACATCCTATTTTTTCTCTCGATGCTGTATACATGAGAAACGGACACAGTATGTTGCTTCTGGGCAGAATAGAGATATATGTATAGGACCTGCAGGGTAGATTCATCACTATCAGTCTATGCCACCTAGATTGCTTACACGTATTTCATTATAATATCGAAATACTCACTTAAAAACCTTGTTGTTTATAGTTTTGCTTGCACGCAGTACAACGTTGTAATTGTCGAGATTCAATACTCGTAATACTCTAATAGATTGGAAAGAGATACAAAACCCATTAGGGTCTTTAAATATATGCACTCTAAGTGTTTTCTAATCAGTACGCGATAGTTGTACTCACATTCAATTAAAATCAGGCGCGCTAAGGATCTGAGAGATGCCTTCAGTCTTTAGATAATACTGCCTCTGTGAAAAGAGTTGCCGTTTTATAATTAGTACCCACGCAGTCTTGAGAATTCCTCGCTATCACCCCATAGCCTGCCAAAGTACCTTAAAGTAATAAGTGCCGAGCCTTCCGCGTGCAGCTCCCGAGGTATTCAATCGAAACGCAGTCCAAATCCACTGCACGGTTTATATACACAATTAAACGCGGAAATACGCGCCATCTCCTAGCCCTTGGATGGCGTAGTAGTCAGTGTCAATCAGTAACGGGCCCTGATACTAGACATAGAAAGAGGGCCATGGTTTAGTCATAGAAAGAGGGCCACGATGTTGTTAATCCAGAATGGACTACAGTGTCCAGATGCATACCTGGCAGTATTTCCAAATCGTAGGACCCTTTCTTTATGCTCACATATTTCTTCAGGCGAAAAGGTCCCTTACTAAAAATTGCACAAATGGCATTATGTATTTAGGATTTTGGAAAAGGTGCGCCCGAATTTTCTATATCAAAGGACACACCCTGATTCTTAACACTACTTTATCATGTGCGTTTCTTTTTTAATATATCTATCATTCAGCACACATGACACATCAACTACAAACGTAGAAATGTTACGTAGTTCAAATTTAGTTGTTTATTATTTATATTATTATTTTTATTATTATTGTTACTGTATATGTGCCACATCCTAGTTCAAATTTTATGAAAACGATTGTTTTTATTATTTTTATATTTGTACCGCAGCCTATATGTATCACTTGTTAGGCACCACATACCTACATTTCTTTATCCATTAATACATCTAATCAGAAGTGATAATAGTTATATATTGGTTATGATAAACTGTCTTGTTACTATATCTGGTACTTGATTTAAAGCTATCTGACTAAAGTGCCTAGTGATTACTCGAATACATATTCAGATCACTGATAGGTCATGGATAAATCCTATAGCTAAAAGAGTCCTATAGCTAAAGGGGTCCTATCGGTTATCCCCTATTGGGGCCCACATAGATCTCATTCTAGTCATAGATGCATTGCTCTGATTGATATGTATTTTTGTTTGATGAATTGATGTATAGTATGTATGTATAAGCTGATTTGTCAGGTAATCAATTGGGGGGGAGTGAGAGATAAGATCCTTTCAGACTCCGTTAAATTACGTTTCATCAAATGGGGAAAGGATCACTTGTCCTGCGAAAAACTCAGGTCTGCAGGTTGGTAACTGGGTGTCTCCCAATAAAATGACCCTCATACACGTGTGTTTCTCTCTTGTTGGCTTTTGTTAGCGGTATATGGGGTGTCCCCGCTTGTATCACACGTGTGTGCGTAATCACTGGGTCAAGTCATTTGTGTGCACCCTCCACCCGGAGGTTTTACCTTAAGTTTTAAGGCAGTAGTGATCGTGGAAATAGAGTGATCGGGATAGTGATAAGTGGCTTAAAAGTATAGTCCAGATTTCCAGTACTCAGAAGTTTATTAAATTTGGAATCGGGCTATCGTTAAAAACGGAGAGTTCGTGCTGCTGTGGAATTTGTTATGAATTCTAGCGCACTTCAAGGTCTGCTAAAATGGTCGACATGTTTCAGCTATAGGTGACAATTTGTCAGACAGCTTTCTTCAGGACCAGGGGGTGAATGTGATAAGAATAAGTGAAAGAATAGGTAAAGTTTTAAACTGATTCTTCAAGTGATGAGAGGTCTCATTGTACCTGTAAATAAAGAACACACACAAAATACATACAAAAAGGGAGATAGGGGGAGAGGGGAGAAAAGAACTTTGTAAAGTACAAATATGTACACATTCAAAAATCTCTTGATTTCGAATAAAGAAACTGTAAAATGGCAATACTTAGGGCAGAATCACTCTCATTTCAGGCGTCGACTCATCCATTCTCATGCCTTATCAGCGTGAGGTGATTAAGCTATACTGTTCATTAGTGCTCTTAACTGTGACCGGTAATTGGTGTTTATCACATTTATTTCGTATGGTGGAAATCACATGCTTGTTTCTGGGCACTTCCTGCTTTTAATGTGGTATAATAGAGGGTTTAAGTGCTTGTTGTGGCATTCTCGTTGTTCCCATTGTGAGTACATGATTCTCATTTGCCACGTATTTGGTGGATTATCATTGCAGAAAGACTTTCTTTTGCTACTCTCTGAGTTCTTGCGGGGAGAGTGGTCTGGAATCCGTGGCCATTAACGGATTGGGCGTGGGTCCCTATCTAGTTCAAGAGATTATGCCTACCTCTTTTTTAGTAGCTAGTTGCTTCATCAGGGGAGGGAGGTTCTATGAGGAAGACGGTAGCGCTACAGGGAGTAAAACATACGTTAGTACGGACAGGTTTTACTTGCGCTTTGTGTCTCTTGGTTGAGCGGAGTCTCTGACTGCTACCTTTCGCCTTCGCGTCCTCGTCTGCAGCATGTGCTGTCTCTGCCTCCGTCCACCTGGAAATGGTGGTTGGTGGAGGGGCGGGTGTTTTTAAGCAGGTTAGGATGGAAATAGAAGAAATCTTTGCAATGTCAAGGGTTACGAGAAATGCTAAAGTTATTTAGAAAGAGATGTTTATGACATGACATATGTTTTTAAGCATTGAGGGGTTAGATAAACCTTCAATAGCCTTTGTAGTTTGTTTTTCAAATCTGTCAGTGGATAAATTAGAAAGTGATCTGTATTACCAAGGAAACGGTTATTGGACCGGGAAGTGAGAAAAACGAGTAGCCAAGATGAATTTCTCATTTGTTGAGGGCAAGCCAGGGGATAGAGTCGTTGAGTCCCAGGGTGTCAGTTTTGAGTCTATGCACCCAGCGTTGTTCTTTTTCGAACAGAATTTTTGAGGCATTTCTATCTACAGTTTCAAGGGTCTCAAGGATGACCCATTGCAGATCTTTGGCCGTATGTCCCAGGTCTTTGAAGTGTGATGACATTTTTGTTGTTGTTCTTTTACAATTGACATTGCTACGATGTTCGCACATCCGTTGTTTGGCCTTACGGCAAGTCATGCCAATGTACTTCATATGACATGGGCATGTTATCATATATATGACATGACTAGTGTTGCAATTGGTATGTTTCTTTAGTTTCCAATTTAGATCAGGGAGTAGTTGTAGTTCTTTGGTAGGTCTGGTAGTTTCACAAGCTAGACAAGAACCACAGGGATAGTGTCCTGTTATTGGAGTGCTGTTCCATAAGCCTTGTTGTTCTTTTTTCTTTTTTGGTGGAGGTCTGGTGTGTACTAGTAGATCTTTGAGATTTCTGCTTCTCTTGTTTGCAAAACGGGGTTTTGGCCAGTCAAGGTTGTGTGAGGTGATTATTTTCCAGTTCTTGTTAATTATCTTCTTAACCTTGTTTGTGACTGGGCTGTAGGTGGTGACACATGTTGTTCTATCATCCCGTGGCTTGAGGTGTGTTTCTAACAGTACATTTCTCGGCTGATTTTGTGCACGTTTTTTGCAAGAGGAGATAATCTTCTTGGGGTATTCTCGTGCCAAGAACAGTTTACTATCCTTCAAAAGCTTCCACCCTCGGCCTCTAAGGGAAAACCTCCCTTATAGTCAATTTCTCCGTCTTAGGAGAAACTGTAGTACCACAAGGGATTACAAGGACCAAGCAAACGATCTGTGTGACAAACTCGCAGCACGAGAATACCCCAAGAATACCCCAAGAAGATTATCTCCTCTTGCAAAAAACGTGCACAAAATCAGCCGAGAGATGTACTGTTAGAAACACACCTCAAGCCACGGGATGATAGAACAACATGTGTCACCACCTACAGCCCAGTCACAAACAAGGTTAAGAAGATAATTAACAAGAACTGGAAAATAATCACCTCACACAACCTTGACTGGCCAAAACCCCGTTTTGCAAACAAGAGAAGCAGAAATCTCAAAGATCTACTAGTACACACCAGACCTCCACCAAAAAAGAAAAAAGAACAACAAGGCTTATGGAACAGCACTCCAATAACAGGACACTATCCCTGTGGTTCTTGTCTAGCTTGTGAAACTACCAGACCTACCAAAGAACTACAACTACTCCCTGATCTAAATTGGAAACTAAAGAAACATACCAATTGCAACACTAGTCATGTCATATATATGATAACATGCCCATGTCATATGAAGTACATTGGCATGACTTGCCGTAAGGCCAAACAACGGATGTGCGAACATCGTAGCAATGTCAATTGTAAAAGAACAACAACAAAAATGTCATCACACTTCAAAGACCTGGGACATACGGCCAAAGATCTGCAATGGGTCATCCTTGAGACCCTTGAAACTGTAGATTGAAATGCCTCAAAAATTCTGTTCGAAAAAGAACAACGCTGGGTGCATAGACTCAAAACTGACACCCTGGGACTCAACGACTCTATCCCCTGGCTTGCCCTCAACAAATGAGAAATTCATCTTGGCTACTCGTTTTTCTCACTTCCCGGTCAAATAACCGTTTCCTTGGTAATACAGATCACTTTCTAATTTATCCACTGACAGATTTGAAAAACAAACTACAAAGGCTATTGAAGGTTTATCTAACCCCTCAATGCTTAAAAACATATGTCATGTCATAAACATCTCTTTCTAAATAACTTTAGCATTTCTCGTAACCCTTGACATTGCAAAGATTTCTTCTATTTCCATCCTAACCTGCTTAAAAACACCCGCCCCTCCACCAACCACCATTTCCAGGTGGACGGAGGCAGAGACAGCACATGCTGCAGACGAGGACGCGAAGGCGAAAGGTAGCAGTCAGAGACTCCGCTCAACCAAGACGTCAACCGAGAAGAAATTGGAGAAGGAATTATCGATCCCAATATCGGCCACCACAACAATACCAGTACAACCAACAATATCCACCACAAGAACAATATCCATCGAATCAGCCATATCAACCTCAGGGTCTCTATCAGCCCCAATTCCAGGACAATCAACAGAATACGGAGAGATATCTAGAAACGAGAAATGCAAGGTATTGGAGACAATGAATACAATACCTATTTTCAATCTGAGTAGCCATAATACCAACTCAGCGACTCTTGCAGTACTCTCGAGAGGTCTCTCGTTTGTTCCCCACTCTGGTTTGAATAAGTTCGAACTATTCAATGACATGATAAGCTTTTTTCGGAAAATACGATTAAAAAACTTTTTCTCCCATCAAGAATGTGAGTTACCAGAACCTAATAGATCTGGTTTGTCACTGAAATCGATTTTTACTCCGTCTCTGGATCAAGTTGATCCAGAAATAGGAATTTTTGAAAAAATTGTCACCTCTAAATTACAAAACATCACCAAGTATATACCACACACCCCCTACAATATCTCTATTGATGAACACAATGCATTATTACAACTGAAAGAATCAACTCAAACAATTGTGAAAAGTTGTGATAAGGGAGGGGGCATAGCCATTTTTGATACCACCAACTATATCGAAAAAATGGTAAACATGCTTAGTGATACTAAATACTATTCTAGAATCACTAAAGATCCAACAAGTATCATCAAAAATAAAATCACCAGATTAATCTCCAAAGCTTTAGGTAATGGAGATATCTGTCAGAAAGAGCATGACTATATGAATATAGGAAACCCAAAAATGGCTAGTATATATGGGATTCCTAAAGTTCACAAGAACGAACAAGATCCCCCCCTACGTCCGATAGTTACAACCATCGGAAGTGTGACAGAACCCATCTCAAAGTACATAGATGCTATCTTGCGTCCACACATAGAGAAAATTCCAGGACATATTAAAGATACCAGACATGTAATTACTCAGTTTGAAGGCACCTCGTTCAATGCTCACCGTCAGTGGATGGTAACATGGACGTAGAGAGCCTTTATTCTAATATCCCCTGTGAAGGGGCGATGGAAGCCACCAAGTGGTTTATTGAGTCCTTTAACATTGACTGTAATATGTCATTTATTCTGGACTGCCTCCAAATTATTTTGGACAATAATATTTTTGAATTTGCGGGGCAACTCTACAAGCAAATCAGAGGAGTCAGTATGGGTGCTTCGTGCGCACCCACAATCGCTAATATCTATGTGGCTCTATTTGAGGAGAAATTTGTTTTTAATGAGGTTGCGCCCTTTTTTTAATCAATTTTTTATTGGTCACGTTTTATTGATGATATTATTTTCATTTGGGACGACAATGAGGATGTTCTACAAGAATTTGTATCTTGGTTGAATGCCTGTGATCCCAATTTAAAATTCACGGAGAAAAAGAGTAACTCAGAAATTGAGTTCCTGGATTTGAATATCAAACATCATGAAGGAAAGCTAATCATGGACCTCTTTACTAAACCGACAGCACGTAATACTCTCCTTCATTACAGTAGTTTCCACCCCTCGTCACAGAAAGATAGCATTCCCTTCAGTCAATTTCTTAGACTGAGGAGGAATTGTACCAGATTGGCTGACTATGACCAGAGGGCTATTGTAATGAAGGAGAAGTTTTTAGAACGCGGTTATCCGCATAGATTGATACGGGACTCTTTTAAAAGAGCTAGGTATTACGACCGTCAACATCTCCTTACAGGCACCAACAAAAAACGGGATGCCAGTTTAGTATTCGTAACTAGGCACTCCATGTTGAATAAACAAATCCAACAAATTCTGTATGCGAATTGGCATATCCTTAATGTCAATAAAAGCGGAAATGAGATTATAAATAAACCTCTTTTTGCTTACAAGAAGAACAAAAATATCAAGGATATAGTGGTCAGATCAAGGATGCCAACTCAGAAGGCCATGAGCCAAAGAGATATCATCACTGGGGCTCCAGTGACTGGAAATCATAGGTGTGGAATTTGTAAAATTTGCCCACTAACTATTGAAACTGCAGAATTTACTTTCAACAATATAACTATTCCCTTGTTAACTATGACAAATTGTAAAACTACCAACATTGTTTACCTTTTAATCTGTCCATGCAACAAAGGATATGTTGGTGAATCCTCGCGTTCTGTATGTACAAGAATCACGGAACATAAATCAGCGATTCGTACACGAAAACTAACTGCCCCTCTAGTGTCGCACTATCTAGATAAGGACCACAAACCTGAAGATATCCAGTGGATAGTTTTAGAAAAAATTGTGGCTAAAGCAGGCATTAACATAGACAAAATTCGTCGCAAACGTGAAGTGTTTTGGATTTTCACTATGGACACTTTTAAATCAGGCCTTAATTCCGAAATTCCATGGCAGCAAGCAATCCTTTAACAATATTATCAGGGTATGATCTCAAATATAGACATGTACTTAAAATTACTGAGTTTCACTGTGTGACCCTTTTAACTATCTGGTGTCACATATATGGGGAATAATACCATATATAAAAAAAATTTTTGAACTAGCGACGATAATGTTAATCACGCACTAAATTGATGCATAGAGTACATGTGCCACTTCATCCAGACATTAAATATCGTCTGGTTATAAACATATCCTTTCCAATTCATGTTTCTGCGAAAAAACGAGGTTAGTATTTTGTCAGTTAAAATATGTGGTTTTCAGATATTATTTGCATATAAATTTATGCAATATATTTTGATCTGTGAGATTATCACCAAAAGACAAACAAAAGTCTGTTTTTTTCAGCTGCTCCGGTGGTTTTAAACGTAATAGCTCAAACCCCTGAGTAGTCTGTCTTCGATCTCGTGTTAGGTATTGTGACTCGTGACTCGTTTGTTAGACGTCATCGAGCCGCGCCTTTTGCAATTGGCAACAGCTGTTAGGTACGCAGTGCGGGCTAATGAGAGCGCGTTTTCTTGAATATATAGCCGGAAATCGCCCAGTTCGTCTAGATCGCGGACATTAGAAGCACCGACCGATCAGAACCCCCGTCCGAGCGCACGAAAGTCCAAAGACGAAGGTATGTGTTAAACCCAAGCGAAATCTTTTTGGCTTGACAAGATTTTAGCTTTAGATAAGGGATTAGGATTGATTCTATTGTATCTGTCTTATGTTTAGGTTATGGGAAGCCTGCCCCACGTGAACCTATATCTGGCGGATGCACTGATATCAATACGCTAAGGTAATGGGACATAAAAACAAGATAAGAGTGGTCATTTACACTATGGTTATGCCTACTACAATAGTGGTTTCTTTCTATTTTCCCAACAGTGTTTATATAATAAAATATTCCCATCCAGCACATGTGCCGGCGTCACTGCATCAAGGTAATGGCTTCAAGAGACATGATTAGAGAGGCGATTTACATTATTACTATGTTTAGTACAATAGTGTCGTTCTATTTTTTAGTGCATATTTACTACAAAGAAACTGATCACGACATTTGACATTTTTTGCGGGAATACGATCAGAAAAATAGGATGTTGCCCTGAAAGATTGCAAATAATAATCGTCGGATATCTGAGGTAGGAATTCACCTCCTGCAAAGTGTCCTTATGGGACCTTTTTGGATGCAATGCGTGCGGTTACCTAGCCATATTCACAATGATCTACTATTGGCGTCATCTATATATATGTTTTTTTTTTTTAAACCTTTTTATTAGTTGCGTTCAACACAGCATAACATGACAGTGACAGCATCTGCAATCCAATACAGCAATCAAAACGGTATCATCCGGAGAGGGATATCAGCTTCGTATGGCCCAATACAATACAGATATAATGCCATGTGTACACAAATGGGACGTCAGAGCACAGGGAACAACCCCCTCTCTATAGTAAAGGGGGTACAAAGGATGCAGAATTCTCCCCCACTTCTGTATTGAGGCATAAGGACAGGCCAGAAGTGGCGGCGGCAGTTCTTTCCATCAGTTCCCTGCCGTCTGCGATCGGTCCTGTCAGCCGGCTGTGTCCCAATGTGATGCGGTGCCCCATACGTACCTCAAGTGTGTATATCCACACTAGGCAGTGCATCTAATGCTCAGTGTGGAGATGTCCGGGTCATACCACAGAGCCAAGTCTTGCGAAACGGCCCTCCTTCCCAAGTGTCGATTGCAAAGGTGACCATGTGTGGCTATCAGTGTGTGTGTTTACCATCTGTATCCCAAGTAAGGAAAGAGTGTGAGAGGCCCCACCCTTAAACAATGTTACTAGGCCTTCGGGTATTCCCAGCTCCCTTACCACCAGAGGTCTCCCCCGCTGTCGCGGCCACCTGTCGTATGGTAGTCGGTGTGAATGTCCCCCCACAACGTGTGTAGTGGTATGGTGAGTGCAGCACACATTATCAATACGCTCATAGGCCCGGGACCGGCTCGTCATCTCCAGAGGAGTCGCTAAGTGTCGCCTGGGACAGCAGGTACACCTGCAAGGGAGACCAAAAATTGCTAGGCTTGCAACGGGCAGGCAGCAGTTCTGCATAAACGCCGTGTTGGTCCTGGCAGTATGTGAGGTCGTCGAGCCACTCCTTAAATTTTGGCGCTCTCCCCCTACCCCACCTACAAGCTATTTTCCGCTTAGCTAGGAGCAACGCAAGGTCAACAAATTTGCGGTCCGGCTTGGGCACATGTTTGGTGTACCCTAGCAGCATCACTATTGGCTCCATGGGCAATGGGCCATCAATCATTATTTGGAGTGCGGCGTGTACCTGTTCCCAATACGTTTGTATGGCTCCACATTCCCAGGCCAAATGAAGGAAATCCGCGCCACTCGCCCGGCATCTAGCACACCTATCATCCTCTGAGAGTCTAAACCGAAGTTTCCTGACTGGGGTATAGTAGTAGCGTTGCACAAACTTATAATGAATAATTTTCAGCCGGCAGCTGGAAGAGATCCTGGCCGTGACAGAGCAGCAATAGCTCCATTGCTCATCTGTGATCGCTGAGGGCAGCTCAGCGTCCCAGTTTGTCCGAGCCTTCGGCAGCATCAGCGGGCGCTGTCCACGCATGGCGGCATACAGTTTAGACACTAGGTGCTTGCCATCCGATATGAGCATGACATGCAATGGTAGTACCGTCCCAGGTTCGTCCGGGAAGTTGGGGAGTATGTCTCGCATACCCTGCCGGAGCCTGATGTAGTAAAACGCCTCCATAGGTGTTGGGGGAGTATTCTGGAATAACTGTTCCTTAGTGCGGAACATTCCGTCCTGAAATAGGTCACCCCATGTAGTAAGGTGTACGCGTTTGCACATGGATTGGAATCCGTTTTCCAGTAGCAGTGAAAGTTTCGGGTGGTATGCAAGGGGCAGTGCCGGGGAATAGAGCATGGGGGCGTCCAGTAGTTTAGTCACTCTCTGCCAGGAGTCAATAGTGCAAGTTACAGTGGTGGCAGGCGTCTCAATATCCCCAATCAGTCCCATCAACATGCCTCTAAGCGGGAGCGGATGTACGACCCAATCCTCAGCAGCGACCTGTGGCATGAAGGGAGCGGGGTGTACCCAGTAGTATGAGTGTTGAGCCTGAGCACTAAGAAAGTATAATTCCATGTCGGGTACATCAAATCCGCCCTTATCGTACGTCTGCGTCAATACCCTCCAGCTTAGGCGTGGCTGCTTTCCACCCCAGAAGAGGCGCAGAAGCTCAGAGCGGAGCCGTTTAAAAAAATAGGCCCCCGGATAGTAGGGAATGTTCTGAAATAGATATAAGAACCGTGGGAGGACGACCATCTTAATTAGGGAAGCCCTTCCCGCCATTGAGATCGGCAGTGCCCGCCAGCGGGACACATTATCCGCTAACTGCGAGATAGCCACCCCGTAGTTTGACCGGATAGTTTCGTCTTTATCGAGCGACACCTCTATGCCCAGGTAACGTAGGTCAGAGCTGCACCATTCCAGGGGGTAATCCAGCGGAAACCTGGCCACCGACGCCGTTAGGGGGAAGAATTGCGACTTCTTCCAGTTTATATGTATCCCGGATATGCCACCAAACGCCACAAACTCCCTCAGTAGTGAATTAAGGTGATCTTGTGGGTGACGCACGTACAGCGTAACATCATCCGCGTAGAGTGAGATACTTATCTGTCGCTGATGACAATTAAAGGCACTGGCCTTGTGTAACTGTCGCACTCTACAAGCCAGTGGTTCTATCGCTAGGGCGAACAGCAGGGGTGACAGGGGGCAACCCTGCCTAGTCCCTCTCGTGATCGGCATTTGTGTCGAGAGCGCCCCATTGACGATGACCCTGGCGACCGGCGAAGTGTAGAGCAGCTTCACCCAGGCCACAAAGATCCGGGGGAACCCCATTCTGTTCAGTATAGCTAGTAAGTAACCCCACTCCACCGAATCGAACGCCTTGGTGGCGTCCAGGAACACAGCAGCAATCGGCAAGTCAGGTGATATAGTGGGTATGAGGGAAAACAGTGTGCGCAGGTTATGGGATGTAGCTCTCCCCGGGACAAAGCCAGATTGGTCCGGCAGCACCAAGGTGTTCATAAGTAGGGGCAACCTAGTCGCCAGCACTTTAGCAAGGATCTTTGCGTCGCAGTTTAGTAGCGACAGGGGGCGATATGCATCTGTGTCCTTCGGATCTTTCCCTGGCTTCAGGAGCGATGTGATCGCCACCTCCCTCATGGAGCCCGGCAGTATCCCTACCTCGAGCGAGTCCTCGAAAACTTCTTTCAATACCGGCGCCATGATGTCGATATAACATTTATAAAATTCGGCCGGCAGGCCATCTAGCCCCGTCGCCTTGCCATTGCTAAGGGACATGATCGCCTCCCTGATCTCGTCCAGTTCGAACGGGCATCCCAAGAACGCCCTGTCGCTGTCGCTGAGCCAACAGAGTGCAATGTCATCCAGGAAATTACCGAACTCCACCTCACCTGCCTGCTGCGTGGAGTAGAGACGCCGGTAGTGCTGTAGGAAGGTATTTTGGATCCCTAAAGAATCCTGGTGTGTCCTACCCTCCCCATCAGAGATTTCCAGGATATGGGTGGCAAAGCGCTGGTGCCTCGTGAGAGCAGCCAGAACCTTCCCCGGACGATCCCCCTCACAGTAGCGCCTAGCCGTCCAGTACTTGCCCCGGAATTTCGATTCCCTGGCCGCTTCTTTCTCATATGTTGACAGTAGTGTCCTAAATTTCCCCGCGAGATCAGGGCAGGGGTTATCAACCATCATTGCCTCCAGCACCTTAAGCTCTGTCTCAAGTTTATGTAGCGTGCGTACAATATCCCTCAGAATACCGCAACTTTTAGAGATCGTGATCCCCCTTACTGTCACCTTAAAGGCTTCCCAGATCGTTTCGACCTTGTCGACCGACCCTTTATTTCTTGGAAAAAAGGCTTCAATTTCCTCCCCTAATTCTTGTCTAAAGACCGGATCTAGCAAGGCCGAGGGAAAGAGCCGCCACGGCGGACGCACCCTAGTATACCCCGGCATCTCCAAAACTGTCAAGACAGGACAATGGTCCGAGTAGGTACGAGGTAGATGTTTCACCCGAATGACTCCCCCAGCGAGTCCCCGAGAGATAAAGCATTAATCGATTCGCGCCCACGAGCGTGCATGTGCGGTAAAATGTGTACCTTCCCTAATCGTCGGGTGTGTGTGTCTCCAGCTATCCACTAGTCCAGCCTCTGTCAGTATGCCCCGAAGTGTATCCCTGGCGTTGATGTTGTATTGTATGCTACCGTCCGATCTATCCTCCATAGGACTTAGTGATAGATTGAAGTCTCCCCCCCAGAGAATGTGAGTGGCCTCAATTTCCAGCACATGACCCCACAGCGACAAAAAAAAACCAGGATTGTCCACATTAGGTGCATAGCTGTTCACAAGTATTATCACATCTGTGCCCAATCTCCCCCAAAGAATGACGTATCTCCCCTCCTTGTCCACCCGTTCACCCAGTTTTTGAAACGACAGTTGTTTGTTGATCAGGATAACAGTACCCCTAGAGTACGTGGAGTAGGAGGAAAACACTCTCACATTCGCCCATCTGCTCGCAAATTTAGGGACACCATTCGGGTTAAGGTGGGTTTCCTGGAGCATCGCTATCTGCACATGGTGCCGATCCAAATAAGCAAGAACATTCCTACATTTGCGGGGGTTATTAAGGCCACGAACATTCCAGGACATTATAGAGACCGTATTCGACGTATCATCACCTGTGGTCGACAATATATCCCTGATAGAAGCACTCGGCTATTGCTGTAGCCCTCGGTCGAAATGCACCCGATGCAACGCTCTCCACTGTCCAAAACATTCTCCTCATACAAACAACCAGCTGGTCACACATACGAATTCCAGCATCTGCACACTCGTCAAGTACGTCATACGCAACAACATTTCTACTTTCAACAACAACTCGCAACCCAACTTCCACATCCCAGTCCCCCCTCAATGCACAACTGTTCAGCTCCCGTACTCCATCTCCCCCCCACCCACTGAAGCAACCCAATCTTGCCAGTATCACATCCCCACCCCCCTCCCCGATCCCAACACCCAAGAACATTAGAACAACCATATGGGGAATCCCCCTCTAAGGACACTAGAGGAATGCACTTCAGCACCCCAACACTCCCCCCTCGACCCGCATGCGCCATACGGAGAAGACAGAGAAGGTGGGGTGTTGCCTGGCGTATGTTACCCCTGCAGGCTAGTACCCACATATCAAGTCAATGTCTCGCACCCCATCCCCTCATGCCGGAAAAGTTACCAAAGCCAGGAGGATCTTCCCAGGAGCAACCGCTGTACATTCCAGTCTCATCGCTGCCCCCAGTTCGTACAGTCTCAGATCAACTCCAGCAGAGGGGCAGGCACATTCAAAGGCAGCTGTCGCCCGCCTGCGACCGTCAACACAGCAGAACCAACAGTCAAGCCCCCACCGGTAGTTCGAGGTCTCCACACCGGCAGCAGGCAACTCAAATCTCCAATCCAGTATTTGGCGTCATTGATCAGCTGGTCATAAGAACATAGCTAGGGTTCCACGTGTTCATCAGGGTTGTCGGCTGCCCCCTCTCCATCCTCGTTTCGCCTGTCCCTTCTGGCATTACGCAGCCGCTTGACATAGTCCTCGGCCTGCTGCGGATTTGTAAAAAAGTGTTGTTTGCCCTGGTGGGTCACCCGGAGTCGCGCCGGGTATAGAAGCGCATAATCAACTTGCATGTCCCGCAGTTTTTTCTTGACGTCGAGGAACTTCCTCCGCTGGTCCTGCACCATCGGTGTAAAGTCCGGATACAGGGAGAACTGTACTCCGTCACAAGTTAGGTTCCGAGTCGTGCGGGCTGCACGCAGCGCCGCGTCGCGGTCCCGGTAGTTAAGCAACCGGGCAATGATGGGCCGCGGCTGCATTCCTGGCTTGGGAATCGGGCCCAGGGAGCGATGCGCCCGCTCTACAATAAATTGGCTGGAAAAGGCCTCCTTACCCACTGCCGTGAGGAGGATGCGCTCTACGTAGTCTTCCATGCGCCCCGTGTTGGTGGATTCCGGAACCCCCGTGACGCGTATGTTGTTGCGTCTGCTCCTCGCCTCCAACTCCTCGTTCTTCGCCGCTATTACTCTCAGGATGTTATCCATTCTAGCCAGGCGTGTGTCGTGGGCAGCGGTCGTGTCCTCCGCGGTGGAGATGCGCCTCTCCGCCTCCCCCAGTCGCTCCTCGTGGACCTCCGGTTTCTGCGCAACCCCATCCATTCTGGACGATAATCGGTCGACCTTGTCAACTATCGTAGCGAAGCCCTGCCGCATTTCCTCCATCATCAGCCTGAGCTCCGGGGCCAGGGGGGCAGAGGGGGGCTCAGCGCCCGAAGATCCTGGGGCTCCACTGGTCCCCGCCATGCTGCGCAGTGGTTTTCTAGCAGCCGCCGGTTCAAAAGAGAGCTTGGGCTGTTTACCGTCATTTTTGCCCATCGTATCGCGATTGGAAGCACCCCCACGGGCGCTGCGACTGGCTCTAGCGTGCGTGCCCGCTGCTCTCAGCACAGGTTGCACATACAGATGGCTCCCCCGAAGTAGCAATGTTGTCCAGGGCGGTATCTCCCACCCTAGGCACGTAGTGTCACAGGCTGTCTCCTGCCCCCAGAGCCCCCGCACTGTAGTAGCTGCTATGGGTGAGGTGGTAGGAGGCTGCAGCAGTCCCCTCGGTCCGGAGCCCAGGGAGAGTCTGTGTGGGACAGTGGTAGGCCGCCGGGCGCAGCAGGGAGTCAGCGCGCCAAATGCGCAGGGCAGTACCCGTAGGCTGGGCGACCCCTATGCCCTCCGTGCGTCCGCCGTGGTGTCTGAAGCCCCAGTTCCAAAGCGCTCAGAAGTAGTTGCGTGGTCCCGGGGAGCAAGGCCGGGAAGATGTCCGCCTCGCTCGGCAGAGAGAGGCGTGTGTCGCGGTGGTCTCTCGGACCCTCTGTGGGCCACCAGGGAAGTTCGGCGCCTCTCCGTACACTGCGGAGGCTTCGCAGGGGGAGAGACTCACCTCCGATGTCGCTCGAAGGCTCCCAGCAGCATCCGCCCCCAGGAGATCAGTCTTCTCGATCCCGAGGCCTGGCCGCCTCGTGGAGAGCCGCGGCCTCGCGTGGGTCGGTATCCGGGCACCTCAGCTGTGCTCCGCAGCAGCTCCCTCCGGTCCAAACTTACAGCCCCGTAACTCAGGCATACGAGGTCGGATCGCTCCCAGAATTGGACCGGAGCAGTATCTCGAGTTGGGCCGCTGACACCGAAACGATTGGGCGTCCAGTCGCAGGATATAAGGATAATTTTCAGGATCTTGCTGGCCAGGCAGCCAGAGCCTCACTAGAGTGCGGCCATTAGCTAGTGCGCCCTCTAGCGCCCTCCCGTCATCTATATATATGTTATGTTTCCCCCTTTTAAATATAAAATCAGAATAAAATTTTTTCGCAATTACCGCCCTGCTAGAATTACGACCTTTTTGAGGCAATAAGGATATATACTGTTAGGATACCCCTTTGGTGCGCAATCTGTAATTATGTGTACACTGCTATCCGGACTAGATCCTATTTGATAAAGAAGGGTTTTGCGGTATAATAATAGTAATTCGCCATAGGCCTTAGTGCAGTCAAATCTATATAGTGTGAACAGACTCTAAATTAAAATAAAGGAAAGGTGAAATGACATAAATTAGTAATTCTTTTTGCTCTCATTGATTCAGAGTCAGGCTACTGGAATAAAGATCCTAAGGACACGTTTTTATCGTCAATTGACCTGACTCACTAAAATCAACACGTGACTAAGTGCGCTGAAAGTCATTTTGCAGAAATAAATCAGGTACATCTTTAATGTAGAGCAGTTAAGATAGTGTTTAAAAGTATATGGTAGAACATTAGTATCTAAAAAAGATCGTATGTCTATTTTTCAGCATATCAGACTCGATACTAATGAAATAAAAACTGTCGCCATAGGAAGCGAAGTCTCTGTGTTGATTCGACAACTTGACAATTATTATGCAAGTAAAAATGGGTGTATCCTTTTTCACTAGTAAGGGTAACTTTAGGGTGAGTGTATAGGTACTTTATCTACATCTAAATCTATCTTGTTTTCTAGATTCTTTTCTTTTCGAAGCATTAGTCTCTAATATGGAGCTGTTGGTCTGGGAACCCTTCAGAAATACTATCATGTTTAGGAGTGTAATAAAAATGTGTATACTTTAAGTGACTATTTAATATAAGTATACTTAGTTTAGCCAATATTGATAAACGATCATCCATAAGGTAACCTGGCATGTGTAAAGTAAATAATTAGATGGTCTGGCCTTAATTTAAATTGAGTGGTTGCACTAAGATGTTAACACTGTATATATATATATACATCTGTATTGTAAATGTTATAGACCCTCGAATACAGAAACAGAAATTGTATTGTAAATAGCTGAAATTAATGTGTATGTATGAGCTGTTGATACATCTATATTTTTTGTCTTTGTTTTGTTTGTTTAGGTTATATCACTTTCTCTATTTATATAAAATGTACGAATGACGGTCACCTGACGAAGGCCTTGGGCCGAAACGCGCGTAGTTCCATTCAACCGCATTGCCTTCACCAATTATTCCAACGACTGAATATCTCGTATATCACTGGGTTAATTTGTTTTTGAAATTGTGGTTATGTAATTTTTCTGTTTTCACTTATTGTCTTTGTACGTCTTTAGCTGTAAATAACCAATTTCTTGCTTGTGTTTGAACATTATGTATTATATATAAATGTTTTTTAAGTGTGAAAAATGAAATAAATAAGTAAATGAAATTTAAACAAAGGATAAAAATAACACAAAAAAAATATACTATAATCAAAATAAAAAGATTGAAGAATTTTTGTATAACTCGCTGTTTCAGCACACATTTATTTGAATGTTGTGGAGGGTCTATCACTTTGTTTAGATTTTGATCTAGGGATTATCTATGCCCTTGGAGTTTGCTACACTTTTTCTCTACATAGTTTACCTTCCCTACGAGTAGCTAACTGAGTACATTGTAGGGGCCCCCTTTTTCCCAATGACTTGCCGTAAGGCCAAACAACGGATGTGCGAACATCGTAGCAATGTCAATTGTAAAAGAACAACAACAAAAATGTCATCACACTTCAAAGACCTGGGACATACGGCCAAAGATCTGCAATGGGTCCTCCTTGAGACCCTTGAAACTGTAGATAGAAATGCCTCAAAAATTCTGTTCGAAAAGAACAACGCTGGGTGCATAGACTCAAAACTGACACCCTGGGACTCAACGACTCTATCCCCTGGCTTGCCCTCAACAAATGAGAAATTCATCTTGGCTACTCGTTTTTCTCACTTCCCGGTCCAATAACCGTTTCCTTGGTAATACAGATCACTTTCTAATTTATCCACTGACAGATTTGAAAAACAAACTACAAAGGCTATTGAAGGTTTATCTAACCCCTCAATGCTTAACAACATATGTCATGTCATAAACATCTCTTTCTAAATAACTTTAGCATTTCTCGTAACCCTTGACATTGCAAAGATTTCTTCTATTTCCATCCTAACCTGCTTAAAAACACCCGCCCCTCCACCAACCACCATTTCCAGGTGGACGGAGGCAGAGACAGCACATGCTGCAGACGAGGACGCGAAGGCGAAAGGTAGCAGTCAGAGACTCCGCTCAACCGAGAGACACAAAGCGCAAGTAAAACCTGTCCGTACTAACGTATGTTTTACTCCCTGTAGCACTACCGTCTTCCTCATAGAACCTCCCTCCCCTGATGAAGCAACTAGCTACTAAAAAAGAGGTAGGCATAATCTCTTGAACTAGATAGGGACCCACGCCCAATCCGTTAATGGCCACGGATTCCAGACCACTCTCCCCGCAAAAACTCAGAGAGTAGCAAAAGAAAGTCTTTCTGCAATGATAATCCACCACATACGTGACAAATGAGAATCTTGTACTCACAATGGGAATAACGAGAATGCCACAACGAGCACTTAAACCCTCTATTATACCACATTAAAAGCACGAAGTGCCCAGAAACAAGCATGTGATTTCCACCATACGAAAGAAATGTGATAAACACCAATTACCGGTCACAGTTAAGAGCACTAATGAACAGTATAGCTTAATCACCTCACGCTGATAAGGCATGAGAATGGATGAGTCGACGCCTGAAATGAGAGTGATTCTGCGCTAAGTATTGCCATTTTACAGTTTCTTTATTCGAAATCAAGAGATTTTTGAATGTGTACATATTTGTACTTTACAAAGTTCTTTTCTCCCCTCTCCCCCTATCTCCCTTTTTGTATGTATTTTGTGTGTGTTCTTTATTTACAGGTACAATGAGACCTCTCATCACTTGAAGAATCAGGTTAAAACTTTACCTATTCTTTCACTTATTCTTATCACATTCACCCCCTGGTCCTGAAGAAAGCTGTCTGACAAATTGTCACCTATAGCTGAAACATGTCGACCATTTTAGCAGACCTTGAAGTGCGCTAGAATTCATAACAAATTCCACAGCAGCACGAACTCTCCGTTTTTAACAATAGCCCGATTCCAAATTTAATAAACTTCCGAGTACTGGAAATCTGGACTATACTTTTAAGCCACTTATCACTATCCCGATCACTCTATTTCCACGATCACTACTGCCTTAAAACTTAAGGTAAAACCTCCTGGTGGAGGGTGCACACAAATGACTTGACCCAGTGATTACGCACGCACGTGTGATACAAGCGGGGACACCCCATATACCGCTAACGAAAGCCAACAAGAGAGAAACACACGTGTATGAGGGTCATTTTATTGGGAGACACCTAGTTACCAACCTGCAGACCTGAGTTTTTCGCAGGACAAGTGATCCTTTCCCCATTTGATGAAACGTAAGCTGATTTGTCTTCACTAAGGTGCCCAAAGGGAATTTCTCTTTTTTGACTAAATCATAGGAACACCAAATTGCCTTTACCTGTCTTGTCATGCCACCAAGAGCTTCCAAATTTTATCAAAACTTGTGGGATCACATGCCATATCTGACTTACTGGTAAAAATAACATGTTTAAGGCAGTTTGAAAAGGAAGGAGGTATTGGATCCTTCCAGGCTCTGCCTATTTCGCGCCTGGCAAGGAGTATGACGTAAAAAAATAAGCCTTGTGTTGAGATCATCAGTATTATAAGCTACTCCTAGTCCGGAAAGAATAGTGCTAGTTGTTATTACCATTGGTATCTGGAGAACATCCCCCAGAAAGCCCTGTACTGAATCCCAATATTTTTTTTATTTCTGGACAAACAGCCAGCATATGCACATCATCTGCGGCCAGGAGTCTACATCTTGGCCAATGATATTCTAGATTAGAGAATTTCATAAGTTTCTTTGGGTATATATATGCCCTATACATAGTGTACAAATGGTTCTGCTTTAATGTGGCCGGCTTCACCACAGCCTGCAAGAAAGTAAATGAATCGATCCATATATCCACCGAGTCTGCTCTCTCTGATGCTAGTATATTATTCCAAAGCTTTTGTATCTCTGATTCAGAGATGTTCTCGGCTTCTAGCATAGCTGTGTACCAGTATGAAATTTGATTTTTCCACTTATTCTTCCTGTATACTAGATCAAATTTTGGATTAGGGTTATTGAGATTCCAGGGCTTAGTTAACCACCATCTGGACAGCTGATGGTATTTAAACCTAGTAAGTGTTCCCCCGGTAAGACCAGATATTGCCTCCCAGCTAAGAAGCTAAGAAGCTGCGAATCAACCTGGAGATCTCCCCAACACTCAATCCCCGCTGCCCTAAGAGGGCGAGATAGTAGGTCATCGAGGCAGGCCGGTGTTCCTGGAGATTCCCAGATTGGAGCCTGCACTGCATAATAGGGAATGCCTCCCAAAAACCAATTTCTAATAGCTGTCCCCAAGATCTTTAGTCTTATTTTTTTTTTTTATTTGGGTCTCCAAACTTAAAAAGAAAATGTGATTGGCCCTGTGGTACATCTCATAGCAGCACTTGAAATAATAAGCCTAACGATGTTACCTCTATATCCCCCGCCATGGGTCTAAAGTTTTTAAAATGGAAAGCATGGCAATACACCAATAGATCGGGGAAGGCCAAAGCTCCTGTTTTTAAAGTTCTCCTGACCTTCTTCCATGCTACCCTTGGCGATTTTGAATTCCAGATAAAGGAACCCAGTTTCCCTTGCAACTTTTTGATAGATGCAGTATTAAAAGATAAGGGGATGGAATTGAATAGGAAAGTAAGTTTAGGAAGGATGATCATCTTAATTAGATTGACCCTCCCAAAGATGTTTAAGGGGAGTGATGACCATCTTTGCAGTAGAGCACAAACCTCCTTAGATACCTTATCCATGTTAGTTTTAGTGATGTCCTCAATTTTATAAATCAAAAGGACCCCCAGGTACCTCATTTTTAACTTGGCTCCCACCGTACTAACCTCTTGGTTCCACTCCATGATTTCGTTTTTTTTTTAGTTTAGTAAGACTTTATTGAAATTTTTAAGAATGATGAAGCACATAAATACATACAAAAAAGTGAAGAAGGAATTCATTAAAATACAAGGAAGCGAAAAAGAATAATCATAAGAAATACAGTCATTAATAAAATACATCACAAGAAAAAATTTGACATTCCAAGGAGAAAATAAGGAGGGGAAGGGAGCAGGGAAAGGGAAATATACATTTCATAGCATAAATACTTACACAAGTAGAGTTACCAATACGATACAGTATTAGGGAAAGAACAACAATAGTTATAACTGTACATATGAATCTATAGGAGACCAGAAAGATTGAAAAGTTGAAGAATTATGATGAACACCTTGTAGTGACAATTGAGCACCTCTTCTTGTAAAGATAATCCAAGACCACCAAGCATGGACTGAAAGGGAAGTAACATCCTTCCAACAAAAAGTGATGGATTTTAACGCAGCCGATACCAACAAATTAAATAATTTTGCTTCATTATCATCAAGGGGTACACTCAACGCAACAGATTTACATATGATTAAAGTATAAGAGGGTAAATCAGAAATAGGTAAAATTTTCTGTATTACAGTCCATACTTCAGACCAAAATTTCAAAATAATCGGACAATCAAATAACATATGACGTAAGGAACCAGGATGCAAATTGCAATGCCAACATACATTAGATGGTAATAAATGAGCTTTAAATAAACGCAGTGGTGTCCATAAGGAATTAAATAAAATATAAGCATTAGTTTGATAAATTGACACTGGTAAACAACCAGAAATAGAAAGAGTCCATATTAATGACCAGGAATCACTTGGCAGAGATAAAGATAACTCATTATTCCAAAAGGTAGAAATTGTATCAATATTGGAACCTAAGGATACAGTGAGTTTTTTATAAAATACAGACACCGCTTTAGGGGATAAAGACACAGTATTAACATAAAGCATAAAATCAGCTGTCATTTTAGAAGGAATGCCATTTGGGAAAGAATCTAAAATTGAATTACAAAGAAATTGATATTTTGACAGATCAGATAAAGGCAGATTAAATTTTGATTGGAGTTGAATAAATGGAATAAACGCATCATCCATGAAAACATCTCCAAGATAAAAAATACCTTTAGCAATCCATGAAGACCAAAAGGAAATATCCCTATTTAATTTTAACAAGGCACTATGCCATAAGGACAAATGTACCGTAGAAAGTAAAGGGGATTCAAAATTGGAGTCCAAAGGGGATTCAAAATTGGAGTCCAAATCATTAAAAATTAATCTTGATGATTTAATCATGGAAGAAGAGTGTACAATTTTAGATACGGGAGACATGGTTAACAGGGATAATAAAGGAAAAGGTTTAACAAGGGAAGTCTCAATATGATACCAAATAGGGGGATTAAGCATGGGAGAGACATTAAACCATAACGAACTCTGTTTAAGGATAAACGCCTTGTGATATAGAAGGAAATCAGGTAGGGCAAAACCAATATTACATTTGGGAATTTTTAATTTTTTATAAGCAATACGAGGAGGCTTATTATTCCATAAAAATTTTGATAAAAGTTTGTCAACATCTTTATAAAATTTGAGTGGAAATTGAGTTGGGATCATTGCAAGAGAATAAAATATTTTAGGTGCAATAGTCATTTTAATAGATTCCATTCTCCCCCACCAGGAAAGATGAAGGGAGGACCATTTGGAAGTTTTTTGTTTAATATGTTCTAGAATGAAATCAGAATTTAATTTTAGGGTAGCATGAAGGGATGATGAAAATAATATACCAAGGTATTTCAGTTTGCTCTTTTGCCAAACTATATCTGGTGAGGGTAGCATAGCAGGAGTACACAACATATTGAGTGGAAAAAATTCAGTTTTAGTAACATTTAACTTATAACCTGACACAATAGAGTATTTAGAAACAATATCAAGCAAAAAAGGAACAGAGGAAACAGGATTACTAATAAATAACACATCATCAGCATACGCTAAAGTTTTAACAGTAATATCACAGACAGTAATCCCTTGAATGTTTTCGCATTTTGGAATGTAATTAAGAAATGGTTCTATACCAAGTAAAAACAAAAGAGGGGAGAGGGGACAACCCTGACGAGTTCCTCTGAAAAGAGAAAATTGGTTTGAAATCTGGCCATTAATAAATAGTCGAGCTGTGGGAGCATAGTATAAAGCAGAAATCATACGAATAAAGGAAGGCCCAAAATTAAAGGATAACAACGTTTTAAATAAAAATTGCCAATGGATTTTATCAAAAGCTTTTTCAGCATCTAATGCCATAACACCAGCAGGGTTAAGGATAGTGGAGCTTTGCTCAATAACATGTAATAACGTTCTCGTATTATTAGCAGAATATCGATTTTTCATAAAACCAGATTGATCAGGGTGAATAATTGAATGAAGGATAGGGGCTAACCTGGAAGCGATAATTTTAGCATATAGTTTACAATCTTGATTGATCAAGGAAATGGGACGATAATTAGCAACAAGGGTAGGGTCTTTATCAGGTTTGGGAAGTACAACAATTAAGGCTTCAGAAAAAGAACCTGAAATAGTACCTGATGAGGAAAAATGAGAAAAAATCTGGTTCAAAAAAGGTAAAAGATGATGTTGGAACTCTTTATAAAATTCTGCAGGGATACCATCAGGACCAGGGGATTTTTTCTTTGGAAGCAATTTAATGGCTGAGAGAATTTCCTCATTAGTAATGGGTAAATCTAATTTGATTTTATCAGAGGCAGATATGTGAGGTAAATCTGAATGTTGTAAAAAGGAATCAATTAAAGAAACATCACAATAATCTGGCTTATTATATAAAGTAGAATAAAAATTCAAAAACTCATTAACAATCTCATTATGAGAAAAAGCAATTTTACCTTGAGGACATTTAATGGAAGTAATCTGAGTTTTATCTCGTTTAATACGTAAATAATTAGCCAGAAGTCTACCAGACCTATTGGTATTAAAACGAAATTTAGCATTGGATTTAGAGAGTTGTATCCCAGCTCTAGTACTGAGAATAGCATTGAATTCATACCGCAGCTTTTGTAATTTTACTTTATATTGGAGATCACTAGACGTAATAAATAAACGCTCAAAATGAGCTATTTGTTTTTCTAGAGATTTAATATAGAGATTTAATATGTGAATTAAACTTCTTATTTTCATGAGCCATAATAGAAATAGTGGTACCCCTAATATAAGCTTTAAATGCATCCCATCGAGTGGTAATGGAGGTAGAACCTTCTGAATTGAAAGTAAAATATTCCTGAATAGCCTGGAGTAACTTAGGTTTATGAGTGTCGTTAAGGACAATGTCAGAATTCATACGCCATCTTGACTGTTTAGAAAATGAAGATGATACATTTAATACAAAAGAAATCATAGCATGATCTGAAATGTCGATGGTACCAATGGTAGGATCATTTGCAAATTGAATAAGGGAAGGGGAAAGGAAAAAATAGTCTATTCTGGAATGGGAGTTGTGTGGATTGGAGAAAAAAGAAAACTCTTTACCAATTGGATAGTGTAATCGCCAAATGTCAGCTAACTTAGTAGTTTGAAGAAAGGTCTTTAAGGCATGAAAAGTCTTGGACGGTCGAAATCGAGATGTAGATAATCTATCCAACAAGGGGTCTACAAAAATATTTAAATCACCACCAAAAATCAATGGAGCATTTCCCAACTTTAAAACTTCAGACGTAACAGTTGTCCAAAAAACAGGATCCTCTGACGTAGGACCATAAACATTCATCAAAAAGAAAATAGAATCATGAATTTTAACTTTAGCTATAATATATCTTCCATCAGAGTCTGAGATCTTATGCAAGACCTGACAATGCAACCTTTTAGCAAAGAAAATAGCGACCCCATTTTTTTTACCTGCAGCAAGTGAAGAAACAATAGAGTCCACCCACTTTTTGTTCATATAACTTAAAACTTTATCATCAACAGATGTCAGCCTTAGAATTACCTAGATAATCTAAAATTTTTAAACGTTTCACTGGATGTCGTAAACCTTTCACATTAAGAGAAACAATTTTTATATTATGAATGTTAGCCATTAGGATAGAAGAGAAGAAAAAGACAGGAATAGGAACAAAAAGAAGGTAGGATAAGACAGGTTAATAGAGTAACTCTGATCGAAAGATAGGAAAGGGAGAAACAAAAAAGAGAGAGTAAGGTACAAACATGCAACATAAATAAAGACAAGGAAACGCACACCCGTTCCTCAAGCATGGCCAATTACCGTTGGAGCCCATGAAAAAATTTAGTAATAGACCTGTCACAAGAAGCCAGCGAGGTGAAGTCAAGAATTAGGGTCTTGTGTATCCATTGATGGAGGAGCCTGCTGTTCAAGGAAAAGACGAAGATCTTCAGGACGTTGAAAAGATTTAGAGACATTGTCTTTCCAGACTCGCATTGTAGAAAGATCAAATAGTCCATATTTGAAACCAAGGCTCCTCAGTTGTGGACGAAGAGACGAAAATTCTTTACGAATAGCCACAGTTTCTTTAGCAAAATCCTGATGGATGAAGATTTTTAACATTTCATTTCATTTAAATCTTTATTTCGGCCGACTGGCCATAAAAGACACACATGTGTACATACATAAAGCAAAAAAACAACATAACATAGTACATACATCAATTCATTTAGAACAATTTTAAGACCAAGGGCGAAATCAATTTACAACAATAATATTAAAACATAATTCATTTAAGAGCGAAAATGAATTTTTAAAATAGCACTACTCAAAGCATTTTACCCGATTTCTTCCGAACAATATATACAGAGTGAAGAAACCTACTGACACTAAACACAATTGGCTGGGCAGTGTTAGTTTTTAAGATCCTGTAGGCAAAGAGGCTAGATCTATTTCCTAGAAGTGCACACACAGGTTTTAGCCATTTTTTGCGAACTTTTAAATACGCATTACATGTGAACAACATATGGGCTTCGTTTTCTATGCATGAGACTAAGCACATAGGACATATCTTATTTTTGTTATTTGAATTTTCCAGTGCTTTCTTTGACCACCGTTCTATATTAGAGTTCAGCATAAGATTCCCATACCTGAATTTCAGGTAGAGAGTCTTAGCGACAGGGGGCTCTATTTCATCCAGACAGGATTCAAAACAGGGTTCGTTTTTAAAGGTTAAGAAATCTTGGGTTAAAGTCCCATTTCTACTTTCAGATACAACCCTGTTGTCTATGTAAGACCAGAAGGCTCTCTTTACAATGGCTTTAGAAAAAGGTGGTAAATTGTCTGGGTTTTCCCACATTGAATATAAGCCTAGTATTGAGAGCCATTTTTGGATATGCCTAAACCATAGAATGGAATTAAATGAATCAAGATTCAATATCTCGCTGAGGCTGTTCCTGTAATCTAATAATTCTGGAGTGGACCAAATCCTAATCCAGAACATTAACGGTCTTATAATAGCTAGATGATCGGTGCGTTTGAAATTCAAGTCAAATTGAAGAGGAATTAGTGGTGTGCTGATAGGGACCCTTACGATTGTTCTCATGAATTTGTTGTCCATACCTTGGAAGCTCTCCCTTGCCCAAGGTCCCCAAATCTCAGCCCCGTATAGGGTGGCAGATTGGATTTTAAATTTAAAGAGTTCAAGTACAGGTGTTACACTCTTGCTTGTACTAGCATTTAACTTATTAATTATAGGTTTAACATTTTGAGCATATGACACCTTACTTTTCTCAATTTGGGCCTTCCATGATAGCTTTGTGTCGAGCACCACCCCTAGGTAAGAAAAATTATCGACAATACCTAAAATTTGGCCATTCATAGTCAGATTGCCTCTGTCCGGTCTACTAGGATTCAGTGCCATACATTTCGTTTTGTCAACATTTATTTCTAAACCCTTGATCACACAGTAGCTACTAAAGGAGTTTAAGAGCGCCTGGAGGCCTTTCTTGGTCTGGGATATTAAGATGGTATCATCCGCAAAGAGCAGCGCAGGCACTCTCTCTCCATTGAGCTGTGGTGAATCATTGTTACAGGTATTCAGGTGATCGGGAACATCGTTGACAAATATAGAAAATAAGGTGGAGGCCAAAACGCATCCCTGCCGAACACCGCGTTCAATTGGAATATCGCGAGTCAATTCACCATTTGGACCCCATCTAATGTTGGCATGATTTCTAGCATGCAACTCAATTATTTGTATCAGAAGACTCCCTGGCAGGCCAGCTTTCTTTAAGGAGCTCCAAAGCAGGTTACGTGGAACAAGGTCAAAAGCCGCTCTCAAGTCAACAAACGCTACATACAAATGGCCTTTCCTGATATGTACGTACTTCCAATATATGCAGCAAAATCTGAAGACCTGGTGAAGGGTGCTGATCTTAGACCTGAAGCCTGCTTGGAATTTGGAGATAAGTGCTGACTCCTCCAGCCAATCATTTATCCGGTATAGCAGATGCTTGGCATAGAGTTTTTGGAGGATGTCCATTAGACTAATAGGTCTGTAATTTGAAGGAGCAGATCTATTCCCCTTTTTAAAAATTAGGACAACTTCTGCTGCACGCCAACTATCAGGAAATCTACAGTTTTTGGACAGGGCATTAAACAAACGATTTATATAGGGGGCCCAGACTTCGGTTTCGTGCTTGTAGAGGTCACCCGGTATTTTATCAGGGCCTGGTGCTTTGCTGTTTTTTAATTCATTAATTGCCCTTTTAGTTTCATCCAGGGTGAAATCTAAACACTCAGGGGGTGGAAGTAACAATGGAATCTCTTCAACACCACTATCGTATTGTTTATACAAGGAGGTAAAGTGTGTCACCCATGTAAATTCGTCTATGAACGTGTCCTTCACTACTCTGCCTGCGTGCCCCCCATTTGCAACTAACCTCCAAAAGCCAACATTATCATTTAATTTTGCCACGGTCAACATGTCCGACCAGACCGACTCTTCCCATGATTTTTTAGAAGTTTTTTGGACAGACTTATACTCTTCCCTTGCCAGTCTTATATCTTCTTTAGGGCTATTTTTAATAGCATATAGGAGTTTCTTCTTAGCCATTCTACATGAGTTGTCATACCAAAGTTTCCCGTGCAATCCCACCCGTGCATTTTGTTGTCTTTTCCTTGGCAATTTGGACATGTAATTTCGTAGTTCATTAAAAAAGATATTGTGTAGTTCAATAAAATGATCATAGTTCTCAGATAAGAAGGGATGTCCAACAATTGGCGAAAAGGTTGTGTCAAAGAGCGAGTAGACTGATGCCAAAGTCCTTCCTTCGGTTAAGAGATGTGGCCATTTTAAAGCACGTCTATTATTATTGATGTGCACTTGTTCACACAATTCATCAGTTACAATTTCACTTGATGTAGGTACAGGGATATCACTAAGCATGTATGCATCAATGTGGAGTTCCAGGGGATAGTGATCACTTTCCTCCCTGAGTATCACCTTGAAGTCAATCATAAAATGCCAAATGCTTAGTGAAACAAGAATAAAATCTAGCCTACTTTTTGACTTCCCATATGTTGGCTGTTTAGTTAGATCCGACGGAAGACGGCCATTACATGCTCTAAGGCCATGATCAACTGTTAGCCTCAGTAGTTGGACCGCCAAGGTGGTGCATTGGACGTGATTTGAGGATTCAAGCTGGGGGATATTATAGGCTTGATCTTCGTCCTAAAATACATCGGTGATTCCAAACATCGGTTCAAAGTCACAATTCAAATCACCTCCCAGGATTACGGGGACTTCGCCAACCACCCTTTTCAAGAATGAGTCCAGGATTTCCAAGGTGGGAGAAACCTTTGAGCGGCCTATGGGTCTATTGTAGACATTAATAATATAATAATCACACCCCTTTGCAGTGATGATTCTCAAGGCTAGAATATCAGGGCTTCCTGTGTCTATGGGTTCAACCCTTAATGCTAAGGTAATTTTGAGCCATATTAATAATCCCCCGGATGGCCTTCCCCTTTCAGACTGCGTGGCCTCATTACCAAAAGTTTTAAATCCCATCCTGTGCGGAATGTCAATGGCCCATGTTTCTTGCAATAAACAAACATCACTGGAGTCGACATAATCTGCCCATTCTGGGTCTTTCAGATTTTTGCTTACTCCAGCAATGTTCCAAGACAGGAAAAGCAGCTTTGGTGTTCGGCCGCTATCAGGAAGAACGCGATCAACAATGGGCAATCTAGGTTCAAGTAGTGGAGCTACACTTTCTAACTGAGAGTCGACTATTTGATTCCCTACGTTGGTAACCAAAACCCTTGGTGCAGTACTAGTTGTTCCACCGAAACAACCCTTAGGTGTATCATGGTGAGCTTGATTCA
Source organism: Lissotriton vulgaris (assembly GCF_964263255.1). NCBI lineage: Eukaryota > Metazoa > Chordata > Amphibia > Caudata > Salamandridae > Lissotriton > Lissotriton vulgaris. The sequence goes on along the minus strand of NC_141697.1, from coordinate 115,732,403 downwards.
GTTCTGGGCGGTTTTCCCTATTCTGATTATTAATCCCCAGACTGGAGCAAATGCGCGTAACACCCAAAGTACAGTAGGTGTCGTATAGCTTTGAAATATAGTTTTGTATACTCACAAGTCAGTATACTGCATCTAAGCAGCTGAACCTGTTAAAGGTGGGGATTCCAGTCTACATATTTCGATCGGTTTGTCTTGCCAGATTTGGCGCATGGACATGGTATTGGGTAGAGGTATTCCAGCCAGTCCCATAGTTTCTGGGCCTCGGAGGTAGATAAAAGAACAATAAGGGTCTAGCCAAAATAGATGATGAATCTCCATACGATTTCCATGCACAAATCTGGTCAGCACTATGAGGTTCTTCGAATGAAACAACTATGCAGTCGCCCGAAATCGACTTTATAGTTGGACCAACCCATGGTACCCTACGAACCATAAGGATTTTACTTTTCATTTGGTTTGGGATTGGTTTATTAGAATTTAACCAATAAATCACCTTGTTTTTTAGTGATGAGAAGTTCTCTTCGTATTGATTATCTAATTCGGGTACCCCAGTAAGGACGACGACAAAGGGACTGGCTTCAGGGGGCAAATCAATGTATCCTCCCTTAAAATTGTTATGAACATGGGAGTTATGAAAATTTGTTTTATTGGCAAAAGATCTATCAGTATTAGGGCCCTGAGTGGCGTGATTATTAGGGGGTAAAGTGGTTGATGGATGCTTCTGCGAAACAGGAGTCTTGGACACAGCAGATTGATTACCAACAACATTTGCTAAATGGGATTTTTTACCTTGTACAGAACCATTCGGCAAGGATTTGATAGTTGTATTGTCCGATGGCACATTTGGGGGTATAATAGTAGATTTTATCTGAGTGTTTACTAACGACTTTCTAGTTGTGTTTTTTACTACTCCCTCTTTCTGGTGCTGTGTATTACATGGATTTGTGTTCAAGGAACTCAGAGAAACCATAGTCGGAATGTGTGTGGAAGTATTATTCCCATTAAGGCTTAGACTTGCTAGCGTTATAACTCTTTTTTCCACCTCTAGTAATTGATTTTCAATACCTGTTAGTCTAACTTCTAATGGCCTGAGAAGTGTTTTTAACGTTTCCCATACTATTTTTAGAAACTCTTCCCTATCCCCTTGTAAGGCATCCGTAGAAATAGAAGTTTTCTCACCCATCTCTACAGAATTATCTGCCATTAGGTCCAGATTGGGTAGCTCAGTATTGGCATTACTGCTTTGTACAACGGGGGTCATCTGGGCAGGCACATTAGTAACAGTAACAATAGGTTGCTGGGGAACCACCTTTGTTATACATTGGCTAGAAGCTACCTTAGCCTTCTTCCTGGCATACACAGATGGATTTTTACGTTTACGTTTATTTTTAGGTGTTATTTGGGCAACTCCCTGGATATTATTTGGTATTGCATCTCCTAGCACCTTTTCACCCTCGATGATCTCAATCAGTGGAACAGTAGATGGAATATTTGCAGATGTAACACTGGCTAATGGGCCTGGACATTCTGAGTCACAATTGACAGGGGAAGCTAGGTTTTCAGGAATGGAATGCACTTCTGCCAGGGTAATAATTGGTGCAGGGCCAGAGGTGCGCTCAGGAGTTTTCGAGGTTGCAATGCTACCAAGTGAGGATTTTTTTCGTAATGCCAGTTCAGTCGATAGCCTTCTTGCGGACTCTAACTCCAGGGAAACCCTATGCTGGAGTTTAGTAATTTCATTGTCAATGGATAGGCTAGTTCTTGTGATAAAATCGTCAAGGGTTCCTGTGGGCTTTTTCCCATTTTTAGTGGACTTACTTCTTGTTTCCCGGACAGACATTATTATATACGGTGAGTAGCAGGATAACCATGCGCTAAAGAATTGTTATGGCGTGACAAGTACAACCAAGGGGGATGGCCCGGTCCGGTCTTACTCGGTCTGGAACGGCCTGAAACGGCCCTGTCTTTGCCCAGTCTTCGCCCCAGCGTGCGTCCCGCGTGCGTCCCGCGGTGTGGTATGGGACTCTCTTGTTTTGTATTAGAAGGTTGGGGGCGTGGCCGCCGGGGGAAGAGGCACCAGCTGTGAGGAGCTGAGGCTGCTGGTCCTCGCAGTCCCCCGGTAGGCTCGCCGCGCTATTAACCCCAGCTGTACTCGACCTGGGAGCGAGATTTCCTTTCCACCGACCGTGGACGCTCACACCAGGGAGAACGGGTCAGGCAAGAGGTGAGCGGTACCCGCGGAGCGGGTGTCGCGAACGGTGGGCTTTGACTTGTAGGCAGGCAGCAGGAAATCCAACGCAAGGCAAGGCAGGTATGGCAGGAACACCCACTCTGTAGTGAAGGCTCGGCGCTGATATTGCTGAAGGCTGGGGGCGTGGCGGCCGGGGGAAGAGGCACCAGCTGTGAGGAGCTGAGGCTGCTGGTCCTCGCAGTCCCCCGGTAGGCTCGCCGCGCTATTAACCCCCGCTGTACTCTACCTGGGAGCGAGATTTCCTTTCCACCGACCGTGGACGCTCACACCAGGGAGAACGGGTTAGGCAAGAGGTGAGCGGCACCCGCGGAGCGGGTGTCGCGAACGGTGGGCTTTGGCTTGTAGGCAGGCAGCAGGAAATCCAACGCAAGGCAAGGCAGGTATGGCAGGAACACCCACTCTGAAGTGAAGGCTTGGCGCTGATATTGCCGAAGGCTGGGGGCGTGGCCGCCGGGGGAAGAGGCACCAGCTGTGAGGAGCTGAGGCTGCTGGTCCTCGCAGTCCCCCGGTAGGCTCGCCGCGCTATTAACCCCCGCTGTACTCGACCTGGGAGCGAGATTTCCTTTCCACCGACTGTGGACGCTCACACCAGGGAGAACGGGTCAGGCAAGAGGTGAGCGGCACCCGCGGAGCGGGTGTCGCGAACGGTGGGCTTTGGCTTGTAGGCAGGCAGCAGGAAATCCAACGCAAGGCAAGGCAGGTATGGCAGGTTCCATTCACCACCAAAGATGGTATTTCACGAACAGCTTTCCGAATAAGGACCAGGTGATGATGGTGCAGGACCTTAAATATCATCTGCCTTGGCTTTGAATGACGAGGATTACGATGTGACGGAACTCTATGAGCTTTATCAATTTCAAATTTTTCTGCAAACTTGATATTCAGGAGACCAGGCAGAAGAGATTCAAGATAAAGGCGACAATTGGTCCCTTCAATTTCTTCAGGCAAATTAAAGATGCGCAAATTGTATTGCCTATTGCGATTTTCTAAGTCCAACAGCTGAGTATGCATTGGCATTATTCTAGTCATTAAAGGTGTAAAAGCATCCAATTTATTCTTATTATCTTGGATTTTAATGGTATTATCCGACACCTTCATGGACATAGAAGCCATATCTTTACGAACATTTTTAACCTCTGAAGCAATGGAGTCAGTATTCAAACGCAAGGCTTTAATTTCCTCCAAAATCAAAGACAAAGAAGGTTCTGAAGATTCCACCACTTTAGATTTTGTGGGAGGAGGAGAAACCTGCTGCCTCCTTTTATTAGTGGAAGGATTTTTTGAATCCATTTTGAGGTGAAAAAATATGTCTTAATATGAAGAAAAATAGAGTGAAACAAATAACCTCCAAATATGAGGAAAAGTATTGTAAATATGGACAAATGCGTCATATAACATTGAAAAAACCCAGGTGCAGCAGCTAAACAGAACTGTAGGCGGAGCTAGGCCCAAGCCAGCCTCTTTCTTAAATGACACTCCGCCCCCAGGCTCACAATCTCGGCAGTACCTCGAGGAGTAGCATGGAGCAGAAGTATGTGAGGTGAGGAAAAATACTTCCGTCGTCCAAAATGCTCAGAAACGAACTCACATGTAGGTGGAGGCTTCAGGGGGCAAGCGCCGGTATTTTCGCTGGGTTCTTGACAGTATATCGTCGTTAATTTGGGCTAAAAGCTCCGGGAATCACGGAGCTCCGGTGGCGGCGGCCATCTTGGTTAACGCGCTCGCGCGTCTCCCTCCCATGATTTCGGTTTTATCTTTATTAATGGAATAACCGGAGTCCTCCCCGAATTCTTCAGCTAGAGCTATCATTCTGGGCAAGGCGACCCCTGGGTTTGAATTGAACATGAGAAGGTCATCTGCATATAATGCAAATTTTAATTCTAAATCAGAAATCCTAAATGGTTTAAATGCTAAATCAGATCTGAGTAAACAAACAAAGGGCTCAATATACAAATCAAACAATAAAGGTAACAGCGGCAAGCCCTGCCTGGTCCCATAAGCAATTGGTACCCAGTTGGTTAAGAGATCGTTGATTAATATCTTTACCCGTGGGGAGCAGTAAAGAGTCCTCATAGCAGTTATGAACTTGTTTGGAAAGCCAAAGGCATCCAGAACCCTCCATGAATATAGCCAATCTACCTGATCAATCAATCAATCAAAGACATTTATAGAGCGCACTACTTACCCGTAGGGTCTCAAGGCGCTGGGGGGAGGGGGTGCCGTTACTGCTCGAACAGCCAGGTCTTCAACTTCTTCCTGAAGGAGAGGTGGTCTTGGGTCAGGCGCAGGTCGGTCGGTCGGGAGTTCCAGGACTTGGCGGCCAGGTAGGAGAAGGACCTTCCTCATGTTGTCGCTCTTCGGATGCGGGGGACGGCGGTGAGGGCGTGGTTGGCTGATCGGAGGTGGCATTTGGGAGCGTAGAAGTTGATTCGGTTGTTGAGGTAGCTCGGGCCTTGGTCGTGTAGGGCTTTGTGTGCGTGGGTGAGGAGGCGGAAGGTGATTCTTTTGTTGACGGGGAGCCAATGCAGGTCTCTCAGATGTCCGGAGATATGGCTTGTTCGTGGGATGTCGAGGATGAGTCTGGCTGAGGCGTTCTGGATCCGCTGGAGTCTCTTCTGGAGCTTGGCGGTGGTACCGGCGTAGAGGGCATTGCCGTAGTCCAGTCGACTGGTGACGAGGGCCTGGGTGACGGTCTTCCTGGTCTCGATGGGGATCCACCAGAAGATCTTCCGTAGCATGCGTAAGATGTTGAAGCACGCCGAGGAGACGGTGTTGACTTGCCTGGTCATGGAGAGGGAGGAGTCCAGGATGAAGCCCAGGGTGCGTGCGTGGTCTGTCGGTTTGGGTGCGGTGCCCAGGGCGGGAGGCCACCAGGAGTCGTCCCAGGCGGAGGGCGAGGAGCCCAGGATGAGGACCTCCGTCTTGTCTGAGTTCAGTTTCAGGCGGCTGGTCGTCATCCACTCGGCTACCTCTTTCATCCCTTCGTGAAGGTTGGCTCTGGCGGCGGCGGGGTCGTTGGTCAGGGAGAGGATCAGCTGGGTGTCGTCGGCGTAGGAGATTATGTTGAGGTTGTGTTGGCGTGCGATGGCCGCGAGAGGGCTCATGTAGACGTTGAAGAGGGTGGGGCTCAGCGAGGATCCTTGAGGGACGCCGCAGATGACTTCGGTGGCCTCTGACTTGTACGGTGGTAGGCGGACTCTCTGTGTTCTTCCGTCGAGGAAGGAGATGATCCATTCCAGAGCCTTCTCCTGGATTCCGACGTTGCTGAGGCGCTGCACTAGGGTGCGGTGGCAGACAGTGTCGAATGCCGCGGAGAGGTCTAGGAGGATGAGGGCCGCTGTTTCTCCATTGTCCATCAGGGCTCGGATGTCATCGGTGGCGGCGATGAGGGCGGTCTCGGTGCTGTGGTTGGCTCGGAAGCCAGACTGTGAGGGGTCGAGGGATCCATTCGTCTCAAGGAAGGCGGCCAGCTGCTTGTTGACGGTCTTCTCGATGACTTTGGCTGGAAACGGGAGGAGCGAGATGGGGCGGTAATTCTTGAGTTCGGTGGGGTCCGCTGTGGGTTTCTTGAGTAGAGCGCTGAGTTCGGCGTGCTTCCTGCTCTCAGGGAAGGTGGCGGTGTCGAAGGATGTGTTGATGATGTCTCGCAGGTGGGGTGCGATGACAGCGTCGGCCTTGTTGAAGACGTGGTGAGGGCAGGGGTCGGTCGGAGATCCGGAGTGGACGGAGTTCATCGTGCGGATGGTGTCTTCGGTGCTGATCGGAGTCCAGGCGTGGAGGGTGGTGGTGGGGGGTGGTGGTTCGGTCGTGGTGTGCGTTGGTTGGTTGTTGAAGCTGTTGTGTATGTCCGCGATCTTGTTGTGGAAGTATGAGGCGAGGGAGTTGCAGAGGTCTTGCGATGGGGTGATGTCGTTGTTTCCTGCGCTGGGGTTGGATAGCTCTTTCACGATGTTGAAGAGTTCCTTGCAGTTGTGAGCGTTGTTGTCCAGCCGGTCCTTGAAAGCAGTTTTCTTGGCGGTGCGGATCAGCTGGTGGTGCTTCCGGGTGGCGAGCTTGAAGGTGGTTATGTTGTCCGGTGTTGGTTCCCTTCTCCAGACTTTCTCGAGGGCTCGGCAGTTCTTCTTGGAGCTCTTGAGTTCGTCGGTGAACCATGGGGCTTTCTTGCTGCCGGGTCTGCTGGGCGGGGTCCTCAGCGGGGCGAGCTCGTCCGCGCAGTTGCTGATCCACTTCGTGAGGTTGTCGGCAGCATGGCTGGGGTTCGCTGAGCTGGCGGGAGGGTGCTGGCTCAAGGAGGTGGCGAGCTGGTCGGCTGTGATCTTGTTCCAGCTTCTGCGGGCAACCTGTTGCTGGTGGTGGTGGGTCGTCATTCTTTTGAAGGTGAAGTGAACACAGCTGTGGTCCGTCCATTGAAGTTCTGTGGCGTGGCTGAAGGCGATGTCTGTGCTGGATGAGAAGACTGCGTCGAGTGTGTGTCCGGCGAGGTGGGTGGGGGTGGACACCAGCTGCTTGAGTCCAAGATTGGCGAGGTTGTCGAGCAGGGTGCTGGTGTTGCGGTCGTTGTTGTTCTCCAGGTGGAAGTTGAGGTCCCCCAGGAGGATGTAGTCAGCGGAGGGGAGGGCATGCGGGCTGACGAAGTCGGCGATGTCCTCGCTGAATTGGGTGCGTGGTCCCGGAGGTCGGTAGATCAGGGTGCCTCTGAGGGTGGTCTTCGGGTCGGTGTGGATCTGGAAATGCAGGTGTTCGGCGGTGGTAAGGGAGTTGTCGGTGCTGGTCGTGATACGGATGGTGTTCCTGTGGATGATGGCGATGCCTCCTCCCATCTGGTTGGCGGTGCGATCCCTCCGGGTGATCTTGTAGCCCTCTGGGATGGCGATGGCGATGTCGGGTGCTGAAGAGGTGTTCATCCAGGTCTCCGTGAGGAAGGCAACATCAGGGGCTGTGGTGTCGAGGAGGTTCCAGAGTTGGATGGCGTGTCTGTGGACGGAGCGGCCTTGGCAGCGTCCACTGCCGCCAGGTTCAAAGGAAGCCTCTTGCTGATGGCGACATCTATCGCTGCGATAACCTGAAATGTCAGTTCATTTAGTTGTCTATCTGGATGAAGCCCCTTTGATCCTGATGGATGATTGGCTTTACCGTTTTGGCCAGTCTGGCTGCGAGCACGCCAGCAAAAACCTTGTAGTCTGTATTTAACAGCGAGACTGGCCTATAGGATTCGATCTTTAGTGGATCCTTATTTGGTTTCAGGATTAGGTTACAGTAGCCTCTGCCCATGAATCGGGAGCATTCCCCCCCTCTGCAAAGATTTTATTGCACAGAGTTGTAAGGACAGGCACTATTTGGTCTATAATTATCCTATAAATTTCCACAGGGAGACCATCGGGCCCAGCTGCCTTACCATTAGCCATTCTCATCAGCTGAGCTCAGACCTCACCTTCCTTTATGTCAGACTCAAGGAAGCTATAGTTCTCTTCAGCCAGACATGGAAGCTGTATCTTACTTGGCCAGTTTTCTAATAGCAGAGGGGATTGGTTTATTTTAGCAGTGTACAGCGTTTTGAAGAAAGATTCAGCCTCCTCCCTAATCATCGCTTGTAACAATGCCTGAGCTTCCCCGGGTTAGACTAGTGATCAAATTTCTATTTCTGTCCATCCGAGATTTCCAGGCAAGAAGGCGACCACATTTCTCCCCATATGAAAAATTTTGAAGTTTGCTGGCGTCCGATCTACCTTTGAGGACCTTATCCAAGCCCGCTTGATAGTCTGCTCACAGGCCATCTAGTTCCTTTTGCAGGAGAGGTTTCATGCTGGATTGATTGGCTGAGGCTACTTGGAGTTCCAGGTCTTTCGATTTGATTTTACGAAGCTCTTCTTCCTTTTTCTCTTTACTCATCCTGTTCCTAACGATTGACAAAGTGGTCAGCATACCATGCAAAAAAGCTTTAAATGTTTCCCAAACCACTTGTTGGGTGGCTGAGCCTGTGTTATTTTTAAAGAAGTCCCCAGTCAAAATTATCAGTTCCATTTTTGTCCCATCCTCTAGTAGTATAGATCTATCTAGAGTCCATCTCTTTTGTATTTCTTTTACTTTGAAGATAATTAATAACTCCACTGTTGAGTGGTCCGACAGGATAGCTGGGGTATATTCGGTAGTGTCAATGGCCGCAAGTAACACCTGATCAATAAGGAAAAAATCTATTCTGGAATGGTGGCCATGTCTACGGCTATAGAAAGAGAAGTCCCTCTTTGTGCTGTTTCTAACTCTCCAGACATCCATAAGGTTATAATCTTTAACTAAGTTTTTGAGCTCTCTCCGGGATTTCACTGGGGGTGTAAATTTAACCCTCGATGTTCGATCCAGCTTGTCATCCAAAATCAAATTGAAATGGCCCCCTAAGATAACTGGCCCTGTGTAATCTAAAAGAGTTGTTCTAAGCTTTAGTAGTGCCCCTGGAACATCTTGATTAGCGCCATAATATACAGCACATACAAAAGGAATACTCTGACATTGTAGAGACGCCACCAGCCACCTTCCTGACTGATCAGTATCATATTTCTCAACCTTAATCCCTGCATTAGCTCTGATCAATATTGTTACCCCTCTAGTGCTACCATTCTGGTCTGAACATAGGACTTCTTGTATCCACCTAGCCCTTCCCAGCCTGGACTCACACTCCCTTCTCTCTAAATGGATCTCTTCCAATAACCAAACCTGAGCCCCTGTCTTAAATAAACATTCCTTAACCCTTAAGAGTTTCCTCCTGTCTCTTAGGCCATTCACATTCCAGCTAATAAACGTAATTTTGTTATTCATATTAACCATTCCACCTACCACCACAAGCCCTGCTCCCTTCCATATCCAGCATATTCAATAATGTGTATATGAGAATTTTTTTTTACCCCTTTTACCCCTGCCACCCTACAAACCACCCACCCCCCCTGAGGAACCCCTCCCATACCTACTCTGGCAATCTTGTCGCCTGTGGGGGCTCCCGTGGTCTGCCTAGATCCCTCCCATCAGTTACTTAAATTTTTTTTTTTTTAAACTGACTCCTATATATGAGCCGGGTACCTTATCATGTCTTCTAAGTAGTGAGAATAAAAAACCAAAACCTTTTCCCTTCTTTTTTTCCATCTTTTTTCCCTTCCCCTCTTTCCTTCCCTTTTTTTTTCTTTTTTCCTTCCCCTTTTTTCCTTTTTCTTTCCCGTCCTCCCCATGCAGTGTATATGAAAACAGCAAGAAAAACTATTATATATATATATATATATGTATATATTACCTACTGGCGGTCGCCAGTAGGTAGTTATAGTTAGGACCTAGTTTCCATAGGAAATCCTCAACATTCTATTTGGAATAACTTTGGCCCTGGTTAAAGAATCTTAGCGAATTTCTCAAAGAAGATGGCTCGGTCCGCTGCGCTCCTTCCCTAAAAGTTTGGGGGGGATTGGTCAAGTGGGGGCTGAGATAAAAGGGGGGTCCCTAAACGTGTTTTCTCCATGTTATTTTCCATAGGACCTTTAGACTCGGCTACAGGTCGAACGGGTGAATGGATTTATAAGAAATTTGGCAAAACTGTACAGTCCGGCTCGCAGATTACGCTTTTTTTGGAATGGTGTAAATCCGTTCAGTAGTTGTTGAGAAAATTAAAGTTAAAGTCAATTATATATCTATAGGCGCGCACACGTGCGCGTACCCAAGCAGCTGCGCGTGAGCGGTATTTTTTTTGGCTGCGTGATGTCTGTTAACGTTCGATTCGAAGGAAATCAGGAAGTTTTGTCCGCCATTTTGTCACTGCGAGTAAATATATTGTTCATTTCAAAGCGTTGAAACATGGAAAGGGGAGAAGGTAGAGATTGTCTTCCTGCGTAGGTTTTCTCAGGGTGTGCAGTAAGGCCCTTAAACGCAAAAAGATATAATTTTTCTCCGAAAAAAAAAATACGGGGTGCGCGCACTCGGTCGCGCACACCTATTTACAAGAGTGTGAAAATGGAGGTAAATCAGAAGTTTGAGTGCTTAGATATAAGGTGGCTCTGAAAAGAGCCCTTGTGTTAATTGAGTGTTTTCTGCATTTATAAGTAAGTACCGATGCAGAGCCTGATGTTGCAGAGGAAGATTCTGTTTCCCTCATTCGTGAAATGAACACCGTCTCTCCTATAGACGTCTTGCATGTGGTAGCGCAAGTTGTTGTGGTAAATAGAACCCATGCTATAATCTCTGAGGAACGCAGAAACAGATTTATTTACATGTCTCCTTGCTTTCTCAAATTGTGCACAATGGTGATTGGACCAATTCCATTTCTGTCTTTGGCATATATTGGAATATACCAAGGCAGATCGAGGAAAAAGTGTCATCAATTGTCGAAAGGTGTCTTTTAGAAGCATTTCCAGACCTACCCCAGTGATTGTGCCTAGATCGTTCCCACCACAGTGCACAATTATAAGGTCTGGTTCTGGGAGATGCATAAAAGTTTTCACCAATGGAATTAATTGGTGACATTTCAATCCTCTTTTGGAAATCCATGTTATGTGTACATTTGGTAAGCTGAGGTTGCAAATTCGTCTGCTTACTGCATATTTTTCACTCCAGTGAATATAACTGTGTCCTATTAGCCAGGCCTTCATTTTCAAGGGATTTGTAGTCGTCCTCCGATCGGTTCTGGAAGTGGAATGGTAGTTAGAAGTTGAAATTTTAAATAAAGAAAAAGGAAGAGGCTGGGTGTGGTTAAAAAAATAAAAATGATTGGTTGATTGTAACAAGTGGAGAGTGAACAGGTCAATGTTTATGTTAAACGAAAAGTACTATTGGGTGTGAAAAAACAAGACATGTAACAGATTGTGGATTGGCAGGTGTTTCTGGAGGGAAAATAGTGTTATTAGTTAGCTGTAGAACGTTGAGAGATGAACTTTTGACCTGTGCCTTCAGCAAGGTGCAGAATGAGGTGTAACCATGGAAACAGCCGGAGATGGCAGTTGGTGATGGGTTCACTCTTTGGTGCCTCTGCATCTGAGTCTGTTCTCTGGTGGCTGGAGGACAACTGTTTGTTATTGTGGAGATGAAAGGGTGATAAGGAGAGAAATACGACATAGCGTCTGGCCTGTAGAAGCGTGGGAGCAGTGATTAACTCTGAGTAAAGCGGAACTGTGTCGGTGCTTAAACAGTGTTAACAGTGGTATAACTGTCTTTACGGTGCGCGACCTACTAAGAAAGAGTTCACGGGCCGTAATTGGCTTGGAGGTTCTAGTATCAGTAAGTGAGTTCAAGAAAAGAAAACATTGAGGACTTTATTTATGAAGGCCTTGCGCCACCGGTGCGTTACTTTTTCCCATTTTAAAAAATGAGGCCCCGGCGGCGGAAGGTCTTCATAAATAAGGTCCTCAGTGTCTACAGTTAAGGTTATGTGGAACCCATGAATAGTTTTTCAATATGAAATCATTTCAGTTGAGATTATGGATTAAAAGAGAAACCGTGAATATTTGAAATGTTTATTTAGAAATGTACTATTTTAAAGGCAAATCATTATGTAATCTGAGTACAGAAATTTCAAAAAACACAGTAATTGGTATTGTCAGTAGTACATGGAATACAAACGCTATAGTTGAAGAAAAATGAATATAGTTGGAAAAAAACATTGTACAGTCTTATAAGGAAGTATATTATATTTTAATAAATGGAAGAAGGTTTGTGGCCTTTCAGTTTAGGAACGATATATGAAAATGCAAGTGGTTATACATCATTACTTTATGAATCAGCTGTCTAACAACACGAAATCATAATGTCCACTGTTAGTAAAGGAAATAGGTCTGTTCTTCAAAAGAAAATATGGAAAATAACGTGAAGAATATAGAAAACCAAAAGGAAATGAGGACGTCAATGGGTTGTTTGAGAGTTATTGAAGCATTGTTTAGGCAAAATAGGTAGTTTCTGCTTGTAACAGGAAATCAGTTTTATCATTTGAAATTATGTCAGCTATCCAATGGAAAAGAGTAAAGCAGTACTGATAATCTGTTATAATCGGAGCCTCTTTTACCATCAGAGTGCAGGTCGGTGGGTTTTCGATGTAGCTCGCTGTTAGGAAAGAGTTAACCGTCCATTGTGTAGGCAAAGTATGCAGCAAGTGCCTCTAACATGAAATCACTGTTATCATCTGAAAACATGTCAGCCATCCAATTGAGAAGATCAAAGGAGCATTCATGATCTGTCATTATTGGAGCGTCTTTTACCATCATTGGGCAGCTCGGTGGGTTTTCGATGTAGCTCTCTGTTAGGAAATCTTGCACTGCTGCGAATATATTCCAATGACCCAGAACTCCTTGTATCGCTGCAAAGGCCATAAACCCTCCGTTGTAACAAAGCTGTTCATGATCAAGTAACGGATTCATGAGGTGATTGTAATTCGGTTCAGGAGGTACCAAATTGCAGAGACATAAATCCAGGGCCCACGTGAAATCACAGCTCAGGCAATGAAATACAGGCTGCACACAGGTGAAATACGAATATCGAAATGATAATCGATATGATGCATTCAAAGTCGAGAGTGGTAAGATGCCGTAGTAGTCAAGCATCCTCTGGTGAAATAGTTCTAAGTGGCCCGGCTCGTTTGCGAAGGCAGGAGGGACATCCATTTTGAATTTCCCAAGATGGTAAAGGAAACGGCGCAGCACCGCTGGTTGTATAGCAAATCCACAGAATTAGGTCGCCGGCTATGCAGTGGAGAGAAGCAGAATGACTTGATACATTTTCTAAGAGTCTAGTCACTTATATATTGCTTAGTGGTTATTAAAAAAGTAGCTTTTTTTGAACTGGAGGATGCGTTAAAAAATAAGGGAGTGATTTGAGGGAGTTGTAAAGCAAGGTCAATTTTTTTACATCAATGCTGTTTTCTGTGAATGTTAGCTTAGTGAAAGATATGTGTGTGAGCAGATGCAACGTTCAGTTTTAAATGTGACAATGGCGGTCTTGTTCATGTCTTCCGATTCAAGGTCGGTATTCGCTGCCAAATACAAAGATTAAGAAACGCATGCGTGGGGTACATAGTGTGCATTCTTAAAGGAAAGCAAATGAAGGGTTATTTTTACCGCGTTAGCATTGTCGTACAAAAAGTTATAGTGATTTCTATTATATGTGAAGAAAGTGTCACTGATGAAGACTGAAAATAAATCCTTATAAATGATACGGACTGGTGTATTTTAGAAAAGGTTTGTAACATTACATGAATTGTGTAAAAAAAATAATGTAATTGAAAGTGTATGGTTTGAAAATGAAAAGTAGAGGTTTATAGTTCATGTTTTGAAAGCAGTTCTAGAGGGTCAGAAGAAAGTGTATGGTTTGAAAATGAAAAGTAGATGTTTATAGTTCACGTTTTGAAAGCAGTTCTAGAGGGTCAGATGCATGATAGATTTATTAAAAATAGAACATGTTTTTAAATAGTATTTTGGAAAAAATATGTGCCTTTATGTACTATTTACATTATGTGCCTGTTGCGTATTCTTTGAGTTTTAGTAATCCTGTGTCTTATAAGTTTTCTAGGGGCGGTTTGAGGTTCATGGTGGGTTTGGGCAGGGAGGGTAGGTTGGGGGTTTGTAATAGGGGGTTCGGCTGGGGTGGAGTGCGGAGTTTAGTGAAAAGTGAGGGGGGCGGGGAGTTACGGTGTTTGGTAATGGAGCAGAGTCAGAGGACGCCACATTTGTGTTATGGGCTGCCACGGAAATATGTATTTATTCTCAGAGGTTTATTATATTAAGGATATATATTAGCATGGTGGCTCTTGTCGTTTTGTGGTTCTGTGTATGTTTATAATGCTGGCTCTGTAGTTTTTGTTTATGGACCTTATTGCGACACACAGGGGACCTACGTTGCACAGTTGGAGATCAGAGACTTAGGAAATAAAACTTTATAATTGTAAGGGCTGTAAGCGATAGAAATCGCCCGTTCTCGGTGTAAAAAATATCACCGCTATTGGTGGTATTTTCTACGGTGTTAGTACTCGAAGGAGACTAGTAACATATATGTGAAAAAAAATTATGTAATAGGCTCAGCATTTTACATTATCTTGGAAAACAAAAGTTGCTTTTACATAGCAATAAGTCTCTTATAATTAAGGGACGGAGTGTATATAGTGCTATTTAGTACTCTGCTATGTGATTGATGTAGAATATTTCATAAGAGGAGGCTTTAAAAGTTTTACGATAAACTGGTTTTCTAGGGAAGTGGGTGGAGTGTTCCGTGTAAATTGCAGAATAGAAACTAGTAAGAACCAATTGGAAGTGTTGTTTTAAAGTCACATGACTGCACATGCGTGTCTCGACGCAATAGGTGGGTGCGCGCACCCGGTCGCGCACTATAAGAAAGCGGCGAGAAAACATCAGCTAATATGCTCTTCAAGCTTGTTTTGGTACAAAGAGTTAGTTCTGAAAAGAACTTTTTTATTTTTTTTTATTTTTTTTTGGAAACAAGTGTTATGATGCTTTTGATTTCTTAAAGTTGCGACAACATTTTTCAGTATGTCATACTATCCAAATAAAGTGAAGAAATTTTACTTTTCTTGGAGCATTTATGACTCTCAATTATTTGTTTAATTAGAGTAAAGCTTTGCTCTCCGTATACAAGAAGTTCTCCACAGTTCGTGCATTTCATGTGCACGTTCGCCAGATATGGTCTCAAGTCCATCTCAGCACTCGATGGAGATACAGGTCGTCCACCGGAAGATGTGTTGATTACTTCTGATGATAATAGCGTGGCCTCCGTTTTTCTTGTCAAAGGTGGTCGCTCATTTTCATCAGATTCGGAAGATGAATGCGGAACGGTAGCCATTGTACCGAAGTCTTCGGGAAGATGTTCGACGTTGTTGTCTCTTGAGAGTAGAAAAGAAAGTGATGGTAGTGGGTGGAGTGCTGCGTGTAAATTGCAGAATAGAAACTACCAAGAACCAATTAGAAGTGTTGTTTAGAAGTCACATGACTTCACATGGGAGTGTCAGGTCCTGTACGCGATAGGAGGGTGCGCGCACCCGGTCTCGCACTAAAATAAAGCGGCGAAAAAACATCTTATAATATGCTCTTCGAGCATGTTTTGGTGGAAAGAGTTAGTTCTGAAAAGAACTTTTTTTTTTTTTTTTTTTTTTTGGAAACAAGTGTTTTGATGCATTTGATTTCTTAAAGTTGCTATGATATTTTTCAGTATGTCATACTATCCAAATAAAGTAAAGAAATTTAACTTTTCTTGGAGCATTTATGACTCAATTTTGTGTTTAATTAGAGTAAAGCTTTGCTCTCCGTATACAAGAAGTTCTCCACAGTTGTTGCATTTTATGTGCACCTTCGCCAGACATGGTTTCAAGTCCATTTTAGCACTCGATGGAGATACAGATCGTCCACCGGAAGATGTGCTGATTACTTCTGATGGTAATAGCGTGGCCTCCGTTTTTCTTGTCAAAGGTGGTCGCTCATTTTCATCATATTTGGAAGATGAATGCGGAACGGTAGCCATTGTACCGAAGTCTTCGGGAAGATGTTCGACGTTGTTGTCTCTTGAGAGTAGAAAAGAAAGTGATGGAAGTGGGTGGAGTGCTGCGTGTAAATTCCAGAATAGAAACTACTAAGAACCAATTAGAAGTGTTGGTTGGAAGTCACATGACTTCACATGGGAGTGTCAGGTCCTGTACGCGATAGGAGGGTGCGCGCACCCGGTCTCGCACTAAAATAAAGCGGCGAAAAAATATCTCATAATATGCTCTTGGAGCACGTTTTTGTAGAAAGAGTTAGTTCTGAAAAGAACTTTTTTTTTTTTTTTGGGGGGGAAAGAAGTGTTATAATGCTTTCGATTTCTTAAAGTTGCTACTACATTTTTCAGTATGTAATAGTTTGAAAATGAAGTGAAGAAATGTATCTTTTCTTGGGGCATTTATGACTTTCAATTTTGAGTTTAATAAGAACGAGGCTCTGCTCTCCATACAAAAGAATTTTTCCACACTTGTTGCATTTCATGTGCACCTTCGCAAGATATGGTCTCAAGTCCATCTCAGCACTCGATGGAGATACAGGTCGTACACCAGAAGATGTGCTGGCCACCTCTGATGGTAATAGCGTGGCCAGGGCTCTTGTCGATGCTTTTGCATAATGTTCAGGATGCCTTTGTTTAACATGCCGCTGCATGGTGTGTGCAGAAAAGGAATATTTTTTATTTAGATTTCCCCTTGAGAGCTCCAAATTGCATATCGTGCAGGTTACTTTTGGCGCATTCACTTTCTTTTGATCTTCAGGATAAGTGAAAAATTGCCAAATGAAAGATTCCTTTTTTCTTCTTAACGGTGGTCGCTCATTTCCTTCAGATTCGGAAGATGAATCCGGTAGGGCAGCCATTTCAGCAAAGTCTTCCGGAAGATGCTCGACGTTGTTGTCTCTTGAGAGTAGAAAAGATTGTGAGGAAAGTGGGTGGAGTGCTGCGTGTATATTCCAGAACAGAAACTACTAATAACCAATTGGAAGTTTTGTTTTCAAGTCACATGACTTTACATGCGCTTCTCAGGACGTGTAGGCGGTGACACTATCTAGTTACGAACGTGATTACATACTTTGGAACTAGCATTCAAAAAAACTATGAAATTCACTGAAAAAACCATAGGTTTTACACACGTTATAGTTAGGAAGTAGCATTTGAAAAACCTATGAAATTCACTGAAAAAACCATAGGTTTGACACCAGTTATAGTTAGCTGGAAATTTTACTGACATAAAACCAATGAAATTCCACGTTATAGTTAGTTGGACTCACTATAACTTGCGCGTGTAATGCACTGCTGATGACATTACATATTACATCACTCATGACATGGTCAGTGACATCACTTATGACACCATCCAGTGAATGTGTGTCTTTCTAAAAAATAAATATGTTTTATATATGTATATGTAAAGGTCGAGGGAAGAATAAATGTTTAAATTATTGTCTTAATGAATGTTTTTTTCAAAAAGAAGTGATTGGATAACTGGCTTATTAAGTGTACCTTAGTGAATACATATATTAGCGAGTAATGTTTAAATATTTGATTATATGTATCAGTGTTTCACTTTGTGAATAACTGGTTGCATGGATTGATGAGTACCTACATGTGTAGGTATTTGGGTTCTTAGATGTTTTTTTAGTATCAGTATGAGTGTTTCTATGGTTTTATGGGGGTATTACTAATCACATAGATGCATGAATGACTAACTCTCTTTTTGTATGTGTTTAGAAGACACCATATGTGCAGGACTGTCTGGGTGGTTGAGTGTGTATAGTTTTATATGCAAATAAATGGATGTTCAATAGTTTATTTGCATGTGTGAGTATGTGTGTGAGTAACTTTTGGATGATTGTCGGTGTGTTACAGGATGTATAGGTGTATCACTACATATGATGAGTGAGTATATGTATGAGTGACTATATAGAACTGTTGGTAAATGAGAGAATGTGTATATAGATGGTGGAATTACTGAATTGGTTGTTGTAACTGGTATGGGTATCTCCATTTTTTTGAAAATTTTAATTTCTATCTTCCAATATGTGTTTTAAGGGTTACATTACACTTAAAGGAGGTCTGTCATCAGTGATGTCATAAGTGATGTCACTGACCATGTTATGAGTGATGTAATATGTAATGTCATCAGCAGTGCATTACACGCGCAAGTTATAGTGAGTCCAACTAACTATAACGTGGAATTTCATTGGTTTTATGTCAGTAAAATTTCCAGCTAACTATAACTGGTGTCAAACCTATGGTTTTTTCAGTGAATATATATATATATATATATATATATATATATATATATATATATATATATATATATATATATATATATATATTTTTTTTTTCCTTCCTTCCTATCCCTTTTCTGCTCTCTTCATTTTTCTTTCCCTCCCCTCTCTTATATATATTTTATATTTTTTATATTTTGAGTACTCCTTATCCTCTCTTTCCCCTCTGTTCCCCCTCCTAAATGCTCCAAGTAACCATCTGCTGCCCCATCTCCTCAAACTTCCTGCTTCTCTACATTTAGATCTTTTATTTTCGTTTATTTTCCATTAGGGAATTCTACTAAGGATTCTCTCCTATTAAAGTTATGAAGGAGTCAACTTCATGTGGGGATAGAAAGTTATGGGTCTTATTCCTCCAAATAACTTTTAGGAATGCCGGGAATTTCATTTGAACCTGGGCGCCCAGGCTTCTCAGGTTGGGCATTCTATTTCCCAGCTCCCACTGCCTTTGTGCTGTGGCCTTTCCTACATCTGACCTAATCAGATATTTGATAGAGTCTATCTGGAGGGTTGTATCAGATAGTGCTCTACTCAATATTAGCTCCTTTACTGTATAGGTGAGGAAATTCACCAGGATTTTCCTGGGTGCCTTCCTCTCCTTGTGAAGCCTATAAGGGTCTCTGTGAGCTCTTTGAATTTCGGCCTCAAGGTCTATGTCCGGCCTGTCTTTTAGTACCCCATCTCTAAGCAGGTTGCAAATAAATAATTTAACATCCCCTTTCTCGACTCCCTCAGGAATCTTTAGAAATTTGAGATTGTTCCTTCTCAAATGTATCTCGAGTTTCTCAATATCCATTTGGAGATTTTTGTTTTGCAGTCTGAGAGCCTCTAGGTCCCTCTCGTGTCGCTGGGAAGACCCTGTAAGCAGGGACACATCTTCTTCCAATACGCCAGTTCGCTTAGACACTTCATCCAACTTAGCCTCCAAATTAGTATATTGTTTGTGAATGCTTTTCTGATTTGCCTCAGATATTACAAATTTGGATAACAAATCCTCCCTCATATTTAGTAATAAGGACTCTAATTGAGAGAGCCTGGGACCAACAGAGGTATCCATAGTCAACTGCGGGGCTTCCCCATCTACTGGTGGGACCTCTTGTGTTTCTAAGTCACAATCTAAGACAGAATATCAGTTGGTTAGAGGTAAACCCCCTTGGGCGTGGCAGCAACAACAGGGGATTGTGCAATAGAAATTGAGCCCCTCGATGGTTGGGCCGGGAGTTGTATCGCATTCGGAACACTCTTTAATGTTGACTTTGATGCAGACTTAGATAGAGAAGATAGAGGAGGTGAGCTGCCCCCCTTAGAATCCATGGCCTGCTCCAAAATTTTAAAATAG
This sequence comes from Lissotriton vulgaris, assembly GCF_964263255.1. Classification (NCBI taxonomy): domain Eukaryota; kingdom Metazoa; phylum Chordata; class Amphibia; order Caudata; family Salamandridae; genus Lissotriton; species Lissotriton vulgaris. Next base: position 115,713,025 of record NC_141697.1, on the reverse strand, counting down.
GATTTCAAGGAGGGGTTCGGTTTACCTCGGAGGGGCAAATTCTTAGGAAGCCTCTGTTTAGGCTCGCCAGCCCCCCCTTTTGAGCTTTTCACCTTCTTTTCCTTCTTCCGCCCCTTAGGTGTAGAAGCGACAGTCCCAGACCCTGTCCCTGTTTCAGACCAGGCGCCTACCGCCTGGAAACCCACTTTATGGAGCTCCGAGTTTGACCTGAGCTGGTACCTGTTCCTGGCGCCCCTGCTCTGGGACTGGGAGCAGCTGGGGCTTTAGAAGCCGGGGGTTTGGTTCCTGATTCCTTGCTGCTTCTCTCTGGTGAAGGAGTGAAATCCCCTAATGATTCAGGATGAGCTGTATGTCATGGGCTAGAAAATTGAGAGATGTCCGAGCTCATTCCCTTCCGTGACTCCGGTTGCAGGAAGGCAGGGGCTGGCTTCACGTACGGGGGTTCAGTAGATAGTTCAATAGCCAGTTCACCTAACTGTTGTCCGATATCAGAAAAACCGCTCCCCCTAATCTTAGTGGTCCTTAAAGAACACGCTCCAGAAAACTTGCGGGACCTGACCCTCGCTAGTACCAGCCTTACACCATGGCAAAACTTAGCGCGCCCAAAAAGCCAATTCTCGTGCTTCAATTCAAGCTCCTTTGCATGTACTTGTGCTCGCTGATCTGTTTGTACCTGTATTTGTTTGTAGTTGTAGCTCGGTTCTAACCTGGCAGTGCCGACACCCTCACGAGTACTACAACCCACCAACACTCTCACCGCTGTTTCAGGGAGCTCGGCGGTTTCCAAAAACACCATCAGAGCTGAGTATTCCCAGCGCCTCCCGTAGTCCTAGTGCAAAAACATTCACTCCTTCACGCCGGTAGGGAGGCTTGGAGGCAGGCAGGCAGCGCAGGCAGGGCCAGCCGTAGCTTGCAGAACAGGAATGGAGCAGGTCCGTCGTGTGGGGAGGAAGATACGGGAAAAAAAGAAAGGAAAACGCCAAAAGTTTAGAAAAAGGATCGTGCATTGAAGGGGGTCATAATCCCCCGGTCGCCGTGTAAAATGCCACTGTCGTCCGCATAAAGTCCGCATTTCACCTCGGGAGATCACCGGTCAGATTGAAGCTCCCTGCGGACGGCGTCAGCCCTCCGCCATGTTCCTCCTGTTTCCTCCGAGAGGAAATTCTGATTAGTGAAATAAAAGTGCATGTCTGTACTTACCTTTACTGGTTACTTAGGAATTAAAAAGCTTGAATCACTTGTTTTTTTCATTACTAGTGCTTGTCTGGGGCTTCGCTGGCCCAGTGCAAAGCACCTGATTTTAAGTACAATAGGGGATTAAAGTGACTGCAAGACAATCGGGTAGTGCCAGAAGGGCTGACCAAAAAGGTCAATCTCTGGTTCGGTTATTTGATTGTTTGTAAACCTCTTTTATGGTCTACGGGGGCTAGTTTTCCTTGTTGATTTTCCTGTTATTACCACAAACATTGCCTGCAGCAAGCACACATGCATAGTCTCCTATACCTTACAAAATACATATGCAGAGTGTATTTACAAGTTCAAAAGTGCCCCGATTTGAAAATGTGAACCACTTTTTTAGCTATTGAATTTGGTAAGGGGAAAGGACACTTTTGTTTTGGTGTCCAAGCCTTTTTTCCTGCTCCAGACCACCCTGATAAAGTGATTTCCTTTAACCTGATATTTTACTCCTAGATGTAATTTCATTTCCTATAGCTAGGAAACAGTGTGCAGGGTCTACCTTGTGTTTCTGACCCGTTCACTCAAAAAAAAACTTGAGAAATGGTGTGTCAAATGACAACTTCATGCACTGCAGAGGTATTAAAACAGGCAAGCTCTGCTTCGCTCTGAAGCAGCGGATCCCATTACGATAAGGGCCCAGGTCCAGGGCCGGACTGGGAACCGAAACCGGCCCTGGCAAAGAGCTCAGGGGGTCGTGGGGTGCTTATGGAAAGCTTTGTGCCACTTTTGTTGCTCTGTCCTGATATTGCAGCTATGCAGCAAACCCATCCCCCAGTAAAAAAACGGCCCCCAGGGGTCTAAAACCAGCCCCCACCCAGGTGGACTACCGGGTAAAAGCCTGGTGCCTGCTTCGGCACCAGGCTATCTCTTTTTAATATATTTTATTATATTGCTCTATGCATATTTGTGGAGGATGCAGGGGTGTAGATTCGGGGAGGGGGGAATGTTTGGGGTGTTACACCACTCCTAATAAATGTATTGTCTTATAGTTGCCCAGCCTATGGGAGGGCTAGAACCAATTGGCTCAAACCGGTTTGCAAAATGATGGGCTCATTGAATCATTGTGCAGCATTACGCATTCTAAAAAACTGATACTTCTTATATCACATTGATTTGTGGAGTGGCTAAATATTTGGGATGCGCGTGGCTGATAAGAACTAAGCTACAAGTGAAAAATGCGTTATGGCCTAATACATGGGATGTGCATGGCTGATAGATCAACGTTTAGGAGATCAATGTGTTTTGCAAAATCCAATATCCATGTTACCTGATACTGTTAGCTAGGTGGCAATGGACTGCCCTTCCTTACCCCTTGTTCCATTTAACCCCTTAGCTGCGGCGGCTATTCTGCCGCAGTGCTAAGGGAGAGAGGGGGCCAAGCGGCGCTCCCGTGCTCGGGACAGAACCGCTCCGTCACGAGCCTCGAGTGGGCTGTGCTTGTGACAGAACAGTTCTGTCACGGCCCTGCCCGCTCTATAGAATGCTCAGCGCAGGCGCGGAATTCGCGCTGTGCAGGTTCGGCGAGCGGGCCGTGACGGAAGAGTTCCGGCACCAGCACAGCCCACCTGAGGCTCGTGACGCAACGGTTCCATCACGAGCATGCAAGGGGTTAAAATCATATGAAATATGATGTACAGCATGATGTATTTTTATCCTGATGTATGATGAATTTTTATCCTGTCACGTTTTTAGCTCTAGAATTTTTATATGTACATGCTTTTATGATCATTTCTTATCGAATAAACCTTATTCATCATCATTGTATTGTCTTATGAATAGTTGGATACACGTGCTTGCAGTCAAGTATGGTGAGTTGTCTGTCAGATGTCACCTGGGAATTTTGTGTGCACACACTGACAAAAATTCACACAGACACTCTTGTCTCTGTTTTGAAAGCCCTAAAAAATGTTGATTATTTTACACAATAGTGTTTCTCCCACTTAGTATTCCTACTGGCACATTCCTCTTCCTCTCCCTTTCCACGGCTTCATGAGCCCCTCTCATGCGCCCTGCTTGTCTTATAATGGATTTCAACATTATAGGCCAGCCTGATTGTCGGGAAATCTGAAACTCAGCCCCCTCCACCCCCACATCTTACTGACCAAGCTACGCCCCTGGGAGGATCCAATATTAAATGTTGGACCGAGCTTTTGGTACTGCAAAGATCAAATTATTAATTTCAGACTTTATTGGCTAAACCCAAGGCGGCTCTTCGGAGGAGTTTGATCCTAATTAATTTCATAACAGATATATACTGATATTTTTTTCATAGCAAATAAATACCTTTTTTCTACATTAATTGTTTAAGGAATGGCTTCATTCTCCAATTAACTTATTTTGTCAATGTCTTGGTTCAAGGCACTTTGGAAAGAGTCCAGACAATTAATTAATCCCTGTCCGTCAAAGAACAGCCTTTTCTCTATTGCTCTTTCCCGCCCCTTGGATTTGATGCTCATGAATTGTTTTCAAGACGAGTCAGAATAAATAAATATATCATATCTTTTTTCCAGGAAATGATGGACAAGTGAAGTCTACTTAATTTTGTTAAGACCAACAAAGGGTCGCTCTGTTCGCTGCATTTCATATTCCGTGGAACCATGCTGCATCAAAATTTCCAATTTTCATTTTATTGGCTGAAAATTAAAGCTGCTGCTGGTGCTTACGGGTGAGCTTGAAAAACAAGTTTTCTTAGAAATGAATGCACATAATGAACAGCCCCAAGCTTCTTTCATCGTGTTGGTTGTACAGTATTTCCACTTATACATTTTCCTCTTTCTTTTAAATGTAAACTAGAGATCCTAAAGAGAGATTCCACCAACTTTTACTATCTACCATTTTATTAGTCTTAAAATGCTTTACTCTATTGCTATTAGAGGGGGATGGTTAGTGCACTTAACTTATATTGCTGCACGTTCATTTTTCAGAGTCTTGGTGATGGCCACTGTGCTGCACTATATGAGGTGCTTTCTCATTGGGGCACCAGTGTAGAGTGAAAGAGGCTAAGCAGCAACCTGTATTATGATGGATTCGTGTGCTGCATGGTGTGTGTGAGTGTGTGTGTGTCTGTGCGTGTGTGCGTATGTACAGCCCACACTCTAGGGACCGACTTGGTCCTTACAGCGTGGGTTAACTTTGTCAGAACCTGATAAAAGCTATCTTTGTTAGAAATGAAATGAAATGAAATGAAAAATTACATTTATAAAGCGCACAGACTACCCGTAGGCCTCGCAGCGCTTTTAACTGAAATCCAAGGCAGCCAGCTAGGAAGATTAACAGGCGTTGCTGAACAAGTAGGTCTTTAGAAGTTTCCTAAATGCCATCCGGTTGTTTTTTTCTCTGAGGGTAAGCAGAAGAGAATTCCATATTCTCGCAGCATTGTGCGAGAATGAGCGGCTGCCCCAGCGAGCCCTGTTTATCTTGGTCGTGGTGGCTAATTGCAGTGACCTTGAGCGCAGAGCTCTGAGGGAAAGGTAGGGGGTAGCTAAAGGATGTATTATGGCTGGACCAGTTCTGCGTATTACTTTTTGAACGAGAAACATCGCCTTAAATTGTACCCTTGCTGCCACAGGGAGCCAATGTAACTTTTTTAAGGCATTTTTTGGCCGACTGCCAGCAAGGAATTTGATGCATAGAACCGGTGCATTATGAGGGCCAATCTCAGTAGTGTGTTTAGGTAATTTCGAGCAAGTGCTTCAAAATCTAAAAGCGCAGTTAGATTTACCTCTGTCCGCTTTAGAACCTTCCCTACTATCAAAGTGCGTGTGGAGCTAGAATAGTAATGGCACACTTCTTTGCGGTCAATGTACGGTCCTCATAATGATAGGTATGTTATGTTATAGTGTGTGTGTGTGTGTGAGTGTGTGTGTGTGGTTGTGTGTTTGTGTGTGTAAATTTGTGTGAATGTTTGTGTGAGGGGGAATGTTTAACCCATACCATGAGGTCTGGACAAATCTTCACAGTAAACCCATCTGATGCTCTCCTCAGTTCCTCAATTCCTTTATTTCCTATAGCGCCAAGAAACCAATCGGTGTAAGTGCGCTCTACAAATCATTTTTAACATTAACATTATAAATATTTTCCCTTACTTTTGCAAGTTTTCACATCTTTCTGGTCTTTTCAATTATTTCTCAATCTAGACGATTGTATCTTTTGGACCCTTCCGATGGACCTATTAAAATAAAACAAACTGTTTTTGTCTGTTGATTTTGTAGCCAACACAATTGGTAATTGGATATGTTCATGTCTCTCCAGAACGATGACACATTTATCTCTTTTAACAATTGATTTGGATAACAAAAAAACGTTCTACATTAGAAAAAATATCAACTGTTTAACCGCTTCCGCGCTACCGCGTTTTCCCGCTGTGCCCTGAAGATTCGAAAATCGCTGGTTACGTGACAAAGCCAGCTCGTCATGCGCGTAGCGCAGGTAACGCCCATGACGAGCTGGCTTTGTCATCCGCGCGGAAGGGGTTAAGAGGTCCAGTTCAAATCTGCACCTGGTTGTTTTTCGGGAGAATTGTCCCCCCTAGTCTTCTAGTTTAAGTTAAAAAATAAAATTGACTTTTTGTTTTAAAAAAGCATATTTTTCTAAAAAGCTGTTTTAAACAATTTAAGATGCATGACCTAATAAATTGAAGCGATGAGGGAATAACCATTTCTAGACTCTTGCCTCCTCTACTCCTCTTCGCATCATCTCATACATATTTTGCTATTCAGATCTCCCAAAAAAACCTTTCTAAACCCTCCCCTCTGGCTCTTTCCCCTCCACCTCCCCTTTACTCATCCCAAAACTCCTCCTGGTGCTATGAGCTCCCAAACCGCCCCACTTTCTAGACCCTTCCTTCTTCTATCCCTCCACTATCCTTTTCAATCCAACCAACAGGCTAATGTGTCAACCCTCAACTTAATTTCATGTTTCCTTATACTAATTCCCCACTAATCCTGTTTGGTTTTCTGGTGCAGCGTGCTACTTGCTGAAATCGCTTTATAAATGCAATCCTTCCATCTTCTATCCCTCAACTCTCCTTTTTCAAACCAAAAAACAAACTCACATATCCACTGCTCAAATTAATTTCATATCTCCCTATGGGTTCCAGAGTAGTGTGCTACTCACTGAAGAAGTGCTTCGATGCCTTGCCTCATCAGGGTTAGTAGGCGCTATATAAATGCAATTGCAATTACACTTTTTACGAAACATCATCATCCGTAATATCCAGGGGCTCACATAGTCATGAGATTTTATTAAGCACACATATCACCTGAGGGTCTCAAAGCGCTGGTCAAATACATAGCAGGGAAGGAGAGATGACAGCAGAAAAGGAAAGAGATCAAAAGAGCCAGGTTTTTAGCATTTTTCGAAACTGGCTGTGGTCAGTGATCATACGTAACTGCATGGGGATTGGGTTCCACAAGGTAGGTGCAAGATATGAGAAGGATCTGCCACCATTCCTGGCGGTACGGATCCTAAGAGGCGTAAGTAGGTGTTTGGGTCCCGTTCTGAGGATTCTCTTGGGCATGTATCAATTGAGTTTTTTAACCAGATAACTTGGCCCGTTCCCATGTATGGTTTTGTGTACCAGGCTAATGATCTTAAAACGGATTAGTTGCCTGATGGGAAGCCAATGGAGAGTTCTCAAACTTGAGGCTGACGTGGACCAAGATGGTAGATGTAATACTAGTCTGGCGGCGGTATTTTGCAGCACCTGAAGTTTAGTGAAAAGCTCTTCATTGATAGAAGCCATCAAGGTGTTCCCATAATCGAGCCTGCTGATGATTAGACCCTTCATAAGCGGTTTCCTTGACTCAATCAGTATCCATTGGGTCCCTCCTATACACATTCCACTTACCTCATACCTTATTCCATTTATTTGGACAACTCCTAGCCACTATCGGTTCCAAGGTGAGCCTGAGTCGCTCCATACAATTGAGGCATGTTTCAGCCCACACTTGGAGGAGGCACCATTTGGCAGACAGTGCCAGATCACTCTCCACTACTTCAATGAGGCAAGTCAGTAAGCTCCCCCAGTAATGTTGGAGGGCAAGGCAACTTCACAGCATATGGAAGAATGAGCCTTCCTGACCACATCATCTAGGACACTAAGCTTGATCCAATTTACCTGTAGTAACCAGGGTAGTGCATGCATAATAGCTACGATTAATAAATTTCAGTTGCACCAAGCGAAATCTGGAGCATATGGACTTGTCCCTTGGGGAGGCCAGGGCTTCCGGCCAATCCTCCTATTCCAAGTGTCCTATGCCTCACTCCCAACTCATCAGCAGCTTGGCCAGAGGATCAGGGTAATTATTAATTAAATTATGATAGGTGAGCGAGATCGTCTGTCTCTGCATGTACTCATCTAACAACCATTCCATGATGAGGACTGAGGGAGATCCACACCCTAGGAATTGCTTTCCCAAGGGCGCTTCTGATCTGTAAATAGCAGAAGGTCTCAGTGGGAGCCAACTTGTACTTCCCTTGTTTCTCTGAGAAAGGAAGCATATCCCCCTGTCTCCACAGATCACCCACCCTGGACAGGTCAATTAAGTCCCATTTATTGTACCTTCTGTGTGTTGCCAAGGTGCCTAACTTTGCTGTGTTCCACAAGAGTGTGGCGTCCGTAGTTTTGTGCCTCCACCACACCCCATGCCATGCAGTGTGGTGTGGTGTGGCAGAGAGTGGTAAGACTAAGCACGGGTGCGGCCCCAGCCGTCATATTGTCACTGTACATCCTATATGCCAGTTCTCCCTTGGAAGATGCACCCAGTGGCTAACTGCTGTCAGCTGTGCCGCCGAATAGTACTTTGTTATGTTGTGAAAGGCTACACTACCATCAAACCAACTCCTAGTCAGTTTCAGATGAACAATGCATTGGGAACCCCATCCCAAAGATGGCAGTGGACCTCACTATCTATGGCCTGGAAGTTGTTTTCAGGAACAGGATAAGGCATGTTATGGAGCGCAAACAAGAATCGGGGCAAGCCGCCCTCCCTAAAAGAGACGGGCAAGGACTTCAAGTGGGGAACATCCACTCCCGTTCTGGCCAATGTTGGCTCCAGATTACATGTATAAAAGACCCTCTGATCACACGTAACATGAATCCCCAAATATCGAAAAACACAGTTACAACCTAAGCCTCATAATCAGTTGGCAGTGGAGTCACGTCGCTAAGTATATATTTTAGCAAATTATTCCAATTGATAGTATAGCCTGAGTAAACTGTTATAATGTGAACATGTGCGTGATTCTTTCAAGTGAGTTGGTGGGGTCAGCCAAACACAGCAAAACATCATCCGTGTAGAGTAAAATTCTATCTTCCCACTCTACAGTCCATCCCAGCCCTCTGATCATGGAATCCGTTCTCACCCAGGCCGCTAATGGCTCCAACACCAGGGCAAAGATTATGGGGAAAGAGAACAGCCCTGACTTGGGTCCAGCCGCAATGAAACTGGGGTTTCATGTTCACCCCATTCATCACCACTTTGACAAGCGGGTTAGAGTATAACAGCTGAATCAAGGATAGGAAACCCAAACCTCTCCAACAATGCATAAATAAAGAGCCACTCTACCGTGTCATAAACCATATGCACATCCAGGGACAGTATGGTGGCATCTTCCCGGATCCGGTCTGCACGTTTCAAGACTCCATTCAAGTGATGCTGGTTAAGAGCCCTGCCGGTGAACCAGTGGTTGAATCACTTGAATCAAACGTGTGGCCAGAAGTTTCACGAGTATTTTCACTTCTGCATTCATTTAGGAAATGGGCCTGTGTGAGGCACATTCCTCAGGCGGCTTGCCTTTCTTGTGGATCACCACTGTGGTGGCCACTCTTAGATATATGAGTAGCACACCGTCCTCCCGGCTTTCCAAGAACATGCGCAGGTGTTGGGGCACCAATTTTGGTGCTGTAAGTTTGTACTGTTTAATGGGGAGTCCATTGGGACTCACCGCTTTACCGGAGTTAAGAGCATTGATAGCCTCCACCACCTTCTCCTCCTTCAGGCCCCCGATCCATGAATTCCCTGTCTGACTGCGTCAGGCCTGGTACTTGGATAACCTGCTAGGAGCTCCCGAGATTCCTCAAGTGTGGCTGTGTTAATGGAAGCATAGATAAGGGTGTAGCAGTCCAGATAAAAGGAGGCCACTCACTGTCGGTTCCATACATGTCCTTCTGCCTCATTTAAGATTGAAGAACCCATCTGGACCTCATTTCCCCCTTACCCAGCCAAGGGAGGAGCTTCCTGGCCCTATCACCCACCTCATAAAAGTGATGTTGAATAGCATGGAGGCATGCCCAGGCTGCCTCTGTCACCAGCTCACTATATTTCCTCTATTTCAAGGCCAGGTTGTGGGTGAGGTCACAGCAGTCGCTCGCAACATGCTGGGACTACAATTCATTGATCTCTCTCTGGATCTTCTTCAGATTGTCTCTCTTCTCTTTTTTATGACCAGCTATCAACACTATACCTTTACCCCGTATCACAGTTATATAGGTCTCCCACAGCGTTTGGGCTGAAGTCACAGAGCCCTCATTCACTCTAAAATAATTTTCAAAAGTCTCACAAAGTTTCTTTCTGATTTGCAGTTCCTTAAGGTACCATGGGTTGAGCACCACCCTATAACTACCACTGCCATCTGTCAGTCCATAGGCGGCACAGACTGGGGAGTGATGAGATATAGTCAGGTGAGAAACCTTCCTAAATCAGGGAAGTTGATGAGCCTAGGTAAGTATGTAGTCAATACAAGAGAGACTTCCGTGGGTCCCTGAGTGAAATGTGTTTTGCCCTGCCGTTGGTTTAAAGGCATGTGTCGACAAGTCCATGCGCCTCCATGAATTCCACTAAAGGCCTGCGCTGCATTGCCGAATGGCGAAAGGGCCAGTGGTAATTCTCCTCATCATGAACTGTGTTGAAGTCCCCTCCCAGGAGGAACCCACTCTCAGGGAGCACACCAATATCTGAAAAGGCACCTTCATGTAGTCAGGGGGATGTAAGGTGAAGCAATGTTAAGTGTGGTGCCCTCCCAATGCCCGTCACTGTGATAGACCTCCCATGGGGATCATATCACAACCTCTGTATGGTAAGTGGAAGCGTTTTACGCACTAGGATGCCCAATCTCCCTGACCCCTTATATATTCCAAAAGGATGACGATCTTATAGTTCCCTCTGTTTAATGCATGGCAGGTATTACCTTTTAAGTGTGTCTCCTGGAGGAGATCTATGTCAGGTGAATGTCTCTTGAGGTACTGTAGCCCTACACCCCAATCGATTTTGTCACCCAGTCCACTGACATTCCAGGAAAGGATCTTAAAGGCTGCAGACACCAATGTCTCGACCATGGAGCTTAACTACCCAAAAGGTGCTGACGGCACCGGAGGTCAGTCTCCCTTCCACCGTACATGGGAAAATAGCTTGAGGAAGAAAACCCAGAGAGTCTACCACAGCTCTGAAAGTGAAGAAACATGCCTGGATTGAAATCTGACATGTCTGTGACAGGGGGAACAATGGCACAAATGAAAAAGCATAAGGTCTAGCTTACCTCTGCATGAAGAAAAGGACGTTGCCAAACTTAAAAAGAACAACAAAACCAGAAAAAACATAACTAACTAAAGACCCAGCACAAACCCCTCTCCGTGCCTCCCTGCATAGTGGACTTAAAACTGCCTACCCCCCAACCCCAACTACTCAGAGTGCCTGTTGTCCCATAAAATTTAACAGACTTAGGGGGACTATAGTTCCTGCCGAACCTTCCCACAGCAACTCCCCACATAAGCACAAATAGTAATTTTATAGCGGGAAGTTCAGCATTTTTAATGTCCCAACAGCAGAGTTCAGTGTACCCCCGAGGTGACATGGAGGACCAGAAACCCCTAGATCTTAACACCAACCACAGGGGCTCGCAGAGATGACAAACTCTTCTAAACTTGTGGATCTTGTGTCTGATGGAGAGGCTCGGTATATCAGCACCATCTCTCCCTCTGCCTCCGGGGTCCCGGTTCTCAGACCCTCCTCCACCCATCCAACCAATTCCTGGCCTCCTCTGTTGTTGTGAAGCAAACTGCCTCAGCCACCACACACAGTTTTGGCAGAAACATAATGGAGGACTTCACTTCCCTCTCTCTTAGAGCTTTCATGATGTCAAGAAAGGACCAACGCTTCTGCTGGACTTTGAGGGTGAAATCTGAAAGAATGTGATGGTGTGATTGTCACTCTTAACTGATAGAGCATTACGAGCGGTCTACAAGATTACATCCCTGTCCCGATAGTTGAAGATGCATGCTATGATTGGGCGCAGGGGCACTCCTGGTTTTGCTGGATTGCTGGGGACTCTGGGCATGTTCCACGGAAAATTGTTTAAGAGGCCTCGCCCAGAAGTTGCTTGAGTATAAGAACTTCTACATACAGGTCGACTGCTGGGCCTTCCAAATTTTCCGGAACCCCTATTATGCTTACATTGTTCCTTCTGGATTGGCCCTCGCAGTCCTCTAGGTGGGACTCTAAAATTCATGAAGTAGTACTCAATTCCACAACTCGAGTTTTCAGCGACTTCATCTCGGCATGAAGAGCAACATCGGAGCCCTCGATTTCTTTGACTCACAGCGCCAACTGTCCCTTAAGTAATATGTAGATTAAGCAGCAATATGTTGAGGAAACAAGTAGGAGCGTGTACTTTAAACAACCACCTCCCAGTTGCACTTTCAGCAGTTTCTTTAGGCAATACTTGAGAGGTAAGGCAATTATACAGTTTGCAGGCAGGAGGGGGCTGACAGTGTCATGCAGCTTCAGTGTGGTGAGTTGTAAGAGTGATTTCCTCTGATATCATCGCCAAAGTAATCACCAGTGCAAAATATCCCATCCCCTGGGGCCAGCACATGAATCAGTCACCCAGAACAGCAGCAAAGTCAATAAGGATCTCAGGGGAGTTTAGCAACTTCACTCACTTGTGGTCCCACCCCCCAGCCGGCATGGAGTAGTCTGGTGAGTGGCCACGTATACCACTGCAGGAGTCAGCGGCAGTAGGGATGGGAGCATCAAGGCTGCACCATTCACAAGCCCAGCTTCAGCTCCAGAAGCAGTTGGGAGAGTCCTGCTGCATCTTAGTGCTGTCCTCTCACCTGGGGCACCTGCCACTCAACGTCACTCAACTCAGAGTCCACCGCCACCTGGTACCCAGCGTCGGCAGCTTCCTTGATCAATGCTGAGCAGCTGCAGCTAGTTGATTTGTACTGCAGTGTGACGCACCCGCACACCCCCTCCGCTATCCCTTTGTACACCAGGATACCGCTGCACTCTGTCGAATAGGCCACACTGCAAATCTCACTCCATGCCCAGAATTAAAGCAGTATCCCCTCTGGACGTAGGATACTGTAGGTTAGTCCTGTGCTGATTATTTAACGAAAGATTGGGGATTTCTTTTGTGTGTGATTAATGTGGCTGGCTATGGGAGATGCTTCAGAACGTGGCCATCTTCCTCTGCAGTTGGCCACGCCCCCAGAGGTGTACATGTGTGTACTAAATGTGGGAGGCACAATGGAAAGTAGTTGGAATATAGAAACATAGGAAATAGTTACTGTTACTGTTTAAATAGGAAGGATTAAAGAAACTTCTGGTGGGGTTTCGGCAGTGCCAAACAAATAATAAAACACACCCATATTACAGTTAAGACAGTTACTATTCACAAAAGTTAGACCTGTCGTTATTATGTTATGTTAATGATTCTTATTAAGCGCAAACTATTACTCAAAAGGAGCATTTTGTGCTGGCTAAAAGGCAACATAGGGCTCATAACATCTCCAGACAATTAATAAAGCAAAGTTTTCCAAGCTTTTCTAAAGAAAAGGAGCAGAGGACTCTCCTTTATTCAATGGGATAAAGAATTTCTTTTGGCTGCTGAAACGCTGAAAGCTCAACACCCCTTGTAAGATTTTTTACATCTTTGGGAAAACATTATGACCACTGGCCAAGTGGATTGGGCGCTTGAGAAGATACCACTGACATTAAATCTGAATGGGAATGGACTCTCTGACTGATGATTACCCCTGCTTTTGAAATGTTAACTTAGGGAAACTTTCAAAATTCAATTCTTGACTGAATTAGTGTTTCTGCATCTAATTTCTCACTCTTAAATTAAGAAGATGAGCAAAGCCTGTTGTCATAATTGTACTTGCCTGGGTATCTAAAGCTAACTCCGTATCTAAAAAAACTCCAAAGAGGGGCTCCCAACTCCCTGGGCCACCAATAATCATGGACATCATTTGGGTTAATCAGGGGTCGCAGTTGAGACCTATAGGTAGCTCCATGCCACTCCTGGCACTTCCTTTGTAAACCCTGGCCTCAGATGGGTCAAACCTTTTGCCTCCTCTGAGGCAAGGGGGCGCAAACAAAGTCTCAGTAAACACGTTTTAAAAAATGTGGCATATCAGTGCAACACACCCTAACAAAGATCATTGGAGACAAGGAATCTTACTAAGAAGACTCTGGGAAACTAGAAAAATAAAGGCAAAATGTTTGAATGTGTAATGCCTATAAAAGTAGATATTTTTATTTATTGAATTACATTTGTTTAAAAAGGCAATTGCATTAATAAGTTATTTAAAACATATACCAACACAGCTTCCAACACATGCCTCATGCCTCTTACTACCACTGAGGGAGTCAACAGTTTTCCTACACAAAAAAGCAGACCACCAGACAATTAAAATATTTGAGGAGAAGACCATGGGTTTGCAGGTAGAGCATCAACATCTATTGCAACAAAAAAAAAACAGAGGTCATGCAGTTGAACCAGGAGGATCGACTCCCCGAAACAAAGCCCCGGATGCGATATTTAGGAATACACCTGGTTCAGAACATCTCTGAGACATCTAAAGTAAACTTAGATAGAGTCTACAAGGACATCTGTGGGCTCTAGCATCGTTGGTCTGGACTGCCATTAAACATCTTCAGGGGGGGTAGATCTGGTAAAGATGGTTATTTTGCCTAAGGTTACTTTCCTCTTTAACTCAATACCCTTGACATTCAGTCCTAAAGATTTAGCCAAATTACAGGGAAGGATTGGATCTTTCATCTGGAACTCTAAATCGCCCAGAATCTCCTTGAAAAAATTGAGAAGAAAATTGAAAACAGGTGGACTTGCTATGCCAGACACACTTCATTATTGCCATTCTTTTCATTTTAAAAACTTTAGAACAATGGCTGATAAAGCTGATACATCCTGTTTGGACTGACTATTTCAGGCGCTACTGCATGATATCCCTCTAGGGCAAGAATCCTTATTATTTAAATTTGGGGATCCTAGATTTTACAAGAAGGTTAGATTAAAGGTGTTAGGTACGGCTCTGAGAAATTGGGTGTTTGTCAGAAAAAAGCTAGGCATTTCATATTACACACCTCAGGCCCCCATATGGGATTCCCCGGGGACACCGGAATGCCTCAGAAACCGATTATCGCTTCCCCTCAAAGCAGCTGGTATTATGCAGTGGCAGGATCTCCTCGATAACTCACAGCTATTGGGGTGGGGCTCACTCTTTAGACTGAAAAATGGAACTCTCACCAGGTTCAAGTATTACCAGTTATCTAGCTGGTGGACTACCATACCCTGGGAATTAACAACTAACCCTAAGTTTGACCTGGTAAAGAGAAAAGGGAGTTGGAAAAAAGAGATTTCCTTTTGGTATGAGGCACTAAACGAGAAAGACGAAGTCACAGAATTCGAACATTATAAGCTGTGGGGAGGAGCGGAAGCTTTGCTTTGCGATAACTTACCAGCTCTATGGGGAGATTCTTTTAAATTGCTAAATACAGTGGTGAAATCGGCCCCCTTAAAATGGAATCATTTGTTCACCCTGTATAAAGCGTACATATCCCCGAAAAAATTGGTAAAGATTACGAACCTTGAATATTGTTGCCCGCGTTGCAAAGCCTCCGCTGCAGATGATTTGCATATGTTCGTAGAGTGCCCAAGATTGGTACCCTTTTGGTCTAAAATCGAAGAATTCATAACAGAAGTTTTGGGCATACATCTTGTGATTACCCCAAGGATGATTCTCTTTGGTCTAGGTGTTGAGTACCAGCTTAACAATATGAAGACCAAATGTATGTTTTATGTAATGATTTTAGCTAGGCGGGAAATCTGTAAGGCCTGGAAGTCAGAGAATGTTCCCACCTTTTCCGAGTGTCTGAAATATATTATATATACTAAAGAGTCTGATATAGCATTCGATAGTTCTAGCCAAGATCTGGGCGGCCCTTGTGGCTTGGTGGAACAGATGAGAGTATTCTGATGATTTCACCTGGGTACTGTTGGCGCTTGGTCTCCTACCTAACCAAGTGTCTCCCAGTTTGAAGGGTATGGAGTGGACAAAGGAAACAGCTAAACCTAGAGGGGTTTTCTGTTTCCTCTTCTGTCTTGGGATTGAATCCCTGAGGCCGGTACATCGTAATATGGAGAGGAGGAGATTCCCTATCTAGAATACCAATTAATGATGTATGAGGAATACAAAAAAAAACATCTATTGCATGTCCAGGGAAGAAGTTATTGCTGGATATCACTTCTCACCTGATATGATCCTTAACACGGTTGCAAACTGGGAGCCGTAGCTCACGCCAACTACAGTCCTCTCCCAGGCAATACCCGCACATGTGCGAATAATGACTTTACTCAACTAACTGGAACTGGATTTTCAACACAGTCACTGGAGACATCTCATAGGCAAATTAATAATAATGATATATCATCAGCCAAGATCTATAGTCTATTTCCAAGCCTCGGTTGGATGTACTCCTGCTCCAGCTATTGGTAATGAAGCATCACTGGGTGTGCTAATAGGGGTTCGACAAGTGCTGCAGCACCTCCAGAAAACCGTCAGAGAATTGAACAAGTGATTGGAGCATAATGAGACACTCGGAATTATTTTCGCCTACATCTTTTAGTCTCTTCATACTTGTTCAAAGGTTACATTTAATTAAGCCACAGAAAAATCGCCTTTGCAAACACTGTTTGCGGTTTCATAAATAATCTCTCTCTCTCTCTCTCTCTCTCTCTCTCTCTCTAAATGTGTTCAGCTAACTTGTTGGCATTTTATAACGTGAAGTTTGCTGATACTTGCTGTGATTCAGGAGATGTTGCAAAAAGTTTATTCTTTAGGTCTTAAAAGCTTTAAAAATGTATAGTTGCAAAAAGCAGCATCCTTTCAAACGTTTTCAAAGGATTAAATATATATGAAACCAGCACTTAAAGTGCAAATGACACACATGCTGCTTAACGCTGGAATATGCAGTGAACAAACATTTGGGACTTATTCTAAAAGCCATTAGGAGAAACTAATTTTACTTCCTGTGATGTTAACAAGACTAAACCCTCTCTACTTTGTTGTTGTTGATTTCTTTAATCTTCTTAAAGTTGACAATTACACACTGACCCAAAAACCAGTGGAGCATATTTACAAGAACAGACGTAATGGCATCAATGTGTCAGATTTGTTGCGCCAGCAGCAAATGCCCTAACTTCGCCATTGATGCACTGTATTTACAATACAGTGCTCTATGGAGCAAGGATTTATGAATGTGTTTGGAGTTTGTCGTAAGACTAACGCAACTCCAGGAATGCGTCCGAACACAAATGCAAGTCCCATGTTAAAAGCCCTGCATCAATCCTTATGCCGGGTTTTGAGAAGGCGTAGGGATTTTGGCACAGTCACGACATAGAGTGGCGCAGTGAAAAGTTGTAAATTTTACTGCATAAGTTCTATGTGGCTTTTAACGTGGGAACACCTACCCTGCATACATTATTCCTGGCACATGCAGAAAGTGATACAGTCCTCTACAAACTGATGCTTTGGGCACAATGCATCAGTTTGTAAATATGGAGCAGTATGAAGCTCTGATTGTGATGGGGCAAAAAACAGAATGCTGTGGCGGTGCTAGCTCTTTGTAAATATACCCCAGTGTGTTTTAACACAATAGGCGGGTCTAATGGTACATTATGGGCCCGATTCACAGTGCTAATTTAAGACAAATTCCTAAACTTACTACTTTTGGTATTCACAGAAGTTAGGATTTTGTCTTAAATGTGTCTTCAGACAAACTTAAGACAGACTTAAGTTAGGATTTTGTCTTAAGTCTGTCTTAAGTCTATCTTAAGTTTGTCTTAAGACAAAATCCTAACTTCTGTGAATACCAAAAGTAGTAAGTTTAGGATTTTGTCTTAAATTAGTTCTGTGAATCGGGCCCTATATCTTTTTTGCCCTGCCTATGCTTGCCCTCTGAAAGCCTGGATCATATGATTGAGTAATCAACTTGGTTGTAAACAGCTCCAGGTTGCCATAAGGCTCCTTCGCACAGAATCCTTGCAGAAGGTTATGTGTGCAGTATGTACATTTCTCCATTGGAGTTGGACTATTAGATGAAAAACGAAGGAATGACCCCTTGGAGGCTGTTTTGTAATTTCTCCACCTTGGTAAACTTTTAGTCCCATGATGAGTGGTGATACACCGAAACTGGTCTCAGGGTGCTTGTTTCCGGTCCAGAGAGGACCTGGTCTGGCAGTCTTTGCTGAATTGTTTTTATGGGCAGCGGGGTCGCGGCTGATTTGCACATGTTTGGGTTCAGATTAGGTATATGTGTTATACTTGAAGCATATATATGTTATTTATTCAGTTTTTTATATGTTCCATTCCATTCAATGCCAGCACTTGCTATTTTATACTTTTTAAAATATATTTATGATTTCAACACTCTCGAGTTTTTTTTCAAGGGCGTATTGTATTAATTGCCGTCTTGTTTGTGCAAAATCCATTTTATATTTTAATTGTGAGGTTTATCTTTTCGTATTAAGCAGCTCTCAGCTCTTTTATGTGATATATGTGTACTGTATTTGTTTTTTGTACTTTTATGGTTGGAAATACTGAATTAAGTTTTTGATGATGATAATGGTATGTTATGACATGCTACCAGATTTTCAACTCTATTATTCATGTTTTACTCTGAGGCTTGCTAGTGACACTAAAGAAGTAGAATTTAAAATGTTCATTTTATCTGAATCTCTGTAGAAAAATCAGGCAGCATCTTAGAAAACGTTATTAAATAATGACAAAGAATATGCCACCCATAAATATTGAAATGCTATTGGGTAACAGGGTTGGACTGTAGTTCAACCCGATGGGTTGATCTGACAGGTCACTTGTGGGACGGTTTCTAAGTTGTTTGTGGGGCTGCTTATGGCCGGCTGGGACGTTTGTTACTGTTAATTTCCCTGATTTTAAAACAAACATTGCCTGCAGCAAGCACACATGCGTGCAGTCTCATTTCTTGCAAAACACACAGTGTGTCTTTACAAGTTCAATACTGCCCTGATCTGAAAACATGGGCAACTTTTTAAGTTGCCACACTAATGGGGGGCCACTGTTATTTTAATGACCAGGCCTATTTACTGTCCCAGTCCGACCCTGTCAGCAGAGTCACTGGAATTATGCGATTGTTCAGCTGCGATTTTCCATAATTATAGATTTGCCGCATTTGTCACATAATCCTTCATCTGCAGCCAAATCTGCAGATTTTAACAAAAAAGAAATGCTGTTTCCAGCTCAACCGGTTCAAAACTAGTTTGAATATCTCAAAATAAGGAGGTAACACTTTCACAAAATGTGCCGCAATATGCTGCTTAATTTGCCTTTTCTAGTCGCATATTTTGCGGAATCCTGCTGCATACTTTGGCCTTCCTTTGCCACATAATTCCAGTGGCCCTGTTTGTCATGTACCAAGGACATTCTGTTGAGATTTATGTTGATTTCTTTTGTTTTAAAAAAAGTCTTTTTTTTTATTCGATAGCTATGATGAAGGTGTATTTCTACTGCACTCTATTCTGAAGTACAACTCTTGAAACAAGCAGTCCGTGTGCATGCTGTGGGGTGAATGAAGTGAGAGATATTGTTCCATAGATTGCTATCTAGGTTTTTAGGTAAATGATAACATATCACTATCTCAATCATCTTCCCGGACTTTCAAACTATACTTTCTTGGGTTTAACTATACGTTGTTGGTTCTTCCACCCTGTCTCTGCTGTGCTATATAAATGTCTATGTAATAATAAGTAATACCCTTAGGGTCATTTCCCTTGGTACAGAACTCATTTTGAGTATTTTGAATTCTTTGAACACAGAAGTTTGGTTAGCAGTATTTTATAGTGTTTTGAGCCACAGAACAGTATTTCTGAAGTTTATTATGTGTCACATTATTTCCTTTGTGTTTCTGGATGAATGAGTGCAACTGTTATAGTATATTTCAGTACTGCATCCATAATTCCACCTAGGTACAGCATGTGGGTGAGGAATATGTATATGTTTTTGTGAGCTGCAAAGGGCTATTGCATCTGGCTAGTAATCAAATTGTGAAGCACTTGATTAATTCACATTCTCACCATCAGACCATCTACTTTTTGGAAAATCTCTTTTGGGTGTTTTTAGTAGGGTAAGCAAAAGCGACGCTTAAGTGCAAAAGACATCATGAAAGCCATTGCAGTGCCCAAAAGATCGTCAACTGATAAAACACATGTCCATGCCTGCAGCGCATCCTATATCTACATCATGCAATCTGTAGTGTACCATACTGATAATAACCTTGATCCAGGAATCATCTAAAAACAGATTGTAAACGTGTGCCGCTCTCCACCAATACGTATTTAGTGAAGTGTCTATTTAGCGAACCAGTTAAAGAGGAACAACCTTTCTCAGTCATCCTACAAGTCACCTCATAGATTTTCCAACTTCTTTGGGCATCCTATGCCCTCGTAAATTGACTTTTCCATCTCCATGCACCAGTCCACCATACTCCTTCTCCATGTGTGAATATCTGGTCATGGATTTCTTCCCCAGAGCTTGGCCAATCTCTTCCTACCACCATGAGTCCTATGGAGTAACAGACCACTTACTATTTCAGGAGATCTGACCCCTCCTTGATGCCCAGAAAGGCTGCTTGTGAGTTCATAGACAGTTGTGCATCCATTACTACTGACTGTTCTCCATGCACTGCTAGCCACAATGTGTGATCCTGGTCAGATTCAGTGTCTGGATACCCACAAGTTGGGATGTATGATGGAACAACACATGCCTTTACCACGCATGCCTTTGCAACGCGGTTTCTACTATAAATCAACCAGTAGTACGCACGTCTTTATCACGCATGCCCCTACCACAAATTTACTTAGGGGTACACTATAAGTACCTTTAACACACATACCATTTCCATGCATACCATTACCATGCATACCGTTACAATGCATCTTTGAAATATATGTAAATATGTGCTTTTACATTAAAAATTGTATATAATGTATTCTATTACCAAAAAGTATGTAAAATAAGGCAGCACAGTAATATGTCTCCCCAAAAAATGTGCATTCAAACATTAACAATACATCACGTTGCAGTACACCAACAATTTTAATAAGCGCATGTTCAATTATCCGGTTTCTACAGTAGTCCTTCCTTTATTTTAACCCTATCTGTGCAGCTTGCCCCAAATTAAAATGGCTGTCGTTCTATGTGACGATGGTGAAATAATGTACGTTTTCACCAAACAAAATAAATATACATTATATCAGATTTAAATAGAAGTTCAAAATACATTCCAATACATGATTCATTGTGAGTTATTGAATATCACTCCAAAAATGTATAAATTGAGCCGTCCACCATTTTGTGGTCAGTAGTGCACTGACTTTGCACACCCTTGAGAGAGAGGACAGACTTCACAGACTGGCAACTATCCCTAAAAGTAAGTACAATGTTGACAACAAGCACCTTCAGTAATAACCAGCTAAATCTCATGAACATCTTTTAATGTCATTTTTTAAAAAAATTAACTGATTAATTCCAGATGATGTATACACTTTTTTCTGAAATAATAACTGGAGTCCTAATAATGTAAGTCAATATAAAAACATTTATAGAGTATTTTAATTCAGGATTTAGCAGGACTTTTTTCAATAACATATATAGATATATTTCATTTATTTTAAATAAGTATGTTAGACATTGTTTTTGGTGCATAACTATTCTAACTCCACCGTGTACTTACCTCAGGGAAGGTGCTGGACAGTTGTTGGGGGCAAAATTACTATTCTAACTCTGCGAGGTGCTTACCTCAGCGAACGTGTTGGACAGTGGTTGGAGGAGAAAAATACTATTCTAACCCCGCCAGTTACTTACCTCAGGGAAGGGGCTGGACAGTGTTGAAAAAGCTTTATTCGAGTTATAACTCATAAAAGCACAAGCGTACATTTTAAAATTCATACATTTTAAAATACATTGCAATTAAAATTCATATTTCATACATACAAATACATTTTAAGCAGTTGTGCAAGCTTTAACAAGAAGAATATTTAAAATTACTATAACATTTCAATTCATATTGGGGGATAAAGCCCTCCGCCTAATGGACCATGCCCACCCCAAGTACTTTGCTGTTCCCAGTACAATGGGCATGTCAGTGGAGGTACAAATAATTCTCAACCCCTCAACACCACTGGATACCCCAAGGTTTCTACAGACTGGAGCCAACCATACTCTCCTTGGGTTTGCATAGGCCTCACACAGAAATAAGAAGTGAGCTATGCTTTCGTTGGGGGCACCACACACCAGGCAACATGAGGTGTTAGTACTCCTCCACCTACCCGTCAATGACCTCAGGGGGAGAGAACCTGACCTTAGCTGGAAAAATAACTTCCTGTCTATCGGGACAGTAATATTGTCCCAATACTGTTCTAATACAGGTCTCGTTTTAATTTCCAGAAATCTACCCCCCATTGTTTCTGATTGCGTACTCCTCCAGAGCCTTTCTTCTACATGATCCCAATAGATGGCCTTGATGGTATTTTTACTTGGGAATACTTCCCCGGAGGGATTTTCCCAAAGGTTAGGGAGGCCAAGCTCACCAAGAACAACCCTGAGTGTCTTCAACCATGATATTTTGTGAAAAGTGTCTGATTTGATTAAGGCTAAAAACCCATCAGCATAGTGTCGGATCTCTAGGGTCGTCCAAAGCCGTCTCCAATAAAGGATAGGCCTTAATCGAGCACGCTCACTAACCGATCTCCTCCCTAAATCAAGGCCAAGCGGGATTAATGGCGCGCTCTGGGGGAGACCCGTAATTCCCCTCAGAAACCTATTCTCAGATATTTGTAGAGAAGGGAGCCTCTCAAAACCCCATACTTCTGCCCCATACAGGGCTGCCCCTAAAGCTTTGGCATCATAAACCATGAGGACCGGTTTTATAGGCCTAGTTTTTGATTTAGCTTGCTCTACCCGAAGCGCCCCTGCAGTCTGCTGGTGTCTCAATACCGCCTTTTCTATGTGGCGTGACCAACCTGGCTTGCTCGATATCTCTACCCCAAGATAGGTAAAAACATTTACTACCTCGAGCTCGATGTTATTCAGAGATACCCTTGGTTGGGGTCGGCGACTATAGGAGAAAACCATCAGCTTTGTTTTGCCAGCATTAACTCCAAGGCCATGCTCCCTACAAAAAGTGTCAAATATATTTAGGGCACGCTGCAGTCCAGCTAGGGTTTTGGACACAATTAGGGTGTCGTCAGCGAACATCAGGATCGGGACCCTGATGCCCGCTAGCGAAGGTGCATCCACGCTTGCGTCCAACATCCTATCCACAATACCATTAATGAATAAGGAGAAGAGCAGGGGTGCCATTGCACATCCCTGCCGTACACCCCACTCGACAGGAAAGTTAACAGTAGATTCCCCGTTCCTCCCCCATTGGACTTTGGCAAAGTTACACTCATGGGGTTGCATTATTAGGGTGAGCAGCTCGGGTGGGACCCCTATCCCTTTCAAAACTGCCCAAAGCTTGCTCCTTGGGACCAGGTCAAAGGCAGCCCTCAAGTCTACAAAGGCGACATATAGGCTGCCTTCGCCAAGGAGTACCGTCCCCGACCGCAACATGGTAAATCGAAATATTTGATCTACCGTGCTGGTCGCCCGTCTAAAGCCTGCCTGGTAGGGGGAAAGGGCATTGTTCTCTTCTACCCAGTCCATAAGTTTATTAACCACCATCTTCCCCACCACTTTTTGGACAGTGGCAATCAAACTTATCGGCCTGTAATTGGCCGGAAGTGACCGATCGCCTTTCTTATAGATGGGTATGATTATTGCCCCCTTCCATATTTCTGGGATTACAGCCCCTTTAGCTAGGGCGTTTCCCAGCAAGGTCACATACCTAGCCCACCGTACCTTGTCATTCTTAAATATATCAAAGGGTATCCCATCTAAACCCGGTGCCTTTCCTCCTTGTAAAGATGAAATTACCAATTCTACTTCTTTGTTTGAAAACAAGTTTTCCTTGCAAAATACAACTGGAATTGGCTCTAAGACCACAATCTCCCTGTTCTCTGCGTACTGGGGTTTAAAATACTCAACCCATGATGCCTCATTGACATTGTTATCTGGGTTGTTAGCGGTGCCACCTCGGCCCCACTTCACGATTTTCCAGAAAAGTCTGGAGTCCCTTGACCCGGAGGCTTCCAGCAACTCATCCCAATATTCTTCATCCCACTTTTTCTTGGCCTGGCGAATACTAACATTGTAGTGTTTCCTGGCTGCACTAATCAAAACCTTGTCCCTACTTCTGATTGCCCTACCCAGTTCCAATCTAGCTAACCTGCACTGCTTATTAAACCACCTAGCCATTTTAAGTGGGGCTTTTCTATTTGCATTAGCCAATCTCATAAAATGTGGTTTTAAAAGGGAAAAGAACTTATCGTTTATGGCTGTCGTTGAAGCGGACCCAGGTATTACAGGATTTGCTATCTCCATGGCGGCAATTGCAGTGTCCACCTCGGAACTTATGTAGTCCATGGACGCTACATTTGCCAGCACATTTGGCCATTTGACTCTGCGCATATCATTGGCCATAACAGGTACTGCTTCACTACGCAACTCTAGATTGTCCGGCGTGGCCGTCCACCAAGTGTGGGTGACACAAAGGGGATTATGATCACTTTCTAATTTACCCTTTATTTCCATATCACCTATCCCATACCATAAATTAAGGCTACAAATGACATAGTCTATTCTACTTTTACTATGACCATTGTCAAATGTACAGTTGCCTCCCTGATCGCTCTTTGTCCTTCCATTAAGGGCCCTCAACCCATATTCCAAACATAGCGCATTTAATAGCAATATGTCTTTTGTCCACCATTTGACTGGTGCAAGATTTAGGTTCGGAACGCCCCATTGGACGTCTTCCTCTTGCCCTATCGGATTTTCCGTATTTTCCAACGGTTCGAAGGTCCTATTGAGATCACCAGCCACAACCACTCTATTTCCCAGGGACTGTGATTCAAGGAAGGTGGATAGAGCTTCTAGGGTGGGGGAATTCCCAGCATTGGTGCCCCTAGCATAAATGTTATATATGTCCATCGCACCCCCCTTATCTGGTGATATTCTTAACAATTGTATATCCTTGCAACCCAGGTCAAGCACTGTTATTTTAACTTGTAGACTTTGCTTGATCCAAACTGTTAAACCTCCCATGGGTCTACCCCTAGGGCCTCTACTCGCTGGGATACAAAAGTTTAAATAGCCTGGGAGGAAGATCGGGTCGCAAGCCCATGTCTCCTGAAATAGACACATTTCGAACCCGTTGACAAAGTCTATCCAATTTTGTGACAGTAGTCTAGTACCTAGCCCCGGGATATTCCACGAAAAAAGCCTCCCCGGGCTAGTGCCATTACAAGTTCCCACATCGAGGACTGGCATAGGCAGAAGGTTAGCCAGACTCTCACAATTACCTTCCTCATCTACAACAATATCTACACAGTTAGCATCAGTTCCCTGGATAACAGCAGTCTTTAATATGGCTCGTATTTCACCCCCCAAACTTTCCATGCACACCCTTCTGTCCCCCCTCCAATTCTCATTCTTCCCTTTAATAATCACTTCATTTGGACTTGCTATTACATCCCTAATTGGTGCCACAGATTTCTCCAGTATGTCCTCCCTAGCAATGTTGCCCCCAATTTCAATGTAATCACCCGGTTTCCGTCAACATTCCCACCTCCAATTATTCATCCCATCATGAGAGTTATAAACTTGATCATAACAAACATTTGGTCGTGGAAAAGGAACGTTAAGAGAGATGGTCTCTACCTGTGGAGGGAAGCTAAATCTCCCTAGCTCATTATTCCCACCAAGATGGGCGCCAACTGGTCTAGGATAGAAAAAGGTAAGATCCACAATACCAATCCTGCCACTGCTAGTGCTCCAGCCTGGCCTCGTGAACAATCCTACCACCCTTGGATCTTGAAAGTTAATTATAATACATTCACCCCCCAGGTTTTTCGGGGTGCATCCTATCCAATTAACCCTTCTTACCCCGATAATTAAACCATCCACTTCCCCTGGCAATGGTCTATTAACCCTTAACCAGTGCATAACCTTATTTTTTAACATCTGGTAGGTTTCTCTTTGTCCTACCAATAGAGGTGGGACATTGGTAAGAATAGCCACATAGGGATAGGAATCCGGAGTAAGATTTATTGGGGGTATCCTAGTTGGAGGTTTTGTCACACAGGGTGTTGGTCGGCTATGTTCTGGGACAACAGGGCGTGGAAGGGGAGCATTCTTTGATACCAAGGAAGCCTTATTTTTCCCAGAAATATCGTTACCACCACTTACAGAACCACCCCTGTTTTGAACTTGTGGAACATGGGACTTGTTTGTTCCAACACTGTTTTTACAGGAATTTCTATCATTGCTAACCAAAGGTCCCTGGCAAGTTATCAGGGTACTTGGTAGGGGTTGGGTAAGATTACTAACAGGGGTGATATTTTTTGGGCATTCCTTGCTACCTTCGGCCACCATACTATGGGGCTTGGTTTTCCCACAATTGCTTTTGCTTAGGATGGTTGGCGATTCGGTAGTAGTCTTACTACTTTGTCCCTTTCCCCGTTGACCAGTTGCAATACTAGCAACGGGAGGATGTAATTCAACCGAGGGGGCACCTCCATCTCGCTCAGCTAATTGCTGGTGGATCATATTCTCACCCGTTTTAAGACAGGACTTAATTAAAGATTTAGTTGAAAAGAAATTATCTAGACTAGCCTGCTCTAGGTGGTCTAGCTGATCAGCTAGCTTTTTAAGTCTGTCTTCAAAGGGGTTCAGAAGGGACCGTATTAATTTTTCCAACTCCAAGAAGAGTTGCGGCTTAGATGGTGATGTCCCAGGGGATGCTATAACTATGGGATCTGAGCCTGATGGTAGTGGTGTCCCAGGGGATGCTATTACTATGGGATCTGAGCCTGATGGAACAGCTTCTCCCTCTCCCATTGATGGCCCAGTAAGGTTATTCCCAGTAATATCACGAGGTCTTGTACATGTCCCTAGTTTCCTGTATTTTTTTGGAGGCTTTGGAGCATGACATTTCTTTGTAACTACACTCCTTTTCCTTTTGGAGCAGGATTTGGGTTTTGCAACATGTATTAGAACACTGGGTTGAGTTGTAGGCTGTTGCCCAGTGAATGGATTAATAGGAACATTAGGAGGGGTTGCAGGCAAAGTAGAGGTTACTATTTCCAAAGGAAAAGTAGCCAATGGCTCAATTATTGGGGGAGAAAGGTGTGGGATTTCCTGTGCAACAGGCAGCGTGATGGATGATAAAGGCGTGACCAATGATGGAAAACTTTGGTTTGGACGTTTGTCAACAGGGGTTTTTAGAAGCTCAATGGACAACCTGCGTCCCGCACGTCTTTCTGCCAGGGCGATTTCCCTATCAATATCCTGAGGCAGCCGTTTAAAATAGGTATCTAGGGGGCCCATAATAGCAGCCCCTGACTCATTCAAAGAGGGCAGCAAGGTTGGAGTGTTTGTGGAACAAGCCATATTAGCCACCCTTTTACCACCTCAAGTTAGGTCACTAACACTACCACAAATGACAGAAATAAAATACCAGTTCAGTACATGTCAGTGGGGTGGCCCTGCCCGGCCTCCTTTGGCCCCTGACGGCCACAGACGGTCCTGCCCTTGTCCCGGGCTTCTCCCGGCGCCCTCCCGCGTGCTCCCGCGCAGCGGGACTCGCCAGTTGGTGATATACTAACTAGGAAGGAAGAGGAGGAGCCTGCAGGAAGAGCGTCCCAGCTAGTAACAATTGGGGGTTGTAGGCGCTCCTGGGACTTGTAGTCCTGCGCCCACAACACGCTCGCAGCCCTGCACGTCCAGGCACCCAGAGGCAATGTTCCAGCAGTTGTAATGTTCAGAGGTGGCCTCAAGCGAAGCGGGACCCGCGCAGCGGGTTCCGCGAGCAGTTTCCAAGGGATGCAAGGAAGAGTTTAAAAGCACAACAAACCCTGCGTGGAGACAGCAGCAAAAATGTGGACAGTGATTGGGGGCAAAATTACTATTCTAATTTCGTTGTGTACTTACCTCAGGGAAGTTCTGTACAGTGGTGGGGGCACAATTGCTATTTTTTTATTTATTTGGTTGATTTATAAAGCGCACAGCTACCCAAGAGGGTCTCCCGGCGCTGGACAAGGCGGAGGCAGAGCCACACAAGCGCAAGGCAACAGGCCGAGATAAAAATCATGCTTGGTCGCTAAAAAGAAAAGTTTTTAAGTTCTTGAGGAAAGCTAGCAGAGATCTTAGGAACTCTCAGTTCCTAAGATTAATTGGAGAGAGTTTAGGGCCGAGGTATGAGAAAGAGCAGTCACACATACGAACTGGACAAAACCTGGGAACTGAGCACAGAGGGAGGTTGGAAGATCTCAAATGTCGAGCATGCAAATAAGGTGTTACAAAACCTTGGATATAAGAGGGAGCCACGCTAAATTTTGCCTGATACATGTAACATAGAGCCTTAATCTCGATGCGCTTGTTCACTTTGAGCCAATGTATTTGCTGGAGCAGGGGTGAAGCAGAAGCACATCTAGGCAGATCAAAAAGAAGACACACTGCAGGATTCTGAATTACCTGCGGACTGGAAACAAGCATCCTAGGCCTGGTTTCGGGCTATCAGCCCTCATCAGCCAGGATAGCTTCATTCCAGTGGCATGGAGAGCATAGGACCCACGTCTGTGCAGCATTCTGTGGTGGTGCACATTCTAGGGGTCGCCTTAATCAAGCCTTTGTGCTTGCAAACCTTCATGGTTTGCTTTTTCCTACTGTGGTGTCCGGCTTACTGGAACTGTCATCTGCACATTGGTGGCTGCACTGTTCCTCCTCATTAGGGTGAAACTGCCTTTTTTTTGTGCAGCACATCATTTGCAAAATATATTTCTGGTTCAAATTGACTATTTTTACTTTTTTGGGGGGGCTTCAGGTCTCAGCTGCCCCAGAAGGCAGCCTTCTTGGGTGTAACTGACGTTTGCCTGGAGCACATAGGAGGCAGCCCCATCACTTGGGACTGCTCACTATTCTTGTGCTTTTGCCAATTGCAAGACCTCCTGTTTTCCGAAATTGTGCTAGAGGTGATTGGGCATGTTCCAACGGTGTCCTCCTGTGCCGACCCGGCTCCCGCTGTAATTCCAGTCACCAGGTAGTAGTAGAGATGTCCTCCGCTAGTACAAAGCTGGCTGTGCTCTGTGCGGCAAGCACTTTTGAATGAAGCATGCTTATTGTTCATTTCCTGGCAGCATTGCATTCTTTGAGCGAGCGAGCGAGCGCGCTCCATGAACGAAATCAGCCCCCACTGCAATTAAATCAGCCCCCAGCTCGGCAGCATTCCAAACTGCCCGGTAGCCAGTCCGGCCCTGCTGATTAGGAACATTGCATGTGCTTACAAAAACACACAAAAATACAAAATCTAGGGATTTTTTGTATTTGTATGCTTAAAAATGAGAACGATCGAATGCTGTTGATTATGTTGGCAATGATTACAGCATGTAAAGGCTATGTATGGTGTTGTGTGTGATTTCAGTTAACAGTACATCATGGTTGAGTGCTGAAATATGCACCTTTTGTCAGGAAGCTGATCGAGATACCACTTAACCTGTTTCCCAGCGAACAGCAGGGGTGATGTACGAGGCTACATTACCTTCTCCCCCCTGTGGTATCTCCTGCAAGTAAGAAGTACACAGCAAAGGGAACAAAGGGATTAAAGTAATAAACAGAGACAGCAGTGGTGGATACAACTGAGGAGAGTCATCCACGGAAGGAAGGTACCAGGTATGTTCTCTCTACAACAGGCAGTATAGTCCCATGTAACCTGCAGTAAGACAAAAAGAGAGACACGTTGTACAATCTCTGTACGCTCCTCTTTCCTATAGCTATGGTCAATGAAGGCTATGGACACACACACGTACTTCCACCACATGCTTCAGTCATCCAAAGAAACAAAAAAAAATAGGTGCAATAAAAAAATAGAAATGAAATACTACTCCCACAGGCATGAAGTACCAGCAAAAAACAAAGTTAGTCTCTGATAGGAGTCTCCAGCAACGTTTGAAATGATGGGAGAGAGTACACTGTACCTAGCTGAATAAAGGGCAAGCAAAGCATCTGTGCTTCATCACGTTCTGTTACAGACTCAGAACGCAACCCAGAATAGGGAGTTGGCACTGGTGTCTATGGCCGAGATACCCGCCACCCCCTCTCAACACAAATCCCCAAGGATGGGAAGACGGAAACGGTTCTGAGTTTTTGGAAGGCGGGAAGGGAGTTACCCTTCCCGGCCGTATTTATTAAAAATATGAAACAAAATTAAAACATTAAAATAACAGTTTCATATCATGTACAATTTCAGTTATACAGTACGATGTTCTTGGCTGACCTTAACACATCTCTAATACAAAGGTTCTCCTAGCCGATACTAAACATCCTGCAAATGCATTTCTGAACATTGAAATTGTACATCCTAACGTTACGGGCCAACGGCAAGGTCGTAACCGGTGTCAGATCCCCACTACCAATTCCCCCCTCACTTGTGAGGGGCGGGCGCACAGAGGACTGTACCTCTGTGCCAACTTCCAATTTCCCTTGCCTTAGCGGGGGCCCCCTGTTAACTCGACGCCATCTTAGTGGTCGTCCGAGGACTCGTGTGAGGTGTCTAGAAGGTAGCGTAGACCCCCCTCCCACCCCACACAACTTACCACACCTGCCGTCGCAGATGTCCGGGCCCCGGGAAATTCCAAGGAGGGGTCCGTATCCCCTCCTACCCAGTGAAGGGGCCTATGGCCGCCTTCCCTTTCGGCGTCCCATCCTTAGATGGGACCGCCTCCCGTTTGAGGGGCCAATGGCCGCCTCCCCCCGGGCGCTCCCATCCGTAATGGGTGACGCCCAAACCTCTAGGGATCTTCCAATTACTGCTCACCGATCATGACCTTACCGCCCGACCAAAAAATAAATACGACATTTTTAAACTAAGCTAACGAAAAGGAAATTACATTCAAACTATCTCACTACTGAGCATCACCATTAAACTTATTCGCAAACATTTCAGCTAAGAAAACATGTTTAACGAAAATCATCATTTATTATACCGACATTACTAACTTCATTCGAAGACAACCTGTAAAGGAAACCAACTCTACTGAGCATCATCATTAAACTTATCCGCAAACATTTCAGCTAATGGGAACATGTTGGAAACGAAATTATTCTTTATTATACACACATTATCAACTTTATTCCAAGGCAACCTGTAAACGAAACCAATTCACGTCAATCAATTTTTTATTCCAACAAATCGCTGTCAACAGGGGCTGGTGGGTGGGTCAAAATTGGCTCTTCGTTCCGTCTCGAGCTCACGTGTGACGCGTGGGTGCAGCTTCAGAGCACAGGAACAAGAGGATGCTTCCTTGGCTTGTCGCTCCTTTTATCCTTCGTCGGGCGGGCGTAGACCCTCCTCCAAACCGCCCCCCGGGCGTGGCTGGCGGTGTTGGTGTCTAGGACAACCCCTTCTTGGGCGGGAAAAGGCGCGCCCCGGCTATGCCGCTTCGGGCATACCAGCCGTGACACGCCTCCCGCCCAAAATGGTTTCCCGGGGAGATCGGGGTTACTCCACCATACGTTCGGGGGGACCGAGTGGTCGCCCCTTTCCATATGGCCGAGATACCCGCCACCCCCTCTCAACACAAATCCCCAAGGATGGGAAGACGGAAACGGTTCTGAGTTTTTGGAAGGCGGGAAGGGAGTTACCCTTCCCGGCCGTATTTATTAAAAATATGAAACAAAATTAAAACATTAAAATAACAGTTTCATATCATGTACAATTTCAGTCATACAGTACAATGTTCTTGGCTGACCTTAACACATCTCTAATACAAAGGTTCTCCTAGCCGATACTAATTATCCTGCAAATGCATTTCTGAACATTGAAATTGTACATCCTAACGTTACGGGCCAACGGCAAGGTCGTAACCGGTGTCAGATCCCCACTACCAATTCCCCCCTCACTTGTGAGGGACGGGCGCACAGAGGACTGTACCTCTGTGCCAACTTCCAATTTCCCTTGCCTTAGCGGGGGCCCCCTGTTAACTCGACGCCATCTTAGTGGTCGTCCGAGGACTCGTGTGAGGTGTCTAGAAGGTAGCGTAGACCCCCCTCCCACCCCACACAACTTACCACACCTGCCGTCGCAGATGTCCGGCCCCCGGGAAATTCCAAGGAGGGGTCCGTATCCCCTCCTACCCAGTGAAGGGGCCTATGGCCGCCTTCCCTTTCGGCGTCCCATCCTTAGATGGGACCGCCTCCCGTTTGAGGGGCCAATGGCCGCCTCCCCCGGGCGCTCCCATCCGTAATGGGTGACGCCCAAACCTCTAGGGATCTTCCAATTACTGCTCACCGATCATGACCTTACTGCCACAGGCCCGGATAGTTGACCGGCTATCCGGACCCCCCACAAAACTCCTACTTAAAGGTCATGGCTACAAATTCTTTAACCAAGCTATGAAGTCTCCTATAAGTAAATCATTCCCCACCCGGGACAAATGAACCCCGTCCTCCAAATACATCTGATCCCCCCTGATACACCCATGTGGAATAGAATGCAATGTATTCGTACGAAACAATCTACCAAGTTTGTTATTTACCTTCTTCACGGAGTGATTTAAAGCAGACACAGAATTAGCCCCCCGCCACACCTTCCGTGGGATCATGTGGGACCATGCAATTGTGCACCCAGGGACCCTCTTTGCCAACCAACTTACAGTGGATAGTATTACTTCGAGAAGCACTCGTCGACCAATGGTCACCAAATCATTGCCCCCAAGATGCACTATGAGTATAGACGGCGGTGACCTCGTCCGCCCTAACAAACCCTCCATAAACACCTGAAACTGGTCAATACAGAGCCCGCCCCTTCCGTAGAAGGTCACCCTGTACCCGTATTCCCCAGCCATGTGAATCATGTCACCTGCTTTGAATACCTCTGCGGCACGCCTCACGTATGAGTGGCCCACGACCCACACCACTCTGTCCACAGCCGGTGTCCTTTGACCGCTGGTTCCCAGGTGTCGGGTCGACTGCACAGTCTGCCCCGCCTCGTAAGCATGAGAAACTGTAAAACCAAACAAAAACAAGAAGCGTGAGTTCCTGATATTAGCTTCATAACATGTGCAACCGCACGTACCGTTTATAACAATTCGAGGACCAACGCCCCAACTGTTTCACTTTATCAACACTCAGACCCCTGGCTGTGGCCTCTGTTGCAGCCCCTATCCTGAAGGAATGGGTCCCGAAGCACCCGTTGAAACTGAAACCTCGTCAGCGGTGTGGCATCGGCGTGCCTCAGTAAGCTTCCCCCCCATGCTGCCACCCTCAGTGCCAAATATTCCTCCACGCAGGCTACTGGGCATATGGGCGATCTGGGAATACGGCGGACTATTACACACTCGCCGTTTGCTCCTTGATCGGTCTTGGACCTGGCAAAGGAGACTACCATTGATTCCCCAGCAATGCGGATGTGCTCTCGGCACAGTCCCCCCCCGTATCCTGCTTATTCCTTGCCACAAGCTCGCTTACCCTCATAGCCCCATGAAATGCTAATGAAAAAGCGGCTTTAAACAGCACTGTCTCATATTGTGATGAACATGTTGCAGGGAGGACTGACATCAACAGGGCCAACCTTTCCAGACCTATCGGGTGCCTATCATCTACTTTGCGACCCTCAAGGCGTTGCCACCCACGTAGCGCCTTCTGAACCACAAAAGACGCTGTGGGGTCCTGTAGACCATGAGCTCGAGCCATGAAAGAAATAGCGGCCCGGTGCCTTTGTGCCGTGGCTACTGATTTGCCTGCCTGATGTAATGATAACAGAAACTTCAGGACATACTCCTCCTGGCCCCATAGCTCCCCCCCAGCAGAACCCAAAAAGGACCAATAGGACCGGAACGCCCCTTCGTATGCCTTCCTTGTTCTGGGAGCTAGACTCTCTCACACGAGGTCTTGTAGTCCGGGGCACCGAGAGACCAGAGAGCTTCGGGAAAAGGTGCCGCTACCGGGTCCGCTGAGGGTAGGAAACCCCAGAAGGCCTGCATACGGGAACGAGAAAGCGCATCAGCAGCCTGATTTAACACCCCTGGCACATGTCTTGCCCTAAAGTGTACGTTCAGTCTCATACAGAGCAAAACAATTTCCTTCAGCAATCTCAAGATCCATCTGCAGCGGGCAGCCTGACTATTGATACACTCAACAACGGTCATATTATCAGACCAGAACACCACAGTGCGGTCACGAAAACCCTCGGGCCATGTTTTTAAGGCCACCAGAATAGGAAAAAGCTCAAGAAAACCTATGTTACCTGTGAGCCCATTCTCGTGCCACCACGCCGGCCAGCTTTGTGCTGACCAGTGATTGCCAAAAATGGCGCCAAATCCTACACTCCCTGCCGAGTCTGTCCACAACCCTAACTCCTCCGAGGAGACCCCGGGTTTGCTCCACACGACCCGACCGTTGAAATCCACCAGAAATGCCAACCATATGAGCATGTCCTGCCGAACCTCAGCCGAGAGCCTTGTGCGGTGGTGGCCTTCCTTAAGGCCAACCATGGCCTGTGCAATTGAGCGGGAAAATGGGCGCGCCATTGGGATCACCCTCAGGGCGAAATTCAGTTGACCCACGACCTGCTGTAACTGATGTAATCTTACTTTGGTCGCGCTAATACATGCTTTGAGCGATGTCTCGAATTTCGCCACCTTTTCTTTGGGCAAGCGGAAGCACCCCTCTTCGGAATCGAGCTCTATTCCAAGAAACTCGAGTGAAGTAGACGGCCCCACTGTCTTACCGGGCGCCAATGGCACGCCAAAGTGCCTTATGAGATCACAAAATGCATTCAAAGCCCGTGTACACTCTATGTCCCCAGCTGCCCCCAGGAACAGAAAATCATCAAGATAATGCATCACATGAGTAAACCCTGTTATTTTTGTGAAGGCCCATTGCAAAAAACAACTGAAACCTTCAAAATAAGCACAAGAGATGGAGCAACCCATTGGCATACATTTATCCATGTAATAGTGACCCTGAAACATGAAACCAAGGAGACGCTGATCGTCTGGGTGTACCGGGAGCAACCGGAACGCTGACTCGATATCTGATTTAGCCATCAGCGCTCCGGGCCCTAGGCGATTCAAAATGGCGACGGCCTCATCGAATGATGCGTACCGTACTGAACAGACATCAGGGTCAATCGCATCGTTCACCGAAAGACCCCTTGGAGCTGACAAATTATGTATCAACCTGAATTCCCCCGGCTCTTTTTTGGGGACTACACCGAGGGGTGAACAAACAAAATTAGCAACTGGCGGGTTATCATATGGTCCAGCGACCCGACCTCGGGCCACCTCCTTACCAATCTTTGCTTGTACCACCGCCGCATTCTCTCGCACCGATAACTGATTCTTACATTGTGCCTCACCCCGAAAATCCCCCGCCGGGATGCGGAAACCATATGAGAAACCATCTCGCAACACCCCAGCGGAGATATGATCTGGGTACTCGTTTAGCCAAGGGATCATTGCCATGATATCAACCGGGGTCGGTAGCGGTGTACCCTGGACCATTTCAAACCTGTTTGGTGCTACCCCTATTCCCCGTATCACTAGTCTTGGCTCTGCACGTGGTCTCCGGATGGGAGGACTGACCACACCCTGAACATTCGTGCCTGAATTTACAAGAACCCTGGGGCCTAGTACATTTGCCCCTGTTAAAGCTCCAGCAGACCCCTTTCTTCCCTGTGCTGCCACTAGTCTTCGAGTTCCGGTCATTGCTGGAACCTGCTCGAAAGGGCGTCCCTGACGAATGGCGGGAATACCCGGCCATCTCACTCCCCACTACTGGTGACTTCCCCACTTCCATATTTTGCCATGAAATGGAGTCAAAACAGTCCCACGTCAAGGATGCATCATGTTCCTTAGATTTACGAAATATATTATCATAGGCAAACCATTGATTCCCTCCATACGTTTCATAAAAACCCATGATACGTGTCTGATACACAGCCAATTCTCCCAACAAATCGGGCCTACGTTCCCCCATAATTGCAATGAACATTCCGAACGCTCTGCCCCAATTGCCTATCGATTCATCAACTCTAAAACCGGCCATCTTGGCTCGCCACACACTTGGATGCAAGAACTCTTTCTGTTTTTTTACATGTTCAATTTCGTAGTGATCGGACAACAAGGAGAATATGTTTACATATTTATCAGCCCATATCCTCTCCTTCACCTCCTTCGGGATATGTTGTACAATTTTCTCCCTCCTTGAAGGTACCGATCCCTCCCCAACCATCGGTAATGGCTTACCTGGAGCTACCGCTGCAACTGCCGACCCCGCCGTACCAACGCCTGATCCTGGGTGACCGACGGGCGCCTGCGGGGAAACAAAAGGACAAGGTGGTTTTGCGGCCTCCCGTGATTGCCGCATCTGCCTCATTAATTGCTTGGCCTCCTCGGCCGTGTCCCTTGGAGCAGTGGAACCCACGCTGCTACTACCCAACCATGCCGCCAGCTGGGCGGCCAACTCCGGGGGCATGTCCCCCTCGTTCACCGGGGTAACCACCACAGGGATCGGTTGCCCCTCGACGGGAGCCGGCGCCGGAGCCTCCACTGGACTGGGAGGGCTCGCCCGGGGAGCCTCCGGAACTGGGACCTCGTCATTTGCCCCGTTCCTGGCCCTCTTCCGTCTCCCGGCAGGGACCTCCACTGGGATGGTTCTTTTTGGCCGTCCTGTACCATCCCTGGCCGCCATTTTCTTCTTCATCTCCGCCATGTCTTTCACCAGCATCCGGAGCATTTGGTCGGTGCTAACCTTCTTTGCGACCCTTTTGCCCGGCATTCTCCTCACGTAGATGGAAGGTCCTGGACAAGACTTGCAGCGCTAGAAGAGAAAAAAGAGAAATTACAAATTTCAAAATTGGCTCTTCGTTCCGTCTCGAGCTCACGTGTGACGCGTGGGTGCAGCTTCAGAGCACAGGAACAAGAGGATGCTTCCTTGGCTTGTCGCTCCTTTTATCCTTCGTCGGGCGGGCGTAGACCCTCCTCCAAACCGCCCCCGGGCGTGGCTGGCGGTGTTGGTGTCTAGGACAACCCCTTCTTGGGCGGGAAAAGGCGCGCCCCGGCTACGCCGCTTTGGGCATACCAGCCGTGACACGCCTCCCGCCCAAAATGGTTTCCCGGGGAGATCGGGGTACTCCACCATACGTTCGGGGGGACCGAGTGGTCGCCCCTTTCCATTCTAGTGCTAGGATAGATCGGTAGTCTCTGCCGGCGAAGAGCTCTGGGCAGGCAGAACAACCGTTAGGACGGAGTGCCGTAAATACCCTTCAAGAGCGGGTCTCAGGGAAGTCTGTGCGGCCAGAGGAAGGCTCCACGCACTCTAGCCACAGAATCCCGGTTCAATGGAGGAAGGCTCGTACATCCGAGCATGAAGGAAACCTCACCACCTCTAAGGGCGGGACTCAGTGCTTGCGCTTCTGCCCGAGCTCAGAAGGAAAAATATTGACAAAAAAAAAAACTCGCTCTCCTGAGCAACAACAAGAAGATTTTTAAAAATGATTAGTGCTCCTGCGCACACGAAGTAAGGTGACTCGCTCTCCTGAGCAACAATGAGGGACATGCGTGAAATGATACGCGCTCCTGCGTGGGCAAAGTGAGGCTGACTTTACAAGTATCCATCTCCAACTCGAATTGTCAAGCACCGGCCAACTTGCAGGCGGAGTTTTAAATAGTCTTACACATGATTGGGCATGTAGGTGAACCACGCCCCATGGGGGTTATGGGTGATGTAGTCTCAATACAGGAATATACATATGTGCTGCCTGTGCAACTCATTCATTCAACAAAGGTAGTTCTGCAGTGCTTTACTTGTGTGTTTGCACATGGTCATGACACCTTTATTATAAAGACTGGCCGAATGCTAAGACAAGCATTATTATTATAAAGGCTAGAAGTATAATGAGCCTCATAGTTACAACACTAATGAGCATCACAGTTACAAGGCTAAAATTATGTTGATGCTAATTGTTATTTTATCTGTGTACTAACTAGTTTGCTTTGCAGAGCTCCTTCCTTGCTGTTCCCTGCCATTCCCACACCCTTCCCTTCACCTGGCCTCTCCAATACTCATCACTGTTGCAGTTATCTAAAGGTGGGCCTAAAGAGCATTGTGCAAATCCTGAGGAAGATGGCCACTGTGACAGAGACTATTGGCTAAAATACTTCAATTTTCATTGTTGGGAGCTTCTAACACACACTAACAACCTGCAAATTACTTGCTTGATTTTCCTACAATATCTATTTCAATTGCCATTTTTTAAATTAAAGTTAAAGAAATTTGGTGGTTCCTACCTGTAATTGTCTTTTTTCCTCAACTCTTGGTTGTTTTCCTAAACCTCCTGTCACCAAAAGTCTTTAGTACTCCAATAATCTAAACAGGGAAACCAACATCCAAAGAAAAGAGCAACTCACGAAAAATCCCTTTCTGAAAAAAAAATATCTTAGACTGCAAAATTTCAAATCCAATCTCCATAACAAAATCCCATGATCATCCACATTGAAAAAGAAGAATCACTAAATTCAATAAAAACGAATATAAAAAAAAAACAATTTTCCAAACTAATCCATCCATGAATCCCAATTTCTCCAGCAACGATGTGGTGATGTGGTCTCTGCCAGAAGTCACTAACGTGTAAAAAAAAAACCACCATGCTCACATTTTATTCATGTTCCCTACATTGAAGTTATCCACCTTTAAGTTAAAAAAGTAAAGAAAATTGTTCTTACCTGACTACAGCTCTTCCTTGCTTCTGATCTTGACCGCGTCACTCCACTGACTGTAGAAACAGATGCACAACCACAAACGCCAAGCCTGAGAGTAAAAAAGACAATTTTCTCGATTGAAATCAATGGAAAAGCATGGGAAAATATATTAAAATGTGTAAAAAATATATCTTTGCATTATTAATCAAGTATTTTAGATTTTTATTAAATAAGTCATTCTTTTTACTATTTAATAAAATTGTTTTATATTTCTAAAAAAGTAGTTTGTTTTTGCCCTTTGTTTTAGAAATATTTTGGGAATTTTACAGATCTGTTAGACCATGGGCCTCTTTACGATGTCAGTTGGATCACAACCAACAGGCTGTCGGTTGCGATCAATAGTCAGAGGAAGGGCGGAGGCTCCGACTGATGGTTTCAACGGGCTCAATTAGTCTCTCCGACCATCAGTCGGAATGTCTGGTGGCTCAGTGGACTAATGCGTCCACTGCAGGGGCCTGTATTTGACCTCATGGTCACAGGTTCAAATCCTGGTGGGTCCACTCAGCGTTTCATCCATCTCAGGTCGATAAAATGAGTACCATTGAGTTGGGTAACAATGAACATCTGTTATTCAGCGCCAAGAGACCTCTGGGTGAACGTCCGCTTTACAAATACACGCTTTATGTTAAGTAATTCCCTACAATAAGGGTTGTGCTGCTCAGGTGCCCCCTTAGGGATTACAATGTCCTTTTCAGACAGCCATTCAATGGTGGACCAACCACCATTAAAAAGCTGCTGGAAATGGACTTTTGGGGCCCCTAGCAGGGCCCGACCCTCCGCTTCCTCCCATCAGGCCTAGAGGGCAACACTGGCGTCCCCAAAACATCCATACCCCACATGTCAGGTACCACATGGTTCCTGTCACTAGGGGTGGGCGGTGAACTCCGCTCCGCCAGTGCAGTTTGCCAAGAGTGAGGAGTTCAGCACACAACTATGGGTCCACCACATGGTGGAGTTTGCCCCCACCCCTATTAATCACCTGACATGAGAGTAATTGGGTCTCTGAGGGAGGGGTTAAACGAAAAGCAGTTATGAGAAGATTAATAAGATTATCCATCAGTTGGATCCGCTGTGTGTCGGACTGCAGTCAGGGCAGGTCCGGCAGACAGGCAGAGTTTCAACTTTGAGGTAATCATTATCGTTACCTGCTTTGGATTTTTCCCTAAGAGTAGTCATGCTTTTTTCATTATATGCTTCTTGGTCACACATGCGCTTTCCCATTACCTGCATCCTTAAAAAAACTGTTACGAAACAGCCCATTGATAGTGATGCTGCAACAAGGCCAGACTATATCTGCATGCTTTCAATTTGTAACAAAGAAGGGGTACCCCAAATAATGTTTCCTATATCAGGGTAGACAAAATACATGTAAATAAGTTTATGGGAAACCGTTCAGCATGTGGACCAGTAATACATTAACCATAAAAGTACAACCCCAAATGGACATTAAAGTATAAATTCAGAATTTATTAATACAAAAATTTATTTTCTTTCCTTTTTGTTTTTATAAATATAGAAATGTGAAACAGTGGCACCATATAAATATAGGTATAGCTGTACAATCATTAAACTGCAATCAGTATCATGTATTTGTAGTCAGTTTCTATTTGGCATCTTAATTCATTAAATTCATGGATCGCAAATTGTGTAATGGTGCATTTACATATTTAAAAAAAAATCATTCTATTATGAAAAAAGACACTGAAACACAACTAATACAATCCATTAACACCAAACTTTTAAATCATCACAAATGTCATGCTCGGTGCTACAGATACCAAAAATACATGGCTACCTGATGGAGGCTCAGCCGAAACGCGCGTAGATAGTATATTTCATTTTAGCCATGAAATCTTGTGATGATTTAAATGTTTGGTGTTACCTATATGTATATAACAATTATAACTATATATAATCATTAAAATTATTGTATAACTTACATATTAAAGAAGTATACATTACATTACCTACATGACCCAAGACCACCTCGCCTTCAGGAAGCAGCTCAAGACCTGGCTGTTCGAGTAGTAGCGGACCCCCCCTCCCGAAGCGCCTTGAGACCCTCCGGGTGAGTAGTGCGAGATACAAATGCAATGATTGATTGATTGATTGACCTACATATATACCTAGCTCCATAGGTGTATGTGTTAAGTGTATAAACCTATAATGCTTGGTAATGGCATACATTGTAGCGACATTCCTGGCAAAGACATAGGCATGGTAGTGACATGCGTGGTAAAGACTTATATGTGGTGAAGACTTTGTGGTAAAGGTATTGTATGGTTAAGACTGCGTTGTAATTGTTGTTTCCACTTCACAGGTGAATAGCCGCGCTCTACAAATTCATGTAGCATATCATTCTCATAGAACGTTATGAAATATCCCACCTCGCATATGCAATGTACGGTCCTGGTCAAGTTCAGCACCCTGATACCCTCACAGGTGATTAGCCATTCTCTATAAATTCACATATCATAAAATATCATTCCCATATTGCATTATGAAATGTCCCACCTCTCTTTTTTATCTAAGGCACATTGGATTGTCTACGAATCCCTTTAAGTACAGTAGGGATCCGTGGCAGTATATTCTATAGAGGACTTTAATTGTATAAGTCAGAAAATCATATCAGACCATGTTAAGTCCAAAAACACAGTTAAGGCTTGGGTCTTCCAAAAATGCAACACTCAAGTGGTCCTTGAGTTGATTCTATATGCTTTATTAACATTCAAAGGGCATTTGCCTCGCTTCCATATCCTTCTAAGGTATTCAAGAAGGCAATTAATCTACAACTCTCAAGCTTTATTGATAACAACAACCTACTAGATGATACCCAATTTGGGTTTAGAAAGGGTCACGGCACCGAGACCGCCTTGATAAAAACAGCCGAAGAAGTCAGAATAATTCTGGATCAAGGCGGTACAGCAATCTTAATACTCTTAGATCTATCCGCTGCCTTCGACACGGTCGATCACAACATCTTGATCGACCGTGTCGATGCCATGGGCATCCAAGGCAAATCTAAGACTCTGCTGGCATCTTTTTTATCAGACAGAGAACAATCTGTGAAAATAGGTAGCTATTACTCGCCTGATTTCACCTTGCCTTGTGGAGTTCCTCAGGGCTCCTCGCTAAGTCCGACGCTCTTTAATATCTATGTATCGGACTTAGCGAGGGTGATCAAGTCATTCGGTATTGGAATAACATCATACGCCGATGACACTCAATTAGTCCTGGCTATTCACAGAAACGGAGCTGCAGTGGCTGCTAATTTCCAGGAAGGAATGAGAGCGATCTGCACCTGGATGGACCAGAACTGCTTAAAATTAAACTCCGACAAGACGGAGGTCATGCTTTTTGGTGACGTGACCCCGTCTTGGTCACCAGTCTGGTGGCCAGCAGAGCTGGGAGATCCACCTCTCCCGGTGTCAAAAGTCAGGAATCTCTGAGTTTTATTCGATAATAAGCTTACCTTCCACAGCCATGCTAACGCAGTGGTTTCAGCGTCCTTTTATACCCTGAGAATGGTAAAGAAACTTCTCCCTTTCTTACCTCCAAACTCAGGTAAAACCCTAATGTCTACGCTAGTCCTTTCAAAGATTGATTATTGCAACAGACTATTGCTGAATGCACAGGAACAAGTCATGAATAAACTACAGCTAGTGCAAAACGCTGCTGCAAGAATTCTAACCGGTACACCCAAATTTTCACCCATATCTCCCATTATTCGCCAACTTCATTGGCTGCCCGTCAGAAGCCGCACAAAGTTTAAGGCTTAATGCATCATTTATAAAACATTGAACAATACTGGACCAGACTTCTTAAAAAAATCCCTTACTCTCTACAAACCGAATCGATCCTTACGCTCTGCTGCATCTCAGCTACTTGATATCCCACGCACTAAAAAAGCAACATGGGGCGACAAACGCTTCACAGTTGCTGCCTCCAAATTGTGGAACAAGCTTCCCCCTAATATTAAATCAAGCTCTTCCTTATTTATATTTCGGAAGCACATTAAAACGTGGCTTTTCAACCAGTAGTCTTGTAGGAGCCCTCTGCAATCTCAATGAACTCTAGCGCTGAGACACCGGAAGGTATTTGTGCGCTCTAGAAATTTTATAAATAAATAAATAAATAAAATTTGTTGGAGAACATGTTTACTATTAATGATGCTACATTTTACCTCAATAAATAGGAATATGTGTTTCAAACTGCACTACTTTCACATATTTTTACAAAAGAAAGCCCAAGTAAGACCCACGCAAAATCCAGTTATAGGGGTTTTGCTCATTTTTAACAGTGGCTTAGTCAGGAACACATTTTGAATTAAGTGCCTTATGTTATGTTATAATACAGTTATAACGCGCACAGATATTCAAGAGTGTCTAGGCGCGGGCGGTGAACATGACAGTGGAGGTTATGAGATTAAATGTGCTTATTAAAAAGTAGGGTCTTTAGTTGCTTCTTGAACAGCCTAGTATCCTGAGTAATCTGAAGCTCCATGGGGAGGGAGTTGAAGGGTTCCGCTGCTTTGACGGAAAGGGGTACAAAAGGGGGTGGTGATATAGCCTAGATATTGCATATAGCCATGTCTGAACTTGGGTGGCAGAGTGGGCTAAAGAACGGTGATGGATTAAACCCAGATCTTTTGACTGGGTGTGAGTGTTTGATTGATTCGGAT
The DNA here is from genome assembly GCF_964263255.1 of Lissotriton vulgaris. Classification (NCBI taxonomy): domain Eukaryota; kingdom Metazoa; phylum Chordata; class Amphibia; order Caudata; family Salamandridae; genus Lissotriton; species Lissotriton vulgaris. The sequence goes on along the minus strand of NC_141697.1, from coordinate 115,669,848 downwards.
GCTCCGTCCATCACCACCGCCTTCTGTACCGCTTTTGACGGAAAGGGAGCAACCCCCAGGCGAGTCCTGCGGAAGCGAGGGGCCACTGCCAATCTCTGCATGGCAGAACGCAAAGTTCTGCGAGGGACATCGAAGGCAGCAAGGTACATTGTAGGCCTTGAGGTTACTAGCCCACTCACACAATATTGGTCCAGCACCACTGAAAGCACTAGGCATGGGAACTGTATGTCGAAAAGTTAGAGTGTGCTGAGAACTATTTTCAGAGTTTAACTTCTGCAACAGGGGATGTGGCAGGTTGTATTTGAGGACCATGTGTATGATGTCTTCCTATCTGTGTAAGCTGGGAGAGGACAGAATGGCATCAGTGGTGATAAAAGCACAAGCTATGTGAGAGGGGCATTGTGATCTTACCTGGCCTTACATTGGGGTTCCCTGAAAAAGACAGCTCATCTAGCAGTTCAATATGCAGGGAGGTCAGGAAGCACTCCTCAAGGGAAATGAGACAGAGTCAGAGACATGAGCTAGGTCCACCTGCTGGAATAGTATAAGCCTCCTTTATCGTGGAGAAGTTCTCCTTCAGCAGCTTCGCGAATTGTAACTTTTTCTTGAGATGCTCAGTGACACATTCCTCCACCACAGATACATTTTTATTGCAGTTTTATATAGTGGCCCAAGAGCTTTGAATCACTTTACATAAACACCAGCTACATTAGACATGGTCAGGTAAATTTTTTTAAGGCATGGTGGTATTAAGTGATTTGCCCAGAATCACAGGATGTTGAGCCGACAGTGTGACTCGAACCTGGTAGCTATGCCTCTCCAGGGAGTGTAATGTTTAATGAAAGGGGCACCTTCAATGGTCACTTTTTGGTAGACATCTTTCATTTCTTGCTATGAGCTCTCTCTTCCCTCCACCATCCTTTACCTTGTGCCAACAGATGAAGAGGTCCATGAACAAAAACAGGAGGAGACTTCCAAACAAAGCTACTTTTCTCTGAACCCATTTCAAAGAACCTGTGAAAGTTTTCCTCTTGTAAAGTCAGACTGTTACCCACATATTCTTATGTGGCATGCTTCTTCATAGAGGCCTAACCCGGTAGAGAAAATCAATACCGGGCAGGTTCAACCTCAGCTTTGGAGGGAGCACTTTGATATAACTTCTATATCCTGAACACATTTTAAAACAGCTAACAGTGTACCCTTCTCCTGTAGCCTTACTTATTCACAAGGTAGGCTTGACAGATGAAGACAGAAGAGCAGAGTGTGTGGAGTCTTGATTATAGCCATATCTCTTGGTCAGCATGTTTCAGCCGATTAGTTAAGACCCTATTGGTTGCTCGGCTTTCGTTCTCCTATACTGAAATTATTATATTTTGTCTGTTGAACACTATTTTGGGTAATGGGTATGAATTCACTACATGCATATACGCAGATCATACCAGATTGTAATGCAAATGCAGGAAAATCTTTTTGCTGGAACACCTAAGGAGTTCTCAGTGTGTAAATACTGAGGAAATAGGAAACATTGCCATCTGAAAAATGGTAAAATAGTTGGACCAATTATTGTGTGTGTGTGGGAACCACAGCACTCTCTAATCAATGTGAAATGTATCTGCCTTATGCATCGCATAATACTCTCATTCAGTGTGGTAAAAGTTTGGAAAATTCAACTTCTCCTCCATCTGTGACAGCATGCGTGGTATTTAACTGTAACATTGTGGGAATTGCTCATCATTATGAAACATCCAAACATGCTGGTATGTGTGACTCAAGAAAGTAGAGTATATCAAATTCTTAAAGCAATTACTATCCCAGATGTTATTCTATAGCATCACAGGGGTTGCTTCAGTGCCCAGTCAAAGTGTCAAAAATACTTTGGGGCCGATTCCAAGTTTGTCGGTCCTCCTGCAGCACCACCACCATTGCACTGCCAGGAGGACCGCAAAGCCCATGGTGCACCAGCCCACCCTATACCCACTTTAATTTGGGGTTGGGGGCAGTGATGCTGCAGCAGTCTAATGATGCCAGCCGTGTTAGGCTCATAGGAGAGTCTTAAGAGTAGACTGCCACTGTGACAGCACCTGCAGGATGTTCCGGCACGGTGTGACATGCACCATGCCGTGCATGCCACCCCATGCAGGAACATGGGTGAAATTCCAGGGGGGCACAACACGTGCCCCCCCCTGCATGCACCCCAGGCCCAGAAGCGGCAGGCGTCCTATTAGGGCCCTGTTACTTGCATGTCTGCCACCCTTTTCATGGCAGGCTCCCCGCCATGAAATGGGCGGGGGAATTGAAACTTGGACTATGCTCGGTGGTGGTGGCATCGACACCGCCAGCATATTCCTACTGCTGTCATACCACCGCCCAAGTGGGATCCTCCGGCGGAGGCGGGGTCTTGTGGCAGTCTCACCACCACAATCCTAATAAGGCGGTCGGACTGCCACAATGAGTACAGCGGTCCTGAGGACGGCCATGCTCATAATCAGGCCCCTTGTATCGCATCCTCAAGGTGTTTGATAACTACTATCTAATGATCAAGGTGTGTGATATCTAGTATCAAGGTGTGTGATAACTACTATCTAGTGAGGCATTCTGTTCCCCATGGTTTGTTGCAGGCAGGCGGTACTCCAACCTAATACTCTGTACTTCAGAGGTGAGTACCATGAAGGAAGACTCAGTAAGCTCTTCAGTACTTTGAACCGTATCATTCACTTCAATAACCATACAGATGTATAGGAATAATATAACATTCTAAACAAGTGTCCTGCTTACTATTTCCTTGGGCAGCACCCGATATTGCACCTAGCTCAGACCTCATAGTATCCAAATTATGGGAAGTCCTACCCTGGTGACCATCTTTATCTGCCCTTTCTCTGACGACTTACATCATCACACCCCAATGTGATAGCGCTTTAGTCAAAGGATATTTCAGCTCCTGCCTTTCACGTTATTTGTTTATCAACATCATTTATGTAAAGAGTGGTCCAACTGTTTAGAGGCTCATGATTATCTATTAACATTAACAAATGCGACAATAAAGAAGCATTATAGGTATTATAAGTCAGGACCACTTGATTTATCAGGTGTCTAAAGATGTATTTACTGAGGTGCCTACACAATGAATTTCACCTATGGCCAGTTTCCCATCTTTTAATCTCTTCAAATACAAAATAACAGTTACTGTTATGGTAATATGGTTGTGTAAATTGAACCATTATCATATGCAGATTTTTTTTATAGTGAGCACATTCTCAAATAAAAAAGGCTTTGTGAAGTTAATAAAAGAAAAAGTACCCAAAAATACTGGAAGGTTCACCCAAGGTCTTGCTTTGGAATACTTACAAGGGTTTGTTTTAAAACTGGAGTTAGGGACATAGTTCAGCACCTTTGCATGGGAAACTGCATTTACAATGCTGTCCCCGCAACACAGTACCTTTACAACGTGGTCCTTACAATGATCGCATTGTTACCACGCGCACCATTACATCGCAAGTTGTTTCAACAACTTGCTGTAGGGGGCGCGCTGGTGTTGGATATACAATGTAACACCATCCCTGCTGTTGCACAAACTGGAGTAAGAATAGTAAATAATACTATTCCTAAGTCCAGCGCGCCCCCTACAGCAAGTCGTTGTAACGACTTGCAATGTAATGGTACACGTGATAACAACACGGTAGTTGTAACAACTGCATTGTAAAGGCATTTGATTTATTTGCATGCATTGTAAATAGCCTTATCCCCTTTGCATTAGTGGTGCTGGAACAATTGTCTGAACAGAAAATGACACTAAATCTGCACTGACAAGCAGTTTTACCAATAAAACTATACAAATGCTAATGAGTAGAAATCGGGTTACAGTTATTATTTATTGATGTGCATGTAAAAGCGTCATTATGTGAATTGATTCTATTAAAATCTTTGATTCTATCAAACATCAGAATAACAACCAAATGTGTTTCGTTTATGCTTGCTTAACATCTATCCCCATGTTAAAAGAATAAGCAGCAATTAGTCAGAAGACATAGCCTGATATTTGAACTCATTCCTGCTTTTTTACGAGCCATCACAAATCAGTTTGTGACCCACCAGGGGATGGAAACCCACAATTTTCGAAACACTGTCATAGAGTTTTAGCTACTTCACCTGTGTGCAAACTCCCTATCATTGTATTCCTGATTCCATACTGCATTGCATTGTTTCTGTATGTTATCATTCCAGTTGTGTTTCATGTTTTGCAAACATTAGAGCTTTGTAAATGTTTTAAGGAGTTTTTAGGCAAGAGCCCTGGTTTTATTGCTGTTATGTAATTCTACCATCTGCTTTCTCTGATTTTCAGTTTGTAATTGAGATTACCATTCATTAGAATCCTGGCTTCAGTGTGTTATTAGCCCGTTACATATATCATTTTTAAGGAGTTTCATTTTCGCATTACTGCTCATACTGTACGTGTAACACACGACATTTGATGGATATTCATGCTATATTGCAACAGTGGTAATTGTATTGTACTAAACCTTGGCTTGCCCCACACACCACACCATTATTGACTTATGCCCTGACTACTTGCCCACGCCTACCTAGAGATTCAAGTATGCTTAGGTTAGACCCACATTCCATTGCAGTCTTACTATTTGGAGCACTGCTTACCTGTAAGCCTCACTATTTTCCCTTTAGGAGAGTCCCCATGGGAAACTGTGAATACAGACCAGAATTGCTTCTGATGGGCCACAAATGTTACTTGTGTGTGTTTGTGCAAAATTCAGGTCAATATTATGAGATGTTCAAATAGTCATAACTCCAAGAATGTATACGGAATTTGCAATAAACATTCAAGTGTCTTAAAGGCTTGCATAAACAGAAGTGTTGTCATCGCTGAATATATCACTTTGGGAATAGAGCCAAATGTTATCTGAGTATTTTGCATGACATTTCAACAGTACAAAACACATATTTTCCGCAGAAGCTGTGCTTGAAATAGCTGTAATGTTAAGGCATTTTTATCGTTTTTTCTCCTTTCAAAACCATAAACCGAAAGTGGAATGTTTCACTGAGTGCTGCAATTTACTGGAGAACAGAATAGGACTGTGCAATATTTTTTATTACACATGAGTAATCTAGCGTACATTCTGATTCCTATGTTAAACATAGTTTCAGTTTTTTGTTTGCTTACTGTGATCACAGCAACTAATAAGCATGTTATCTCTTACCCATGAAAGTGAAGATAGCCAGTCTGGCTTGAGTCTGGGCCGACTCAACTGGTTGTAATAAAGTTAGCCTATCTGGCTTGGTCAAAAACATGACCCAAATAGGACTTGCCTGCTTTCGGGAGGCTTTGTGGTTTCTACATGGACAGGGTGCATACCTTTGCCAACCAAAAACCAAATTTCTAACAAGGGGAAAAAAATCTTACCATGCAACACACACAACCGATTGTGCCATCTGAATGCTAAAATGTTCTTTGCCTGGTCTGGTCTTTTGAAACAGGTCAGTTTTGAGACAAAAATGTCTACCCACCATTCATGGCTGAGGTTGGCTTAGTGACAGCAAGGGTGAGCCAAATATCCGGGTGGCCAATTGAATTATCTTTGTAGCACCAAGTATTAGCTAGGATGTTTTCAGTTTTATTTATTTATTCGATATATAACACAAACAATTCCGCTAGAGTATTAAAGCGCTGTCCATCGAATCATAGACATTAAGGAGGTACTAAAGAAAATGATACACTAAGTAATAGGTTACACATGCAACAACACTTAGTAGGGCAGAGTTGTACACAAGGAGAAAGAGTTACGTTGGGAGGGTATAGGTTTATTGTCAGATTTGGCTATTGAGGAGTAATCCTTTGACTTATTTATTGAATGTGGCTGCCAAGAGGTTCATTCTCATTCCGGGAAGGAGATCATTCCATATTCTTGGAGACAGACCAGAGAAGGCGCGGTTGTATGTTTTCTTCTTTTTGAACTTTTGTGGTTGCAGCAGTAGAGTATTTGAACTTCTAAGAGCTCGATTCTTTCCTGAAAGTTCACGTTTTTTTGTCAGGTAAGAGGGAGTGTTGTGATATAGCGCATTGTGCATTAAGCAGGCTATTTTGTACCTGATCCTTGCATCAAGAGCGAGCCTGTTGAGTTTGATTATATCTGGTGTGATGTGATTAAGTTTTCTTGACCCTGTGACGCCTAGCAGCAGAGTTCAAAGTATCCATTAAAGGTGCCAGTTTAGCTTTGGGTAGTCCAGCCAGGATCACACTTCCAGAGTCTAAACAGAAGATGACCAGTGATTGGACAGCCAGTTTCATGTCCTTAGGCGGTAGGAATGGTTTGACTTTCCTTAATGTGTAGATTTGGTGACTGGTCTTGGATATTTAGGCATTTGTCCAAGGTTATGCCTAGGGACTTAGTACAGTTTACAACCTGTGGGATGTAATTGATGGCCATTAGTTATTTGAGCCAATCCTGACTGGGGGCTGAGTGATTGTGGGGGGCAAATAAAGGGACTTCCGTCTTGAGCATGTTTAACAGAAGGTGGTTGTGAGATAACCATTGCTGGGGTATCAGAAGTGCACTGTTAAGAGTTTTGATGCAATGAGGGCAAGAATTGCCATGTACAGTTGAGTTTCGTCTGCGTATATGAGAGGTTCCATTTACAAATTAAAGAGTGTGGGAGAGAGTGCTGATCCTTGAAGTACTCCAATTGAGACAGGTTTCCTGTTGGAGAGATTATGGTTGACTTTGATTCCTTTTGTTCTATTATGAAGGAAGGAATCAAACCAGTTTAAAACTGGGACTGATAACCCCATCCTTTTTCAAGGAGTTCAATCATGATATCATGTTTGACTGTGTCAAACGCTGAGGAGAGATCGAGCAGTATGAGCAGGCATGGTTTCTCTTGGTCAAGTAGTCTTAGTGCTTCATCAACAATGTGTGTTTGTGCAGTTTCTGTACTATGACCAGATCTGAAGTCCGATTGGTATTGGTCAAGGAGTTGGAACTGTTCGATGTGCTTGCAGAATTGTGTGTGTATGGATTTCTCAAGTAGTTTGGCTACAGTCATGTTATTGGAGATAGTTCTGAAGTTGTTAGGGTTGGAAAAATCAGCGTTTGGTTTCTATGGGATGGGGAGGCTTGTCCTATCTTGAGGCCTGCACAAGAGATAAATGACAATCTTCGTCCAGAGGGGGAAAATAGAATGTGTAAGTTCTTTAAAGAACTTGGTAGGCATAGGATCATTGGAATGGTTTGAGGGTTTCAATGCAGTTAGGTTGTTGAGGATCTCAGCAGTGTTCGAAACTATAAAGGAATTCCAAGATGCACCGTAAAATATGATGAGCCAGCAAGATGTGGATTGTCAGGAGGAAGTCCTGTGGAGGGAGTGGACAGAAACTGATAATGCATGTCTATAAAATAAAGTTGAAGTTCCAGTTCAATCTTTTTTTGTTTTTTCAGTGAAGTGTGCTGACAACTCCTCACTGTTAGAGAGTGAATAATTGAGTGCTGACCCATGCCTAGCCGAGTTGTTTGTTTGTTGTTTGATGATTTCAAATAATTTTTTAAGTCTGTTTTTGGCGTTGTCAAGTTGTGACCTAAAGTGTTATATGCATTCCTTGTGCTCCTTAGCTGTTTGAGGTTTGTTATAGTTTGAGAGTTTCTCCAAGTTCTCTCTACAATCCTTAATTTACGTCGCTCCTCATTAAGGGAGCCACTGAATCAAGGTTTTGGATGTTTGCTAGGCATACTTTTGAGCTGCATTGGGGCAAGTGAGTCAAATATCTCTGTCATGTAATGAAGGTAGTATTTATTGAGATCATCCAGATTTGTCAAGTTGCAGGGTGGAGACAGAAGATTTTTACACAAGCACGTTAGATCATTTAAGTTGATGTTCCTCAGATCTCTGGACCATTCTTTGAACTTAATGATAGGGTGAAGCTAAGGTGAGAGCGGAAAGACTTGACAGTGCATATTAATGGATCGTTTTCATCGTTACAGTGTAAGTTGAAATCCCCAAGGAAGATATTATGAGCAGTTAGTCAGAGTTAGCAGCTATGGACTCCATTCTTTGTTCGATGAAAAGAAGATTGTCACCTGGGGGATGATAGATCGTGTGGTGTGTACATAGCATCTTTTCATTATTCAAGTTTTCGATAGCCAAGTGTATGCAGGGGACATTTGCGCAGACTATGTTTGTATGTATGTTTAGAGAGATACTGGAGAGGTAGATGCATGCAATGCCACCCCTGGTTTTTACTGGTCTATCTAGCCTATTGATGTGATAGTTCATGTGTGACTATAAGGTCAGCAATATGAGCTGCGTGCCTTACCACTGATCAGCAGTTAAGAAGCATTGATTTGACATGAGATTTGGGTACTATAGATTGCATGTGTGAAGTGTGGACTGTTCATAAGTAATCCTTGTTAATTGGTCTGAGGTTGATGCTGGATTCTCTAAATGGGTACACAGGAATAGTTTGGATATTGAATGTGGAGGTATATGAGTCAGTATTGATAGAGCGCGCAGGTCACCAGGGTCACTAGTTTACCAAATTTCCACGCACTGGGCCCTGGCGTGCATATGATGACAGTGTTTCGCATGAACCGGGTGAAACCTTTCCACGCTGCTATGAGTAATTCGGAAGGCGACTTTCTCACCACTTGCTATTCATGTACCTGACTTACCACAGGCACATTACTCCTGATGGATCAGGAGCTAGCAGTGGACAGGTGACCGGATTTCTAAACAGAATAGAATACCTTACACATAAAGTACCTTTAATAACATTTGGTGAAGTATAATGACCACAGACACCTGATGGGTTTTGAAAGTTTTATATAAGAAAAGTTCAAAAGGAATATGCCAAGATTATAAGGCATATACAAATCAGTACATCAATTATTAATATTAATGCCACAATATAACTATGGATTAGGGCAAGTACCATTAGAGTAACTGGGAACACTACAAGGTATGGACATTCGGGAACACTGCAATTTAGTACGAGTTTAAACTAAGGCAGGGACAAGGACCCTCAAGGATTGGAATACCAGAAAGCGAGCCGGTACCGCTCGGGAATAATCAGGACAGGATACCCCTCAGGTTTTGGGTCAGGACTGGGTTCACCAAAGGGCACGACCAACCCCTTACAGCTTCGGATGCAACGCCTGCGTTACCCCCTCCTCTGCACGGAATCCGCCAATAACCCCGATTGGGTCTTCGAATCTCCTAGCAAAGTGCTTCGCCAGCACTTAAGACTATTTCCACCCCTTGGTGTTTGTGGAAAGTATGGACAGAGTGCTCCGCAGCGCTCTGTATCAATCACCTATAGAGTTCGTAGGGTCAGTGACAGGTCTGCTACTCGGACAAGTTGGACAAATTCTCTATGCTAAACTAGACTAGTTATACTTTCCGTGGACCCCTGGACCACCCACAAATGTTGCAAGTGACAAGGTCCCCATTTCTGATTGGTCAAGCGAGGAGGTTATGTCATTGTCACCTCCTAAAATTTAGTGTTCCCATCATGAATATTAAATTTTATCATACCCGCCCCCTGAGTCCATGTTCCCAGGCATAGGAATATAGAAAACAATGAGAGAATACAGAATATAGAAACATTGTTGCAAGCTGTAAGTAGATATCAGCATCTTCTCCCATGACCTAGGTAGGTTCCCAGGCGCATCTTGCTTCAGGAGCCAGCTGGCTGAGTTCTGCTTCTGCGCAGTTGGGATTTTCCCTCATCACGTGTGCGGGGAGTTTACAGGCTTCAAAATGGATTCAATCTCCCGACCCAGGCCCATGGATGCGTAATACATGAAAAGTAAGCGAGAACAAATTAGAATCATACGAAAAAATGAATACACTGTATACCGTAAAAAGCTTCACTGCACCCCTTATTTCATAATATCTATAGCATTATTGTTTAGTGCGAAAAGGACAGATATGCCGAAGCAGCATGAACTAGCAGAGTGCATGGTAAGGAACAAGTGGCCATATTTGCGATAATGCGCATGTGCAATACTATCCCTTAAAAATGCGAGTGCGTCACATCACGTGGGTATGACCGACGCATGCGCAGACTGGATTTCTGCGAAGCGGCCATTTCCGTAGTGCAAGCATGTTTAGGATGAAAAGACACATAGGCAAGCCTCCTAGGGACACCCGTGTGTTTGGGAACAGAGGCGAGAAAATGACGGACATGTTGAATTAATATTATTACAAGTTAGGCGAGGTTCATGAATGAGAGCAAGTCGCTTTATGTGCGAATCCTTGCTCCATCAATCCCCTCTTTGATGATATTTACTATCATCACTATACAGGAAACAGATGCCAACTTCAATCTTCCATCTCGCTCATCTCAATTTCAACAGACTTATTGTTGAGCTTTCTTTCAGCTTCTCTATGAGTGTGGTGATTCTTAGCCTTTTTATAAATTTGGTTTCTTAATTCTTCTAATTCTAGCTCATCAACATTTCTTTTTACTCCTCTCTTATTCACGGTGTACTTTTTGCATTTTTGACATTTACAACAGATGAATGTGATCAGTACAACCACACCTATTCCAACTATTGGCATCAGTATTTTCCACAAAAGGTTCTTTCCTAAATTAGAGAACCAACTACCTACAGAGGAGAGACCATCAGTCAGTCTCTTCCAGGCACTGTCAACCTCTAATGGTTTGAGTTCTCTTTCCAAATTAGTTATGTTCTTTACACATTTCTTTAGTTCGACACTTTTGTCAGGTATGTAGGTGCAACAATGTTGCGCCTTCAGCATCCTGCAGACTCCGCCCTCTTTTGCCAATAAGGTGTCAAGAGCAAGGCGATTCTGTAAAACCATTGATCTGATCGCAACCATTTCAGTATTGACCAGCAGGAATCCCGCAGCCGTGTCAGTTGATAGCCGATACACTACTGTAGATAATTTGCAGATTCTGTGAGTATTCAGAACTACCTCCATTCCAGGTATCAGTGCACTAAAAATATCACCTACAATTTCTCCTACACTTTCACGTTTACTACGCGCTAAGCCATTAGTTTCGTCATTGCTTCCAGCAGCGTTGTTCACATGGTATATTTTTGGGAAAACAATGCCAAAGTAGCAGCTTCCATACCAGTGATCCGGCAATTTGAAATAAGCCTTGTTCCCACATATATAATATATTCCGGGAAACACAGGCTCTGACCCATTTTTGAAACCCCAACCTCCAATTACCTTATAATTATGTTTACACTCGCTGGAACCGATGAATACATTGTTATAATAATCTGTCTTTTCCCTATGGAGACAAAGTTTCCCTTTCCGTTCAAAATCCAGCAACAATGCAGGAGTAGCTTCGCCTTGTGAGGTGTTTTCCATGTGTTCTGCCCATCTAGGGATTCTATCCTTTTCGTCATTTGCCTTTTTCTGAAACTTTTCCCTCCTTCTGTCTGCCATTTTTATAAACATTTTTTCCTGCTCTTGCAAGGAACAGGTCAGATTAGCTTGTCTTGCTTCATTTAAGTCTATGTCACCTATAGTCAGGAAATATTCTCCCATATAACGGGTTATCTCGCTTCTGACATGTACAAGGTTCAGGTGTCCTCTAATAGGAAGTTCAGAAAAGATTACGTCAGTGTTTGAGTAATAGTACTGTAAAGTGCTTCTATAGAATAAGCTTGCTAATATACTACAGGAAATTCCGTAGGTCAGGGGCAAATGGTGATATGTCACACCTTCTGCTACAGAAGTAGGTAGCTTCATGCAGACATAACAATCTTCTATTTCCATTGCTTCTACATAGTGCACTAAAAGATTTGCGAAGACATTTAAATGTGTCCTGTTTTTCATTCTGTGAAAGTGTAGTCCACCCTCATCTGATGCTTCTAAGTTAGGTCGTGTGTGTCTCAGGCTAACAGTATTATCACGCTTTTCTAAGCTACGTGGTGTTTCTTCAGTCTGTACAGCTTCTGTGTCTAACGTCACTGGTTCAGTAGGGTACAAGTTAGTATCTTTACTTATCATAAAGGGTATAAAGACTGTTAGTCCTATCCATATCACTATCAACATTGCTACACTACATAAGCATATTTTACAGCAGGTTTTGCAACAACTAAATCTGGATCTTCCAGTTACGCTCGAATCAGACATTGTAGCTTACAGGCGGCTTTCCAAACCCCTCTTTGTCTCCTTGCACCAGAGGCTCACTCGTGTTTGTCTCAAGGAGGGTCTTCGTCAGAACTCCGATCAGCAATGGATTCGTCGTCACTTTTGCCACTGTGGTTGGGCTCATCAATTTCTTCCAACACCAAGTAAGTCCATTCAGGGCTCAGATACAGCCTGTTCTGTTTCTTTACTCTGTCGCCTTTTCTGATAGACTTGCCTCGGGCTTCTTTTCTTTCACTTTCGGCCCTTTTTCGATCTTTTAGTTTTTCTTCGACTGTTTTTATCCTTAGCCTCAGTCGTTTTACGTATCGGGGTTCACCCTTCTTTTCGAGTCTTTTAGAGGTCGAGGAAACTTGGCCTTCCTCGTGAACTCTCTTGTTTTCACTTCGTTGTGGCACTTTTATTTCGGCAGTGTCTATTTCCCTTCCTGTCTGACTAGTTCCAGGTCTTTCATCTATTTCTTCTGCCTGGTTTCTAAACTGGCTTTGTTCAGGTTGGAGTTGTATTTGTTCTTTACTTTCAGGCGATCTGTATTCTGCTTCCTGAACACATTTGTCTATTTCTAACTGTTCCTGTTCATGCTCTTCGATCCCTTGATTTTCTTCCGCATGAACTTCAACTTTAATTACTATCTGTCCCTTTCCAGACTCTGGAGTTTCAGGTGGAGTGTCAATGACTTGATCTGTCCCTACTTGGCCTATATCCTGATCAGGTTTTATAACCGTCTTGATGACCTGACCCTCTCCTTCTAGTCCTGTCTCACCTTCACTGTCCCACTCACTATCTAGGTAGGAATATTTTCTGGTTCGTATTGGATCAAGAACCTGGTCGTCAGCAGGGAACCATTCAACGTCTTGACTTGTGCTCGGTAGTTCGATGTCAGCGAGATCCGGACCCTTTTCTGGAGTCTCCTCAGCTGGACTACCTTCAGCTTCAGTCGCGTTTTCTCCGGTTACCCGCTTCGTGTGGCTGGCATGGATCCACTTCGGTACGCCAGCACACTTTACAGCAGTTGTGGTGACAAGGATCACTTGTCTTGGCTTTCCCCACTTTGGTCCAAGGCAACTCTTCCTGGTGTGTTTCTTTAACACTACCCAATCGCCTGGGTGCAGTTTATGTGCTGGAGTCTTGGGCCAGTCGTCAGCAGTCTCTCCAATCTGGTGAGAGATAGAACGCACTTGGTCACCCAGCTGCTTGCAGTATTCTAGTACCAAATCATCAGAAATACTAAGCAGTTTGTGTCCAGGTACCCATGCCTGTCGCATCACTCTTCCCATTAGCACTTCATGGGGGCTCAGGCCTGTTTTTCGGTTTGCAATACTTCTCAGACTCATCAGCACAAGGGGCAAAGCTTCTATCCAGTTCATTTTGGTGGAATCACACATCTTCGCCAGTCTGGACTTGATAGTACCATTTATCTGTTCAACTATTCCAGAAGCCTCTGGATGATATGCACAGTGCAGCCTTTGCTCCATTTTAAATGCTGTACAGAGTTCTTTGAGGATTTCGTTTGAGAAATGCCCACCTTGGTCTGTTTCGATCGTCTCAGGAATCCCAAATCTAGGTATCAGTTCCCTGAGTAACAATTTAGCTACAGTTATGGCATCATTTTTCTTTGCTTGGTAAGCCTCCACCCACCTGGAAAACAGACAAACTATGACCAGGACATATCTATATCCCTTGCATTTGGGAAATGTTATAAAGTCTGCCTGCATCCTGACAAAAGGACCTTCTGCCTTTCCAATCGTACTTTGTTCCACTACTGCCTTCTTTCCTGCGTTGAATTGTTGGCACACTAAACACCTCTGACAAAGCTTCTCCGCAGTATTTCTGAATTTGGAATTATAGAACACTTTATCAAACATACGACACATGGCATCCCTCCCAATATGTGTGTGTTCATGTATCATTCTGGCCATTGCATCAATCAGGCTGTCTGGTAGTACAGGCACACCAGCTTCGCTAACTACAACGCCATCATTCCTGATTCTGCATTCGTTCGTCCTCCATCTGACTTTTTCCTCCCTATCTGTTGCCTGTTGTAGATCTTTCAATTCTTCCCAGGTAGATATACCCCCAAACAACATAAGTTGGCAGCTGTTTCCACCCCCCCATAATCCAATTTGGAGGGACATTTTATGTCGGGCACAAAACTGGGCGATTTGGTCAGCGTATCTATTGCCGTCACATCATCGTTTCCTGATCTGTGAGCCGCACACTTGACCACAGCCAATTCTTTGGGCAATTGAATTGCTTCGAGCAAGTTCTGTACCACCTTTCCATTTCTGATAGGGGTACCGGAGGAAGTCATGAATTCTCGTTGTAACCAGAGTTGGCCGAAGTCATGAACCACCCCGTAACAATATTGACTGTCAGTATAAACAGTTATTCTTTTGTTTTTCCCCCGCTTACAAGCTCTTGTCAATGCGATTAATTCCGCTACTTGTGCAGATTTTACTTCGCACAGGTAAGAAGCTTCCAGGGTTGTCGTCAATGTGACTACGGCATAGGCAGCACTCAGACCTCCATCCTCATGTCTTAAACATGAGCCATCTACGAACATCATTAAATCCCCATCTAGTAAGGCTATTTCTCTGATATCAGAACGTGGCTTAGTGCTAAACTCTGTTAAATCTATGCAGTTATGCTCCATTTCATCCTCGGCCTCTACCTCCAGAGGAACAGGCAACAGGGTTGCAGGGTTCAAGACATTGCACCGGGAAATAATTACATTCTCAGCACCTATTAGAATTCTCTCGTACTTAGTCAGCCGACTAAGCGTGAGATACTGGGTCTTAGTTCGGGTTAGTAAGATTACAACTGAATGAGGAACAAATACAGTGACAGGATGTCCCATGACAATGTTTTCACTCTGCTCTAGACTAACGCAAGTAGCAGCTACTGCTTTCAGGCATCCGGGTAATCCAGCGGCCACTGGATCCAATGTGGCTGAAAAATAGGCCACGGGACGCCTGATCAGCCCATGCTCCTGGGTTAGGACTGAGAGCGCACAATTGTCTCTTGTGTCACAGAACAGTTCGAAGTTCTTGGAATAGTCAGGCATTCCCAATGCCGGAGCTGAGCACAGACAATTTCGCAATGTTACCCAGGCGGACATACTTTCATCGTCCCACCTGACTGGGTCTTCCATTCCTTTCTTGGTCATTTTTATCAGGGGTTTGGCCAGAGATGCGAATCCCACAATCCACTGTCTGCAGTATCCTACAACTCCTAGGAATATCCTCACTTCTTTCTGGGTTCTGGGTAGGTCCATATGCTGAATTATCTTGATCCTTTCTGTAGTGACCTTTCGAATCCCTTTCTCTATCTGGTGCCCCAGATATTTTACTGAGTTTTTGCAGTACTGTAGTTTGTCTGGTGATACTTTATGTCCTCCCTTTCCTAGGTGTTTCAACAAGGCAATGGTGTCAGTGACACAATCAGTTTGACTTTTGGACGCCACCAGAAGGTCGTCTATGTCCAGAACAGACTCTCTTGGCAGTACTAAAGATTCAAGGCATCTTTTTAGGATCTGGTTGAAAATCGATGGACTTTCGGTGTACCCCTGGGGGACACAATTCCAGACATAGACATGGCTGTCAAATTCAAAACTAAAAAGCAACTTGCTTTCAGGATGCAATGGGATGGAGAAGAATGCATGGCACAGGTCAATGACAGTGAACCATTCCGCATTCCAAGGAATTTGATACAGTATCACTGCAGGGTTAGGCACAATGGGACAGCAAGGTACAACAATTTGGTTTACCTTGCGCAGATCCTGC
The DNA here is from genome assembly GCF_964263255.1 of Lissotriton vulgaris. Lineage (NCBI taxonomy): Eukaryota > Metazoa > Chordata > Amphibia > Caudata > Salamandridae > Lissotriton > Lissotriton vulgaris. Next base: position 115,653,934 of record NC_141697.1, on the reverse strand, counting down.
ACTACCCGGTACTTTCTGCTAGGCTTTTTAATTCCAATTATGGGTGAATTACAGGGACTGCTCATTACCTCCTGTATGATGTTAGCTTCGAGCAACCGTTTTACTTCTATTGTGACTCCAGCCTTTACTTCTGCACTCATTTTATACGGTCTGATTTTTGGATAAACAGCATTTGTCTTTATTGCTATTTTAACTGGGTCTACATTTGCCATTAAGCCTACATCTCTTCCAGTGAAATCTCATACTTCAGGTACCACTCTTTGCTGTAATTCTTCGGGTAAGTCTTGAATAGACAGGGGCCTAATTTCTGTGTCTGGCATTAATAACATCAATTTGTACAGGCCATCTTCATCTGGAGTCTGAATTTCGACCCCGCTTGGAGTGCAAAAGATAGTACAATTCATTTTGCACAACAAGTCTCGTCCTAACAGGTTTACGGGACTGGAGTCACAGACTACAAATCTGTGCATTTCCTTGAAATTTCCTATGGAAATCTCCATTGGTTCAGTTACCGGAGTACTAATTAACTGATTTGAAACACCCACTACTTGGATTGCTTCTCCCGAGAGGGGTAGGTTAGGAACATCCACTGTTCTTACAGTAGAACGGGTAGCACCAGTGTCCAACAGAAAGGTGACGTCTTTTCCCTCAACCTTTCCTTCAATGTATGGTCCAGTCTGGTCTACCGGTAAGGAGGCGCCAAGCACGCACTCCTTGTCCTCCCCCCTCAGGCCCCGTCAGTCTTGTTCATCGCAGAGGAAGGAATCGTTTAACAAATACTGTGGAATGACTGCATTTCTTTCATTCTCTCCTTCCCATACCTCGGCCCATTCATTCTGCTGACCCTGATTCTTATAATTCTGTCTGGGAGCGCGAAGTAATTGAGGCAGCTTTACCTGTTGTTGGTTCTTTCGGGTCCCCTCTTTCTGTACCTGTGGATTTAAACCGTTTACAGGGGCATTACCAGCCTGCAAATGCGGGCACTCGTCTCTCCAATGCCCTATCTGACCGCACCCGTGGCAGGGGAACTTTTTCATAGCCTCTTCCCGGCTCATTTTTACTCGGGGCTTCCCTCCTCCCCGAACATTGGGATTTTGTGCATTATTATTATTATTATTATTATTATTCAATTTACTTAACTGTTTTTCTTGTTGTTCAGCCAATTTCACTTGTGCCCACATGACCTTCTCCTTGAGGGCTTTCTTTTTATTTTCTATCTCATGCTCGCAGTACTTGGCATATTTTAGGACATCATCTATGGGTTTACCCTGCCAACTGATTTTGTTATCTCGAATCCACTGGGATATTTCAGGCCTTAATCCTAACACAAATCGATAGCTGAAATGAGTCATGTCTTTCATGTCCACATTATCAATGCCACTGTAAGTTTTGAACACCTGTAGTAACCTTTCATAAAAAGAGTGGACGGTTTCATCTCGCTCTTGTGTAGTCCTATCTATTCGGATCTAATCAGTTTCTTTTGCGGGCACCTTTTTCTTCAGGTATTGTATGACTTGATCATATTTCCTCATTACTTCAGGTGAGGGAGCTCCAGTTTTGTCGTCTCTCGCATATTCCTCATTAGGCCAATTAACTTCTATTTTGCATTCGGTCCACAAATCTACAGGCACCACAATGTCGAAAAACCCATCCAGGTCTTTCAGAAGGCATTTCTGAACTTTTATGAAGCGTTCGACCTGTCTGTACCAATCGACTGGTTTCTCCCGTAATTTTGGAAAGTCATTTGTAAATGACACAATATCTTGTCGGGACCAAGGGACATGGACATATTTCCCCCCCGGTACCTCCCTCATGGGACACAATTTTTCTGCAGGACCTACCTCTTTCAGTAAGTATTCTGAATCCTTAGGATTAGCCCTACTCTCCTCTTTCTTTTTCGCCCACCGGGTTTTCCATTTCTCTACATTCCCCCATTTCTGTAGAAGTTTCAGCAATTCTTCTATCTGGGTTTGTTTTCCTATCACATTCATGTTCTCTAAGTCCTTGTCTGAAAAATCTGCTCTGTAGGGTTTCTGAAGGATTTTGGATCGACTAACATCGATTCCCGTGTCTGCGGCAGTGTCCATCAATCTCTCATGGAGTAATCTAGCGTTTCGGGTAAGGTTTTTGCTGATAAACAGTAACTCGTCTTCACTAAAGGAGTTTAACCTGTCTAATCCTACATTTCCGGCCAATAGTTCTTCTATTTCTATCCTCAGCCTATAAATTTCTAAGGGTTTCGGTTGGGGTGTGGTCTATTTCTCTAACTCTTTGGTCCATCTGTCCAATTCCTCTGGAGATACTACCGTGGCTCTTCTGACCCCAGATGTACTTTCAATCAAAACCTCTTTTGCCCTACTCTGATTTCTAGTCCTTGGCACACTGGTTCCAGGTTCCCCTATGGGCAGATCCATCAAGACCACCGACTCACATTCACTTTCTTGATCATCATCTATGAATGGCTCTCTTCTCGGGGGTGGAATACTTGGGGTCGGTATATTTGGGGTTATAACAGGAGGTCTTGGACTGGCAAGTCTATCCCCGTAAAGAGGAATAGCTGGACCGATAGTTACTGGGATAGTCAGTGAATCTGGATGGGGATGTATCTGGGCTATGGTCTGTATTAAGTTATCGCGCTGTTTTATCAGGGCTTCCTTTTCTCTTTCTCTCTGAACCCGCTCTGCAGAATTGTCATGCAATACTTGGGGTACCAAGGTAGGGTAAATATTCGGGGCTGTCGGAGTAACCAACCGAGGTGGGTCTTCTCCAAAAGGATGGTAATTCGGGACGGTAGAACGAGGTCTGCAAAACCCATCCCCATCACTGGTTTTACTATCCGTACCCGTTCCATCTGTCTCACTATCCCTCCTACATCTAGGATATTTCGAAAACGGGTTTGGTGAACTTAAAGGCTCTGACTCTGCTACATAGGGAGGTGGGTTTTTCATCAATAAGTCTTCTAGATGTTCATCTTCCGAGTCTCCCATAGCCATTAAGTGGCGGGTCTTCTCCGTACATTTTCCTTTCCCTTGTTCAGGTACTCCCATCATGGGAAACAACCCTTCAACCATCATATTTTGCCTCCACTGTTTCATTTTCTGCTCTTTAGATTCTTTATGCATTTTGGGATACCACCTACCCAAACCCTTATCCATTCTGGGCCTGTCTCGTTCTAAGGCTTCAATTTCCCATTCTTCTAACGCTTCGTATTGAGTTAATCTGGGTCGGGGATGTAATTCATTCATTCTGGTTCTTAAGTTAAACAGAATTCTGCCATTAAAGGAACCATTAATAGGAAATGCTAGGACTCCGTCATCTGCAGTATACTTTGCCCAGTTCTCTAACTACACACAAGTATGATACCCTTTATCAAACATCATGAAAGAGGCGGGAGTATCTGGCGGAGGAATGATCACACCCTCCCTTGTTCTAATGGGCTGGTCTTTCTTAAAGTAGTTCTTAATTTTGTCAGCAAGGGACAATTTTCTCTTAACTCCGTACATTTTGTTTGGTCTACCTCGAAGAATATGTTCTTTATGGAAGCCTAAATGCTGTGGATTAGGTATAAATTTGGGATACCACATACACACCTCCAAACTATCTTCAAGCTCTTGTTGATTAATTTTGTCTACTTTTGTGCTCCCAATGCTAGCGCGACTTCTATCTCGCAGCAACCAATCGAAACCAAGCTTGCAAAATTTTCAGCCAATGGGTGCGCGGCCTTTCACGAGACACGGTCTCACGTTCCGGCACTCACCCCTCCTTTAAAATTTCAGCCTTGCTACACTCCCGCTGTTCTGACCAATACCAGCGCGGCACGGAGTGACGTCAGCGCAACCCTGCGACCGACTCCCTCCTTCACAAGGTAACGGAAACTTTGAATTTTTCCTAAAGTACAAACGCTTAATTTAGTTAACAACACGCAACATTTGCCGCTGTGTCTGAGGGTTCTAAAAAGATAGAAAATTCTTTTATCACTGCAAGTAAACCACTTCTGTCTACTTTTCATTCACTTTAGGTAGACTTCTCTGCCTAACCTCACAATCGAGCAATATGAGAACCTGTTACTCCCCTGACTCATCCACTTCTTTCCGGGATATATACTAAGTCAGGATTTCCCAGCGGACCACCTTGCTTATCACTCAAGCTTCAGAGACCCTATTACTCCTCCCGAAGGTGACCCTTACTAGGTAATATCACGATGGAAGTTTTATTCAAGGACTCGCTAGCTATCAATCATTCAGATACAACAAAAGATCCTAATTAGCGCTTCCGGACTCCTCCTGACCCTGCACTAATAACTCACGACAAGCGACCTCACCAGCTTACCGGATTCTACTCACCGTTAGCTATAGAATTCCCCGGGGATTCAGACTACACAGAACACTTTACTAACACTTTGTTAATATGACATATAATACTTATAGCAGCAATATAACATAAATCATTTGAACAATTTATAACTTTTCAAAAAAGGAACATTTGCGTAATATTTTGAAGCAATGTGATCACTGTAGCAATACTTTAGCAGCACATATTTATTTTCACGGTTTATTTATTTACTATCTTGTCTACCTATCTTAACTAGTCCTAACCATAGCTCTGCTACCAGAAAATTACTGATAGAGCGCGCAGGTCGCCCGGGTCACTAGTTTACCAAATTTCCACGCACTGGGCCCTGGCGTGCATATGATGACAGTGTTTCGCATGAACCGGGTGAAACCTTTCCACGCTGCTATGAGTAATTCGGAAGGCGACTTTCTCACCACTTGCTATTCATGTACCTGACTTTCCACAGGCACATTACTCCTGATGGATCAGGAGCTAGCAGTGGACAGGTGACAAGATTTCTAAACAGAATAGAATACCTTACACATAAAGTACCTTTAATAACATTTGGTGAAGTATAATGACCACAGACACCTGATGGGTTTTGAAAGTTTTATATAAGAAAAGTTCAAAAGGAATATGCCAAGATTATAAGGCATATACAAATCAGTACATCAATTATTAATATTAATGCCACAATATAACTATGGATTAGGGCAAGTACCATTAGAGTAACTGGGAACACTACAAGGTATGGACATTCGGGAACACTGCAATTTAGTACGAGTTTAAACTAAGGCAGGGAAAGTGCGAAGGACCTAGTATGTGCTCAAAATCAAGCTTATTACTATCCCTATGCTATTCTTACTAATCTTAAACCAAATACCATGCTAAAGGGAAGGGGATACGGGAACAAGCTGAATAAAACAGTCAGTAAACATATCCTATAGGTGAGGGAAAAAGTGGAACATGACTAATAAACAATTGCATGAAAAATTCTCTTAGAGGTAATACGAAAATATCACAGGCAAGAGTGCTTTATTAAGAAAAGAAGGAAAGAGTGATAGAAAGACGTACACCCACGGTTTAATATTTACCTAAGGCAAGAATGAGGACTAACCCTGGCCACGGGTCAGTTTGGAAGGACGGGGACAAGGACCCTCAAGGATTGGAATACCAGAAAGCGAGCCGGTACCGCTCGGGAATAATCAGGACAGGATACTCCTCAGGTTTCGGGTCAGGACTGGGTTCACCAAAGGGCACGACCAACCCCTTACAGCTTCGGATGCAACGCCTGCGTTACCCCCTCCTCTGCACGGAATCCGCCAATAACCCCGATTGGGTCTTTGAATCTCCTAGCAAAGTGCTTCGCCAGCACTTAAGACTATTTCCACCCCTTGGTGTTTGTGGAAAGTATGGACAGAGTGCTCTGCAGCGCTCTGTATCAATCACCTATAGAGTTCGTAGGGTCAGTGACAGGTCTGCTACTCGGACAAGTCGGACAAATTCTCTATGCTAAACTAGACTAGTTATACTTTCCGTGGACCCCTGGACCACCCACAAATGTTGCAAGTGACAAGGTCCCCATTTCTGATTGGTCAAGCGAGGAGGTTATGTCATTGTCACCTCCTAAAATTTAGTGTTCCCATCATGAATATTAAATTTTATCATACCCGCCCCCTGTGTCCATGTTCCCAGGCATAGGAATATAGAAAACAATGAGAGAATACAGAATATAGAAACATTGTTGCAAGCTGTAGGTAGATATCAGCATCTTCTCCCATGACCTAGGTAGGTTCCCAGGCGCATCTTGCTTCAGGAGCCAGCTGGCTGAGTTCTGCTTCTGCGCAGTTGGGATTTTCCCTCATCACGTGTGCGGGGAGTTTACAGGCTTCAAAATGGATTCAATCTCCCGACCCAGGCCCATGGATGCGTAATACATGAAAAGTAAGCGAGAACAAATTAGAATCATACGAAAAAATGAATACACTGTATACCGTAAAAAGCTTCACTGCACCCCTTATTTCATAATATCTATAGCATTATTGTTTAGTGCGAAAAGGACAGATATGCCGAAGCAGCATGAGCTAGCAGAGTGCATGGTAAGGAACAAGCGGCCATATTTGCGATAATGCGCATGTGCAATACTATCCCTCCAAAATGCGAGTGCGTCACATCACGTGGGTATGACCGACGCATGCGCAGACTGGATTTCTGCGAAGCGGCCATTTCCGTAGTGCAAGCATGGTTAGGATGAAAAGACACATAGGCAAGCCTCCTAGGGACACCCGTGTGTTTGGGAACAGAGGCGAGAAAATGACGGACATGTTGAATTAATATTATTACAAGTTAGGCGAGGTTCATGAATGAGAGCAAGTCGCTTTACGTGCGAATCCATGCTCCATCAGTATGAGAGGTGTTGTATGAAAGTAAAAGGGAGAGAATGCCAGCATCTGTTAAATGTTCAGTAAATCTTTACGCTCTAGGGAAGTGTTTCGGATAAGGTCTGGAGTTCCAATTTGGACTGCATGGACGCAATATTTCTACAGAAGTGGTTTACCCTAGTGAGAAGGTTAGTTTGATTAGTCTCAGAAGTGCTCTTAAGGGCCAAAAACGTTTCCATCTTCACAGAGAAATATATTAAAGACTAGAAGAAGATCCTTCATGATGTCAGTCAGCTTAGCCTCAATGGCGGGGGGGTTAAAAGTATGTGTGGGTGACAAGTGGGGAGACAGTAAGTGTGATACCTTGGAGGAAAGAGAAGTGTTAATAGATGTGGATTCCTCATTTGTTCATAGGTAAGTAGTAGAAGAGGTGATGGGTGATTGTGGTTTAGGAGGAGGGGTATTATGTGAGGTGAGAGGAGGAGGAGCAGGCTAAGGTGTCAGATTGAAATCTGTGCTGTCTATCTTGTGTTGATGGTCAGTTGAGCATGGCACACAAGGCAGCGAAGGTGGTGAGGATAAGGATTGGTTAGAAGACCTGAAGTTCTCTAGCTTGTTGTTGTTGATGGCTATAAGGGGGTGAGCATTGAGATTCACTGACCTATGATTAGAGGGAGAGTGCAGGGTGGTAATCCAGCATTCTTTAGTTGTGATAAGAGGCTTGGGTTTTCCCTCAGAAGTTTTGACGTTGGTGCAAGAGAGCTGGTTACTCACAATTCAAGAAAATGAAGTAGAAGAGGAGGAGGAGATAAAGCTGGTGCAGGGGGTGACGATTCAATGTTAAGGAAAGACATTCATTTGGCAGTACTGCTGCGTTATCATTAGTCAATGAATGTTTGATACTCATAAAGATTTAATCAAACTGTTCTAAGTTGCGGTCTGATGCTTTAATAAGAATGTTCCCATTGTTGTATAGGGAAATGGTCAGATCAGCTTTGAGGATTGGAGATGGTGTGATGGATAAGTGAAAACCATGAGATGTTTTCTTTATTGGTTTGGATCTGAGCATGGACGTAAAGCCTCTTCTCCGTTGGGCTCTCCTGCTATTGAAGAAGATAAGGGCGTTAACAACGACACCTTTAGTAAAAAAAACAACAACAACATTTTTTTATCCTTTGCTGCTTCACGCACTTTGATGAGCAGTCCAGACATCTGATCCTCCAACTGGGAGGTCCTTGCCTCCGCTTCCTGAATTTTTCTGGGAAAACATGCAACTGCCTCTTCTATTTTATCTAATCTCGAATGGAGAGAGGCGATTTCATTCTCCTGTGATCTCTTCATGTCGCTAATCTCTTCCAAAATAAGGTTAAGTAGTGTTTTGATTTCCATCTGTTTGGTAGTAGCATCAAGAGCTGGATCATCCATTAGGGCATTAAGAGATACCAACTCCGGCTCTGGGAGTGGCACTTGCTGATTTTCCTGACCCTGTGGCCTTATAAAAGATGTCGGACTGCTACCATTCGAATTCTGGTTTTGGTCTATGTTATTTGTCTGGCCTGTCTGGTCTAATGGCTGGGCAGATGGCTGTTGCACAGAGTCTGAACCAGAAGGCAGGCCCAAGTTTAACTGATTAGATTCCAATTCAGGAGATAATGAGGTTGGGAGAGAGGCTGGCAGGTTTTGGGTGGTAGAGAGAGCTTGGATCTCCATAAGATTAACCGGTGATGATGAAGCGCTTAAATTTAGTGTTAGCTGCCCAGGGGAGGCGAGATCTGGAACCACCTTCTGGGATGTATTAAGCTGGGTAGGAGTAGATGGTGCTAATTTTTCTCAAAAAGAGGAAACTTCTTCATAATTCTTTTCAGCTTTTTCCCAGATTTGACACTTTCAGGTGGCTCTACCTGGCTAGGTGAACCCAATAGAGATACTGTTGGGAAGTACTGGCTCCCTGGAGTCCGCCAGTAGATTCTGCCATAGGTTCTGCTGTAAGTTCTGGCACTGATTCTTCTTCAGAGCTCTCAAAGCTAGAATTCAGTTCCTGACAATTCCCCAGTAATCCTGGCTTGCCTCCTCCTACTGACGCATTTTTATTCTGTGCCAGAGCCAAGCGGGTTTTAGCTTTTAGTACAGTGGCTGGCTGGTTCAATCTATTAAGCCTCCCCATATCGACCTCTACTTCTACCAAGGAGAGAACAACAAAAAAAACAATGCTGCTCCAATCCGAGCTTTCTTTCTTGTCTACAAAAGGACAGTGTACAGTGTATTTATTGAAGCTCCTTATTTAAATTCCTTGTTTAGATTCAAGTCCTTAACTTGGACTGCCTCTCCTCTCCACGCTGCATACCACCTCTCCTGCCCCTCCTCACCTCCTCACCTCTCTCAGCTCTTCAGCATTTCAGAGCGTTTCGAAGCACCCAGTAGCCAGAGCTCTGACCTCGATAAAAAAGTTACTCCTCCACTCCTCCGTCCCTTCGCTCTCAAAAAGGACACAAAGCAGACAAAATACCGGACTTCCACTCAGCCCGGCAGCAGTGGCAAAATGGGATTTTTTCCACGGCTTTTCCCGTTGTCCCCGGTTTTTTTTCACGATGTCTGCAGCGCTAACACATGCTGGTGTCGGAGCACGCCAGATCAGGATCAAACCGTCGCCATTACCATCGGGGGGCATGGTCACCTATCGGCTATCCGGAGGTGTGGTTCACCGGCATAGCCTTCCGTTGGATAAAGTTTTATTAGAAAACAAGTTAGAGGAGTTGGAAAACCACTCACGTTGATCAAATTTATGCATAGTGAGCGTACCCGAGAGAATAGAGGGGGCTCAAGCACCACAATGGGTGGAGTCCTTCATTAAGGAAAAAGTCCTTCCGGAGTTCAGCGGAGATTTGGCAATCACCAGAGTCCCTTTTCACCCTTTGCCAAGTTCAAGTGGCCCACGCACAATTTTAGTCAACTTCTCAGACTATCGGATCAAGGAGAAGATCCTTGCCAAGGCCATACAACAAAAACAGTTCCCAGTGAACAAGACTTCTAACTGTAGATTTTTTCCAGACATGTCCGCAGCTGCAGCTCGGAGGCAAAAGGAATTTGTTAAATTACTTTTTCTGTTCAAGGCACAAGGGGCACAGGCATCGATTGCCAAACAGTCAAAACTATGTGTCCTTGTTAGGGGGAAGTTCCATATGTTTACTAATAAAGAGGATGCACAGGAGCTTCTCAAGGAGATGACAGGGCCTCAATAAGTTGGTAGACGGGTGTGTGGTCAACGGCTAGCTCCGGTCGAATGGTTTGGTGGGGTTTTTTTTCCAGAATTTTAGTCGGAGATGAAAATGCAATTATGGTTTAAAGGCTTAGTAAGATGGTTTATAGTATATTTACCACGGGGGGAGGGTTAACCTGGGTGCAGATCCATGGCATCCTTTAAACTAATTGGGGAGGGAAATCTGGGGGTCCACTTCTAGGGGGAGGAGGTTCGGGAGGGCTTGGGTAGGGTTAAGGGGGGTAAAAAAATTTAGCAGTAAAAAGAGCAGTAACAGAGGCATTGAACTAAAAGAATTTGAGAATCGGTGTAGAGAGATGTTTGAAAACTTAGACAAAAATGAATAATAAGTATCATATTTTTTATCAATGTTAATGGTATTCTGAATAAGTCCAAATACGGAGCTCTAATAAGGTGGTTGGCTTTCTGTTCACCACAGGTTTTATTTTTTCAAGAAACCCATCTGAAATCAAATTGTCCGAAATGATATCTTCCCAGGTGTTTCTTCCAAGCTTCCTTCGCCTCAGCTGGGTTAGCTAAAAGAGGAGTTGCCATAGATTTTTGTCGTAGTCTTCCGTGGGAGTTTGGACAAATTAAGAGAGACCCAATGGGGTGTTGGATTTGGGTAGAGGCTAAACTAAATGGGATGTGTTTAAATTTTGTAAAATACTATGGCCCAATAAGTGACGATACCATGCCACTACTGAGGACTACTGAGCTACTCAGAGGGATCCCGGGAAAATTAGTATTGGGTGGGGACTTAAATTTTATCCAAGATTTAAAAAAAGATACCTCCAATATGAACAAAAAAGAGTTGAAACCACAAACTAGAAAAGTCTTGGAAGCCCTAATGCAGGAACATCAGTTAGTGGACCAATGGCGAAATTGTAATCCGTTAGCGGCAGAATTTACGTCTCATTCTAACCAATTCCGTATGGCCTCAAGGATTGATTTCTTTCTTAATTCACGATCATTGTTGGTGTCAGACACTTCTTTAAGGATAAATCCCTTCTCAGATCACTCTTTAATATCACTCAAGTGTGTGATTGAAGGGGGAGGAGAGGCCCAATCCAGGTGGCAGATGGATCGTCTACTCCTCCAAGACAACAACTGGGTGACCCTAACAAAAGATTGGATACTAGAGTTTTTTAACCTTAATAAAGGCACTGCAGAAATCTTCTCAGTCTGGGGCGGGTTTAAAGCAGCTATTCGAGGTCAGATGATCGCACGCACAGCTGCTCAGAGGAAAGAAAGGTGGGACAAGATCAACAACTTCCAACAGAATGTGTCTAATGCAATGAATAATAGTAATTTGGGTAGGGAGGACGCAACATTACAATTGGCAAGGGCAAAGGCTGCCTTAAACGAATTGTTTGTAATTGAAGAAATAAACAGCTCTAGAACGTACCAACAGAGAGTTTACGAGGAGAGCCAAATGGTGGGAAAGATGCTAGCAGGGCAAACTAAAACCACACAGGCGAAAGCCACTATAACTGATATCATCGCTCCTATAACGCAAAATATTGTTGAAGAAAAAAATGACATAGCTCGGGTATTTCTGGACCATTATTCTAAGTTATATTCTACAACCTACAAGGTAGGGTCAGATTGTATCTATAATTATTTTGATGAAGTTAATATCCCCATTTTACCTGGTCCGTCATTGGTACAATTAGAGAGCGAAATTTTAGCCTCTGAAGTTTCAGATATAGTGAGATTAATTGCTGGGGCAAAAGCGTGTGGCTCAGATGGGCTCCCAATCGAATTTTACAAGACTTTTGTTAAAGAACTGACCCCATTTTTCGTTAAGTTATTTAATTTTGTTCGATTGGGAGGAGTGGTCGTTCAAGTTTTAAAGAGTCTATTATTGTTAGTTTTGTTAAAAAGGGGAAAAATTAGAAGGATGTCAACTCATATAGACCGATCAGTCTTCTTAATGCCCATTTTAAGATTCTTATGAAAATATGGGCCCAGTGGTTCACACCAATTGCTCAGGCGTTAATTCACTCTGACCAGTCAGGCTTCGTTTCAGGAAGGTCTATGTCATTAAACACCGGGTTTTTAATTCAGACGTTAGATTTTGTTTCGGTTAATAAAATTCCTACTTTAATTTCAATGGTTGACGCAGAAAAAGCCTTCAACATGGTGAATTGGGAGGCACTTTTTATTGGTTTATTAAATTTGGGTTTCCAGTAATGATAATAAGCATGTTAAAAAACATATATCAGGATGCGCAGGCAAAAGTGGTAGTCAATGCCAACTCGATAGGAGCGATTGATATCAACCGTGGCACCAGGCAAGGTTGCCCGATGTCCCCTATCCTATTTACCTTTTTTATTGAGCCCTTGGCAATAAGAATACGCAGTAACCCTAATATCAAGCCACCTTTAGAAGTAATGTCAAAAGTTAAATTATTCGCAGATGATATTATTTTATAGCTTCATCCCGATAAATTTTATTTTGATAATGCTCTCCAAGAGTTTAACCAGTTTGAACGAATTGGTGGTTACAAGATTAACCAGAATAAAACCGAGGTGCTAGCAGTGAATTTCGGACTGCAACTTTTTAACATCAAATTTAAGATCACAAGCATTGAAGAACGAACCGATCAGATACCTAGACATTTATGTCTCCAATCAATTCGATCAACTATATAGCTTGAACTATCTAACAACTAAGAATAAAATTAGAACTTTACTGGAAAGATGGACTTTATTGCCCTTAACTTTGATTGGCAGGGTCGAACTTATTAAAATGTCGATCCTTCCTTTGCTGGTTTTTCTTTTTTTAAATGTTCCACTAAAAAATCAATTTACGCTATTTTAGGGAGATTGATTCGATGGTCAGGGACTTTGTTTGGAATAAGAAAGTGGCAAGGGTGAAATTAAGTACACTACACATGGGGGCCTAGCTTTACCAAATATACAAACATACTACACGGCCGCAATAATGGATCTTGCAGCTCGCTTATTGGCACCTAATAGACAGCTCGACATGTTTTTTTACGAAAAAATGGTCCATGAGGCAGGCTCGCAAGTTCCGATATTTTTAAAAACAGCAGAATTACCAAAGAAGACCAGATATAAGACCATTCGAGATATAACATATAGATTACAGTCTTTTTTTAAACAGGAAGTGGGGGGTGGTTTGTGCTATTTAAGAATAGAGAGGTGCAAGAGCCTCGGTCTTCAAATCCACTCAAGTAAAATTCAAAAATGGATGGAGACAGGCTTTGGGGATTTGGGGTCCTTCTTTGTTTCAGGGAGGCTCATTTCTTGTCAAGAGGTCCTGGCCAGGTCCGATTATAAAATAAAAACTGCATTTTTGGAATTCTTAAATTTTATACATAAATACAATGTACCGGCAGGGGAAATGCCCCTGGCTATTGCCCTATACAAAGTAAAAATAACAGGATTAGGGAATTGGTATACATTTCTCAAGAAGGTGGAAGCATCTCCACTAGTTGATGGAATCCTGGCCAAAATATCCTTGGAAACCAACTGTTCCTTCTCGTGGCAGGAGTAGGAGGGGATCTCAGAAGTGGGTTGTAAGTCCCTCAGAGCAGCCAATTTTATGAGAATGTCATTCCTATCCCGTTGGCTGGCGTACCTCACTCCTATAGCATTAATCAAGCGCTTTTCGGGAGTAGAAAACAAATGCTTTAGATGTCAGTTACACAAGGGGGTGATTGGTTGCACATTTTTTATACATGCCCGAAGCTGTTTGATTTTTGGTGTAAGATCTTTTCTTCAATCAGCAGGGCCATAAACAAAGTAATCGAACCCGAAGCCGAAATAGCCCTGTTTGGCATCTCAACAAAGAGAAAGGATTTGCCTAGTGCAGAAGTAACTTACACTCAATCTGCACTTCCGTCGCCCGTTCTCTAATCCTTCAAAACTGGAGGTCAGAGGAGGTACCATCTTATTTTAAATGGGTAAATAAAATGCTACGGATGAAAAAATTTGAAGAGGCGTATGCTAAAAGAGTAGGGTCAACAAGAAAATGTATAAATATCTGGAAATATTTTCCGATTAGTGCATCCACCACTACCACATAGCATTTCACATGAGAATATACTAAGAACACATGGGGTCTGAGGTATAGAAATGAATACTATCCACCGAAAAAGCAGCACTTTAATATAAATTATACGGCACAATTGCACTTTAAATTTTTTAGCACTTAAGCACTTGAGCACTTTAAATCAAAGGCTCAATTGGAGGAGAGTACTCAGTTTTCTGCACTAGCCGTGTGTCAATTATTGATGCTGCTAAACTGTTTAATAGTAACTGTAATTGAATGTTCTTGGTTCTTTGGTTTTAGCTGTTTTTTTTCTCTCGTTTTGGCTCCATTTTGCTGATACTTGAATGTTTATTAATGATTGTTGGCGAATCATATGAATTATCCGACTGCGCGTGATTTCATTCTGATTTTAAATCTGATGATGTGTATAATAATCCCTGGTGAAGTATTTTTTGTAATTTAGGTACTTTTTTGTATTTCTTGCACTGACCTCTGCTCTGCTCAATAAAAACGTAATAAAAAAAAAAATAACGACACATTTAGATGTACAAAGGTAGGCATCTAAAACAAGCATTTCTGGGTTCCATCTGAGAAGAGATTAAGAGGAGAAGAATGTTAAGCTGGGAATGATTATCTAAGGTTAATGTAGAGAAGCTGCCTCAAAAGTGTGTAGAGAAAAATTGATATTCCATTATTCAAAAGCTGAAACTGGGTCTTGAACTATCTCACGCCATGTGTAAAAGTTTGGGTTTTATTCCGACAAAGAGTGGGTAAGATTGGACAGGGACTTCATAGAGACCAAAAGGCATAAGAAAGACTGTGGATGTTTCAAGGAAGAATACAGAACAATGCTTGGCAGAGCAGAGGCACCGTTAGAAGATGGCCACTCCAAAGACAAACCTAGTGATTAGTCCTACCTTTCTTTCAAGCCTAGTCAACATGCCAAGCGTCCTCCTTTACTTTGTAACTTAGGGCCATATTATCAAGAAAGGGTGATACATTATCGCCGCTTTTATCGGCAGGAAACTGTTGCTAAAGCGGCGATAATGGGCTTGATAATATGTCCTTGTGAATTCCCATAGAAGCCTAGGTTAACTCCAGAACCGAAATGTATCGCCCTTTCTTGATATTATGGCCCACAGTTCTGATGATAGTCTTATCTCTATTTCAAGCTAATGGTACATGCCACCATCTTGTATCTAGGGACCCTAGGTCGGGGCTGTAAGGAGCTCATCCCAAAATAAAGAGCAGATTTCTGCCCAGTTGCAATAGTAACCCACGAAGTAAATAAAAACAATCAGCAATGATCAGTTGGTTTAAGGTAGATGCTCACGGTCCAGCTCATAGAATTGGAATCATTTTCACCCTCTCAGAAAGTTCGGCTCCCACAACAAACAGCTTGCACCACACTCGCAAAATGGGGAGGAGCGGGGAGAGCTCAACTGCATAGTTAATTCCTTCGCCAAGTCACCTAATACCTGCAAATCTTGATCGTCTCCTCTTTATAGCACTTACACGTAATGAGCATGGAGGGAGGAGATGCCGGATGTTTTACCTGTCAAATCAATCCTCAGTCGCCGCAGTGGAGCCTCTCCCGGCCATCCCAGCTAAATGCACACACATTTACCAGCACTCAGGACATCCCACCTACCATGCGGCGGGCTCCAAGTTCCAGAACGGAGCGGTCGGAACACCGCCATTAGAGCACACCAGTGCGCGGCTCACATGGCCAGGATGTCATCTCCAGGGTGGTGGGGCTCCTACCCATCGCCCGGGCCAGCTAAACACCTCCGTCCAAAGAACAGTATCTGCCTGGTTTGACCTGCAAGGAGCAACCCTTTGGGACAAGCGAACAACTGCTCCCTGGGCGTCGGAGGGAAGGGGTTCCAAGCTCCCAGGCTGCACCCTCCACTGATAGGCAGGAGTCACTCAACTGAACGGGCACCCACAGCGTCACTCACCTGGCAGTAGAACATTCATGGCCGACTCCTTTGAAGACCATCGAGGATCTGGTTATTCAGCAACTGCTGCTCCACTTGAGTCACCACCGAGCTAGCCGTCGTTCAACACATCTGATCCCTGCGCAGATGCAGGGCGAGGTAGTTGATTACCGCCAATGCCGATGAGTAAAATACCACGATCACCAGAAAATTAAGACAGAGGCAGGAGGTTGGAAGGCAGGTATTAAATCAGGATAACTAGAGAGTTGTAATCCCAGATCCCGGAGCTCCTCTTCTAAGATCCATCAATGTGGCCATGTTGTTACCTAATCTTCAATCTTCCATTTTTCAAAGTAATGAAAATTCTGTAGTTTGAGGGTGTCTGCGATAGGCCCTGGGGTTATATACCAGGCATTGACAACAGCTCGCGCCTAGACCCTGTAGTACTGATCATATAGGTCCATTTACAAAACATATTGGTCCTTGTTATTGTCAATAGTTTTTTTCGAAATTCCTCAGCAAGGCCAAAGTGATCACACTCGCTAAACCAAAGTAATCAAGCCTATTGAGGTTACGTAATATATGTCAATTTGTAACAGTAGGATTCAGTTTGCGTGTTCCACAGGTCCACCCAGCGGGGGCTTGAATACCTCATCTCCCTCCCCACATGGGGGGAGGTCGCCACAACAGTCCTTCATTATAAGTCCCTGGCTGCTTCATCTAAAATCAATTAGACGCCCAGGTGTTTTGTTTTGCTTGTAAAATGTTAAAATCTACATTGAACATTTTTATGGAAGAAAATCTGTGTGATAAGCAGTCTCTCTTGAGATAAATTAGATTGCCGCCAAGAGTTGTTTCAATGCTCTGCTTACACTGCAGAAAACAAGAGATGTCTAAGTACCAACCTGTCATAAACGCCAACTGCAGCAACAGCGGCAGGCAGGGGGCGTCCAGCCTGCTGTGTCTAGTGTTTACATGGGTGACTGATGTCATCAGTTCTTGCCATTAACTGGAGCGAGCTATTAACCCCATGGAGAAAGACATGATATGCCAAGGACGGATCCTGATAGCAAACACAGCTGCATAGTTCAGCACTGATTGGAGTTCTACTCCATAATCATGGAGCTGGAACAAGTCAGTCTGTTCTTCCTTTTCTGACTGTCCGCGAATTCACCAGCGCGTGCTACATGAAACGTTACCTGCTGTGCTCCTCTGTTTCTGTGAAGCATTGAAACAGCTTTCCTTTCTTAGCTCCTTATCTTACATGCAATATTTGGAAACGTCATAAAATGCTCACCTCAGGCCCAATTCACAAAGGTAAACTGAGCTGAAAGTCTAATTTTACGACATTCGGTATTCGCAAAGGGCATTTACGAGTAGTAAAGTTAGACTTTTTTCTCATTTAAGTTTAAGTTTTGGTCTTAAGTTTAACTGAGACCAAAACTGAGAAAAAAGTCTAAATTTACTACTCGTAAATGCCCTTTGTGGATACCGAAAGTCCTAAAGTTAGACTTTCATCTCAGTTTACCTTTGTGAATCGGGCCCCTAGTAGTTTTTAATGGTGGATATGACTGGCTGGACCCCTCATCTAGTAATATTTTCACAGGTTTAGCAAATAATACAGCTACTCCTTCACAAGGACGCCTAAATGCAAAAAGCCATACTTAAAACTTCAGCTCTAAATCATTTAGAAGAAAATAGCAATGTATGTTCTAATTTTTAGGCCAAAGTGTCTCTAGTACCTCCTCGTCCACTTCCTCGTTGCAGTCCGATATCATTGAGGGGTGTCCACCTGCTCAGACAGATACACTGTTATCCTACTTCTCTTTCACAGATATTCCAAAAAACAAAAAAATAGGCACCACCTTCATTATAGATAAAAGGTAATGCCCCTTTCCTCCAAGGAAATCCTCTTTTGTCTGTCCTTTGGGCAGGGATCCATGGTAGATCAAGGGCATGTTGTCAGGGCCATTTTAGGTGAGGCTGGGACATCCACATCTTCTGCTTCCAGTTTAAGTAACTGGCACTCTGTAAAGAAAGCCTTGCAAATAAGACCGACAGATTGGGAGAATTCTGTATTCTGGAGTACTTTTTAGTGGTCTTTTCCTAACTGCAGTCCACCTTGGAAAGACAATACAGTAATACACAGGCTCAGTAGGGTGTTACTTTTCTCATAGAATATTGCCCTAATTCCCTGATGTTCAAAAAGCTCTGTGTAAAATAGGATTGTTTGGTAGTAGGTCTCTTTGCAAGCAAAGAGAATGTTCTCTGTAAGTATGAGCGTAAAATCCGTTCCGCTCGCAGAATTTGCGGATTTTCGGCAAATTCGCAATCCGCGAATTCTCGCGAATTTGCCGACAATTCGCAAATCCGGGCGCAGCGGATTTTTTTGCTCGGTCGTGCTTGACAAATACAAAATTGCGGCGCGTGGTGTTCACTTACCGTCATTCAGCGTTTGAAGAGTTGTTTTTCTCCATGTTTGTGTTTGCTGTGCCATTTTGGATCTTGCTGCGTGATCCCACGGGAGTTTGTCGACCGCGATTACGTTATCGCGGCTCGCCACCTTGCACAGCGAGAGTTTGTCATTGCGAGTACGTCGTAAAGGCTCGTGAACACGTATCGCGGGAGTAAACAATTGCGAACTCGTAGATGCGGCGGGCAGCAACAATCTCGCATTCGCGAAATTGCAAAATTTGCAATTCTGCACAAGAAATCCACCAGCAGGTAGCATAAACCTTCTGAAAATGATGATTTTTATCAGAATAACTCCTCTGGTTGACATTGGCTTGCACTTCCTGTTCCTGTCCAGCAGGCTCCTCCCAGTGCTTTGTTCATGTCCTGGTCACTTTGATTTGGATCTTGACCTGGAAGGATTACTTTTTGTGGATGCTGCTGGATATTTGGATTTGAGGCCTTTTTGACTTTCTTTGGATCACTTTTGGATTAGAAATTTCACAAGTAAGTTGATGCTGTTTGTTTGGGGCATTACAGTTGCTGCAACTACAATTTTGGAACTTTTTCAGAACAATAAATAAAATATATTGTGGGTAGCTGCAGTATCCAGTAGGACCAGGGTTAGTTATGGATGCATGATACAATTGTTTTGTTGAATTTTAACATCATTTAGGGCATGGATGGCATTGGATTGGGGTGATTTTTGTGTGTTTTTCGATTTTTTGGCTGTTATTTGGGCCTTTTGCCCAGGGGTACTCAGTGGTGCATGGACTGAATCTTTCTGTGGGGTCTCTTTAATGTAAACATCATGGAGGGCATGGATGGCATTAGATTGTGGTGATTTTTGTGTGTTTTTTGATTTTTTGGCTGTTCTTGGGGCCTTTTCCCCAGGGGTACTCAGTGGTCCATGGGCCTAGTCTTTCTGTGGGGTGTCTTGAATTTAAACATCATTGAGGGCATGGATGGCATTGGATTGTGGTGATTTTTGTGTGTTTTTCGATTTTTTGCGGTGGTGTTGGGGCCTGTCCATGTGGGAGGGGACCATTTTGAGGACTGGTACAGGCAGGGCCTGGCCATGTGGGTGGGGGTCTAGGGGCCATTTTGAAGCCAGGCAGTGTGCTTTGTTGTGCCATAGGCCTGCACCCAGTCAGCCATGCTTTCATCCATTATGCCCAGGGGTACTCAGTGGTGCATGGGCCTAGTCTTTCTGTGGGGTGTCTTGAATTTCAACATGATTGAGGTCATGGATGGCATTGGATTGTGGTGACTTTTGTGTGTTTTTCGATTTTTTGGCTGTTGTTGGGGCCTGTCCATGTGGGTGGAGCCATTTTGAGATCTGGTCCAGGCAGGGCCTGGCCATGTGGGTGGAAGTCTAGGGGCCATTTTGAAGCCAGGCAGTCTGGTGATTTTTTTGTGTTTTTTGATTTTTTGGCTGTTGTTGGGGCCTTTTGCCCAGGGGTACTCAGTGGCGCACGGACTGAGTCTTTCTCTGGGGTCTCTTTAATGTAAACATCATGGAGGGCATGGATGGCATTGGATTGGGGGTGATTTTTGTGTGTTTTTCGATTTTGTTGCTAATTTGGGGGGCTTTTGCCCAGGAATACTCAGTGGTGCATGGACTTAGTCTTTCTGTGGGGTCTCTTCAATGTAAACATCATGGAGGGCATGGATGGCATTAGATTGTGGTGATTTTTGTGTGTTTTTCGATTTTTTGGGGTGTTGATGGGGCATGGCCATATGGGTGGGGGCCATTTTGAGGACAGGTACAGGCAGGGCCTGGCCATGTGGTGGGAGTCTAGGGGCCGTTTTGAAGCCAGGCAGTGTGTTTGTTGTGCCATAGGCCTGCACCCAGTCTGCCATGCTTTCTTCCATTATGCCCAGGGGTACTCAGTGGTACATGGGCCTAGTCTTTCTCTGGGGTGTCTTGAATTTCAACATGATTGAGGGCATGGATGGCATAGGATTGTGGTGATTTTTGAGTGTTTGTCGACTTTTTGGGGTGGTGTTGGGGCCTGGCCATGTGGGTGGGGGTCAAGGGGCCTTTTTTAAGCCAGACAGTGTGCTGAGGCCTGCACCCAGTTTGCCTTGCTTTCAACCATTATGCCCAGGGGTACTCAGTGGTGCATGGGCCTAGTCTTTCTCTGGGGTGTCTTGAATTTAAACATCATTGATGGCTTGGATGGCATGGGATTGTGTTGATTTTTGAGTGTTTTTCGACTTTTTGGGGTGGTGTTGGGGCCTGGCCATGTGGGTGGGGGCCATTTTGAGGCCTTGGACAGGCAGGGCCTGGCCATGTGGTGGAGGTCAAGGGGCCATTTTGAAGCCAGGCAGTATGCTGAGGCCTGCACCCACTTTGCCTTGCTTTCAACCATTATGCCCAGGGGTACTCAGTGGTGCATGGGCCTAGTCTTTCTCTGGGGTGTCTTGAATTTAAACATCATTGAGGGCATGGATGGCATGGGATTGTGTTGATTTTTGAGTGTTTTTCGACTTTTTGGGGTGGTGTTGGGGCTGGCCATGTGGGTGGGGGCCATTTGAGGCCTGGGACAGGCAGGGCATGGCCATGTGGTGGGGGTCAAGGGGCCATTTTGAAGCCAGACAGTGTGCTGAGGCCTGCACACAGTTTGCCTTGCTTTCAACCATTATGCCCAGGGGTACTCAGTGATGCATGGGCCTAGTCTTTCTGTAGGGTGTCTTGGATTTAAACATCATTGAGGGCATGGATGGCATGGGATTGTGGTGATTTTTGAGTGTTTTTCGACTTTTTGGGGTGGTGTTGGGGCCTGGCAATGTGGGTGGGGGCCATTTTGAGGCCTGGGACAGGCAGGGCCTGGCCATGTGGTGGGGGTCAAGGGGCGATTTTGAAGCCAGACAGTGTGCTGAGGCCTGCACCCAGTTTGTCTTGCTTTCAACCATTATGCCCAGGGGTACTCAGTGGTGCATGGGCCTAGTCTTTCTGTGGGGTGTCTTGAATTTAAACATCATTGAGGACATAGATGGCATGGGATTGTCGTGATTTTTGAGTGTTTTTCGACTTTATGGGGTGGTGTTGGGGCCTGGCCATGTGGGTGGGGGCCATTTTGAGTCCTGGGACAGGCAGGGCCTGGTCATGTGGTGGGGGTCAAGGGGCCATTTTGAAGCCAGGCAGTGTGCTGAGGCCTGCACCCACTTTGCCTTGCTTTCAACCATTATGCCTATTGCCTAGGGGTACTCAGTGGTGCATGGGCCTAGTCTTTCTGTGGGGTGTCTTGAAATTAAACATCATTGAGGGCATGGATGGCATGGGATTGTGGTGATTTTTGAGTGTTGTTCGTCTTTTTGGGGTGGTGTTGGGGCCTGGCGATGTGGGTGGGGGCCATTTTGAGGCCTGGGACGGGCAGGGCCTGGCCATGTGGTGGGGGTCAAGGGGCCATTTTGAAGCCAGGCAGTGTGCTGAGGCCTGCACCCACTTTGCCTTGCTTTCAACCATTATGCCCAGGGGTACTCAGTGGTGCATGGGCCTAGTCTTTCTCTGGGGTGTCTTGAATTTAAACATTATTGAGGGCATGGATGGCTTGGGATTGTGGTGATTTGTGAGTGTTTTTCGACTTTTTGGTGTGGGGTTGGGGCCTGGCCATGTGGGTGGGGGCCATTTTGAGGCCTGGTACTGGCAGGTCCTGGCCATGTGGTGGGGGTCAAGGGGCCATTTTGAAGCCAGGCAGTGTGCTCAGGCCTGCACCCAGTTTGCCTTGCTTTCAACCATTATGCCCAGGGGTACTCAGTGGTGCATGGACCTAGTCTTTCTCTGGGGTGTCTTGAATTTAAACATCATTGAGGGCATGGATGGCATGGGATTTGGGGGAGTTTTGAGTGTTTTTCGACTTTTTGGGATGTATAACTGATGTTTCTCTGGCTTCCATTGCTTTTAGGGGCACAAGAGAACTTGCAGCACAACGTCACGTGACGTCACATGTGGCCACAGACAAGACAACTCTGCAACTCGTGCAACTGCGGCCTGCTGTTCTGACATCTCAAGAAGATGGCCCCAAAGATAGTTGGCCGTGGCGCCTCCGCTTAAAAAGTCGCCAGTGCAACTGCCAGTAAGAAGGAGCAGAAGAAGTAAGTGGCACCACCTACCTAGCAGACTGGTGTGCCCACCAACACCTTTTTTGGGAGAAAAAAAACTACGCCTGCAGCAGCAGCTTTGTACGCCGGGGACCAAGCTGGAAGCAGCACCTCCGCCTTATTGGGCTCAGTGCCACCACGCCAAGTTAGGTCCATGAACACCATGAGTGCTGCTGCGGCAGTCACTTTGGTTGTTGAATTACCATCGACCAATGATCTTGGCTCATCACAAGAAAGTACCATCCAATCAACACCGGCACAGCCACAACGACAACCACAGGTGCAACTAGTACAAGCGCTAGTACATGGGCAAGGAGAGGTGCCAGGAGAGGCGCATGGAGAGGCGCATGGAGAGGTGCAAGGAGAGGCGCTAGTAGAGCCACAAGTAGAGCCGCAAGGAGAGGCGCAAGTAGAGCCGCAAAGAGAGGCGCATGGACAGGTGAATGGAGAGGTGCAACTAGAGGTTCATGGAGCGGCACAACTGCCTACAACACTTGTACCTCCAGAAGTAGGGGCACATCAGGAAATTGCTATTCAAGAGGGTTATCCAAGGAAGCCACTCCTCCTAATGATGATTATCCATTGTCTTCCAGATCCCCAGCAAGAAAAAGGTCAAGGAGGGATACCACAAGTTCTTCTTCAAGCCCCCTTCCTTCTGATGATGCTGATGTTGATTGGAACCCACCAATGCAGTCTGAGAGTGAGTCACCCCATGATGAGCCGATAAAGGTAGCTAAGCCTAAAAGGAAGGCTCCCGCAAAGCTTCCACTTATGGGTGATGACGATGAAAAGAAGTGGTATCTTCTGCTGCTGATGAACAGTCGGATGATATCACAGTCATCACTCCAGCCCCAGCAGGCATGCAGCAGACAGACATTTTAACCCTAGCCCTAATGGCTGCTGAGCGGGATATGGGCGGCGTGGCACTGGTACCACCAGCATTAACTACAACACCAACACGACCTACAGCTTCCATCTTTTTTAGTCAGAAGGGCCAGCATGGACCTCCATCCAGCTCGACCTCAAGTAGTGGTGCTGTAAGTGAACAACAGGAACAAATTCAGCCACGGCCATCCTCCACTTCATCTGACATTGAAAGTCAGAGTAGCACCTATACCACCAGCAGACATCACCCGTCCCCAGTTTGGGACTTCTTTACTGTTAGCACAAAGGCTGAAAACATGGTTGTTTTGTTCGATTTGTAAAGTATTCGTTGGTCGGGGTAAGCTTGGTACTAACTATGGTACCGGAGGCCAGAGAGGTCATCTCAAACAACACCACCCTATCCAGTGGGAAGCACACATTAGGAAGATAGAGGAAGCCAAAAGAAAAACAAATCCAAATGTATCCATTGATACTGAATCTGATGATTACGAGAATCTGATTGTGCAGGGGAAAGTGAAGAAGTGACAGACATTTTTTCTGGTACACCCAGTACCACTGGCAGCAGCACTGCAGTGGTATCGTCCACACCCTCTATCCCTGCAACATCTATGAGGCACACTAAGAGTGTTGGAGAGACACCAATGTGAAAAACTACATCAATGAGCCTAACTGGTTTGAAGAGGTCATCATCATCATCATCAAGTAAAATGATCCAGCCCTCCATTAGCGGAATGTTCTGGTCGGAGGCGCCATTTGAACGCAACCACCCAACGGTACGTCTGTAGAACGCAAAGCTGGCTAAAATGCTAGAGTGGACCTTCTGCCTTTTTCTTTCGTGGAAGGGGTGGGGTTTCTAGAACTAGTAGCAACAGTCTGCCCTAAATGGAAGGTTCCAAGCCGGTCCTATTTTGCCAGAGTTGCGATTGACCTGTGTCGATGGAGCATTGAAAACATCCCTATATAAGAAATCTACTGACAAGAACACTATCTTGCACCACAAAAGTTATCACCCTAGAAGCCTAAAGGCGAATTTGCCTTACGGCCAAATGCTGCGCATTTGGAGGAATTGCTCAAAGATAGGGGACTATGACCACCATGCCCAGTTGTTCTGTATTGAGATGATCCACAGAGGATACCCAAGGAAGCTTTTGAAGCATTCCTACAAAAGAGCTCGATTTACTCCTCGAGAAGTATTATTACAAATGAAAGAAAAGAAGGAGATAGATCAATTGGTATGTGTGACAACTTTTGGGCCAGATACGCACAAGCTTAGACAAGCTGTGCTAAAAAATTGGCATCTTTTGGAGTACCTGGAGTGTCCCTTCCCGCGACCAATTTTTGCATACCTTTTGCATACCAGAAGAATCGGAGCTTGGGACAACAAATTGTTAGAGCAGTTCTTCCCAAGCCCCAACCCAAACATGACCTCCTTGCCTTGTGGGACATGAAACCAATAGAAGGCCACCATAAATGTGGCAATTGTGTTTCATGTGGTAGTACTATCGAAGGAATCGAGTTCCAGCATCAGGGAGTAAAATGGAAACATATTGGGTTTTCAAATTGCAGGACACGAAACGTAGTTTATGTGATGATTTGCCCTTGTCACAAGATTTACATAGGAAAAACAAATCAGCAGGTCAACCTGCGCATAGGGCAGCGCAGATCGAGAATAAAAAAGAAAACATTCACTGCGCCCATGGTTGAACATTTTGTGCAGATGTCCCACAATGACAATGACTTCAAATGGTCAGTCCTTTTTACAATGAATAACGCAGAGCGCCCTGTCGACATTGACAAGAAGCTTCTTGAAAAAGAAGCATATTTGATTTTGAAATTTAATTGTATAATGACTGGGTTAAATAGAATGTCTGAATTGTCAAGAATTTGAGGATCGGTGTCCCGTTGCTGGTTTGTAGTTGCTGTGGAGATAGCGATATGCTATACTAAAAGGATAAAGATCTTTGTCTATAAGCCACCATTTACAAGCCACCACCAGAATGATACTCTATTTAAAACTGGCCACATAACTAGCGATGCTTCCGAATTAATGTGGTAATTAATTTATGATGGACTCTCCAAACTCTTTCAGGCAGCCCATGCACAAAATCCCGTTCGAGACTACAGCACCCATGATGCATCTAACCACAAGGTTAGAGTTCCTTTAAGTAATGTTAAATGGCCGCCGGTCTTAGACACGGCGAGTGAAGGAAGCAGCGCATCAACTTTGTGCAAGCGGAGCAGACCGCATTTCAGGTAAAAGCCCCGGCATACTCATAGCGGTTTCTCGCGGATGCTAATGAAAACGGAGAGAATGCGACTAAAATAATATTGCGTCTCTATTTACACAGAGGGATTAATTCCTGCTGACACGGCTTTCAAGCCCACGAGGATAAACAAAGATGAGCCTTAGCAACGCGAAGCCCCTAACGGGACAGCAGATGGGGGCGAGAGGAACTCCCTCGTTTGATTGAAGCAAACAGGTAGGACGGGAGATTATTACATAAGATAAATGTTTGAATACAAGCAGTGTAATAAGCATGGGTCCTTACAGAACGTTATTGTTCCAATAGGTGTAAGCCTTAGCTGCTTGGAACTAGGTGGCGCAGCCCAGCTGCAACATGAGAGTGAACTATAAACAAGGTATGGCAAGCTTGCGACATTGATAAAGGTAACAAAAATGCCATCCGATATAGCAATGTTGCTAAAAGCATCATATGTTTGTTTGCAACATATGATTTAAGTAAACAGAGAAAAATATTCCTCCGCCCCTCCCACAGCGCCAGTCCGCGCAGACGGAGGTATGTAATTTACTAGTAATTTTTACTTTGTTTACGACTGATTGAAAAATACATATCCTACATACAGAAGTAATATGTGGTTAATTTCTAGATTACAAAGTGCGCCATCCACTATTTGAAGAAAAGAGTGAATCTATCGACAGAAGTGACTTATGGTCACCTGCTTAGGAAGATACAGGTACAAATATTTTTGTCCCAAACGACTTGATAGTTAGTGAAGAGGCCAACAGGTTGTCATTAAAACTTCATGTTTTTTTGCATCCTAAACAGATGATTAACAGAGCCCTGATGAGAGATTGGGGAGTAATGACCCGAACTCGAAACGCGTCGGCAAATCCAGCAAGAGCCAATTACTGCATCTAGTGTTTTTGATTAAGAGATATTAGCTTTGCTACTCTTGTTCTGAATTATGTCTCTTTAGGATTGAATTAATGAAATGATTTAGTGTATTCAAACTTAATGCATTGGATTTTGTACATGTTTATTAGATGTAATTTTTTGTATATATTATTTTGATGTCATTTCCTTAGGTGGTTTTGTAATGTTTTATGTGAATATGAAATGTATTGAATGAATAAGATCGTAAGTGCCTTTTTGGCATGTGTATTCTTTTGCTGCCTTTCAAACTTTCTAAAGTATACTAGTTTCCATAAAGAATATATGAATAATAGGTATAAATAAATGTACCAGACCAGATTTAATGAATTTGTTTATTTGGTCACTGTTAAAATCATATTGCAAGCAGTGTGAGAAGGGGGCATTTTTATGTGTGTTTTGACATTATAAAACGGTCCAGTCCTCCCTCAGCCCCCTAAGGACCTAACTCCTTTTTTGCGCAATTTAGAGCGGATGCTGATCCGCGAGAGTGTATACGGGCAGAAACTATTCTTTAGGAGTGGAAGGATTATAGATCCTTCAAATACTATGGCAAAAAAAGATACACTTTCTTTCAGTGAGAGTCATGTCCAGTCTCTCATAGCCTCTTCACCGTTTGGTTTGATCGCTTTAAGTACTACTGCTAAGCAGCAGAACGAGTCAGATAAGCTTACAAGATTGTGCAAAAAACATGTGAGAACCGAATTCCACGGATACTTTCTATTAAAACACTTGCCGGGTGGAACCATTCCCTGGGGACTCCAGGTTAAAAACACGCCTGTCATTTTTGTGGAAGAAACTGAATATAAAAAGGGATTTAGCTTCATAAATACTGAGTGGAGCCGGGACCTGATGGTCCATACCATTGAGATGGCCCAAAGGTTATGTGTGAAGGAGTTGGAGGAAATAGAGGAATTAACAAAAGCGATAGCTAACAACCCGGCAGTCACGGACGCCAAAACTCTTCTTGACAAAATTGAAAAGGACATACAGGTATTTAAAGACATTACGATCAATAATAAAAGTCTGAAATACGAGAAGGATGAGAGTGGACTATAAACAAGGTATGGCTGGCTTGCGACATTGATAAAGGTAACAAAAATGCCATCCGATATGGAAAGGGGCGACCATTCGGTCCCCCCGAACGTATGGTGGAGTACCACGATCCCCCCGGGAAGCCATCTTGGGCGGGAGGTGAGTCTCGGCTGGTATGCCCGAAGCGGCGTAGCCGGGGCGCGCCTTTTTCCCGCCCTAGAGTGGGCTGGCCTAGACACCGACGCGGCCGGCCACGCCCTCGGAGGCAGGCGGGGGCGGGTTCACGCCCACCCTGAAGACGGATAAAAGGAGCGGAAGCCAAGAAAGCATCCTCTTGTTCCTCTGCTCTGAAGCTGCACCTCCCCGCTGCACGTGAGCTCGAGACGGAACGAAGAGCCAATTTTGAGCGTTGTAATCTTTCTTTTGTCTTACAGATATCCCGTCTGAGAATGCCCAAGAAAGTCGGAAAGCGGGTCGGTACTGAGGAGATGCTCCGCATGCTCATGAAGGAGATAGCCGATCTGAAGAAAAAGGTTGAGGCTAAGGACGGGGAGGGAGGACCGAAACGGCCTTTGCAGGGAACAATCCCCGGTGGAAAAAGCAAGAGGCCCAGAAGGGGAGCACTTGGGGGAGAGACCCCGGTTCCCGAAACCCCACGAGAGGAGCCAACCCCGGTGCCGAAAGAGGGGAATCCAATCCCTGTGGTGGTCACCCCCGTGAACAGGGAGGATATGCCCCCCGAGTTAGCGGCACAATTGGCAGCGTGGTTGGGAAAAGATAGCGAGGGCGCCACGGCTGACGACGCCCGGGCAGTAATGAGGCAACTGCGGGAATCTAGGGAGGCTGCGAAGGCAACATCTTCTGTTCCCCCGCAGGTTCCGGTGGCTGGAAGTACAGCAGGCCCAAGTTCGGCGACAAGCGCGGGGTCTACTTCAGGTAAGCGGCCATTGCCGATTGCGGGGGAGGGGTCTGTACCTTCTCGGAAGGAGAAGATTGCCCAGCACGTCCCACAAGAAATCAAGGAATTGATTTGGGCGGATAAATATGTAAACATGTTTTCATTGCTTACCGACCATTACGAGATCGAGCATGTGAAGAGTCAAAAGGAGCTCATGCATCCGAGTGTTTGGCACGCAAAAATGGCCGCCTTTAAGGTCGACGAGACCATTGGTACTTGGGGCAGAGCGTGGGGCATTTTTACTTCCATCATGGGTGAGCGCAGGCCCGAGTTGTTGACCGAGTTACCCATTTATCAGTCGCGTATTATGGAGTATTCTGTGGCATATGGGGGCAATCAGTGGTTCTGCTATGACAATCTGTTTAGAAAAGCTAAAGAACACAACCCATTGTTGTCTTGGGATTGTTACGACTCCGTGTCATGGCAAAAAATGGAGAGTACAGGGATGTTGAAGGTGCCATTGGTAGGGAGTAACGGGGGGGAATCTTCCCGCCAAAACTCTGGGACACCCTTTCGGACGGGTGCAGGTAACGAGTACCACTCGAAGCCGAGTGGCAACACAGGTAAAAGAGGGATCTGTTGGAATTTTAACAGAGGGAAATGTACTAGGCCCCAGGGGTCTTGCAAATTCAGACATGAGTGTGGGGGGTGCGGGCAGCCATCCCATCCTGAGTCCATGTGCAGAGCCAAAACGGGTGATAACGGTGGTAAGGGAGGCGCCAAACAGGTCTAATATAGTCCGAGGGGCACCTTTACCGACCCCGATTGATACCATGGCAATGATTCCTTGGCTCAGCGAATACCCGGATCATGCTTCCGCTGGGGTGTTACGGAACAGGTTTTCATATGGTTTCCGCATCCCAGTGGGGGATTTTCAGGGGGTACCAAACTGTAAGAATCAAATGTCGGTCTTACAGCACACGGCGGTGGTGCAGGTAAGGATTGGGAAAGAGGTGACTCGAGGTCGTGTCGCCGGTCCATTCGATCTGCCACCGGTTGCTAACTTTGTTTGTTCTCCTCTAGGGGTGGTCCCCAAGAAGGACCCGGGTGAGTTTCGGCTGATACATAATTTGTCAGCCCCACGTGGTCTTTCCGTGAATGACGCGATAGACCCGGAAGTGTGTTCGGTGCGGTACGCATCTTTCGATGAGGCCGTTGCCATGTTGAATAGCCTGGGGCCCGGGACGCTGATGGCAAAATCGGACATCGAGTCAGCGTTCCGGTTGCTCCCGGTACACCCAGACGATCAGCGTCTCCTTGGTTTTCAGTTTCAGGGTCGCTATTACATGGATAGATGTATGCCAATGGGATGCTCGATTTCATGTGCCTATTTCGAGAAGTTCAGTTGTTTTCTGCAGTGGGTATTCACAAGGAAGACAGGTTTCCAACATGTTATGCACTATCTCGATGACTTTCTGTTTTTGGGGGCAGCCGGGGATTCTGAGTGTGGACAGGCTTTACATGAATTCTGTGTCCTAATGAATCAATTCGGTGTGCCATTGGCGCCAGGTAAGACAGTGGGTCCCTCGACCTTGATCGAGTTTCTGGGGATCGAGCTCGACTCGGTGGAAGGTTGTTTTCGATTACCCAAGGAAAAAGTGTTAAAATTCAGGTTATCCCTTGAGACATGTATTCGTGCTACGAAAGTAAACCTGCATCAATTGCAACAGGTGGTGGGTCAGTTGAATTTTGCCCTAAGAGTAATGCCGATGGCGCGCCCCTTTTCCCGCTCGATTGCACAATCCATGGTCGGCTTGAAGGAAGGACATCATCGCACGAGACTCTCGGCAGAGGTTCGCCAGGACATGCGCATTTGGATTGCATTCCTGGCGGATTTCAATGGTCGAATTGTCTGGAACAAACCAGCGGTGTCTTCCGAGGAGTTGGGGCTTTGGACAGACTCGGCGGGGAGTATGGGTTTTGGCGCCATATTGGGTACACAATGGTCGGCTCAAAAATGGCCGTCATGGTGGCATGAGTGCGGGTTGACGAGTAACATTGCTTTTCTCGAACTGTTCCCTATTCTGGTGGCTTTGAAAACATGGCCAGAAGGGTTTAGGGATCACTCTGTGGTGTTCTGGTCTGATAACATGACCGTGGTTGAGTGTATCAATAGTCAGGCAGCACAATGCAAATTGATTCTGAGACTGCTCAAGGAAATTGTGTTGTTATGCATGCAACTGAATGTACTGTTTAGGGCGCGACACGTGCCGGGGGTGATGAACCAAGCGGCTGATGCGCTTTCTTGTTTCCGTATGCAGGCCTTCTGGGGTTTTCTGCCCACAGCGGACCCGGTGGCGGCACCCTTTCCCGAAGCTCTCTGGTCTCTCGGTGCCCCGAACTACAAAACCTCGTGGGAGAGAGTTTAGCACCCAGGACGAGGAAGGCATATGAAGGGGCGTTCCGTTCCTATTGGGCCTTTTTGGGTACTGCCGGGGGGGAGCTTTGGGGCCAGGAAGAGTTTGTAGTGAGATTCCTGCTCTCTTTACATCAGGCAGGCAAGTCAGTAGCTACGGCCCAGAGGCATCGGGCCGCCATTTCCTTTATGGTAAGGGCTCATGGGATCCAGGACCCGACAGCGTCTTTCGTTGTGCAGAAAGCGATACGTGGGTGGCAACGCCTTGAGGGTCGCAGAGTAGACGATAGGCACCCGATAGGTCTGGATAAGTTGACCCTGTTATTGTCTGTACTACCGGCAACGTGTTCATCCCAGTACGAAGCAGTGTTGTTCCGAGCCGCATTTGCATTGGCATTCCATGGGGCTATGCGGGTAAGCGAATTAGTGGCAAAGAACAAGCATGATACGATGGGGGGACTGTGCCGGGAACACATTCGGGTCAGGGAGGAGACGATGACGGTCTCGTTTGTTAGGTCCAAATCTGATCAGGGTGCAATCGGGGACTGCGTAATCATTCAGAGGATCCCCGGGTCTTCCATGTGCCCTGTTGTGTGCGTAGAGGAATATTTAGCGCAGAGGGTGGCAGCATGGGGGGGGACCTTGTTGAGACACGCTGACGCCACCCCACTGACGAGGTGTCAGTTCCGGAGGGTGCTTGCGATGTCTATTTCGGCCGCGGGCTTGAACCCCGGCGAGTTCGGGACCCATTCCTTCCGGATAGGGGCTGCTACAGAGGCTACAGCCAGGGGTCTGAGTGTAGAACAAGTAAAACGTGTGGGGCGTTGGTCCTCGAACTGTTATAAGAGGTATGTGCGATTGCACATGTTGTGAAGCTGTAATGATGTACTCACGCTTCTTGTTTTTGTTTGGTTTTCAGTTGCGCAAGCCTATGAGGCGGGGCGGACTTTGCAGTCGACCCAACACCTGGGGACCAGCGGTCAGACATCACCGGCTGTGAAAAAGGAGGTGTGGGTCGTGGGCCACTCATACGTGAGGCGTGCCGCGGACGTATTCAAAGCAGGTGATATGAGTCACGTGGCTGGGGAATACGGGTTCAGGGTGTCCTTCTACGGAAAGGGCGGGCTCTGTATTGACCAGTTTCAAGTCTTTTTTGAGGGTTTGTTAGAGCGGACAAGGTCACCGCCATCTATAATCATAGTCCATCTTGGGGGTAACGACCTGGTGGCCACTGGTAGTCGACTTCTTCTTGAGGCAATGCTTTCCACAGTAAGTTGGTTGGCAAGAAGAGTTCCAGGGTGCACTATTGCATGGTCCCATATGATCCCACGGAAAGTGTGGCGGGGGGCTAATTTGGTTACTGCACTGAATCATTCAGTTAGGAAGATAAATAACAAAGTGAGTAGATTGTTTCGTTCAAATACACTGCATTCTGTTTCGCATGGTTGTATCAAGGGGGACAGTATGTATTTGGGGGACGGTGTTCATTTGTCCCGGGTGGGGAACGAGTTACTCATAGGAGACTTCATAGCCTGGTTAAGGGGTTTACAGCATGACCTTTAGGTAAGAGTGTTTTGTGGGGGGTCCGGATAGCCGGTCAACTATCCGGCCTGTGGCGGTAAGGTCATGATCGGTGAGCAGTAATTCGAAGATCCCTATGAGGGGGCGTCACCCATTACGGATGGGAGCGCGCGGGGGAGGTGGCCAATTGGCCCCTCAACGGGGAGGCGGTCCTGTCTAAGGAGAGGCCGCCGGAAGGAAAGGAAAGGTGGTCAAGGCCCCTTCCTGGATAGGAGGGGCTACGGCCCCTCCTGGGGAATTTCCCGGGGCCAGGACATCTGCGACGGCAGATGGGTAAGTTGTGTGGGGTGCGGGAGGGGGTTTACGCTACCTTTTTAGACACCTCACACGAGTCCTCGAACGACCGTTAAATGGCGTCGAGTTTATTGGGGCCCCCGTCAAGTACAAAGGGAAATTGGTAGATGCACTTGAGGTACGCCTCTGTGCGGTCGCTCCTCTCACAAGTGAGGGGGGTATTTCTGGTTTAGGGATCTGACACCGGTTACGACCTTGCCGTTGGCCCTTAACGTTAGGATGTACAATTTCAAGTCAAATGTTTTGTAGGATGTTAGTTCGGCTAGGAGAACCTTTGTATTAGAGATCTGTTAAGGTTAGCCAAACATCGTAATTAACCCTGGGCGGAGTTCGCGGAGTGGGGCTTCGCGGAGCTACGCGAAGTGGGCGAGAAACTACGCCCACCTCCGCACTCCGCGTAGCCCCACTCCGCAAACACCATTGGCCGCCAGCCCCGCCACCCGCCTCCCTCCCGCCCTCCCTAAATACTTTAAAATACAATAATCAAATCATTTAAAAGCACTTACCTTGCCGCCGCTGCCCGCCGCGTCCCCGGGGCTCGCGATCTTCCGTCTTCCGTACTAATGCGCATGCGCGGGCGGCCGCGCATGCGCATTTTCTCGTGAAAATGCGCATGCGCGGCCGCCCGCGCATGCGCATTAGTACGGAAGACGGAAGATCGCGAGCCCCGGGGACGCGGCGGGCAGCGGCGGCAAGGTAAGTGCTTTTTAAATTATTTGATTATTGTATTTTAAAGTATTTAGGGAGGGCGGGAGGGAGGCGGGTGGCGGCCAGCTACGCTCCGTCTGCGGAGTGCCGCCTGGCTCCGCAAGCTCTGCAAAATGCGGAGTAGGCGGCACTACGCACACTCCGCAGACGGAGCGTAGCTGGCCGCCCACCCCTAATCGTAATGTGGAAATGAAATTGTACATTATATGAAACTGTTATTTTAATGTTTTCTTTTGTTTCATATTTTAATAAATACGGCCGGGAAGGGTGACTCCCTTCCCGCCTTCCAAAAGTTCAAGAACTGTTTCCGGTTTCCCAATTCTTGGGGATTGTGTTGAGAGGGGGTGGCGGGTATCTCGGCCATATGGAAAGGGGCGACCATTGGGTCCCCCCGAACGTATGGTGGAGTACCACGATCCCCCCGGGAAGCCATCTTGGGCGGGAGGCGAGTCTCGGCTGGTATGCCCGAAGCGGCGTAGCCGGGGCGCGCCTTTTTCCTGCCCTAGAGTGGGCTGGCCTAGACACCGACGCGGCCGGCCACGCCCTCGGAGGCAGGCGGGGGCGGGTTCACGCCCACCCTGAAGACGGATAAAAGGAGCGGAAGCCAAGAAAGCATCCTCTTGTTTCTGTGCTCTGAAGCTGCACCTCCCCGCTGCACGTGAGCTCGAGACGGAACGAAGAGCCAATTTTGACCCACCCACCAGCCCCTGAGGACAGCGATCCGTTGTGAATACAGTTGATATAGTATCTTTTTTGTTTTCTCTGTTTTCTTACAGGTTGTGATGATATCGTGAAATTTCTTAAGTGCAATAAAGATTGGTTATTTTCAGTATGTTTTGCAAATAAAGTTTTGGAACAAGGATTGAGCAGTATTCACGCTTGGTAATAAGTGATGTTTGCTTTGTAATCTTAGTAACTTAGTTAGACTTGTCGTATTTATTTTTGGTCGGGCGGTAAGGTCATGATCGGTGAGCAGTAATTCGAAGATCCCTATGAGGGGGCGTCACCCATTACGGATGGGAGCGCGCGGGGGAGGTGGCCAATTGGCCCCTCAACGGGGAGGCGGTCCTGTCTAAGGAGAGGCCGCCGGAAGGAAAGGAAAGGTGGTCAAGGCCCCTTCCTGGATAGGAGGGGCTACGGCCCCTCCTGGGGAATTTCCCGGGGCCAGGACATCTGCGACGGCAGATGGGTAAGTTGTGTGGGGTGCGGGAGGGGGTTTACGCTACCTTTTTAGACACCTCACACGAGTCCTCGAACGACCGTTAAATGGCGTCGAGTTTATTGGGGCCCCCGTCAAGTACAAAGGGAAATTGGTAGATGCACTTGAGGTACGCCTCTGTGCGGTCGCTCCTCTCACAAGTGAGGGGGGTATTTCTGGTTTAGGGATCTGACACCGGTTACGACCTTGCCGTTGGCCCTTAACGTTAGGATGTACAATTTCAAGTCAAATGTTTTGTAGGATGTTAGTTCGGCTAGGAGAACCTTTGTATTAGAGATCTGTTAAGGTTAGCCAAACATCGTAATGTGGAAATAAAATTGTACATTATATGAAACTGTTATTTTAATGTTTTCTTTTGTTTCATATTTTAATAAATACGGCCGGGAAGGGTGACTCCCTTCCCGCCTTCCAAAAGTTCAAGAACTGTTTCCGGTTTCCCAATTCTTGGGGATTGTGTTGAGAGGGGGTGGCGGGTATCTCGGCCATATGAGCAACGTTGCTAAAAGCATCATATGTTTGTTTGCAACATAGATTTAAGTAAACAGAGAAAAATATTCCTTTGCCCCTCCCACAGCGCCAGTCCGCGCAGATGGAGGTATGTAATTTACTAGTAATTTTTACTTTGTTTACGACTGATTGAAAAATACATATCCTACATACAGAAGTAATATGTGGTTAATTTCTAGATTACAAAGTGCGCCATCCACTATTTGAAGAAAAGAGTGAATCTATCGACAGAAGTGACTTATGGTCACCTGCTTAGGAAGATACAGGTACAAATATTTTTGTCCCAAATGACTTGATAGTTAGTGAAGAGGCCAACAGGTTGTCATTAAAACTTCATGTTTTTTTGCATCCTAAACAGATGATTAACAGAGCCCTGATGAGAGTTTGGGGAGTAATGACCCGAACTCGAAACGCGTCAGCAAATCCACCAAGAGCCAATTACTACATCTAGTGTTTTTGATTAAGAGATAATAGCTTTGTAATGTTTCTTTTGATTTTATATGGCTAGGAGATTTTAATATTTCCTTATGTGAATTGACCTTTCAGAAAGCATGTGGGGTTGTTAATAACGCTGGTGATGTGGACCTCCACTTCAGGCATAATAGCTATGGTGAAATACTGTGTAAATTTATTAGTAATTATGATCTTGAAATTTTAGACTTTGCTAAAGATGCTAGGGGGAGGACCATCCCTACTTTTAAAAATTGGAGGACAAGTTCGGTAATAGACCATGTCGTCGTGTCTTCGACTATTACCCCCTTATGTGAAACCCCCAGGATTGAAGTTACATCTTTGAGCGACCATAACTATATTGTTCTAGATTGTGCCCTATGGAATAAGAGTCCTGTAGATGTGGGCCATACCATCGCCAACGTAGAACCCCATAGACCCAATGGTGTTAGAGTCAAATGGGTTGGGGATAGAGCAGAAGAACTAATTGGTTACATTGTTTCTGATTGTTTAACTGATATCTCATCAATCCTTGAAAACAATACTGGGTCAGAATGTGTTTTAACTGCGTTTAAAAATATTAAAAATATTAACATATTAATTGATGCAAGGTTTACTAGACCAATTAGAGTTAATAATAGCCATGGACATGGTTGGCTTGACCATACAAGCACCAGGCTATTAACGGAGCTAAAGAAGGTCCTGGCCATAAAACGTCGGAACAATACTTTAATAATCAAACGAAGAGCAGAATTCCAATCAGCATTAAAAAAGAGGAAAAGAGAGTTACAGCAGGAAGCGTGGGAATTATTAAATCAAGCGGCAGAGATCCACAATAATACTTTATTCTCGGCCACGGTTAATTCTCCCTTCCTGAGAGATGATAACTCCCCGGTATTGAGCTCTAATGTTCCTAGTGATTCCTGGGTAACGCATTTTTCGAATATATTTGGCTCAAACAATGGTTCAGCCGCCACCCCATGTAATTGGCCCATATTACCTTTAAACTTTACCGTAGCCGAGGTTGAGTCAGGAATTCGTGCAAGCAAGGGGGGAAGGGCCCAAGGACCCGACGGGGTGCCAATTGACGTTTATAAAGCAGTCCCAGAGATCTGGAGCCCCCTCCTTGCGAATGTGTTTCATGCAGCAGTTTGCACTGAAGCTCCAACAACATGGGGGGAATCGATCATTATTCCTATATTTAAAAAAGGCAATCGGTCAGAAGCAAAGAATTATCGCCCTATTTCCCTTCTGGACTCCTCTGTAAAGGTTATGAGCAGAGTTATGCTAGCTAGGCTCGAGGAGTGGGTCGAAGATAAGGTAATTTTGTCCGAAAGTCAGTTTGGATTTAGGAAAGGTAGGGGTACTCTGGACCAATGTTTAAACCTTGACCTCATAATTGGGAAATATGTTGAAGCCAAAGGTAGCTCTTTACATTTATGTTTTGCTGACCTTACCAGCGCCTTTGATATGGTTGATCATGGAATTTTATGGCCTACTTTGCTGCGGATGGGTGCCCCCGAGGGTATTATTT
Source organism: Lissotriton vulgaris (assembly GCF_964263255.1). Classification (NCBI taxonomy): domain Eukaryota; kingdom Metazoa; phylum Chordata; class Amphibia; order Caudata; family Salamandridae; genus Lissotriton; species Lissotriton vulgaris. Next base: position 115,616,744 of record NC_141697.1, on the reverse strand, counting down.
TCTTCCTTGCCAGGCTGTACCAAAAACTGCAAACTTGTGTGCGCTTTGGAACCAAAGGAGAATGTACCCCCAAATTCAGTGTCCGACGTGGCATAAGACAAGGCTGTGTTTTAGCTCCGTTACTGTTTATTTTATTTATCAATGAGATTGATGTTATTTTAAAAGGTGTTCAAGCAGATGCTCCCAGTCATAAAGGTGTGTCATTGCCGGTGGTATTATATGCTGATGACGCCGTGCTTCTTTCTAGGACCTCCCTGGGACTGCAAAAATTGATGGATAGATTCTCACTGTTTATTAGGGACAGGAAACTACTCATCAATAAGGATAAGATTCATACCATGACATGTGGGGCTAAAAATAGGAAACACACTGCTTTTTTTTATTGATGGTAATAAGGTGCAATCAGTCAACTCTTTCTGTTATCTTGGAATAACCTTTTACCATGATAGAAGGTGGTCTAATGAATTTAATAACGTTAGTAACAAAATGGCTAAAAGTGCCCATGAAATTTTCAAATTTGGGGCTAAAATTGGGGATAGACGAACAAGAGATATGCTGCAAATATATCACGCAAGATGTGCCAGTATTGCATTATATGGGGCGGCCATTTGGGGCCATAGTAGTGCCCACAAATTGCAGCTCGAGGAGAAATCCTTTTTAAAAAAACTCTTATGTCTGCCCTCCTCAGCCGCTACTGTATTGACCCACTGGGAACTAAATATTAATTATTTGAGTGATCTCCTAGCCTTAAGACCACTAATGTTATGGCGTTTGATCTGGCTCCTGGATGAAAAGACTCTAAACAGATCTATAATTGAAGACTGTCTCTCACTAGACATGTATAGGAAGATCTTTTGGATAAGATATGTTGTAGATTGTTACTCACAAATCTTTAAACTTGATGTTCTGACTAATCCGAAGGCTGCATTGGAGATACCAAAATTAGAAATGAAAGAAATCTTCATGGAGTATATGGCAACCAAGAGGACTTCTTCAAGCCGGTCTATGACAACAGTTTCTTTTTACAACAAATATTCTTACACCGAAGGTTTTCCACCCTACTTTGTGCTGGTAACGAGGCCCTCGCACAAATTTGTTTTAACGAGACTTAGGTTCGGAATTGTGCATGAGTTAGTGGCATTGCCTAACATCAAGCAACACCCTAAAGGACCGTGTCAGTGTGATGGTATATCGAAACAGAGCACCCTGCACTTTTTACTCTTATGTAAACTGTACCAGAATTATCGAATTCTATATTTAAAGCCTTTATTTGTCAAATATGGGGTACGTACAGTGGATGCGGCAATGAGTCTTATTCTTAATATGAATTCTGTTGACATTTGTTTTTATACAGCGATGTTCTTAATCAAATCTATCAGTGTACGCAAAAGTATGATATTTTAGCTAATTGGTCTGTAATGTTTCACACCTTTTTTACAAATGCTTTTTTAATGTTTCCTGTATATGTATTGTCAATATGTGCTTTTATGGTCAATTCTTTTGTACCGAATAAAGCTTCATGAACTGAACTGAATAGGTATAAATAAATGTACCAGACCAGATTTAATGAATTTGTTTATTTGGTCACTGTTAAAATCATATTGCAAGCAGTGTGAGAAGGGGCATTTTTGTGTGTGTTTTGACAGAGTTGCGATTCCAGTACTACATCAAGATGTGCTGGAGGTGATTGGGGCAGCTTTGCAGAAGAGTGCTGTTCACACTATCCACTTCACAACAGACATGTGGACCAGTTGCCAAGCCCTTGATTACATGTGCATCACTGCACACTGGGTCTCTTTTGCAGGGTCTTTTGCAGGGGTTAGAGACAAGTCAAGTGCAGTTGTTGACCTGGACACAGTTTTTCAAGCTTCTCGGAAACATGCAACATTAGCCATGTTTGCCATGGAGAAAAGTCATACTGCAAAAAACATTTTGGAGGAGTTTAACAGTAAGGTCTCTGAATGGCTGCAACCAAGAAATCGCATAGTTGGTTATGTTTCCACGGATAATGACAGTAATATAGTTAGGGCCATGCAGGACGGTGACTATTTCAGAGTGCCGTGTTTGGCGCACTGTATAAACCTGGTTGTTCAAGATTTCTTGAAAACTGAAACCCAAGTCAAGAAGTTACTGTATGTGCCGAAGAATCTGCACACATTTCAGCCATTCTTTTAAGGCCTGGAAGCAGCTGAGGAGCATTCAACATGTACGTAAAGTGCCAGTCAAAGGACTCTTCCAGGAGGTGGCTACACGTTGGAACTCAACCTTTTACATGCTTGAGCATCTGTTTGAGCAGTCCATGGTAATCAATGACTATATCTTTACAGTAGGTTCTATTGACCTGAGGCTAGAGTTGGAGGATTGGAAGCTAGTTAAAAGCCTGACAGACATGCTTCGTCCTTTTGAGGTCTTCACTCGTGAAGTCAGCAGGGAGGACTGTTCTTTGAGCAAAGCTATCCCATTGTTGCCCATGCTAGAGCACCAACTGAAGGTGGTGTCTTCAACGTTGAGAGATGATGGTGGAAAGCAAGCTGCATATCTGTTGGCGGAGAACTTATTAAACCGCATAGTTGCCAATTAAAGGCTTCTAAAGATACATACAGAACAACATTACATTTGTGCCACTATTCTGGATCCACGGTACAGAAAGGCAGTGGCCAGCAAAGCATTCATTCCTTTTGATGAGGCAGATGTTTCAAGTACAAACATTGGATAGCTGTGTCAGCCAGACGGTTCGAAAAAGATTGACAGAGAATTCAAAGAGCCGTCAGAAGTCCAACTGAATCAGCAGGCGATCCAGCGTCAAGTTCCACTTCTGAATCTGTGGCCGAAGGGAGTCACTTTCCCTCACAGCCGTTAACGACACCAGCAGCAACCCTATCATCATACTCAGCTGCATCAGGCCCAGCCATAATATTGTCGGAAGCAGATTGGCTAACTCATCAAGCGTTTGTTCGTTCCTGTGCTGAGAAGGCCACAGATGGCGCAACCGTGGAGAACCTTGAGTTGATGGTGCAGGCCTATCTGGATGAGCCAACACAAGTTTTTGTTCATACGAACCCATTGCTGTATTGGTACAGGAAAATGGCTCTATGGCCACTGATCGCCAACCTGGCTCTAAATTATTTGTCTTGCCCACTCGCAAGCATGTCTTCTGAACGTGTATTCAGTGCTGCTGGTGCCATTGTAACTTCAAAAAGGTCCCGCCTCTCAGCCAAAAATGTGGAGAGGTTAACACTGATCAAGATGAATCAGCACTTGATACCACCAGATTACAAAGTACGTGAATGCACGCAGGAAGAAGAGGACACCGACTTAGGTGACGGAAGTTCTTCTCTGTTACCTGACCTACTCCTGTCTCAAATCATGGAGTTGGAGGAAGAGCTCTACTTCCCTGACACCGAGCCCTGAAAATGACTTCCTTTTTTTCATCCATATTCACTTTTATTCCTGTGTGTCTTTCTTTGTTTTGCAACTTTTACCACAACAAAACTATAATCACCTAATCACAACAGGTCTATCAGCAGCACTGTCTTCATCTTATATTCCTTATTGATTTGAAGATGCCTCAGTCTGCATTTCTGAGGTTCACAAGTTCACAACTCAATCATGCTCCTTTATACTCCTCCTCCAGACTCCCCCTATCCAATTCCCTCAGCGTTTAGGCCCTCTTCTGTCCCTGTCCTCAGCTGCCCCGCAAGTAGTGGGTAGCTGCTACGTTTAGGTTTTGGTGCAGTGGCGCAACCTAGACTTTGATGTAAGTTCTGTACTAAGGTAATTTCTGCAAATTCTCCTGTGCTGCACCTCTGAATGTGTTTTGATGCATCATGTGCCTTGTTCTTACACCTCGGAATATGTTGCTTATGCATCATGTGTTCTCCTGTGCCGCACCTCTGAATGTGTTTTATGCATCATATGCCTTGTTCTTACACCACTGAATGTATTTTTATGCATCATGTGTTTTGTTCCAAGGCCTATACCCCTAAATGTACGGTGATATTTAGTTGGTTGTTTTCTCCTAGTACAGGTGTTCCCTGTGAGGTCCTGGTTCCCTGCGTAATATTCTCCTAAGGGGGTTAGGGTTGCGTAGGTGGTAGTTACCGGTTACCAGTAGTTACTGGTTGTGTGCTAAAGTGATTTATACTCTAGGTTCTAGTGCTAATTCTAACAGTATTTCTAGTTATAAAAGTGCTGATTCCTGACAGTGGTACAGGTGGCCCTGTCTTGTACATATCCCCTGTAAATTCTGCCCGTGCCTGTTGGCACATTGTGAAGTGTGTGTTTTTATCTAATGTGTTATGGTGTAATACCAAAGGCTATTTTTATACATAATCTTGTGTGGAGTTTCCTTTGTGGTGGGCCTTGGGTGTTGTTGCTGGGGGTGCATGCGCAAACACTTAACTCACATTGCATCCGAGTTTAGCCTTACTGCTCGTGCTACGTTACCAAGGGGGTGAGCAGGGGTTATCTTGGCGCGTAACTCCCTTGCCCTGACGTGGAAGCGGTGGTGTCTGACTGACTTTGGCGCAAGCCCTGGCCGGCCAGGGATCCTATTTCTAACATTGTCTCGTTCATAATGATGTTGGCAATGTTTTAGGGGGGTTTGGTGTTCTTTGGTCCAGAATTGTCAGAATTTTTGCCTTTTTGAGGATTTTGCGGGCGCGTGTTTTGGGGTGAAAACTAAGTGAAAACTAGTGGTAGACCTTCCTTCTTCTTCTTCTTCAAAGAGCGCAGTGGTTCGATTTTGTTCTGCCTTGCTGAGATTCTTGTGAATCGCTGGAACAAGTGACTGTCCAGGTGAGTTTCAAGAGGATCAAAGTAGTGGAAATGCTGAAAACAGCAATATTTTGTGAACAGCGCAATTTGCCATCTTTTGAATATACCAGTATTGAATGTTTTTGGGGGGCCGTTTGGGGGGCTTCTAGGTTTCTGTGGGTGGGTTTTGGGGTCTGGGAGCACTGCTGGCACAGTCTAATGTTGATTGCATTTGTTTTTCAGGAAATCCATGGTGGAAAAGGGGAGTTAGGGCCTAGCTGCAGAGCGTATTTGGACTGAATTGAAGGTAGGCCCATTTTTGCTTTTTGCCTGTTTGGGGGTGTTCTGCTTTTGGGTGGGTGGCTGCAGGGGTCTGGGGGCATAGCTCGTAAGGTCTAATATCGGATAAAAGTGTTTTGGACCAAATCGGAGGTGAAAAAGTTTTTGCGTTTTTGCTCACTTGCCTGTCTTTGGGGTGCTGTTTGGGGGCTTCTAGGTTTTGGTGGGTGGGTGCTGGGGTCTGGGAGAACTGCTGGCACAGTCTAATGTTGATTGCATTTGTTTTTCAGGAAATCCATGGCAGGCAAGGGGAGTTAGGGCCTAGCTGCAGAGCGTATTTGGACTGAATTGAAGGTACGCCCATTTTTGCTTTTTGCCTGTTTGGGGGTGTTCTGCTTTTGGGCGGGTGGCTGCAGGGGTCTGGGGGCAAAGCTCGGAAGGTCTAATATCAGATAAAAGTGTTTCGAATAAAATCCATGGTGAAAAAGTTTTTCCATTTTCAGGCATTTCGCTCACTTTAGCGTTTTCGGGGGCCTGCTTGGGGGGTTCCTGGTGTTTGGGGGGCTTGGGGGGTCTTGGAGCATCGCTGGGTATGGACACTTTTGATTGCAAGTGGTTTGGAGAAAATCCATGGTGGCAAAGGGGAGTAAGGGCCTAGCTGCAGAGCGCGCACGGAGTGATGTGGGAAATATGCAGAATTTGTCTGTGACCATTTTTCCGTTTTTGCTTTTTGGTTGTTTGGGGGGTTAAACTTGTTTCCGCCTGGGTTGACGGGTCTGGGGGCATTGCTGTCAAGGTCTAATACCGAATAAAAGTGGTTTGGATAAAATCGGAGGTAAAAAGGTTTTTCCATTTTCAGGAATTTTGCTCACTTTAGTGTTTTGGGGGGCGTGCTTGGGGAGGTTCCTGGTGTTTGTAGGTCGGTTTTGGGGTCTTGGAGCAATGCTGGGTATGGATACTTTTGATTGCAAGAGGTTTGACGGAAATCCATGGTGGCAAAGGGGAGTTAGGACCTAGCTGCAGAACCCGTTTTTGTACTTTTGCTTTTTTCCTGTTTGGGGGTGTTAAACTTGTTTGCGCCTAGGTTGACGAGTCTATGGGCATTGCTGTGAAGGTCTAATACCGGAGAAAAGTGTTTTGGATCAAATTGGAGGTGAAAAAGTTTGAAACTTTTCAGAGTTGTTGCTCACTTTCGTGTTTTTGGGGGCCTGCTTGGGGTGTTCCTGGTGTTTGTGGGTGGGTTTTGGGGTCTTGGAGCAACGCTGGGTATGGATATTTTTGATTGTAAGAGGTTTGAAGAAAATCCATTGTGGCAAAGGGGAGTTAGGGCCTAGCTGCAGAGCGCGCACGGAGTGATTTTGGAACTAGGTCTAAATATTTCTAAGTGCCCATTTTTCCATTTTTGCTTTTTGGCTGTTTGTGGGGGTTAAACTTGTTTTCGCCTTGGTTGACGGGTCTGAGAGCATTGCTGTCAAGGTCTAATACTGGATAAAAGTGGTTTCGAGAAAATCGGAGGTGAAAAAGTTTTTCCATTTTCAGGAATTTCGCTCACTTTAGTGTTTTTCGGGGAGCTTTTTGGGGGGGTTCCTGGTGTTTGTGGATGGATTTTGGGGTCTTGGAGCAACGCTGGGTATGGATACTTTTGATTTCAAGAGGTTTGACGGAAATCCATGGTGGCAAAGGGGAGTTAGGGCCTAGCTGCAGAGCGCGCATGGAGTGATTTTGGAACTAGGGCTAAATATTTCTAAGTGCCCACTTTTCCATTTTTGCTTTTTGGCTGTTTGTGGGGGTTAAACTTGTTTTCGCCTTGGTTGACGGGTCTGGGGGCATTTCTGTGAAGGTCTAATACCGGAAAAAAGTGTTTTGGAGAAAATCCATGAGGAAATGTTTTTGCATTTCCTGACATTTCGCTCCCTCTAGCATTTTCGGGGGGCTGTTTGGGGGGTTCCTGGTGTTTGTGGGGGGGTTTGGGAGTCTTGGAGCAATGCTGGTTATTGATACTTTGGATTGCAAGGGGGTTGAAGAAAATCCATGGCGGGACGGGTGGATTCGGCCTACTTGCAGAAAGTGTCTTTTGAAGTATTTTTCACTTAGGGCTCGTTAGGGTTAGCAGTTAGCAGCACTACAGTATTGCATGTGTTTGGGGGTGTTCAACATTTTTTCAACTTTTTTTCAACTGATTTCTGGGGTCGTGTGGAGCACTCTTGGAAATGTATAAATTTGGTTGCAAGTGATTTGAAGGGAATCCATGGAGGAAAAGGTGGGATTCATTTGGGCGTACTTTAATTACAAAGTACGTTTTAGAACCATTTTCCACTAGGCCTCAGACAGGGAGTAGTATCGCACGTTTATTGGAATGGGATTGTGGGTCCTCTATATTTTTGAAACTGGGTTTAAAGGGTTTGGATTGGAAGCACTGCTGCGAAGGTCTACTTTTGTTGTAAAATCGCAGTTAACACTACTCCTAGCTGGAGGAGAAAGATCCACAAAATGTGCCCATACTTAATTATCCTTCAAAAGGAAACTCAGAGTACGCACTTTCAAGAGTATTGTACTGTCGATTCTGAAATGGATTGTGTGACTTTTTGCACTACACAGCGGACGTACCTTATTTTTTTCTCCATGGTGTTAACACTTCCTGTTTTTCAATCAACAATTACAGGCCGCCTTTCAAATTGTGCGATGGGAAAAAGGATGAATTCAGGCTCGACTAGAGGCTTCACATTAGCGACCCACAATTAAGCATCCGACAGGCAGGCAGTGGACAAGGTGTCTTGTGGTCACCAACGTTGATTGATGGAGCGTCAGATGGAATGGAGGAGTACCGCAAAGAAGAGGCATGGCTGCATGCATGCAACTTCCCAAATTCAACAGGACAACTTCACCAAAACACAATATCAGTAACTATATGCATGCTCTTATACTTTTCTTTTAAGTTATGTTATTGCTGTGAACTTCTATGAGTGTAAGTAACTATATCAATTTGTTTGCTCTCTTCTTCAATTCATCCCTCCAGTCATTATATAATAATGTACTAAGTTGTTCTTCCATCTGAGGGGCAGATGGACTAGTGAAATTGCGTAATTAATGCATGCCCTATACCTTTGACATTATTTCTTCATAGTTACTATTATAAAGTAACACTTACTTTTCTGTACACTATTACCAAACAACTTCATGCATGCAGTAGTGCATGCAATAACTTTTTGTCCCTTAAAAGATTTCTAGATAGGTTCGTTTTCAAAGATTTGTTTATCTCCATTGACTTGTTTGTCCATGCTGCATTTTTTTTCTCTCTCAACAAACCTTTCGCCACAAACCCCGTTCCCATCCAATTTTCAAAACCTAACCCTCTTCCCCCGGGCTGTGTGGTATTCATTGAGGTGTTACACTACATCACAGCAATTATCCCAAACACTTGCTGGGGAGGATAAGGTGCAAGCAACCTCCTCAAATCAATTTTTCAGCCAGCTACATGAAGAATAGGATCTTTCAATTATGGTGAAAAAGAATATTTTTCAATACATTGTGAATGTCATGCAGCACCACCATCGTCAACAATCAACATCATCCTAAAAAATGTCTTACACATTGTTACGCTGATGTCTTACTCTTCTTACTGTAGCCATAATCATCCATGCAAATCTTTTTTCCCAAAACTTATTAGACTACTGTTCATTAAGTTCTTCTAATAATCCGCTCAGGCCATTATATGTCTCATTTCTTTGCTTTGTGTTACATATGCTGCTACTGCTGCTAGTGTGGTAACACTCATACACTAACACCACAACAAAGGAAATTCTGTCCTGGATGACGCAATCACCATTTGACATGCAGCCAGCGCTGTGCCAAGCTGTATTCACAAAAATGAAACACGGGTAAGATAAGCATTTTGGGGAGGTAGCATAATGGACAAGGACTCGGAGGAGAGAATGACAGTAGTACTAATAAAGTACTAGTAGCCCAATTGAATTCACTAAGTCTGTTACTGACACTTTTGAAAAATGTTGGACGGTTTAGATAATTCTTGCTGTTCTCTGGAACGGAACAGGTAAGTTGGAGGAAAGCACCAAATGTGCCGTAACCCCCGCCCAACACCACCCTAAACAAATGACATCAACAAGTACACTAGGTAAGTAAAATACATAATTATATATTTCCCTAACAACAAAACTAGTCCCACCCCTCCCTAACCCAAACAATTGTCCATGAGTCCTTTTTCAAATAAAAGAAACCCAACTTCCGGATCCCACCCCCCCCAACAGTCTTTAGAAAAAGGGCCAAGAGACACAGAGTCATTTCAGGCGGTGTGGGCGGTCCCGTCGGTCCTTGCAGAGGTCCAGGACATCTTTACGGAGCTTTTCAACCGTGCGCTCCAGGTGGTCCACTCGGAGGCGCAGGCATCGCATGCATCTCAAATAGGCTCTAAGGGGGCCAGCTGCTCTTGGTCTTGCAGCCGAGCGGCGGCGGCTGGAGGCTGATCGAGCCCGGCCCCGTGCTGGAGGCTGCTGGCTGGTGGGCACGGGGGCACTGGAAGAGATTGTGGAGGTAGAGGCCCCCTTCCTACAGTTCCTGAGCACACAGCCGGCGATATTCATCAACTATGGCCTCCACCTTGCGGGCCCTGGTCCGGACAACCATCCCCTTCCTTGTGAGCTTTGGTGGAGCATCTATATGAAGAAATAAATAAAAATAATGTAACCAAGACTCGGTAACAACAACACAAAAGAAAGTTCAACTGAAAGTTGTCTCACATTAATAATAGCAATTTGCAAGCACACTAATAACATTTGGCATGTATTGTATCTTTACGCCGTCTTTGTAGGCCAGTAACAGTGTCAGTTTCAGGAATTCTACTACCATGCAGCACTATGGACTCAATACATAGTCAGAGAGTCAGAGAGTACAGCAGCATGATTTTTTTTCAATACTTTGAGCAAAAGAATTACTTATAGCTGAAGTTGTGGTAGCGAGCATAATGCCAGCTCAGTCAGCTTGCACCCAAGAAAAAGAAACACAACCCATGATGACGCAGACTTGCATTACTTTAAGCAGTACATACAGTTGGGAATTGGGAAGCTCTTACTTTTGTATTAGTTGTGGCAGTGGCCATACTCGGTTACTTGAAGGGCTACTGCTCAATCAAATTTATATTTCACACTGTCCCCACTGGCCCTTCTGTACTACAAGGAACATGAAGATTATTGTTTTCTGATTGTATCCAGCCAAGCACATGATGTCTTCAGTGCTTATATGATGGATGAGGATGAGTTTAGGTGGATAGTTGTGATAGATTGAGTGAACAACAATGATAGTCCACCCATGACTAACAAAGCAGAAAGAAAAAAATGAACATAGGGAGTGAGTGTGGTAACCATAATTGACACTGGAAGGGACTTGACTTGATATAATTGTCAACTACACAAACCATACACAATATATGCTGTGCTTGTAAAGTACTGTATTGTTACTTTAGGCAATGGCGAGTTTCAGAACAATCCTAACTTGAACTTTTTTGATTTCCTCTGGTTTGCAATTCCTGCATGGACAGGCTGTTCGAAAAAAGTAACACTCTTCATGCACTGAGCGTCTGCTCTACTTACTTACACCTCAGCTATGTCTGTGGAAGTACAAGATAACATACAGGCTTCAAAATTAAACGTCTATCATTCTACTTAATGTCTCTACTATAACAACTTTATTTTTTCTTAAGAAAAAAGTAAGCACATTTTCAATTTCTTTGGTGAAGCACCCTCTTGAATTGCATTAGAGGTTGACCACAATGATACATATTGTAATGCTCACCACACATGGATTTTCTGATTCACCCACACAGGCAGTCACTTTACCATTTCTCCTCCAAAAGTAATTCCTTTCATTGACCCTAAGTTCTTTCCCTTTTCGATCATCACATCCCTGCAATTTCATCTGATATTACTTGGCTTCACAATGAAAGTTTCACAGGTGATTTGAAGTCAAATTGAGGGGGCCATTGCTTACTCGAGAACTTCCACCACTAATGCAATTGATAATTCTACGGTGACTCTCTTTTCCGTGATTGCCTAAAATGTAGTTCTAAATCAGTACCTGTTCTTAACAGTACAGTCTTCTTGTTGTACTGAAATGTCTATTCACACTCCTTTGCGATCATACTCTAAAATGTCAAGATCTAAGGAGTATAATAACTTACCACCGTCCGCCACTGCTGCGACATCCCCCCCAGCTCCTCCAGGTGGCACTTGTGACTCCGCCGCATCCGCCCCTTGAGCAGACCCCTCCGCGCTGCTGCCGGCACTGGTGGTGGTAGGGGCCACATCTGATGTTGTGACGCCTATGAAATACAAGTCACATTTTTAGGTGCTATACACCACCACATATTCAGATTCCTAATGGAATAGAAATAGTGAAACAAGAAGCACAGTTAGGGGGAGGAGGTTGACGCTTCATTAGCCGTATGATACCATGCAACTATTTTTGGCACAACTGATGAATGCTTCATCGTGAACGTGCAACATGATTCTTTGCAGACAGAACCAACTACTCCTCAAAGTCACACCACCACGAGCAATTGAAGTTCCAACAAGGTGCTGGCTCCCGAGTCACGCACAGTTACTTAGGAGTTAGGAATGTGTGGTAAATATTTGATTTACCGTCTTAATTTCTATGCAGGTAAGTACTTAAACAGAAATAACTCAATCGGAAAGAAAGAGGCAGAGTCCGTGGTGTTAGAGTTCTTAGGGGTTTTATTCCTTAAAAAGGAATGGGTCAGGTACTGGATATCGGGTTCCTGCCACCACTGGGGTGCAGGAAGGGATAGAGCATATTTTATTGACATTACATTACTTTTATACTTAATATACACAATAGAAGTCAATGCAGAAGGCGTAACAGCTGAGAGAGACAAGATAAGGATACACACGTGTTAGCAATACGTAATCAGAAGGCGTGAACTAAGGCGTGCACAGAGGTGTGTTCTAGAAACGTCACATGTAAGTGTCAGAAGTGGGTGGCTCTATGACAGAATGGTGCAGAGTCAGCAGGAATTGTTAGCTAGGATGCGCGCGCAGCTGCATGACGTGTGATTGACGTAAAGTTGGAGGGTGCAGGGTACTTGACATTTACACTAGAGGAAAGAGACAGAAGTCTGGCATGTCAGATCAACTCGTTCCTATATCATATCTGGTATCTGATGTTTGGGAACCATATTATCTAGAAGGAAAAGGTCTCTCGAACAGAGGCTATTCTATACTGACTGTGAGTGCGTGTATAAGCGTCTAGGTGTCTGCATGAGATGCGAGGGGGCATGGGCCTACCATGGTAACAGAGACTATGAATTACTTGGACGGAGACAGTGAGGCCGGGCCCTTTGCTCTGCAGCTGGAAGGATGTTTACTTAAACTAGTAGGCAGGAATGTATTTTTGAGGAGCGGAACAGATAATTCGAAGGTTGAATACAGTCTTGGCAGGCAACAGGCTGAGCTAAGCGCCGTGAGCCGCGCAGGGAGTAAGGCAGAGGTCACGGGTACAGAGGCCGGCCCAGGCTGAGGCATTTCAGAATCCGAAGGCTGGAAAAGGCTCGATGGCAGAATTCAGGGCCTACTTCGCCTGGGCTGGAAAACGTGTAAAGTACACCACAAAAAGACGTTGGCAAGGCATACTTAGAAACGGACTATTCAACCCGTTCAGGGTGGGTCTGAAAGAGGACATGTTAACGTTGGACGCAAATGTGTTTGCGTCTTCATAGCTGGCACAGGAGGGAAGTTACATGCACTTTAAGTTCGTACATGGAGACGGTGGGGTACGTTAGGGAACATTTCTTGACCATAAAATTTATATTTCCTCATTCCCTCCTTGTTCCCTACAGACCCTTCATGATATATCGATCCTCATGAACCGATCAGTCTGTTCACGTAACATCATTTGCTCTTCTTTCTTCTGTTCACGTTTTGCATGAAAACTGGAATGCGGAATACATGACGTGGCGCACAGACCGCAAATCGCTGGCCCACATTGTAGACATAAGCAACAACTGAATACTATGAGAAGACCAATGCCTAGGAAGGATAGGATCTTCCATCCCCAAGCAGTCAATGTTGTCCAGAGCCAACCGGACCAAGTCCAGGTGCCTGGATTCTGATGTATCAAACTTGCAATTTTATGAAGACGTGTGATAGCTTTATATACAGTTGGCGCGTTTTCTGGAATGAAAACACTGCAACTTGACCCGATGACCTTACAAGCTCCGCCTCTATCTGCCAAGATGACGTCAATAACGAGACGATTCTGAAGAACAACAACCCGCATGGCGGACTGCTCTTCTGTTAAGTTGCCTAGAGCGGAGTTAGTTTCATTCACTACTGCTTCGAGGGTTCTAGTTAGTTTGCGTATCAGTTTACTATTAAAAACAGCACCTAAGTAGGGGAAGAAACCTTTATTAAAGTCTGTATATTGCTCCCATGCCGTTTCAGTAAATGTAAATGTAAATGTAGGTGTACTTATATAGCGCAACCTGTCACCCAAAGGGCATCCTGGCGCTTGCTTAGGGAACCCGTCCTGGTATTCCCCTGTGAGAGGCCCCGGCAGGGGGTCCACAGGGTGAAAGCCAGGCATCCCGCCGCGAGGGGCCGTAGTGGAGATTAAGCAAGCTATTGCCCAGAGTTGCAGAGTGAGACCCCGTGAGTCGAGTAGGCACCGGAGCGAGAATTGTCGAGGCCGTGGAATTTTTGAGCCCGAGACCCGCTGAGGCGGGGAATCGAACCCTGGTCCACGGTCGATCCCAGCTTCCGGGTCTGCCGCCTCTAACCACTGAGCCACACTTCTCCACTTCTCCACTGACAGTATAGTCGACAATCGGGAGATCTCTTCTGAGTCTACTGTTTACTAGATTTGTTTTTCTGTGATAATCAGGAGGAGCTAGGAAAACAGGGGGCAGAAGGAAGGCAATGTAACAGGTACCATCCCAATCTAGAGGTAAGCGTATGTATGCGGTATGGCCACAAACAAAGTAGGAATGACGAGTAGCTCTAAATGTAGACCTGCCCTGATCACTGAATTCGACCACAGTGGTACATTTACTATGACCTAAGTGTACTGAACCCTTCTTTCTGAGACATAAGTCACCAGTGACTGGTAATACTGACATAGCAGGGAGAACTGGTGCAGCTTCGGATTCAACAGTAAGAATCATGAGGTTAACTGTGTAATTACCTAAACCATATACTTCATTTTCTAGATCAGTTCCTGTCCTAGTGGGAAGTCCCTTCTTGTCAGGGTAGCAGGCGTTAAGCAGAACTAAGTTCAGGTTTCCCCAAACCCAATTCCCTTCGAAAATAACAATGTCAGAATCTAAAGAATTAATTAATCTGAACCATGCACCACAGGAGCCATTGTGAGTGAACGGGTACGGAAAAAGAGGCAGAACTCCCTTGTATTTCTGGTAGGGAGGGAGTCGGCCACATATCCAACAGTTGGTAGCATTGTTAGTCTGATGGGAGTGATGTAACATACTAATGAATGTATTGTTGCGCAGCGCAAGTCTGTAAGATAACTCATGTAATGGTAATTCACTAAAAGAGTGTTCGGCAGAGACATTGTAAGCAGATTGTGTATGCTTGAAGATAGGGTAATATACAGGCAGCAATATACTAGCAACGATAATCAGAAGGCTCAGAAAAAACAAAATCAATAATGTCACTATACAGTGACTACGGAGTGATTTACAATATGCACGTTTCTTGAATTGTCTCTCTCTCTCTCTATCTCGATCTAGGGGATACATGTCAGAAACTAATTTAACCGATTCACCTAGGGGAGGACTTAAACAATTAAACTGTCTGACTTGCTAGATCGTAATTTAGTTTTGTACTCTTCTTGCGGAGTTTTCTCTCTTTTAGGTACTTTAAAGTCACTAGATTCTAGGCAGTCCTTTGAGGGGGTGGAAGAGTCAGTTTCGGGTAAAAGTTCATTACATTTTTTTATATGACTCGTGTGGATCCACCCCTTGCGGCCTTCAACCTTGATAGCGGTCCTCGTGGTCAGAAGGACGAGCTTCGGCTCCTGCCAGCGGGGCTCCAGCGGACTCCTCCTATCGAAGTTGCGGATCAACACCGTGTCCCCTGGACGGACATCGTGTGGCTTTACATCAGTGTTGTCGGGAAAGGCTGCAGCAACCTGTGAACGACATGATTGGAGTGCAGACATCAAGGAGGCAAGGTAATCTGTCAGCATATTGCAATCAACATCAGTTATTTTCTTAGGCATGGGCGTCCCCCACATATTTGGTGGCCTGCCAAAAACCACCTCATACGGGGATAGCCCTGATCTCGAATGAGGAACCATCCTCATGTAGAATAATGCAACTGGCAGGGCGACTATCCAGTCGACCCCTTTCTCTTTACAAACTTTAGCAAGACGGGTCTTTAGTGTCTGATTATGCCTTTCTACAAGGCCAGCTGCCTCGGGATGTCGGACGCAATGGAATTTCCACTGGTATCCTAGCAGAAGTGAAACCTGCTTCATGAGCTCGGACGAGAAGGGCTGTCCGTTATCTGAGTACACGATACGAGGCAAGCCGTACCGTGGGAAGAATTCTCGAACCAGCTGCCTGGCAGTGGTCGGAGCAGTGTAGTCTGGGACTGGATATGCTTCGGTCCAACGGGAAAGTGCACAAACAACTACGAGGACATACTTAAATCCTCGACATCGGTCCATCTGGATATAATCCATCTGGAGGACTTCAAAAGGGTGATCGGGAGGATGAAATCCACCTTGCTCTACAGGGACACTTTTACCTGGATTGAACTGACAACAGATCATGCAAGTACGCACTTTCTGTTTTGCTGCTGCTCGTAAATGTTTGTTGTACCAGAGATTCTGTAAACTGTCTAACATGGCTTTTTCTCCTAGGTGAGCGGGACTATGTGCAGTATTTATTATGACTTGAACATAGAGTCGGGGAGAAACCATGTAGATTTTCCCTTCGTCATCCATCCCTGATCTGTCTGGATCCCTCCTAGTTCAGTCCATTTCTTGATTTCATCTGAAGTGGCATGTGTCTGAATATCGATTACATCTAGTGTGGGATCCTTAACAGTCATACAATGTGTCGGTACTATAATCTTTGTCACATCAGTTGTCTGGGTGTGAGTCAATGCTGTATGTTTTGCTGTTTGATCTGCCAGGTCATTACCCTGGGAAACAGAGTCTGTAACTTTAGTATGTGCTTTACACTTCATGATGGATATGCCTGAAGGCAGATGTATTGCTTCTAACAGTGCTTGAATGAGGAGACCGTGTTGAATCTTGGCTCCGTGGGAAGTCAAGAAACCTCGTTCTTGCCATAACATTCCGAAGTCGTGTACGACTCCGAAAGCATAACGAGAATCAGTGTATATGTTAACATTTCTGTTCTTGGCTAGTATACATGCTCGGGTCAGAGCGATGAGCTCTGCTGCTTGAGCGGACAGTGTGTCAATACGGTGTGTTTCTTTGACTTCAGTTTCAGTGGTTACTGCGTATGCTGCCACTAACTCTCCTGTACTTGTTCTCATGCATGAACCGTCCACATAAAGTGTCAGGTCTTGGTTGGTCAGTGGAACATCTGTTAAGTCTCGTCGGGGCTTTGTTACTGCATTAATAATCTCTATACAATCATGCGGGGCTGAATCTGTTATAATCGAGGGTAACAGTGTGGCAGGATTTAGAATGTTACAGCGTCTGATTTCTATGTGAGGCTGGAATAGTGTCAATTCATAACCTGTCAATCGTGCTATAGTCAAGTGTTGAGTCTGAGTTCGGTTTAGAAGGACCTCTACAGAATGTGGAACTTGTACTGTCAATGGGTGTCCTAATACAATTGAGTCGCTCTGTCTGATTGCTAAGGCTGTCGCTGCAACTGACTTTAAGCACGCAGGGAGTGCCTGGGCTACTGAATCCAATGTACTCGAGAAATAAGCGCAAGGCTTATGTGAACCTGCTTGGTCTTGAGTGAGGACAGACAACGCTGTACCATCACGTTCTGTAACAAAAAGTGTAAAAGGTTTGCTGTAACATGGTGTCGCTAGAACTGGTGCTTGACATAAAGCTTTCTTTAATTCCTCAAAAGCCTGTGTATGTTCCTGAGTCCAAGGAAGGGCAGTCGAAGTCGCTGCCTCCTGTGTTGTCAACTGAATGAGTGGTTTAGCTAGAAATGCATACTGGGGAATCCATTGTCTGCAGTACGAGGTGAGGCCTATAAAGGCCCGCACTTCCTTTTGTGTCTGGGGTTGTGGCATATTTACAATTAACTGGATGCGGTCAGGAGTGAGCTGTCTCCCCACTTTGGACAGCAAGTGACCCAAGTACACAACTTGCTGAACACAGAATTGTAGCTTCGAAGGAGACACCTTGTGTCCCTTGTCGGGCAGAAAATGTAAAACTGTCAGTGATGCTTGTTCACATTCGGGTTCACTTCGTGCGGTGATCAGCAGATCATCGACGTACTGTAGTAAGGCAGTGTTAACTGGCATTTGGATACAATCAAGTTGTCTTTTCAGTGCTTGGCTATAGATGCTGGGGCTTTCTGTGAATCCTTGAGGTGCGCGTGAAAATTTGAAACTTCGTCCATTTAAACTAAATCCGAAGAGATATTGGCTCTCTGGATCGATGGGCACACTGAAGAAGGCGTTCTTGAGGTCAATTACAGTAAAGAACGTCGCTTCTGAATCAATAGCAGTCAATAAGGATGAGATGTCGGGAACCACAGGGTACTGTGGAACAATGCATTTATTCAGTTCTCGTAAATCAATCACCAGCCGATATACTGGCGGTGCATTGGGATCAGTACGTTTAAGAATCGGAATGATAGGGGAATTACAGATATTGGAGTCGGTCTCTACGACCACTCCTTGGGCAATAAGCTCTTCAATGATTTCCAGTAAAGCCACTACAGCATCGGGTGGTAACTTGTATTGTCTGATTCGTGGTAAAACAACTCCTGGTTTGAGTGTTACACGGTATGGTGTAATGTGCATGCAACCTACATCGGTTGGGCCTTGTGCCCACAGGTGTTCCGGTACATTTTTCAATCTGACATCAAAATCTCGTAATACATAGTGACCCTTAAAGTCACGCAGGAAAAGTCTAACTCCTTCCGGAGAACAACATATCACGGCTCCTAGAGCCTTCAGCGTCTTTATTCCTAACAAGTTTTCTGGACATGATTTTGTGAGTAACAAGTCTGTAACACGTGATAGTGGACCTACTGCTAGGGGGACGGGTTCTGATACTTCATTTACAATAGGCTTTCCTGAAAAACCAAGGGAAACATTCTGTGAGCCTGAGAGGGGTGCCCCTGGGACTTCATCATGGCTGATTGTTGTGCGGCTTGCCCCTGTGTCAATTAAAAACTTTCTGTCTTTTCCAAATACCTGGCTATGTACGTAAGGACCCTCTTGATCTACAGGAATCTCGATAAGGGGCAAGCCAACCTCCCTCTCTAGGCTGTTTCATGTGTATCGCTGATAATCAGGATAATCAGATTGGGCGTACTGATACATTTGCTGTGAAACTTGCTGAGTCGCGGCAATGGGCTGTGGCTGTGATACCGCTACGGTCTGGGCGGTGTGTGATGAAGCATGCATAGGCTGTGTGTTCTGTGAAGTCTGTGGCTGGACCTGGTCTTGTCTGGGCTGACGCGGTCTTTCTTTAGTTTTACCTGTCGCTATATTGTGTTTCAGGACTGGACATTCATTTACGTAGTGGCCTGGCTGCTTGCAATAGTTGCATGTCCCTTTAACGGGAGCTGCTGAGTTACTTGTCTGCGTCCCACCCTTTTTCTGACCGTCAGCTGGGACTGTCTGGGCAACTAGTATTTTCATTTTCGTGTCTTTCATACGTCTTTGTTCATGTTCTTGTTCCTCTCTAATTCTATTCTGATGATATTGTAACATTTGTAACATCTGGGATGGCGTATTTGCTTGCCATGTGCTTTCGACTTTATATACACGATTCTTAACCTGCGTTAGGGAATTTTCCACTAATTTACTTACAAAAAGGTGTGGGTATGACTCGCTACTTGGTTTCAGGCCACTATTAATAATAAAACATTTCTCGAATCTTGAATAGAAGTCACTAGTATCTTCGTCGTGTTTCTGTTTACAGGCTGAGATCGCGTCCCAGTCTTCCTTCTTAGTTGTCAATAATCTTGGCAAAACCTGTACTATTAAACCTGGTAATGCTTTAGCTTTCTCCCCAAGGCCTAGCCCTGGAGTACGAATTTTTTCCTCGTCTTCTATTTCAGCCCATATAATCTTTTTATCTCCCACCTCCCATTCTTTTTCTTTGAGTTTCTCATAGATGCCAGTAGGCAACAGTACTTTTAACAATTTCATAATATCCGTATATGTGTAGTCTCCCATGAGTAACATATCCTTAAGTTCTCGGTGAAAACCTGCAGGGTCTTTATCGTGACAGGGTACTAGTTTCTTCATTTCTAACAATTCTAACTTTGTCAAAGGTGTGTACACATACACGCGTTTCAGAGTATTATCTGTACCCATGACTGGGTGTACTTCTCGTAAAGGATTCTGTCTGTCCAAATGTTCCATATGAAACATTTTTCTTTCTGGGGGTGGAGCTGAAACATGTTGAGGGCCTAAAAAAGCGTTATATCTGTGTCGTTGCTCTAGAATTATTTGAATCAACTTGGTACTTAGGCCTCTCCATCTATTCATAAGTAGTGCTTCTAATGTATCAGGTAAAGGACCTGGGTCCGAATGTTCGTTTCTGTATAACGTGAGAAGATGCTGAATCATGTAAACACTCGCTAATTTCTGCTCGTCTGGGGAAAGGTTCAGAAATGTCTGTGCTACGGTATCATCATTGTATATGCTAGGATTGTCAGCCCATAATACTGCTGACCGGGCTAGTTCTTGTTCATCCATAGAATTGAGTACATGGTACCCCATTCGTTCTTGAAGCATTTTATCGGTATCTTGAAACAGATATTCAGAAGAATTCGGTTTTGTTATACTAGACAGAAAAACTCTCTTGCTTTCTGGGCGAATACCTTTCCTAAGATAATTTCCCTTACCTACGTACGCTATCGTTTCTTTAGGTTGTTGTTCGGGTTCCTCTCGGTCTTCCTCCCCGGAGGAATCAAGCCGGTTGCTATCTGCTTCACTTTCTTGTTTCTTTCTTTCGTGTATCTCTATTACTTCTTTCCTGATCTTTTTGTACATACTTGCTATACAGTTCTGTTTATCGTGTTTTCCTTCGGCTATGTTCTGGCCCCACTTGTTTAGTGCATCCAATTCGTCTTGGTCTACCCCAGGCCTGTCTCGTTCTCTTATTAGACAGTTTATGAAGAACCGTAATATACAACCTTGAGTGTCAGTTTTCTGGTAAGCCAGGGCCTCTTTAATACAGTCAGGATCTTCCCCAGTCTGGATAAAATGGTATATTCTATCTAGATGATCAGTCATTCCTGGGAATAACATTAAGTAATCTGTGACTTTTCGTAAACGAAGGGATGCTAATAACATCCTATCGTCTTTACCGGGTACTGGATCGTATCTGCAAACCGGGAGGGGTTCTTTAAGCATGTCGAAATTTGAAGTTCGGGGTGTACGGTTCTTTAATATGTCCCTTATGTTTAACCTATGTTGTGGTGGCGGGGTCTGGTGACCTCCTGTCGCACCTCCAGAGGCGGTTGCTTGAGTATGACTTGTCTGTGGGGACTGTGTAAGTAACTGAACTGGTGTTCTTCCAGGGTCAGGCCTAAACGGATTCAGAGTATCCATCTTAGGTGTAGGAAGTGGTGGAGGAATAGGTGGAACAGGATTCCGGACGGGTGAACTTTGTTGTGGTAAGGGCGGGATATGGTCTTGGGGTGGGTTGCCACCTCCGTCACCATCAGTAGGTGGTACCTGGGCAGGTGGATTGGTGTAAGCGGGAGCTACATCATCTAAATAGGAGGCAAGGAATATGTCTTTTGTAGTCCTGTGATTTACTTTAGTTGGAACCAATGGCGGCGGCAGATCTTTTGGTATTTCTGAAGTGGTTTCAGACGAACCCTCGGTCACTAAGTACATACCATTTACAAGGTTATTTCGCATGCGGTCTACTTGTTCTGCCTTTACTCGGATCCCCTCATTAACTAATTCATTTTCTCGGACTTTATCCGACTCTTCTCTATGTCTGTCTTCTCTTCGGAGTGCTTTTTCGGCACGTTTATTTATGTGATTCTTTACGCCAAAATTCTATGGCATCTTTCTGAGATTGTCTGGCTTTCTTTTTCCATAGCGCTTCTTCTACTTTCAGGATGCACTCGGCATCCCATGTTCCTGTAACGGGCCATCTGTGTCTTTCTTCTAGGTGCTTAATATAATCGGCCCATAAATCTAGATACAGTATGGCATCTAAGCCATTCTTATGATACATAAAATTTCCAGGAGTGTCCCTAGGGGGGATAGGAATTTCTTCCTCTAGCATCCCTTTCCTAGTTCCTATCTGTCTTAACTTATTGAAAAGCGGCATCTTGTTACTTAGTGCTGGATACTTGATACTTGTCACTTACTTCTGAACACAGCTAGTTACACAGAAACACAGTAATGTACACAAAACAGTCACTCATACCACGACATTAATCACATAAAACACTTTGAACACATATGACTACCCTTTACACTAGATGTACTGCTAAACAGCACAGATACACTGTTGGGAACAGTGCAAGAACTTGTATGCTAGATGTACTGCTAAACAGCACAGATACACTGTCTAAAACAGTGCAGACCGCGTTTGCGTACCCAAACCCGTCTTTACCGGATACATAATAATGCACCCGTCTAGATGCGTCCCCAGCAACGGTACTCACCGGGAAGCACGGAACAGAAGGCCTCGGAAAACTCGACTGGACTGGACCGGACTGGACTCGACTCAACTCGATACGTGAATACTTCGGAACTTCGGAACTGGTGGGCCTCTTGACACCTCGGACCTTGCTTCTTTCGACTAGGCTCTGGTCGGGATCCTCCGCACTCCTCACCACCTCGTCTGGGTACTGATCGCAGTCTCCGTCACCTCCGTAGGCCTGAGGGAGATACAGGAAATCCTGCGGGTACGCGTAGTGTCCGTCACGACTGTGGCAGGGGACCAAAGCTGCAACGCACCAACCGGCGCGTGGGGTGGGGGAGGGGTCCCTATTCGGGCGCCAGAATAATGTGGTAAATATTTGATTTACCGTCTTAATTTCTATGCAGGTAAGTACTTAAACAGAAATAACTTAATCGGAAAGAAAGAGGCAGAGTCCGTGGTGTTAGAGTTCTTAGGGGTTTTATTCCTTAAAAAGGAATGGGTCAGGTACTGGATATCGGGTTCCTGCCACCACTGGGGTGCAGGAAGGGATAGAGCATATTTTATTGACATTACATTACTTTTATACTTAATATACACAATAGAAGTCAATGCAGAAGGCGTAACAGCTGAGAGAGACAAGATAAGGATACAGACGTGTTAGCAATACGTAATCAGAAGGCGTGAACTAAGGCGTGCACAGAGGTGTGTTCTAGAAACGTCACATGTAAGTGTCAGAAGTGGGTGGCTCTATGACAGAATGGTGCAGAGTCAGCAGGAATCGTTAGCTAGGATGCGCGCGCAGCTGCATGACGTGTGATTGACGTAAAGTTGGAGGGTGCAGGGGACTTGACATTTACACTAGAGGAAAGAGACAGAAGTCTGGCATGTCAGATCAACTCGTTCCTATATCATATCTGGTATCTGATGTTTGGGAACCATATTATCTAGAAGGAAAAGGTCTCTCGAACAGAGGCTATTCTATACTGACTGTGAGTGCGTGTATAAGCGTCTAGGTGTCTGCATGAGATGCGAGGGGGCATGGGCCTACCATGGTAACAGAGACTATGAATTACTTGGACGGAGACAGTGAGGCCGGGCCCTTTGCTCTGCAGCTGGAAGGATGTTTACTTAAACTAGTAGGCAGGAATGTATTTTTGAGGAGCGGAACAGATAATTCGAAGGTTGAATACAGTCTTGGCAGGCAACAGGCTGAGCTAAGCGCCGTGAGCCGCGCAGGGAGTAAGGCAGAGGTCACGGGTACAGAGGCCGGCCCAGGCTGAGGCATTTCAGAATCCGAAGGCAGGAAAAGGCTCGATGGCAGAATTCAGGGCCTACTTCGCCTGGGCTGGAAAACGTGTAAAGTACACCACAAAAAGACGTTGGCAAGGCATACTTAGAAACGGACTATTCAACCCGTTCAGGGAGGGTCTGAAAGAGGACATGTTAACGTTGGACGCAAATGTGTTTGCGTCTTCATAGCTGGCACAGGAGGGAAGTTACATGCACTTTAAGTTCATACATGGAGACGGTGGGGTATGTTAGGGAACATTTCTTGACCATAAAATTTATATTTCCTCAAATGAGGTATGTGGAAAAGATCGAACTGCACCTATCTATCATAAACAATGTCCTATTTCTCTTCTCCATACTTCTGTATGTACAGAATAGTCCATGAAACACTAGCGGTATGGACTACGTGGTATGTACTATTATCATATCGCCAATTAATAGCTTCTTCTTGCTGAACATTGACATTTTCTTGTTATAAATTGTCAAATCACTAACATTAAAAACACCAGCATATACAAAAAGGGCAACACAGAGGACTGCACTGCATGACTCTACAGCTATTGCATGATCAGAGTTTTGTTTAACACCGTTTGCTGAATGGGCAAGCTTAGCTACCTACACTGAACCACTATGAAATTAATAATAATAAATAGTAGTAGCACGTACAGTGATGGTAGAGAGGCAGGATAAGAATGTAGAAACACAGTGTACAAGAAGATAAAAGACTAAGGGGCAGATTTACAAGGCCCTTGCGCCTCTTCTGCGCCGCCAAATCACTTTTGTGACGCAGCGGCGGCGCAAAAGATGCACCATGGTGCGGGATATTAACACCGTGAGTTATCTGGGAGATGCGTGACGTTGTAAAGCCCTGCGCCTTAAGGAGGCGTGCCGCCATAGGGATGGCCGTTCCTGCACTGGAACGCGTGCTAAAAGTGGCTCACTGAAATCTTCAAGATTTTAATCAGTCACTTTTAGGCCAATGGTACGTCAAACCCCTGAGCCTGCTTGAAGAAGCCGTAAGGCTTGATGCAGCATTAGCAAAATTGGCCCCACCTAGAGCATTGCTGGTACTGCCTCGCGCTTGCGCCGCAAGTCCAGGAATGTGACACCTTTAGGGTACAGAATTCGTCACCCATCTGTGTCGTTTTTGAACCATGGTGCATCGCATTGTAAATGCAGCGCACCATGGGTGGCGGAGGCATGGCGCACACGTACTGCTGGCGCATCCCTGGTGATACGCAGGGATGCTCAAGTCATTCTAAATATGCCACATAGTATTTTGTAAAAGATATTACTGGGAAGCAGTTTGGAATGAGTAGAAGCTATAAAAGTAAGGGAAGTATAAGTAAATTAAAAACACAAGAACTTACTGGGGCCAGCAGAGGACCGTTCCTGGACTTCCTGCCCACTCTGTTCCGCCGGAGTCTGGGTGGTCTTCGTGCCCCTGGGAGGTGCTGATGATCATGAAAAAAAAAAAACATGGATGAAGTCCTGTGAAATATTTGATTTCTTTGAACACAGTCTTAAATTATCTCGGGGAAACAAATTAGCAACAATTGCCCTACATGTATTGACCTATCTGATCTGGTCAACTAGGAGGATAGTAGTACAGTATTGCTTGATTTGCAGAGCGTCTATTGGAAAGTTAGGTACATCACTAGCTAAACCAATAACAAAACGGTTCTAGTATGACTGCCAGCACTCAGCAGCAGGCGGCGCAAGTGACAGACACAGTCCGTCATAATGATAGCAGAGTGCAGACCACTAAAAAATGTCCTACTACGTACTAATAACAAGTCATACTATACTAAACCTATGAATCCACCCCTATCTCTTCTTCTTAATGGCAGCAGGAGTACAAAGGAACGGCTAGACTTGAGTCTCTAATCTCACTAGCATTACGCAGTTCTGTAAAGCACTACACTCATACATATTCAGAAAAAATGTGCACAAAGTTGCAAACAAGTAAGCATAGGAGCAACGCCACTGAGCAGGCAAGCAACTGCAAACCGGCAGCATTCTTGATCTTCGTGAAAAAGACATATTAGCAATATAACACAGACCAGGAGAAAGAAAGGAGTTCATAAATAGCTACTAGCACTCACCTAGGCCAGGGATCTCCACGCCGAGCACGAGGAGCAGGTCCTGCTCCCGGTCGAGGATGTCAGCCCACCGGTGCGTCGCTTGGTCGTAGGTGCGCCGGACCCTCGACTCCCTGTGCATGGCCCGGCACACCTTATCCCAGCGCTGGCGACGCTCCCGGAGGCCATACCCTTGACCGGGCCTGCCCCCTGCTGCCACGGTCTTAGGTAGATGGCGCAGAACAAAGAATATCAATGCGCCCACCTCCACCGCAGAGAAGACCTCCCTGGGCGTCACATCCTCCCCTCTCAAACGGCCGCAAGGGAACCGGCTACAGGGTGCAGTCCCCTTGCCCTTGTCCTTGCCGGCTCCCTTTGCCATGATCCTGGGCACAAGAGAAGAAGGAAAGAAATAGGTGTGAGAAAATGGAGAAAAAATAGTAAGAGAGAGTTAAACAAATAAAGTAGGTAAAAAAGTAACAAAAAGTTTAAAAAAACACAAAATAGCACAAAAAGCAAAAAAGAGCAAAAAAAGTTCAGAAAAACAAAGGATTGCAAAGATTCAAGACAGATTGAAAGTATAGCATGCCCATAACCATAGCAATGACTGAAAAACAAGATGGCTGCGCCCATAGAGGACCGCATGGGTAAGTTGGCGCGAAATTACCCCCGCGAGCATGCACAAACGCAAGCGAACACGTAATTGTGGAAAGCGCACAACGCGACCATGCACCTCGCGCCCGGAACCAGAAATACGCAATGCGCACAAGTTGTCCGCGCCCATGTACGACCGCATGGGTAACTTCGTGGTCGGTGCGCTGCAAGCGGCTTGCGAAAACACAAAAAACCCCGCGAGCACGCAAAAAATAATCCGCTATTTTGCACGAATTCGCGGATTGAAAGTTTGATTTAGCGCAAATTCGCGCCCCTCGAATCTCGTGAAATTGCAGAAAAACAGATTTTGCAAAACTGAGAGCACTTAGAAGGTGCAAAAGTTCAAGCTAATTTGTAACCATTCCCTGTAGTGCTTCCTGAGGGGCCCCTCCAAAGTTCAGTTGCCTACTTGCAACTATTCTCTGACCCTGCTCTGACCCTCAAAGCAGGGTCAGAGAATAGTTACAAGTATGGCACAATGCTCCTGTAAAAAAACATTAAACTGCAACATTAAGCACTTACAGGTAAGGAAGCAGGTGCCAGACTTGATGCTCAAATTCATTGACACATTAACCAGCCCCAAATTAATTCATCTCAGTTGAGGCTGGGAAGGTGTGCTTTGCTTTCCCCCCAAAATCTACAGTGGCGAACAAGAGGGTGGTAGTGGTGAACCAGAGGGTGCTGTGATAAACCAGAGGGGGACGGTGAGGATCCAGAGGGTGGCAGTGGCAAACCAGAGGGTGGCAGTGATGAGCCAGAGGGTGGCAGGGATGAACCAGAGGATGGCAGTGATCAACCATAGACTGGCAGTGATGAACCAGAGGGTGACAGGGATGAACCAGAGGGTGGCACAGGTGAAGCAGAGGGTGGCACTGATGATCCAGAGGGTGGAAGTGGCAAACCAGAGGGTGGCAGTAATGAACCAGATGGTGGCAGGGATGAACCAGAGGATGGCAGTGATCAACCAGAGGGTGGAAGTGATGAACCAGAGGGTGGCAGTGGCGAACCAGAGGGTGCTGTGTGTGAGAAGTGGGCCTGGTATATGATGATCACTATTCTAGTGAGCACCTTGCACCAGTCCAAACGTCCCTTATGGTGATTGGTTGTAAGTCAACCTTATAGACCAGCTATCCTAGTGGTAGCATGGACAAAGGCTAAACTCAAGAGGGCATGTGAAGTCAGCTGTTTTACAATATGCAATCCTTTAAATACCAAATGAAAGGACACCACACAAGTTATATTTTATACAATATATGTATTTATTTCTAGAATAATCCCCTTGACTCTTTATGAGCACAGGAGCACAAGCGTTAAACAAAGAACACAGTATAACATACAATAAGATGCACAATTATGGATAGGCCGGGTGGCCACTCAAACCATATATTAAGAAAGTGGTATAAGTACCACGTCACGCATAATGAACAGGCCTAGGGCCTAGGGAATCGCTGGGCCTACACTGGACTAACAAAGGTTAGGACATAGGAGGCCCACAGGATGCGGGTGCAGTGTCTATAAGCAACCGCGTTTACCATACAAGTCAATGGTGCGTAAAAATCAGAAAGTTATAGGTTTAGGAGTCTTCCGACTGGACTAGAACTTAGCCACTAAAAACTAGGACACTAGAGGTGTAAACCACTATAGGAGCACCGGTGTAATCTCGTTACCTCACCCACAGGAAGCGGGTGCTTAGGTGCCAAAGTGCGTCGGGTTTCTTCGTGGAGTTCTATGGAGCCTGGAGGTAAAGATGCTGCAGGCAGCCAGGAGAGAAGAGTCCGGTTGGATCCAAGGGTGGATCGAAGATGTAGAGTACCTGAAAGCAGAGGGGACAGAGTCTAGGTCACTAGCCAGTGACCAGGATGGAACAGGACGGAAACAGGCAGTGTTGGGTTGCGATCAGGTGCTGTCGAGTAGTTTGTCTCCATTGCCACGTGGACCAGGAAGGATGGAAGATGACCAGCTGGTGGACATGAGCTGTCCCACAAAGATTATTGCTTTTGGTTGTGTCGGTTCTCGAATTGGAGTCACCAAACCTTGGCAAATGCAACCCAAGTAGGACTCAAATATGTCTTCTGGATCAGACCAGGAAGGTCAGATCGATGGCTCCTTTTCAGGGGAGCTAGGGCCAGTCTGGAACAACCAGACCAGCAGTGTAGTTTTGATGGATCGTCGTCACAGAAGCCACTAGCCAACCGGCAAGCGACCGGATAATGCGTCGAGCAGGAAAAGTGAAAAAGGGCCCCACGCAGCACTCGGTGATTGTGGAGGGGTGATCTTTGGAGCACAGGCTGCTTGGGGCTGGGACTTCTCAAACCTCAAAGCACAGTGTAGAGGGTGCCTCAGAAGCTGCACAGGAAGCACTTTGTCGACTTTTCAAGATGGCCGGTCCCACATCTCTCGTAGTCTCCACGGGTCTCAGCTTTGCCAGGATTGTGGATCGGGCTGGATGTCTGGGAGTCTGGGTCTTGTTGATCTCTGTTAATCGAGCTCCGGCAGGAGCAACGGCAAAGAACATCTTGATGCGCTGATGGGACCTGCTTGCACAGGGTGGCCACTCCTTGACCACAATGGAGATTATTAGGTCTTCCACGTCGAGTGGGATGTCGAAGGGTCCAGAGATTCGTTTAAAAGTTTCAGTCAGTATGATCTGGTTTGCATTGGCACAGCTCCCACCTTTATTCCAAATCTAGGAACTGGATCTCCTGCTAGGTCCCTCCTATGGGTGGGACCCAGGAAGGGGGTGGTTACACCCCTTTCCCTTTTTCCACTTTCAAGCCAGAGCTGGGGCTGGAGAGCCCCAGCATAGGTTTGAACTGGACTTTGCAAGGGACACCTTGTGTGCCCCAGGCAGTGTCTAGTTTCA